>NW_027211681.1:25690000-26290000 GCF_022749685.1 Semicossyphus pulcher | reverse complement strand
ATCGCGGACTGAAGTGATGAAAAAACATCAGTCTGATCATGAAACTTCGTTTGATCATGAAGCCTGATGCTCCTCTTCAGCTCTCGCACAGCAGACTGGAGTCTCTGTTAACAGGGACAGACGGACAGAAAGACCTGCGTGATTAGCACACAGGTCCACGTCTGTCCTCCCCGCGCTGCGTTATTAGAAACTATGATGAACTGATCGCAGGTTACAGCTCCTGCCCGTGCCATTCAGAGCATGTAGAGACGTAGACCTATTTTATACTGTATAGTAACTGTGCGCGGGAATACGTACAGATCGCGACGTTATTGAGCCAGGTACAGGGCATGAGAAACACACAGATCTGTGTCATATCTGCTCCTTACCTGACGTCTGTGGTTAAAGACGAGGACGACGTGTCAGACGAGGCAATTGACTGCACGCTGCCTTTGTCTACATTTTCCAGGGTTAGGGTTAGGGTTACAGCTAAGCGCCGAGAAGCGGAGCCCGTTTCCTTTCGGCGCCCATGTTCACCGATTGTGTCGTTCACATCAGAAGCGCCGCGGCGCGCACCTCTGCGGCCGGCTCGCGCCCTGCAGCGATCGTTTCGGCGCCTGGTCTATTTTTTGCGCGAGCCGGGAGCGATCGCGTCAATCCTGGCAGGAAGTCACACATGAAACAACGAGAGAATCCGGTCAATTTTCAAAATTCAAACAATTTTCAAAATAAAACACAGCGATTGACAAATGCGATGTTATATTTGTGTGCTTTTATATATTTGTCAGTATCTAAACAGAGCGCGAGAGAGATGAAGATACACGCACGCACACACACAGACACACACACACACACACACACACACAAAGAGAGAGACACAAAGTGGCCTGGCTATAGGGGGTGGGGGCAGGGTGTCAAAACACACACGCAAACAGAGAGAGAGAGCATGATGAAAAAACAGCTCCGAATGTGAGTAAACGACAGCTGAGGAGCAGAGGCGCTTGTCGACCGGCGCGGAGAAATGCACGTCTGGTGTGAACGGAAGTGTTCCAGCTCGTGCGCGATTTTCGTTGCGCGGCGCTTCGCAGCGCTTCCTCGTCCGGTGTGTCCCCGGCGTAAGACTGTTAAAGAAAGCAGGATGAGATGTTTTGTCAAAAAACCACAACTTCAGCATGTACAGGACAAAATCAGCAAAGAGATGAGAGGTACGGCTTTGTCCACAGGGGGCGCCAAACCAACACAAACAGAAAGTTCCTCACAGGAGCTTTTAAAAGGCTTTGCTGTGAGTTCTTTCTTTGACGTTGCCATATTTAACATTCATTCAGGCTATTATATTAACGTTTGTTGAAATATAGCATCAAAGGTATGTTGTGCTCGTGCTAGTTGACCGTCGAAGTACTAGCGACTCCTAATGAGTCGAAGTCACCGCGAGTGATTTATCGGTGAAATGGGGTGTATCTGAGATGTGAACCTAGCCTGGCACGGCGCCCACAAAGCACGCACATGCATGCAGCCATATTTCAGACTATTTCACTGTATGAACCTCGACCGCCTGTGTTGGACCTTTCGGGTGTGTAGAAAACACATTTTATTTAATTGTAATTAGATTCTGACCGATCCTATCGGCGTGTCTAGAGATTGAAGTTACAGCGCTGTGTGTCGTGAGTAAATGTCGTCGTTGGAGAATCGAGTGCTAAATCACATGCTGCTGCTGACGGGGGAAAGGGTTGAATGAGCAGCCCTGTCGTTGCTACTTGGCTGCACTCGTTGAGGAGAAAGCTGGCGAAGGTGTGTCGTGTTGAGAATGATGGCGGAACTTTCTCCTCCTCCTCACGTCTATTTGTGACAACCTTAAGCAAACTGATTTTTATTTCAACCTACATTAAAAACAGCTGTCTAGCTGACAGTAGGCCTCTGAACAGAAACATTCCTCTGTGAAAGAAGGAGGGGCGGCTCGCAATCTGGCATTTGCAAAGTGCACGGCTACTCAAACAATCTGACCTATCATCATCATCATCATCATCATCATCATCATGTGGTGAACAAGAATCATTTCATTTGTATTGGTGGAGTAGTCAGATAATTGAAACCGTATTCAGCCTACAGCTACGTGCCTGGCTTGAACAGTAAAAAAAAAGTGAAAATCGGAGCCTCTGGATCTCCCTACAAGAAGTACCTTAATGAAATCTCTGTCTTTTTCTCTGTTGTTATGAATTTAATTCTCCTTCCTGATGTGCTCTGTGTTACAGTGGTTCAGAGCTTTGGAGTGACTTACTCTTCCACTCAGATCTGTGCTTTAAAAGGATCAACAGTGGACATACCCTGCACCTACACATACCCATCCACAATGAATCAACAAACTACTGAAGTTCAAAGCAGCCTGTGGTTTACTAAAGAGAATTATTATGGACCTGTGGATGTGAGAACAGACTCAGACTACACAGGTCGTGTTCAGTATCTTTTTCATGAGAACGACTGCACTCTGAGAATCACAGACCTGAGAGAGAGCGACTCAGCTGAGTACAAGTTCAGATTCACAACAAACCAACCACGTGGAAGTTTTAGTGGTTCACCTGGAGTCACTTTGTCTGTCACAGGTAACAGTTTCACCAGAATAATTGGTGTTTTTTGTAAACACTGCTTTGTATCTTGTTTGTATCTGTGAACTTTATTGGTTTATTTTGAAATAACATTTCAGTTCTTTCTTATGTTCAGACCTGCAGGTGAAGGTGGAAGGATCATGGGATTATGCAGACCTGAGGTGTCACAGCAGCAGTTACACCTCATTTGTCTGGTTCAATAATGGAGTGAAAATGAATGAAGAGAGATCTTCTCTTAGAGTCTCTGTTAATAATAAAAACAGATATTCCTGCGCTGTTAAAGGACGTGAGCGATGCCGCTCTCCTGCAGTGTGTGAGTCTTATCCACAGTGTCACTAACACAACTTATATTCTGCTGTGTTACTGTGCAGCTGATAATAATATTTGATCTGGTACTGGATCATAGTACTGACAATTTAAGCATCCAAGTGTCCATTAAAACACAGATGTTTTCTCCTCCAGATGCTCCACAGGATCCTGCTGTGTCTGTGAGTCCCCCTGGTCAAATAGTTGAGAACAGTTCAGTGACTCTGACCTGTAGCAGTGATGCTAACCCAGCAGCTACTTACACCTGGTACAAGGAAAATGTCCCACAGCCTCCCCACACAGAAGCTCAGCTTGTCTTCAGCTCCATCCAGGCCTCTGACTCTGGAAAGTACAACTGTGCAGCTGCCAACAGGCTGGGGAGCAGGACCTCTGGAGACACCAACATTGATGTGACATGTGAGTGAAATGACCCTTTTTCTGTAGTTTCAGTCTTTGTTGGCGCCCAGATTTACTCCGCTGTTCAGGGTTATGCATTCAAGCTTCCCTCTGTGTTAGTGAGTCACTCTGGTGAGACAGTGGTTGGTAGTGGAGCATGCAGCTGGTGAACGAGAAGATTCTTCACTGCTAAATTAATCTGTAGTTAACCTACAAAGTGTTCACATTTCAAAGCAGCTACAGTCTGTGAGAATCTGCAGTCTGATCAGAAAATAAAAGATACTTAATCTTAGAGGACATGAAGACATGTGGTTCACTGTGTGTTTACTGCAGTTTGTCAGTAAGAAAGTGACACACTCTTTTAATTATACAGCAAATTATCCATCAACATTCTGATTTATTCAGCTGAATATAACAACAGTTGGAGGCCTGGATGAAAAATAATAGATGATATAAATTGTGGTTTTAAAGACACTGAGGTTTAATCCTCACGTGTTCTTTCTTCATGCCGGCTATTGGCTCCTGAACCAGAAAGCCAAACAAACCCAGCAGATAGAGACAGCTCTGACCTTCTGTAATGAACATATGAAGATTTAAACGTCTGTATTGTGTTAAAATGAATATTTTTGTCTTCTCAAGATGCTCCGAAGAGGACCTCTGTATCAGTGAGGCCCTCTGCTGAGATAGAGGAGCGCAGTTCAGTGACTCTGACCTGTAGCAGTGATGCTAACCCAGCAGCTACTTACACCTGGCACAAGAAGAATGGACATGTGGAACGTCAACCTCGCAGCCCAGGGACACAACTTAACTTCTGGTCCATCAAAGCCTCAGACTCTGGAGAGTATTACTGTGCAGCTCAGAACCAGCTGGGGAGAAGTGAATCTGGACCTGTTTTAATTGATGTGAAATGTGAGTGAACAGATTATTATGACGACACTGAAGGTACAAATCATCTATTGTCACAAAGTGATGCCACACAGCGCTATGTTTCTGTGTTTATGTTCATGGGAAATGGCTCCATCTAATATACCTGTATGTCTGATATGTATATCTAATATTTGATCAGTTTTTGGATGTTAGTATTGACAATTTAAGCATAAAAATGTCCACATGACATTAAAACAGATGTTTTCTCCTCCAGATGCTCCACAGGATTCTTCTGTGTCTGTGAGTCCCCCTGGTCAAATTATTGAGAACAGTTCAGTGACTCTGACTTGTAGCAGTGATGCTAACCCAGCAGCTGAATACACCTGGTACAAGGAACGTGGTTATCAAGCTCTCAGTAAAGAAGCAAAGCTTGTCTTCAGCTCCATCCAGGCCTCTGACTCTGGAAAGTATTACTGCGCAGCTGGGAACAGGCTGGGGAGGACGACATCTGTATACACCAGCATTGATGTGAAATGTGAGTGAAACAACCCTTTAAAAAAAGAAACATTCAGGCTGACTTTGCTGATTATATTCGCTTTTTTCTGTAGTTTCAGTGGTTCACTGTGTGTTTACTGCACTGTGGCAGTGAGAAAGTGACACACTCTTTTAACTATACAGCACATTATCCATCCAACATTCGGATTTGTTAAGCAGAATGTGATGAGACATCATTTAGGTGGAGGCCTGGATGAAAGATAATGAGATTATATGAATCGTGCTTTTATAGACGCTGAGGTTTAATTCTCTCACGTGTTCTTTCTTCATGCTGGCTTTTGGCTACTTGGCAAACCCAACAACTAGAGACAGCTCTGACCTTCTGTAAATTTGTAGATTGAAATTTCCGTATTGTGTTCAAAATATATTTTTTTCATCTCAAGATGCTCCAAAGAGGACCTCTGTATCAGTGAGGCCCTCTGCTGAGATAGAGGAGCGCAGTTCTGTGAGTCTGACCTGTAGCAGTGATGCTAACCCAGCAGCTACTTACACCTGGCACAAGAAGAATGGACATGTGGAACGTCAACCTCGCAGCACAGGGACACAACTTTACTTCAGGTCCATCAAAGCCTCAGACTCTGGAGAGTATTACTGTGCAGCTCAGAACCAGCTGGGGAGAAGTGAATCTGGACCTGTTTTAATTGATGTGAAATGTGAGTGAACAGATTATTATGACGACACTGAAGGTACAAATCATCTCTTGTCATTGGTTTTCATATTGCATGCCATTTTTTAAATCAGTTATCCATTTCAAACATCATCTATTGATTGGTAGTGTTATACAGATCGAGGTGGAAGGGGAACTTGTTTGGTATGGAGGTCGGGGGGATCTTCTCTGAACAACCTGGATGAGGCCATTTTACCTTAAACCTTAATTACATTAAATCAGAATCTGAATTTGGGTTTATTGCCAGGTAGGTTTACACATACCAGGAATTCGGTTTGATAAACGTTGTTGTCATTTAAATTTGTACCTGAAAAAACGTTTTTATTTTACTTTAGACAAGTTAATTTATTAACTATATTTGAAAAAGTTTCCATTGTTTTATTGTAATATTAAAATATTTTTCCTTATCTTATTCATTTTCAGATACAGTTCATGCAGTGTCCTCACTGTTGACCTCGTATCAGCTCCTGCTGTCTCTCTTTCTCCTTTATCTGCTGCTGTTTCTCTCCCCTCTTTCTGCTGCTGTCTCTTTATTTCATTACAGCATGCTGTGGGATCATCAGATGGCCCGCTAAACCAGCGCCTCCAGAAAGTGGTGCCTTAGCTCACTGCCTATATGGCCTACGCCTTGAGCTGGCCCAGCTTGAAGGCCACATTATTCATTTAATTTTTATCTCCTCCAGATGCCCCAAAGGTTCCTGATGTGTCTGTGAGCCCCTCTGGTGAAATCAGAGAGAACAGTACAGTGTCTCTGACCTGTAGCAGTGATGCTAAGCCTGAAGCTGAATTCACCTGGTACAAGAAGATTGGACATTGGAGGGATCAACTTCTTATTAAAAAGTCACAGTTTGTCTTCAGGTCCATCCAGGCCTCTGACTCTGGACAGTATAACTGTAAAGCTAAGAACAAGCACGGGGAAAAAACATCTAAATACATCTCTTTAAATGTAAAACGTGAGTGAAACAGCTCAAACAAAAAGCAACATAAAGATGTTTACTTACTTAAAATAGTTCTTCACTATTCAATCAATCAAATTCAACATGAGTGTTGTCTTTATTTATGTTTGGTTTTTATATGTTTTACTCATGTCTGTTTTTGTTTAATTTTAATTTATTAATGCATTTTCAGATGGTCCGAAGCTTCCCTCTGTGTCAGTGAGTCCCTCTGCTGAGATAGTGGAGGGCAGTTCGGTGACTCTGACCTGTAGCAGTGATGCTAAACCAGCAGCTACTTACACCTGGCACAAGAAGAATGGACATGTGGAACATCAACCTCGCAGCCCAGGGACACAACTTTACTTCAGGTCCATCACAGCCTCAGACTCTGGAGAGTATTACTGTGCAGCTCAGAACCAGCTGGGGAGAAGTGAATCTGAATCCGTTTCAATTGATGTGAAATGTGAGTGAACAGATTATTATGCCGACACTGAAGGTACAAATCATCTATTGTCATTGGTTTTCATATTGCATGCCATTTTTTAAATCAGTTATCCATTTCAAACATCATCTATTGATTGGTAGTGTTATACAGATCGAGGTGGAAGGGGAACTTGTTTGGTATGGAGGTCGGGGGGATCTTCTCTGAACAACCTGGATGAGGCCATTTTACCTTAAACCTTAATTACATTAAATCAGAATCTGAATTTGGGTTTATTGCCAGGTAGGTTTACACATACCAGGAATTTGGTTTGATAAACATTGTTGTCATTTAAATTTGTACCTGAAAAAACGTTTTTATTTTACTTTAGACAAGTTAATTTATTAACTATATTTGAAAAAGTTTCCATTGTTTTATTGTAATATTAAAATATTTTTCCTTATCTTATTCATTTTCAGATACAGTTCATGCAGTGTCTTCACTGTTTACCTCGTATCAGCTCCTGCTGTCTCTCTTTCTCCATTATCTGCTGCTGTTTCTCTCCCCTCTTTCTGCTGCTGTCTCTTTATTTCATTACAGCATGCTGTGGGATCATCAGATGGCCCGCTAAACCAGCGCCTCCAGAAAGTGGTGCCTTAGCTCACTGCCTATATGGCCTACGCCTTGAGCTGGCCCAGCTTGAAGGCCACATTATTCATTTAATTTTTATCTCCTCCAGATGCTCCAAAGGTTCCTGATGTGTCTGTGAGCCCCTCTGGTGAAATCAGAGAGAACAGTACAGTGTCTCTGACCTGTAGCAGTGATGCTAAACCAGCAGCTAAATGTACCTGGTACAGGGAGAACCAAACACAGCCTCTAGGACCAGAGAGAAGTTATCATTTTACCTCCATCAGCTCCGATGATAGAAGGAACTACTACTGCAAGTGTGCGAATAATTACGGAGAAATCAATTCTTCACTTCTGTTCGTAGATGTCCAGTGTAAGCCACGCGACTCTTTTCTTCTTTTCATGGAACAAAAGTTCTTTAAATCATTCATTCAAATATTAATGGAGTTTGTCTCTCTATATTTTGTCCTCCAGATGCTCCAAAGCTTCCCTCTGTGTCAGTGAGTCCCTCTGCTGAGATAGAGGAGGGCAGTTCAGTGACTCTGACCTGTAGCAGTGAAGCTAACCCACCAGCTAATTACACCTGGATCAAGGAGCATGATGACTCACCAAAAGCTTCAGGACACATTTTTACCATCAGCAACCCAGGACCTGAACACAGTGGGAATTATTACTGTGAAGCCAAGAACACAAGAGGACGTAGTAACTCCACTGTACATCTGACTGTTGTGGCGGGTAAGTTTCACACAGACATACTCCAGTATAAGTAAGATGTTGACAGCTCCTCCATATGTGAAGGAGGAAGCACACAGTTGTCCTGTTAAATAACAAGATTAATCGACACGTTATGATCTGAGTTTTATGCTAACAACATAAACTACATAAGTTCAGCAAGATCTTGTTATGGTTAAAACAGGCCAATGTTGATTGTCAACTCCTGATTCAGCACTTCCAGCAATCTGTGAAGTTGGAAGCCCAACTTTGTCCTTCTGCCTCAACAGCTTAGACTGACAGTACGATGTCCACATGTACAAATATTCTGGTAATTTGTCAAATTCCAAACAAAAAAGAACCCAAAAAACATATTCAGAATGGGCTGAAGACAAGTCCAAAGAAAGTTTCTAAAACTGGAAAAGTATCATCTTAACCCAAATGTCTGAATCAGAAGATGCTTCATTTGGAAGGCCTAATTTGGAATATCCAAATAGTATATATTATTTTTGTGATCGCGGTAATTGGAGCATACAGTCTGGTCCTCCTTTTTTAAAAATTGGTAACCAAAACCCGGTCTGACACTTTTCCCAAGGTGTGCCATCCAAGACAGCCCAACAATGTCTCATCTACCCCCTGGAACTTGCAACAGCCTTGATTAGCTTTTAGGGATATACTAAGTCGGACTTCCCCCATGTCCTTAGACTCTCTTAGGCTTCACCCAACAGAGGATGTGTTGGTCAGGCTCAGGAGCCCCTTAAAGTTCCCTATTCTGGGTCAGAGGTCCTTTTGGTCTCCTAGTACCTGCCTGCTGCTTCAGGAGACCCCAAGGTCAGCCAAGCTTGAAGCCTTCCTTCATGATTAGAATCATCTTACGGAACCACAAAGGCAACCATAGATCTTTGTCCGATGGTGTTATGGTACCAAGTGCACCAATGAACCTCCCTATGCTCAAATATTGTGTTTGTTATGGCCAATCTATGACTAGCACAGCAGTCCAATGACAACCACCACTGTGGTTCAGTTTGGGAAAGCCACTCTTCCCAATAACCCTCCTCCATGTTTAGTGTGGAAGTCTCCATGTGGAACTAAAGAATTCCAATATGAATCCAGGATGCCATCCAGGGACTTCGACAAGGGTTTCACAGCATCAGGGACGTTTGACTTTTGTCTTGGTCATTATTTTGTAATTTCATCAAAAGAAAATACATCAAGTTGGAAGAATATGTTTGTATTATTATATAATGGGGTAACTTTCTGCTTGACCCGAATCAATTGTCAGCCTTTTAATATGATCACTGTTTCTTTCAGGAGCGTGGAAACTTATTGCTCCTGCCACAGTCTCTGCTATTTTCCTCGCTATCATATTCATCTGTGTCCTCCTATGGATCATGTGAGCAGTTCTGTTTCACCAAAAAGCATTAGATACCACTGAGATTACTGCCATGGTTTAACTTTCTAAATATATCTTACTAGAAAGAGGAAGGCCTCCAAGCATCCATCTGAGCCTGTTGAGAGACCAGACAACAGAGAACAGGTGAGGAAGTTCATAAATTCAAAGAAGGAAGTATCTTTTTGTGTCTCGGTTTTCAATTTAAGCCCAAAAAGGAATGCCTACAAGGATTCACTCTGTAAAAGCTTTGTTACAAGTGGAAATAGATCATGAAGCCTGATGTTCCTCCTCAGCTCTGTGTTTATCAAATGTATGATACACAGCAGACTGGAGTCTCTGTTAACAGTGACAGACAGACAGACAGACAGACAGAAAAATCCGCGCGATTAACACACAGAAAAAAACGATTCTTAAGAGACACAGCGGATAAATGTTACATCAGACAGGAATGAAAGGAGAGGTCTCCCGTTATCGTTCCCGTGGATATGGGGAAAGTGGGTGGTGCTTAATGTGACCCAGGACACGTGTGCGTTCACACTACTAGACGTATGTGGATAAATGTGTCCCAGACCACTTCCGTATGTGGCCTGAGTAATCAAATCTGAATGTGTCTTCAATCCATCCTGGGAGCGTTCAGACCTGTAGTTAAGTCTGTCCACTTGTGATCTGATCACGAAGACCACATGTTGATACCAGGTCTGAACGGGGTCTTATTCCAACAAAGACAATCCCTTTTAAGCTGCTTACATGGCTAATGGAAAAATAATATTCCACAGTTTTTCACATTTACTTGGAGCCTATTGCCAATCCTTGCAAACTGAAGGCTTGTTGGTTTGTCTTGAACCTGATCTGGACAGATATGTTGAATGTGCTGTTTAAATGCCCAGATAATGCTCCCTAGAACTGAATATCACCATATCCCACTTATCTTAATTATAAAATGCTACAATATGAATAAGGTATCTGGACCATGACCCATAACAGAGTCGGAATATGATCATAATAATATGATAATATTGGTCGAAAATTCTAATACATGTAAAAGTATTCATTGACACACCAGGAGTAGGTAGATTTGGGCTGGTGTAGATACTGTGGTGGGTAGTTGAGGAGAGAAGAACAGGTGAGCAAGTTGCTGCAGGAGCAGTTGACGAAGACCGTTGCGAAAATGAGTGGATCTGTTGGACGGATGGACAATTACAAATCCTGGAGAGCTACAGAAATACATGGACCTGAGGGATGAAAGACCTAGCTAGAGACTTGAACAGTGGGTCAGACTGGTTCTACAAAATGTCATCACTGCCCTTCGAAGAAATAACAACTATTTATCATCTGTTATTAATGACCAGGAACTGGAACACCAATAAAACCATTGGTTTCACATACAAATCTCTAGCTCCCTTTTCTTTTTTGCCTTGATTAATTCTAACTTCTGTCTTTGTAAGTGTCACAAGCCTTAAATTCTGTCTTTCAGATTTCCATCTACAGAGAAATAATTGAACCTATTTGTCCAATGTCCACAGATACAAACGGCCAGGCGGGAGGGTGATCTTGAATATGCCACTGTCAACTTTTCCAAAGAGCAGGCTGATCCTATCTACTCCAACGTCACACCAGCAAAGCCCAAAAGACACAAGAAACAAAAGAAGGAAGAAGAAGAAGAGATGGTTGAGTATTCTGCTGTGAAATTTAACAGTGCCAGTACAGCCCAGAGGTAAACAACACGTCACATTACAACATTATATTATAAAAGATCAAAGAACTGTAATTCTCATAATGTTGTTTTTAACTTTTGTCCTGTTAACATGCTACATTCAATGTATTTCTCCTTCAGACCCAGCAGGGAGGAAGCTGCAGAGGATCCAGCTGCATTGTACAGTACAGTCATCAAACCCCCCAAAAAGCATGCACCAAGGAACCTCTAGTCTACTTTCATCCATGGAGACCCTTAAAAGAAACCACTTTGAGTATTAAAACACATTCCTCAGGAAACGCTAGTTCAAGAACGCAGGTATACTAATTATGGCAGTATATGCTTTGTGTACGACTTAGCATTTAAGTCAACTGTAACAGATACGTAAAGTGTTTATGAATGATTGTAATAGATTGTGAACTAAAACAAAACCCAGCCATCTTCACACCATCTCCAGGGCTTTGAAGGAGAATCATTTCAATGCTCTAAACTAGTTTTATTTTCTAACTTTTTCATTTCCTCTATTGTCGTTATTTGTACACTCATTTTAAATTGTTTATACTACCGTTACATTACAAAGTAGCGTTCATTGCTGCTTTCTTTATTCTTACTGCAGTAAATGGGCCTAGTTGTTTTGTATGTATACCTGTCTATGTTGGTAACATTATATTTGAATATATCCTCTGCTTTGCATTTTATATGTTATGTATTTTTTGGGTTTTGCTCTGCAAAGAAAGAAAAGTAACTGGAGAAGAAATAGTTTTGTTCGCTGGTTTATAATGTCTGTGTCAGGGCTTGTTCATGTTTTTCCCTCCATTTTTTGTTCAGCGTCTTGGTGTGCTTAACACAAACTCCTGCTTCCCTCCTGTTACTTGAGCACATTTATAGATTAGACAATAATCTCCTGAACTGTAACTTCCTCACTGATTTCAACCTCTGAATATAGTTAGTTGAAATGGCATTCAAGTAGCCCGTCATCATGGCTGCGTCTGTGCCAAGATAATACAGATACAATTCATTGTCATACTTTTTGAACAGGTTATATAAATTGGCCAATAATATCATTATTAGATGAGCCACTAACACCTTGTCTTTTCTCTTTATAAAGACCGGAGACTACAGGTAAGAGTGCTGGATCTTGGGTGGAAAAAAAGTGACTTGACTCTGGACTTGACTTGCCTTAACTAAGGACCTGACTTGACTTGGTATAACCTGTGACTAGCCTTGACTTGAAAAAATGACTCGAGACTTGCTTGAGACTTGGACCAAATGACTTGAGACTTACTTGGGACTTGAGCAAAAATGACTTGGTCACATCACTGGTATATAGTATATTAGTATTATAGTATTAGTACCATCTATTTGCATGTTCATTCACCCATCATGCACTGAGCCAAAAGTTAACAAGTGGATGGTCAGTGTTTCCCACAGGATTTTGTGAGACTATGTTGGATGGACTCCGACTACCAGATAAAGGCAGTGTGTTTTCATGTCCGTACCAAACAATTAACGACCATGCTTTTTTTATTCGGATCTGGATGGCATTGTTTTTGGGCCGAGACCTATTTACAGTTTTGACGAGCGCATCTATTTTAAAGACACAGAGGGAGAAAAGAAGTGAGTCAGGGAAAAGTAGACATGGCGTGCTCTAAAATGAGAAAAGTTGACAGCAACAACAGAGATTTTAATCAAGACTGGACAGACTCATATGATGTTCTGTGACTGTGGCCATTATTAAACGTGGACACCGTCTGACTCCGTCACTCTGTCCGTCACTGTTAACAGAGACTCCAGGCTGCAGTTTAGTTCAAACTTCACTGATAAACCTGAGAGTTACACAGAGCTACATCAGGCTTCATCATCAAATGACCAGTTTTCCACTTATGTCTGCACTTCTTTTCTTATGTTTGTGCTCTCTCTCTCTCTCTCTCTCTCTCTCTCCCTCTCGCTCTCTTCAGGTCCGTTAGTGCACAGTATGTTGAAATATTATTTATTTCATTATTTATTGTCCGTTTTAAAACTCACCATGAAAAAAAGTATAACTGCAATTGCTTTTCAGCAAAACATAAAATAAAATTTGGCTGAAATAAAAGGTAAAGTGAATCCTCTGATTATGGTAAAAACTTTCTAAGTCATTATAATCCTGCCAGGAGGCAGAGAGAGCAGCTTCAGTGAAGAAGTAAAGCTCTCTCTCTGCATGGACGACATTAGACTACCATGTGAATTATGGCCCTTCAAATCCTGCAAGAATGTGACATTCAGGCTTGAAGTACCAGACATTTATTATTTGAATTAATTTGTTTTCATTTACAAAAATAATGACACTTATATCATAAACTGGGGCATAAAAATAAACCTGAATACAGAAAATAAAGCTTTTGACACTCAGAATTTCCCTGAGGAGACTCTCTCAATAAATAAGGATTGAAAAAGGTGGAGAACAAAGGATGCGGAGGGCCCCATGCCTGTGTTCGCCTTGGGCCCCCATATTGCTAAATCCGCCACTGGCTCGCGGTGCTGCAGCCGCTAATCTCCCCAAACTTTACGTTCTGTCACTGCCTGCATCGATGCATGATCGCCAACTTCACGCTGCATCAATTCCACACCTCTAATAAATGTGTGTGGCCGAAGGGAGGGAGTGAGAAGAGTCGAGAATAGCCAGGCAACGCCACCTGGGGAATTGCACCCCAGGAAATACAATAACCACTCTTACTTTAGAAGAGCACACAGGTTCGTTACACCAATATGTTTAAAGAGGACGAGAGACGGACTTCCACATACAATAAGTTTTATTAATTCAAATAATTGAATAGGTCTAAAAGAACACAAAGATGTCACAAATGCACGGCCTGAGTGTCAAAATAACAAAGCACTGTAAATTGTGGTAAAAGCATACACAAATGGCAGGAACAGGGCTAAGGCTTAGCTTGGCGGACAGACTAAAGCAAAGCAACCAACAAAATAAACCCACTACTAACCACCACGTGCCACACCAAATTCAGGGAAGTGAGAGGGGAACCACCACCGGGGGGAGTCTGCCGCACGCTACACCCGCTCCTGTCCTGGAAAAGAAGAAAACAAAATTATAATACCACGTGTGATGGGACACTCAGGCAGATGGATTGTACAGTTAAAACAGAATGATACTACACCACGCACACTCACACCCAACAGACAAAGAAATAAACCTAATAACTAATTAAATGATAGAGACCAAATACGAATCTATAAGAAAACAAAGTAACACGATAATAACAAAAAGAAACTTAACACCAAAAACTCAGCTGTGAGTGTTACGCCCCGTTGCCGGGGAAAATGATAAAGTAAAAACGGTGAAAAACTACAAGAACACCACACGTTTGCCGCCATTCAGTGTATTTTCTTTTTTAGCCACGTTTCTCTCATGCTTCTCTCTCAACACGCCAAAAAAAAGGCATCAACAATCGATCGCTGTGCAGCACATTCGCCACAGACTTGACAAAGAAAATAGAAGAATACAATTGAGTTTTTAAACATAACTTATGCAAATGCATTCTCATAAAAGGTAAGTAAAAGATTGTAAACAAAAACTGATAGAAAATAAACTATTTTATCTACTACTGTTGTTACTGTCTCTGTTGTCGTTTCTGGACCTGCGAGGCAAAAGCAGTTAAACACGGAACAGATGATCAATCATCATTTTAACCTTTTTAGCTCAGAATACATGAAACAATGAATTATTATTACTTTTTAACAACGGTTTAACCCTTTTAGCTCAGAATACATGAAACAATGAATTATTCCATTTTTAATCACTATTCCTAATGAATTATTATGTTACACTTTGAACAACATGAATTACATTGTTTTTAATCAAATCTTACCATGAATTATTGTTTTCAGCCATAAGCTTGGTCTTTTTATCATGCACAACTTTATAACCATGACACACTCCCCTACAACACAGATGTCGTCCCCGACATCTCAACCAACAGGTGAGTAATGTTTAAAGCATTTACCTATGTCATAATATCATCAGATCAATCATTCTACAGTCTGTATACAATCACTCGGTTATTCAAAGTCCAGGAGTGTGTTACACATGTGTATCAGCACTCTGCTTGTCCATCAGTCCATTTATGACTGTATAAGGTATGTATATGTGCATGTATGTCAACACTCAGTCCATGAAACAGTCCATCCATGAGTGTGTGTGTATGTAGTTGCATCAATACTCAGTTTGTGAAAGAGTCCATCCACGAATGTATGATATGTGTATGTAAGTGTATCAACACTCAGTGTCCAACAGTCCATCAAAGAGTGTATAATGTAGAGGTGTAAGTGTATCAACACTCAGTGTCCAACAGTCCAGCAATGAGTGTATGATATGTGTATGGTGTGTGTGTAAGTGAGTCTTCTTCTTTCAGTAGCCCGGTGCAACAACAGGCTGATAATTCCAGTGCTGTACTGGAGCTGTCCATGTACTTGCTGCTTGCATGGCTCCATAGGATGCGGGAGGATAGTAGTGCATCATGTAATCTGGGAGTCCGGTGCCACAGCAACTGGGATGGCCGAGCTGATCATATGTGAAGACTCTTGGAGGCCGTCTCTCTCTTACTGGTCGCTGGTACTGTTGTTCATCCACACTGTGATCTTCACTTTGAACAGGTGACTCTGCTGCTGGCATTCTCTCCTCCAGTGAAATCTCCTCTTGAACTGACATGTCCTCTTCTGACAGTGGATCTCTTGTGTCCTGCTCCAGCTGGTGCATGTCCTGATGCTCAGGCTCAACATCCTCCACGAGCTGTGTGACACCTTCATCAGCATCCTCTCTGTCTGTGTGGACTTGGGGCTGTGGCACAGGCTGATGTCTGAGTAGATAGTACCCATAGTCGTCATCATCACTATCATCATCGTTTGTCTCTTGGTCTGTTTGATCTTTGCCTCGATGAGTCTGAGCTGTGATTTGTCTTTTCACTTTAGCTGGTTTCAGCTGAATTTCTAGTGGTAAATGGTCACATGGCAACAGGAGGTTACGGTGCAGGATCCTACGTCCTCTCGCTTTGCCTTGCTCAGGTATCACTTCATATATGGGCATGTCTTTTCCCACCTGACGAATTACTTTGTGGATGCAATCTTCCCAGTGATTCCTGAGCTTTCCTGTCCCTCCTCTAGGTGTCATATTCCTGATGAGAACACGGTCGCCCTCATGCAAAACAGAACTCCTGACTTTGTTATCATGATTCCTCTTGCTCCTTTCAGCACATTTCTTTGCATTTGCTGTTGTGATCTCATAAGCCTCTTGCATCTGTTGTTTCCACTTTTTCATGTACTCTCGATGATCAGCAGTTCCAGTCTCAGGGGTCAAACCAAATAACAAGTCAACAGGTCACCTTGGTGATCTGCCAAACAGAAGGTAAAAAGGGGAAAAACCTGTGACTTCACATCTGGTACTGTTATATGCGTAGATGAGCTTAGACAATGACTCTCTCTAATCTGACTTTTGTTTCTCTGTGAGCGTTCTTAGCATTTGTAGCAGTGTTCTGTTTAGCCGTTCCACTTGCCCGTTGCCTTGTGGGTGATACGGCGTGGTTCGAGAGCCCATCACTCCACAATTTTTCTTCAGCTGTGCAAACAATTGATTCTCGAATTCACCTCCCTGGTCGTGGTGAATTCTCAGAGGGAATCCAAACTTCAGTGCATAGTCATTAAATATTTTATCAGCAACAGTCTTGGCAGATTTCGATGTTGTGGGGTAGGCTTGTGCAAAGCGCGTGTAATGATCTACTATTAACAATATGTATTCATATCCACCTCGGCACTTATCCAGATGTAGGAAGTCAATGGATACAAGCTCGAATGGCTGAGTGGTGACAATCGGTACGAGTGGAGCTCTGGCTTCTCTACAGGGCTTTTTCTGTTTCAGGCATGTACAGCTTTGTGTGACGTAGTGCTCTATCTCTCGCTGCATGTGTGGCCAGAAGAAGCGATCCCTGATGAGCGATGTTGTGCGTTCCACGCCTTGATGTCCCATCTCATTGTGGAGCTGTTTCAACACTGTTACTTTGTATCTTTCAGGCAGAACAAGCTGAGTTCTGGTTGCAGTCTTTCTTTGAAGTATCCCGTCTCCATCCAAGGTAAGTTTCTCCCAGTCACGCAGCAAACATTTGGTCTGTACATTGAATGACTTTAACTGCTGTCTTGTCGGCTTTTCTTTTGATTGTTTACAGGCAATGACTGGACCAATGGTTGGATCATCTCTCTGAGCTCGACAGATATCTGCTCTTGAAAACGGTGTAGGTGTGTCTCCACCCATTTCTGTACACTCACAAGACATCATGGACCACACTGTGTGTGAGACATCACTTTCAACAGCTTGTACTGTGGCTTGCACTGAAGGGGATGACATTTCCTCTGTGCATTCCTGCATCATCGCCTCTATGTCACAGGGCATTCTTGAAAGACCATCAGCATCACAATTTTCTTTGCCTGGATGATACTTAATAATTAGGTCAAAGTCAGCTAATTCGGCAACCCACCTATGCCCTGTTGCATTTAATTTGAATGTTGACAACACATAGGTCAGTGGGTTGTTGTCGGTATACACAGTACAGGAGGAGCCAATTAAATAGTCCCTGAATCGTTCGGTAACAGACCACTTCAAAGCTAAGAATTCAAGTTTCCCTGAATGAAGATGATAGTTCTTTTCTGCTTTGGTCAAGGTGCGTGATGCGTAGGCTATTACACGTAGCTTACTCTCCTGTTCTTGATATAACACAGCACCTAACCCTTGGTGTGAAGCGTCTGTGTGCAAGATGAACGATTTGTTGAAGTCTGGGAATCCAAGAATCGGTGGCTCAACCAAACAGTCAATCAGTCTCTCCAGTATTTGTTGATGTTCATCAGTCCATGTGATCGGCTTGTGTGAAGGTGCCCCTTTAAACTTTCCTTTCACTTTTCTTGTCCGTGTGTTACTGTCCTTGTGTTTGTCGGGTTTGGGATCTGATTCTGTCAGAGCATAAAGTGGGCCGGCGATGCGGGAAAAGTCTCTTATGTACTGCCGGTAGTAGCTCAGGAGTCCCATGACTGCTCTCAGTTCTCCCACAGTCTGCGGTCTCTTCTCCTTTAAAGCTCTCACTGCTACAGTATCAGCAGGGTCCATTTTACTGCCATCCGCAGACACGATGCGCCCCAAGTAGCGGACCTCACGTCTGAACACTTCACACTTCCTAGGTTTCAACTTTATGCCATGCTGACGTAGCCGCTGTAGCACTGTCCTCACATGTTCGACGTGATCCTCAAAGGTTCTGCTGAAAACCAGTGTGTCATCTAAATAAGGGATACAGATGTCATCTCTCAGTCCTTCCAAACAATTCTCCATGCAGCGCTGGAAGGCAGCTGGGGCGTTCATAAGACCGAAGGGAATCCTGATCCACTCATAGAGACCCCATGGTGTCACAAAAGCGGTCAGAGGTCTGCTCTCCCTCGTCATAAATCCCTGATGGTACGCCTTCCCTTGGTCTAGGAGAGAGAACCATGAGTTGCCTCCTAGCCCATCCATTATGTCTTGCACTCTGGGTATAGGCTGACGGTCAGGGAGCGTCTTCCTGTTCACCTCACGGTAGTCAATGCACAGTCGTAGACTGCCGTCTTTTTTTCGGACACACGACTGGTGAAGCATAAGGGGAGTTAGATATCTCTACCCAGTCCTGAGCGATGAGGTCACTCAGGTAGTCCTTCATTTCCTGATACAGTGGCTTAGGCACAGAGAGATATGTTTTTGCTACAGGCTCAGTGTCTTTCAGTGATATGTGAAGTTGCAATCTTTCTATGCGGCCAATATCATCATCTGTCCTTGAAAAGGAGGCAGACTCCTCTCTTAACATATGGCGAACTGTCTCCTGTTCTGGCTCGCTGAGATGACTCCGATTTACAGGTGGGTCCCAAACATTAACATCCGTTTGACCCGCTTTAGCAGTGATGTGATTTGTTGTGACTGACGGTGGTGGGCGAGATCTCTCCAGCACAGAGGTGGGGTAGACTGCCTGGACATGCTGGACAGTCCCAATAACAGTTCTCCCTGCTAACACAATGTCATGATCTGTTGGGTTCTGCACACTTACAGTAATAGAGGGTTTTTTTGTGCCTCTGGTTACCTCTACTGCCATGTCACACAGTTCAAGTCCCTCTGTCCAGCGAGGATTCACATCAGGCTCGAAGATGAGTATTGCATCCTCCTGTGGGGAGTCCATGTGGACGTGACACTCAACTTGGACTGACAGGTGTTTAGGTATGTTGATTCTCTCCCTTTTTGTCTTGACTACATACTCATTTGCTTGCTTAACACTGACTTGCTCAACAACAGCAGTTACATGTTTTACAAAAGTGTCTGTGTAGCCTGGGAATGATGCCCTCACTGTTTTACTCAGATGTTCCCTGTGAGTAGTGTCTGATTGTTTCAATTCACTGTCAACAATGATCTTAATTACATTAGAGCCAATGATTGGTTGAGCAAGTTTTCCACCCATCATTACAAGCTTGGGAACAATTACTTCTGTCTTGGATGCAGCCCCGGAAGCTAACCTGAAAGCTATCTCAACCCAACCTGTGTATGGCATGCTTTCCCCATTTGCTGCTTTTATATCTAGGCCCGGTGCCACGTCCAAAATGTCAGAAATGTCTCTCAGTCTTGTGTCTGGTAAGTGCACTTCTTTCCATAACTCGTCGATTATTGTCACTTGGGAGCCTGAGTCCCACAGAGCTTGGACCCTTTGACCTTGGATGAGGCAGCTGACCATGTGTTTCTCTCCTACTAATGGGGCTCTCTTAGCCTGTTTTTCTCTTCTTGAGGTAGCGTTAGCAGTCATACATGAGAGAGGTTTGCAATGTTTTTTGTGTTCAGCCCAATTATCAACTTGACATGGCCTAGAGCAATAAAACACCTTTTTACAGGATGCACACTGTTTCAGCATTACCCCTTCTCCCTTCTGTCCACAGTGTGCACATTGCTGGGACCTCGCTGTGTGATTGGTCACTCCCTGTCCCGTGCGAGTGACCTTCCTCCGTTTAAAGGCTCACCTCCAAATTGTCTCTGTCCCCTTGCTCGACATCCAGCAAGGAAATGTTCGCTGCTGCCACACCTGTAGCAGTGTGTACAATAGTCCTCAGCTCCACTCTGTTGACAGCCAAAACATCTCCTCATTCGTCCGCGATTTGGTGGAGGGAAGCTGCGTTGTGGGGCAAATCTTTGCTGGTACTGGGCAGTTCCACCTCGGTGTCTGGGGCCTGCATTGAACCAGTAGCTCTGTGACCAATCCTGCATCTGCTCACCTGAGAATTGCTGTCCTGATGTGCCATCCGCGCCCCCTGCTGGTGGTTGTGGTCTGGGTGCGTGCTGGGGCTGTAGCATGGACTCCCTGATTTGAGACACTTCCACTTTCAGGTCTTTCAACAGAGCTATCTCAGATTTAATCTCCTCAAGCTGGGAGAGAACGACAGGGGAAACTTTAGGATTTTGGTGAGTAGCTGGTTTTTCATTCTTTTCAGCAGGAACATCACTTGACTGTGCTGAGTGAACAGAAACAGGTTTCTGTTGCCCGGCCATTTTCTTTTTCATCTGTCTCTCTGTTTCATAGGCACATGCAGTGTTCATTCTCTCAAGCAACAGTTGGTCAGAGATGTCAGCTTGCTCCAAATAAGGCTGAAGATCACGCTTGATGTTGTCGTTCTGAAGTCCAGTTAACACAGTGTGAAGAAACATTCTTTGCACTAGCCCAGGATCATACTGAAGACCCGACTCAGATTCCTGTGAGGCAAACAAGATCTTTTGTCTCAGGTCGAGAGTGCGGATGAGGAAGTTCTGGGGGGGTTTCTTTAAATCCTTGCACCTCAGAAGTCAACTGAGTGTAGAGATCGGTTGAACTTTTCTCTTGATAATGTGAACGGAGGATTCGTCTCAATGTTGGTAAAGTCAAGTTCATTTTGCCCTCCAAATAGCTGCGAAGCTGCATACCAGGCGCTATGGCTCTAATCACTGAATCCACAATCTCTAGCTCTGGAAACCCCTTGCTTAGACCATGTTCAATTTGCCTTGCTAAGCTTGAAAAAGTCAGTTTGTCTTTTTGACCAGGCTCACCAATTTGTCCAGCAATTTTAAAGTCTTTGTGCCAGTGATGAGGTGGAGGGTTGTGGGCTGTGTTCTGTGTTACCTGTCTGTTGTAACCGTTGCTTTTGGTGTCTCTTTCGTTCTGTGTGCTTGCTAGCCGGAGCTGCAACACTTCAATTTCCTTTAATAATTTTTCCTCCTCTTCATCTTGTTTTTTCTGCTGCTCCTCCGCTTGTTTTGTTACGCTAGCATTGCACACAGCCTGTAGCTCGTAGATTTTGTCTTGAAGATGGAGTAAGTCAGCCATACCTTGATCCTCAAGGTCCTCTAGCTCTTCTCTCTGGATGTAGCTTGAAATTAGCGTGATGAGGGCCGTGCGTCCTTTGCCGCTAACATGCTCGAACTCCGCTCCGCCGAGGATTAAATAGTCACACAGCTACACTAACCTTTCTCTGGGCAGCAAACACAGTTCTCTTATAACTCCGTGTTGTAGTTTCTCTATCTCTGTCGACGCCATCCTGCAGAATGTGGGCGCTAACGGCGAGGTGGTACCGATTAATCTTCTTAGCAGTTAGCTCTCCTGGTATGTAGCAATACCTCAGATTACTTGTAGCCGAAGACGGTCGGGTTCCCACGGCGGCCGACTCCTCACTTGCTCCGATGGTCCGGGTTGTTTTAAAAAAAAAAAGGGATGTGTGACGGTTGGGGACACCTCTCGTCGATGTTAAACCACGCTGCACACAATCCCAGCGGTGCCTCCAAATGTTACGCCCCGTTGCCGGGGAAAATGATAAAGTAAAAACGGTGAAAAACTACAAGAACACCACACGTTTGCCGCCATTCAGTGTATTTTCTTTTTTAGCCACGTTTCTCTCATGCTTCTCTCTCAACACGCCAAAAAAAAGGCATCAACAATCGATCGCAATGCAGCACATTCGCCACAGACTTGACAAAGAAAATAGAAGAATACAATTGAGTTTTTAAACATAACTTATGCAAATGCATTCTCATAAAAGGCAAGTAAAAGATTGTAAACAAAAACTGATATAAAATAAACTATTTTATCTACTACTGTTGTTACTGTCTCTGTTGTCGTTTCTGGACCTGCGAGGCAAAAGCAGTTGAACACGGAACAGATGATCAATCATCATTTTAACCCTTTTAGCTCAGAATACATGAAACAATGAATTATTCCATTTTTAATCACTATTCCTAATGAATTATTATGTTACACTTTGAACAACATGAATTACAATGGCCGCGTTTCCCAGATTCGATCGTTCTTAAGGACTTAAGAAGGCTCTTAAGAAGGGTTCGGCTAAGAAGGAGCGCTAAGATAGGGGTGTTTCCCAGACGCGTTCTTAACTGCCTTCTTAAGATCCCGCCAAAGAAGCTTCTTAAGAAGCTCTTAGTGGGAGCTGTCCACCGCCGTGGTGCTGAAACTAAATCAATCGATGCCAGGCAAATCGATCACCCACCACTTTATCAGCGCATAAATCACACACAAGACCCTGTGGTCCCCACACACAGGTGCAATTAGGCTACGCGCGCATGTGTGTGTGATCACAGCTAACAGGTGTATCCAAGTAGTAATCAAGCCCATTAACGCATATATACCCCCCTGTGGCTAGGCACACACATGTGAGAATGGAAAAAGCAGCCAGCAAACGAAACAAGAGGTCACCCTCGTTTACCGCAGAGGAGATGGCCGTATTAGTGGACGAGGTCTGGCAGCACCGTGATGTGTTATTTGGGGGAACAAAGGGCAAAAAAAACATCGCATTAAAGAACCGAATTTGGCAGGCCATAGCCCAAAAGATGTCCCCCTCTAGTCCCTGTGGCCTGCGAGACTGGGGTGCTGTAAGAAAGAAGTGGCAGGAGTTCCAAAGCCAAACCAAAAAAAAAGGTGCAAAGGTGAGGCGAGAGAGCATGGGCACGGGTGGTGGCGCACCTGGTGCTACAACCCTCACTCCGGACGAGGAAAAAGTCCTTTCCATAATTGGAAAGACGGCCTCTGAAGGCATTAGTGGGGGCATCGATCTTCTGGGGGACGAGGGCCTCTCAGAAAACAGTGAGGGCGAGGAGGAGGAGGAGGAGGAGCCATCTGGGAGCAGAGCGGCGACATACACGTCCCCAGGAGAGGACGACCCCCCACAACCGAGCCCTGTCCCCGCGCGCCAACCAGCAGGGCCCGGTGTCCGCATGCGGGGAGGCTTAACAGGGCGGCCCCCCATAACGACCTGCACCTGCAGCGAGACGCTGGTGCGTCTCGAGAGGGAGAAACTGGCGGTGCTGCGGGGGATAGAGGGCCAACTGGAGAGACAGACTGCCCTCCAGGAGGAGATGGTGCAGATCCAACGCCAGAAGTTGGAGCTGCACCGGAGACAGCTGGCACTTGCCGAGGCGCAGTTCAACCGTCCCTCCATCTCGGTCCCAATAATTCTCCCCCAGGATGGAGGTAAGGGGCATTTCAATTTTTTTTTCTCCGCATTGCACAATGTATCCCGTTCAATTTCACTAATCAATCTCCCTTCATTGCAGGTGATGCAGATGCAGACGCCCAGTAACGACAGCGGTGCCACTGCTTTTTGTTTCTCTTTGTTTTTTTTAATAAACTACTTTTCCTTTTCAACCGTGTGTTGTGTGGATCATTTTGCGTCATTTCCTAGCTTTCAAGCCCTATACATGATAGTTGATATGGGTTGTGTGATGGTAGTGGGTTTAATGTTGGGAGTAGGGTGGTGCTGATATCAGTGCTTGGTGACTGGTGGTGACGGGGTAGGGGCTGATAGACATCAAAAGAGATTCACAAGCTCCTCTCTGGTCTGGACACCAGCTTGGTGGAGTGCTGCTCGGGATTCGTGGGGGGCGGGGTTGGGGGCTTCGTCTTCCGATGTTTCCCCATCTTCATCCACAGGAGGCGGCTCATCTGCTCCAACGCGCACTGCTATGTTGTGCAGCATGGCTGTGACAACAATCACGCGGCAACATTTCACAGGTGACAAGCGCAGCCCCCCCGACGAACGATGGATACATCGGTAACGAGACTTCCACCTGCCAAACACCCGTTCAATGTGGGTCCTGGTGTGTGTGTGGGCCTCATTGAACCTCTCCTCCTGTGGTGTTGCTGGGTTGGTTATCGGTGTCACGAGGTAACTCCTGAGAGGGTAGCCACTGTCCCCGAGGAAGATGCTCCTGCCGAACTCTCCTCTGCCAGCCTTCTGCCCCACAGCTGAGTTGGCCCACGAGAAGCTGTCGTGTGTGCCTCCTGGCCACCTGGCAACGATGTCTGTGATGAGGCCATCGTGGTCCACCGCCACCTGAGTGTTGATGGCAGCGTAATGTTTCCTCCCAATCCAGCACGGATCCACCAGAGAGGGATTGTGGATTGGGATCAGTGTGCCATCCACGACACCAATCACCCGGGGGATCCCAGCCATGGCATGAAATCCACGGTGGACCTGGCGGACCTCGTCCCGTGTGGTGGGCATTCTGATGTGTGTCTGGGCATGGCGCAGGAGGATCGGTGTCACGGCTGCCACACTCCGTGAAACCGATGCCTTGCTGAGGCCGGTGCCATCCCCCACCACCTCCAGGAAGCTCCCTACTGCGTAAAAACGCAGCGCGGCCAGGAGCTGCACCTCCGGGCTGAGGGCAAAATTGCAGCGGGTTGCCCTCTGGATGTGTGGTGACACTAGCGTGACGAGGCGTTGGATCTCCAAACGGGGAAGCCGGTACTTGGACTGGACAGCCCGGTCCGACAGCACATTAAGTGGGGAGAAGTGCTGACGCACATAGGCATTTATGTAAACCATCTGGCTTCGCGCACGGCGACGCTGTTGGTTAGCAGCGAGAATATGCTGTATTGCAGCCATGGTGTCTCACACGCGTGGACTTCAGCAACGCCTTTATATAGACTAGCAGGTGGAGCCTCTCTTGATGAGGTTCCAGCCGGGTTCAATTACACCTGTCGGTTTCCCTGATATCTGTGAAATACCACAGGGTTGTTGATGTTTTTATAGCTAATGTAAACTCATATGCAGATGCCGAATGTGTGTGAAAACGTAATGAGTGATAGTAATGATGATTCATTTTATTTATGTAGCTACAGGAACACATGGGCAATTCTTTATTTTTATATCGTTATTTTTCTTCTTATGCTATTGTTTTTCTTGCGTCAGTGTTCTGCAGCTGTGGGCGCACATTCATCATTACGCATGGTTTTAGTATTCCTTTGAGTGTCAGATATAACTTTCCCTGACGCGGCTGCAGTGAGCGTTTGGTCGCTAAGAAGGCTGTTAAGAGTGGGTCAGGCTGACCTTACATTTCCTTCTTAGTGAAAGATCTTCTTAAGCTAAGAACGACTCTGGGAAACACATCCTTCTTTCACAGCGCTCTTAAGAGCGCTCCTAAGAAGCTCTTAGCGCTTAAGAGCTTCTTAACGAATCTGGGAAACGCGGCCATTGTTTTTAATCAAATCTTGCCATGAATTATTGTTTTTAGCCATAAGCTTGGTCCTTTTTATCATGCACAACTTTATAACCATGACATGAGCAGGGACC
The DNA here is from genome assembly GCF_022749685.1 of Semicossyphus pulcher. Classification (NCBI taxonomy): domain Eukaryota; kingdom Metazoa; phylum Chordata; class Actinopteri; order Labriformes; family Labridae; genus Semicossyphus; species Semicossyphus pulcher. Next base: position 26,264,204 of record NW_027211681.1, on the reverse strand, counting down.
AGGAATAATATTCCCTTTCAATAAGCACACGAACACAACAGCTGAATATTAAACTAAATAAACCACAAAAGAAAATATTTAACCCAAACGAATAAACCCAAATAAACGAAGACAGAAAGGAATTAATCAAATCAATAAGAGTTGTGGTGGGATGGAAAACCCGGAGCTGCGTGGGCACACGGCAGTATTACTGTGTCCCTTTAATCCACATGTAGACCACGCAGCAGCAGAAGAAGACGGCGGAGACGAAGCGACCGCACCAGGGCTGGGGGGCCGTGGACAGCCGTCCTTCACGATGCCCAGCTGGTAGTCCGCGTCACCGAGCCGTGGCAGCGCAGCCCCACACAGAGCGCAGGGGGAAGAGGAGAGACAAACTGTGGCCTCAGCAGCTACAGCAGGACAGAGAGCAGGACAAATTCAACACGAGGACAATAAGCCAGCAGACGTCGGTAACAAAAGAGCCAGCTTACCCGAGCGAAGAGAGCTTAACCCCTGGCCCAAAACACCTTCACGGTTTTCCTGGTGAGGGCAGAGAGCAGACTCCACACTCCTCAACCTCCTCACAAAACGGCACCAATCAACACGGCCGACAACGCTGTGGAGCCACAAAATCACCGCAGCTGTAACACCATGATGCACAATAAAATCAGTCTATAAGTATAGCAACACTCGCCTACCGTACAAATCCCGCTCGGGGCAAACAACCGGAGCACGCCAGCAAGCCCTCTCTCAGTGAACGCCAGGCAATAGTGTGCGCACCCGCGAAAGCGCGACTAATAACAGGCGGCACCGCTGCGCAATCAGGCACAGGTGGTATTGATTGAGTGGAGGTGGAGCAGCACTCAACCTGCCACATGTGCATCGGTGCAAAAACATCATGTTTTGTTGTCTCCTGTCACTGTACCTCTGAATAGGGATTTAACGTAAGAAAAACTTTCCTTCACACCATGATGTTAAACTTTACGCCAGTCCGCGGATCACCTGCGTGCTGAACCGTGCGATCCCACCGCTAGATGGTAAGTGGGTTTTATTTATTTACTTTTTTCCCACATTGTTAATAAGGAAGTAGAAATGTCCATCTTCATTGTTTAAAAAAAGACGAAACAAACGGCCGACTTTGTCAGATAGCCGCTCCACTGTTTCCTCGTATACAGGATGTGCAAGTTTCACTTTTAATGACTTCTAACACATTAGCCACGTTAGCTTTAGCCTTATTAGGTTATAATGTTTCACAATGCTTTTAGCTAGTTGTTGAGTTTGCCTGCAGAGAAGCCAAACACAAGCTTTTTCAGTTCTAATGTTGAGAGATGAGACATCGAGCTTCAGATATGTCCCTGAAGGATTAGGTCAGATAAAACTTTGATTATTGGGAAGATGCTGAAGAAAGAGAAACTGAGAAGTGAAAAGGGGGAAACAACAACAAATGACTGTATATATAGATGGACTCCACCTCCTCACGTTGTACAAAATTGAAGCCAAAACCCCCCAGAGAACACAAGAAGCTGTTCTGCTGCAGACTGAGCTCCTCTGAGGGATCTTTGCCGTTTTTTTCTGGTAAGTTAGATGTGTTATTCTGGTAGCATGAGGGGCTGTACTTTGTGTATTTTGGCTTCTTCTTTTTTTTTTTTTACAACAAGAGGAGGGGGAGACAAGTCGTCCATCTTTATAAACAGTCATTGATTGTGTCCAAGATCTGCTGATAATGCCAGGTAATTTATATACAACTCTTTCACAGTGTATAAAGAGGAAAAACTCTTTATGAGCCAGCGTGCATCGCATGTGCAAAGTACTATTACAATTTCTGTGAGACCAGGTTGGTGCAAACGAACCCTTGCCTTACCCTGGGACCATGATTAAACGTGCATCTCTTCCTGTGTCAGAGAGACATCTCTGTCAACATGGAGCTCTGTCAGTTTGCACCCGCAGACGCACCCAGTAACTTCTCCTCTGCATCAGCTGCTGTTTTCACACATTTATTTGGCTACATTTTCACACATTTGATCTTTGTGTTACTTTTGTTCTTAATCTGCAATGACTGTGACCTGATGTAGTTAGTTACAGTAAAATGACTTGATATATTAGTCCAATTGTTGCTCAGCCAACATTTTTAGTAGCATCCATCCATCCATTATCTTCCGCTTATCCGGTGCCGGGTCGCATTGGTAGTAGCATATATTGCTTATTATTCAATATTAATACGTCAGTGAGAACCTTCTTTCATGCAGATTAATGGTATAAAGAGGAAGGAAGTCAGACAACTTCTACAGCTTGACTTCTGCCTTCTGATGATCACAAAGGAGCATTTTCTGTGAAGAGAACATCCTCTCCCTGTTGTAAGTAGAATTATCCATTGATATGACTGATATGTATTTGCAAAGGTTCTTTACCGTCCCTGCTGATGTGTTTTATTCTCTCTGAAGTCACACAGGGATGAGAGGAGCAGCTATGAATTTAAAAGCAGCAGCAGCAAGTGGGTTGGTTATCGTCCTTCTCGTTGTGCCAGGTACTGTACATCCTCATTTACATTGTAAGACATTTATTAAGCTTATTCAGAACAGGCTTCATATGTTTTTAAACATTTTATAAAAGAACAGACTTCCTAAATGTGCACTTTTCTGGATTTAATGTGAGATATGACGTTAAATGATACAAACCATTTAAAGCATATTCACTTGTGTATTTACAGATTGTTCTGTATCCTCATGTTTCAAAGTCTTTAGATGTGTTTCATGTTTTCACACATGAAACATCTGTTTGCATCATGTTACATGAACTTTTGAGAGGTTTGGAGTATTGCACATGACGAGTAGTTCTCTAAGGCTGGAGCTGTCAGTGGTACATCTGAAGGATTCAGTAACTTAAGAGTTAAGTTACGGAAGTCTGTATTTCCTTAATGAGAAGAAGGGGAACCAACTTTGCCAGTGCATCAAGTTACTTACTGACGTCTGTGAGAGCCTGACCGATACTGGACTTGTGTTCATTGTAGGTATTATATGTTATAATTAAAAGAATAACATTCAAAATCTGAAAAGTTATTGTCACATTTGCATGACATACAAAATTCAGATAAAATAGAGTTTCTGTAGCAGCTTTAATAGCACTAAAATAAGCACCGTAACTTGAACTTCTTTATGAGACTTGAAATAGACTTCACAAAACGTCTTCATTTGCCGTTCTGTGAATGAGAACAGTCCGCGTGGGTCTCACTGCTGTATGGAGCTGCAGGTGTGACGGAGGGCGGAGTAGACAGACGCACACACCTGGCAGCAGCGCGACGATGGCTTATTAAAACAAAACCCTGTCTCTTCCTGCGGGGTTGTACGGAGGTGTAGACGTGTAAGCTTGTTGTTTAGAGCGTAACCGCTGTGAAACTAGCAGAAAATAGAGCTTAAAGCTCCTGTACCTTCATTACTATCGAACTTCAAACTAACTGAGAGCCAGACTGTACACACGGAATCTCGTCTGTGCCGTTTAGATGCGCAGAGGGTAGAAACAGCGGTGCGCTGAAAGCAAGCTTTCTTTGGCTGATTACTGTGATTTTAACGTGAGTTTGTTGTTCACAATGTTTCGTTCTGTTTGGGAAAGATAATATGCTGCTCCCCTTCGCTGTGTGTGCAGCTCTGCTCAGCTGTGACGCGCACTCTGGCAGCGATAGGGACGTCCTCATTTCCCATCATGCCTGCCGCCTAGTGCTGACTGAGTAGTTTAAGTTGTTAAGTTTATGTTAGAAATTGTCATTTTTGTGCTGGTTTATAACCATGAGTGAGGAGGCTGTTACATTTCTTCACTCAAGCTCTATTATGGTGGAATAACTTGGAGCTTGGTACTCCTGTTGATGAAACAAACGTTATACCCTCTGCTCGTCAGGAGGTGTAATGACTTTGTCTCACAGCACTGCAAGAATGAAAGTCATTAATAGTGGAGCATGTTGGATGATATATATGCCGATACTGATATTTCTGCAAAATGCAATGATCAGCAGATGAAATCAGCTGACCCGATACATCGGTCGGGTTGTTGTCTGTGTGATGTTTCCATGCATTCCTGATCTCTAACACTTTGTCTTTGATCTTCTATATGTCTGTGTTACTGTGCCTTAATAATAAAATAATAAATTATATAATAACAACCACTTTAATAAAGCATCACTTTCCTCAGACTCAAGATTTACTGCCACGTAGTTTTGGGAAATGTATTTAAGTCATGGAGCCGGTTTCTTTATTGAAACACCTGTACAGGTAATTGTCGAGTATTTCGTCTGTTGTGATTTTCTTAATGTTTTTTCTGGTGTGCTCTGTGTTACAGTGGTACAGGGGGAGACTGACTGGAGAGTGACTTACTCTTCCACTCAGATCTGTGCTTTAAAAGGATCAACTGTGGACATACCCTGCACCTACACATACCCATCCACAATGAATCAACAAACGACTGAAGTTCAAAGCAGCCTGTGGTTTGCTAAGAGGAGAAACAATGAACCTGTGGATCTGATGACAGACTCAGACTACACAGGTCGTGTTCAGTATCTTTCTCATGAGAACGACTGCACTCTGAGAATCTCAGACCTGAGAGAGAGCGACTCAGCTGAGTACGAGTTCAGGATCATAACAAACCAACCAGGTGGAAGTTTTAGTGGTTCACCTGGAGTCACTTTGTCTGTCACAGGTAACAGTTTCACCAGAATATTTGGTGTTTTTTGTGAATACTACTTTATCTTTGTGGGTTTTTTGTATCTGTGAACTTTATTGGTTTATTTTGAAATAACATTTCACTTCTTTCTTCTCGTGTTCAGACCTGCAGGTGCAGGTGGAAGGATCATCATCATCGACCCGCGCAGAGCTGAGGTGTCACAGCAGCTGTAATGTGGCTGATAATCCTTCATATGTCTGGTTCAGTAATGGAGTGAAAATGTTTGAAGAGACATCTTCTCTTAGAGGCTCTGCTTATGGTAACAGTTACTCCTGCGCTGTTAAAGGACGTGAGGGATACCGCTCTCCTGCAGTGTGTGAGTTGACTAAGAACAAACTGTGTCTGGGGTTGAGTGAAATAGCTCAGTTAGTTGCAGCAAGTTGCTTGAACAGTAAAAAAAAAAGTTCAGGATTTGAAAATCGGAGCCTCTGGATCTCCCTACAAGAAGTAGTCCTACCTCAGTGAAATCTCCGTCTTTTTCTCTGTTGTTATGAATTTAATTCTTCTTCCTGATGTGCTCTGTGTTACAGTGGTTCAGGGCTTTGGAGTGACTTACTCTTCCACTCAGATCTGTGCTTTAAAAGGATCAACAGTGGACATACCCTGCACCTACACATACCCATCCACAATGAATCAACAAACGACTGAAGTTCAAAGCAGCCTGTGGTTTGCTAAGAGGAGAAACAATGAACCTGTGGATCTGACGACAGACTCAGACTACACAGGTCGTGTTCAGTATGTTTTTCATGAGAACGACTGCACTCTGAGAATCACAGACCTGAGAGAGAGCGACTCAGCTGAGTATAAGTTCAGATTCATAACAAACCAACCAGGTGGAAGTTTTAGTGGTTCACCTGGAGTCACTTTGTCTTTCACAGGTAACAGTTTCACCAGAATATTTGGTGTTTTTTGTGAATACTACTTTATCTTTGTGGGTTTTTTGTATCTGTGAACTTTATTGGTTTATTTTGAAATAACATTTCACTTCTTTCTTCTCGTGTTCAGACCTGCAGGTGCAGATGGAAGGATCATCATCATCGACCCACGCAGACCTGAGGTGTCACAGCAGCTGTAATGTGGCTGATAATCCTTCATATGTCTGGTTCAGTAATGGACTGAGAATGTTTGAAGAGACATCTTCTCTTAGAGGCTCTGCTTATGGTAACAGTTACTCCTGCGCTGTTAAAGGACGTGAGGGATACCGCTCTCCTGCAGTGTGTGAGTTTACTGAGAACAATATGGGGAGGAGGGAGGGGGGGATCTGAGAAGAACTTAATCAATGTGAAATGTCATTCAAATAGTTTGTTAAGGTGCAGCAAGTTGCTTGAACCAGCGCGTTGGCAGAAATCACAGTGTGGGTGGGCAAAGAGAAAATCAGGTGGGTCTAGCCCGTCCGAGACCAATCATACTTAATAGGTTCTGAATCGCATTTGTTAACCAAAATAGGCCATTACAACTATACTTGCCTGAATGCACCAAAGTTTAATCATACAAGCCTTATGCATCACAGGCACAAAGACAAAGATTTGCTATGCTCATCGCATAGCCTGGCACGGCGGTCCACATGTTCACACAAACACAGCTGACAGACGCAGCAGCATCATTAATTAAAGCATATGGATGGAGGTGCACCGGCACCAACATGCTCAGTAACATTAAAACTGTCACATAACAAAACCTGATGCAGACTCGCAGCGCTGAGAGGGGGAGACCAGGGGCACGGAGGGAGGGAGGGAGGGAGGGAGGGAGGGAGCGGGTGATCGCGGACTGAAGTGATGAAAAAACATCAGTCTGATCATGAAACTTAGTTTGATCATGAAGCCTGATGCTCCTCTTCAGCTCTCGCACAGCAGACTGGAGTCTCTGTTAACAGGGACAGACGGACAGAAAGACCTGCGTGATTAGCACACAGATCCACGTCTGTCCTCCCCGCGCTGCGTTATTAGAAACTATGATGAACTGATCGCAGGTTACAGCTCCTGCCCGTGCCATTCAGAGCATGTAGAGACGTAGACCTATTTTATACTGTATAGTAACTGTGCGCGGGAATACGGACAGATCGCAACGTTATTGAGCCAGGTACAGGGCATGAGAAACACACAGATCTGTGTCATATCTGCTCCTTACCTGACGTCTGTGGTTAAAGCTCCTGTGAGGAGTTTTTCACTGGTCATGAAACAGACTGAAATTAATTCTGATGACTCTATATGACGTTCAAAAGCAAACCAGACCATCAGTGACAAGACTGATTATTTCTATAAAGTTATTTTTAATGCCTGAGACTGCTGGGGGGGGGTAGGTGTCAGACGAGGCGATTGACTGCACGCTGCCTTTGTCTACATTTTCCAGGGCAAAAATTTAAAGTGAGTTATACTAACGCCGGGAACACACCGGAGGCGGAAGTGCCGCGAATAGCCGCTAAGCGCCGAGAAGCGGAGCCCGTTTCCTTTCGGCGCCCATGTTCACCGATTGTGTTGTTCACATCAGAAGCGCCGCGGCGCGCACCTCTGCGGCCGGCTCGCGCCCTGCAGCGATCATTTCGGCGTCTGGTCTATTTTTTGCGCGAGCCGGGAGCGATCGCGTCAATCCTGGCAGGAAGTCACACATGAAACAACGAGAGAATCCGGTCAATTTTCAAAATTAAAACAATTTTCAAAATAAAACACCGCGATTGACAAATGCGATGTTATATTTGTGTGCTTTTATATATTTGTCAGTATCTAAACAGAGCGCGAGAGAGATGAAGATACACACACGCACGCACACACACCCACACACAAAGAGAGAGACACAAAGTGGCCTGGCTATAGGGGGTGGGGGCAGGGTGTCAAAACACACACGCAAACAGAGAGAGAGAGCATGATGAAAAAACAGCTCCGAATGTGAGTAAACGACAGCTGAGGAGCAGAGGCGCTTGTCGACCGGCGCGGAGAAACGCACGTCTGGTGTGAACGGAAGTGCTCCAGCTCGCGTGCAATGTTTCGTTGCGCGGCGCTTCGCAGCGCTTCCTCGTCCGGTGTGTCCCCGGCGTAAGACTGTTAAAGAAAGCAGGATGAGATGTTTTGTCAAAAAACCACAACTTCAGCATGTACAGGACAAAATCAGCAAAGAGATGAGAGGTAAGGCTTTGTCCACAGGGGGCGCCAAACCAACACAAACAGAAAGTTCCTCACAGGAGCTTTTAAAAGGCTTTGCTGTGAGTTCTTTCTTTGACGTTGCCATATTTAACATTCATTCAGGCTATTATATTAACGTTTGTTGAAATATAGCATCAAAGGTATGTTGTGCTCGTGCTAGTTGACCGTCGAAGTACTAGCGACTCCTAATGAGTCGAAGTCACCGCGAGTGATTTATCGGTGAAATGGGGTGTATCTGAGATGTGAACCTAGCCTGGCACGGCGCCCACAAAGCACGCACATGCATGCAGCCATATTTCAGACTATTTCACTGTATGAACCTCAACCGCCTGTGTTGGACCTTTCGGGTGTGTAGAAAACACATTTTATTTAATTGTAATTAGATTCTGACCGATCCTATTGGCGAGTGCTAAATCACATGCTGCTGCTGACGGGGGAAAGGGTTGAATGAGCAGCCCTGTCGTTGCTACTTGGCTGCACTCGTTGAGGAGAAAGCTGGCGAAGGTGTGTCGTGTTGAGAATGATGGCGGAACTTTCTCCTCCTCCTCACGTCTATTTGTGACAACCTTAAGCAAACTGATTTTTATTTCAACCTACATTAAAAACAGCTGTCTAGCTGACAGTAGGCCTCTGAACAGAAACATTCCTCTGTGAAAGAAGGAGGGGCGGCTCGCAATCTGGCATTTGCAAAGTGCACGGCTACTCAAACGATCTGACCTATCATCATCATCATCATCATCATCATCATCATTATCATCATGTGGTGAACAAGAATCATTTCATTTGTATTGGTGGAGTAGTCAGATAATTGAAACCGTATTCAGCCTACAGCTACGTGCCTGGCTTGAACAGTAAAAAAAAAGTGAAAATCGGAGCCTCTGGATCTCCCTACAAGAAGTACCTTAATGAAATCTCCGTCTTTTTCTCTGTTGTTATGAATTGAATTCTCCTTCCTGATGTGCTCTGTGTTACAGTGGTTCAGAGCTTTGGAGTGACTTACTCTTCCACTCAGATCTGTGCTTTAAAAGGATCAACTGTGGACATACCCTGCACCTACACATACCCATCCACAATGAATCAACAAACTACTGAAGTTCAAAGCAGCCTGTGGTTTACTAAAGAGAATTATTATGGACCTGTGGATGTGAGAACAGACTCAGACTACACAGGTCGTGTTCAGTATCTTTTTCATGAGAACGACTGCACTCTGAGAATCACAGACCTGAGAGAGAGCGACTCAGCTGAGTACAAGTTCAGATTCACAACAAACCAACAAGGTGGAAGTGTTAGTGGTTCACCTGGAGTCACTTTGTTTGTCACAGGTAACAGTTTCACCAGAATATTTGGTGTTTTTTGTAAACACTGCTTTGTATCTTGTTTGTATCTGTGAACTTTATTGGTTTATTCTGAAATAACATTTCAGTTCTTTCTTATGTTCAGACCTGCAGGTGAAGGTGGGAGGATCAAGGGATTATGCAGACCTGAGGTGTCACAGCAGCAGTTACACCTCATTTGTCTGGTTCAATAATGGAGTGAAAATGAATGAAGAGAGATCTTCTCTTAGAGTCTCTGTTAATAATAAAAACAGATATTCCTGCGCTGTTAAAGGACATGAGGGATGCCGCTCTCCTGCAGTGTGTGAGTCTTATCCACAGTGTCACTAACACAACTTATATTCTGCTGTGTTACTGTGCAGCTGATAATAATATTTGATCTGGTACTGGATCATAGTACTGACAATTTAAGCATCCAAGTGTCCATTAAAACACAGATGTTTTCTCCTCCAGATGCTCCACAGGATCCTGCTGTGTCTGTGAGACCCTCTGCTGAGATAGAGGAGAACAGTTCAGTGACTCTGACCTGTAGCAGTGATGCTAACCCAGCAGCTACTTACACCTGGCACAAGAAGAATGGACATGTGGAACGTCAACCTCGCAGCCCAGGGACACAACTTTCCTTCTGGTCCATCACAGCCTCAGACTCTGGAGAGTATTACTGTGCAGCTCAGAACCAGCTGGGGAGAAGTGAATCTGAATCTGTTTTCATTGATGTGAAATGTGAGTGAACAGATTATTATGACGACACTGAAGGTACAAATCATCTATTGTCACAAAGTGATGCCACACAGCGCTATGTTTCTGTGTTCATGTTCATGGGAAATGGCTTCATCTAATATACCTGTATGTCTGATATGTATATCTAATATTTGATCAGTTATTGGATGTTAGTATTGACAATTTAAGCATAAAAATGTCCATTTGGCATTAAAACACAGATGTTTTCTCCTCCAGATGCTCCAAAGGATCCTACTGTGTCTGTGAGTCCCCCTGGTCAAATTATTGAGAACAGTTCAGTGACTCTGACCTGTAGCAGTGATGCTAACCCAGCAGCTACTTACACCTGGTACAAGAGGAATGAAACTTGGAGGGATCAACTTCTTAAAAAGTCACAGCTCGTCTTCAGTTCCATCCAGGCCTCTGACTCTGGACAGTATTACTGTGCAGCTCAGAACCAGCTGGGGAAGAAGACATCTAAAAACATCTCTGTTAATGTGGAACGTGAGTGAAACAGCTCATATAAAACTGTGTTTTTTTGGAAATATACAAACACTCTGAATTTGATGCCTGCAACACGTTCCAAAAAAGTTGTGACAGGAGCATGTTCACCGCTGTGTTACATCACCTTTTCTTCTAACAACACCCTGTAACCGTCTTGGGACTGAAGACACTAATTGTTTAAGTATTGAGAGTGGATTTTTTTCCCCATTATTGCTTGATGTACATCTTAAGTTGCTCAACAGTGCAGGGTTTCCGCTGTCATATTTTGCGCTTCATAATGCGGCATACATTTTCAATGGGAGACAGGTGTGGACTGCATGCAGGCCAGTCTAGTACCTGCACTCTTTTACTGTGAAGCCATGCTGTTGTAACTCGTGCAGAATGTGGCTTGGCATTGTCTTGCTGAAATAAGCAGGGATGTCCTCGAAGAAGACGTCATCTGGATGGAAGCATATGTTGCTCCATAACCTGTGTGTGCCTCTCAGTATTAATGGTACCTTCACAGATGTGCAAGTTGCCCATGCCGTGGGCACTAATACACCCCCATACCATCACAGATGCTGGCTTTTGAACTTTGCACTGAGAACAATCTGGATGGTCCTCTTCCTCTTTAGCCCAGAGGACTCGATGGCAGTTATTTCCAAAATCAATTTGAAACGTGGACTCGTCAGACTGCAGCACACTTTCGCACTTTAGCTCAGTTTATCTCAGGTGAGCTCGGGCCCAGAGGAGTCGGCGGCGCTTCTGGGTGTTGATATATGGCTTTCGCTTTGCATGGTAGAGTCTTAACTTACATTTGTCGATGCAGGGACGTACTGTGTTAACTGACAATAGTTTTCCGATGTGTTCCCGAGCCCACGTTGTAATATCCATCACAGAATGATGCCAGATTTTAATGCAGTGCCGTCTTAGGGGTCGAAGGTCACAGGCGTTTGATGTCGGTTTTCGGCCTTGCCCCTTACGTTCAGATTCTCTGAATCTTTTGATGATGTTATGGACTGCAGACGGTGAAATCTCTCAATTCCTTGCAATTACACGTTGAGGAACGTTGTTGATAAACTGTTGGACTATTTGCCCACGCAGTCTTTCACAAGGTGGAGAATTGAGTGCTCCTTTTATACCCAATCATGGTACTATCACCTGTTACCAGTGAACCTACTTACCTGTGGAATGTTCCAGGTGTTTTTTGAGCATTCAACAACTTTTCTTGCTCCTGTCCCAACTTTATTGGAACGCGTTGCAGGCATCAAATTCAGAATGTGTGTATATTTCCAAAAAACAGTTAATCAGTTTGAACATTAAATACCTTGTCTTTGTGCTGTATTCACTTGAATATGGGTTGAAATGTATTTGCAAATCACTGTATTCTGTCCCAACTTTTTGATTGGGGGTTTGTATTTAATCATTTAAATTCAACATGAAACACTAGGGGCCCTATTTAGACGGCGTAAGGTGCACTAAAGCACATGGCGCTAAGTGATTTAGGGCGTGTCCGACGCACTTTTGCTAGTAACATGGCGCACAATCTGGGCGCAAACTGAGGCGCAAGGCGCAAAAAGGTTGCCTTAAGTCCCTGGATTATTCATAGGCGTGTTTTCGGCATAAAATGAATCAAACCAATCTGAGTGCCAGCTCTCATTCCCTTTAAGAGCCCGGTGCGCCTGTAGGCAGGGGTGTTGCTATTTACACGGCGGAGTTGAGTCATTCTTCTTATATAAACCGGACCCCGACCAGCATATTTAACTTATTTCTTTCAACTGCGTGCTGTTTCCACAACGTGGGCGCTGGGCGTGAAAAAAGACGACTGCACCAGGTGGAAGATAGCAATGACACTTGTAAATATATTTGTATATTTATGTTTGGTTTTTATATATTGTACTCATGTTTTATTTACTTATTTATGCATCTTCAGATGGTCCAAAGCTTCTCTCTGTGTCAGTGAGTCCCTCTGCTGAGGTAGTGGAGGGCAGTTCAGTGAATCTGACCTGTAGCAGTGATGCTAACCCAGCAGCTAATTACACCTGGTACAAGGAGCATGATGACTCACCAAAAGCTTCAGGACACATTTTTACCATCAGCAACACAAGACCTGAACACAGTGGGAATTATTACTGTGAAGCCCAAAACAGAAGAGGACGTAGTAACTCCACCGTACATCTGACTGTTGTGGCAGGTAAGCTCTCCACACTCACCTGCACACACACCTGTTCACTGCACCAGACCAGATTCACATGTTAATAAGTAGCATCTGATAACTGATGTAAAGAAAAGGTCCTGTCTTCATTCCCAGACAGTTGGCGTGAGGTTGATCACATATCTGTCTTTATTTGAAGGGAATTCCACATTAATCATGAACATCATCAGGCTGACTCTGGTGCTCTTGCTGGTGATTCCTCTGCTTCTCCTGATTGTGTGGACAAGGTAAAACCATTAAAATCCACCAGTTCACTCACCTCTCTTTCATTTAGCTCCTTTAACTTCCTTTAGTTTTATAGTTGTGAATTTCTGTGATGAGTTTTGTCATTTTTGTGTTTTGACTCAATCCAGGAAGAAGACTCTGAGCTTTGCAGAGACGATAGAGGTGAGAGAGAGAGAGTGTCTTTAAAACTTGAATAAATAGATTCTTAATTAAATCTTATCATCTGTCTTCAGTTAGACTCTGGTGCTGAGTATGAGGACGTCTCAGACTTGAAGGCCGTCACTGCAGCACAGACAGAAGACACAGAGGAGCAGGAAGACACGGTGTGAAGTCCAGTCAGGTCAGAGCCTCCTGCAACGAATAAAAACGTGCGACTACAGTTTTATTGTCACAGTTACGACTATAACTTTAGTTTCATGTGATTTTCTTCAGATGCAGATGAACCAGAGGCATGACTCACTGTGGAGAGTGAGGATGTGAAGGATGTAGGGGGAGTGGAAACATTTACCTTCTACTGCAAAAGATTTCACATTCAGTTTTCAGCATGTACGAGTCAGCAGCACAGAGAGTTAACATCAGCATGGAGCAGAAGGGTTAGAAGAATGTGGCCATGGCAGCTTAAACTGAATCATGTGGAGGTGTCAAACATTAATATTTAGATCAGCTGATGGTTAGGTGGTGTGTGACATAGTGACTTATTAATCACTGCTTTATATGCAAGCTTGTCTGTCCTTTAGAAGGTAATTATCTTGTTCCTTTAAGGACCTCTACAGCCGCCTCTCTTTTCGCTCTGCTACATTTGTGCTCTTAATGTTTAAGTTTTGCAAATACTGTATTATTTGTGCTTCTACAAATAATTTTGCACTGTGATGATATTTGACTACGAGGCCCAAAAGAACCAGGACAGGATAACGGTCCCTGTTTAGCAGGTCATGTCCCCGTATACCACCATTACCAGTAATTTCAAAGACACAAAGAAAGAAAAAGAACCTCGAAAGGAGAGCTGGGGCCTATATGGGCTTTCCCCTGCAGGAGAGAGCCTTCTCTGGAGGTAAACTCTCACAATAACCCTGCCTGAAAAGGACGGGAGAGACTCTGCTATGGACGTAGTTTTCCAACTTAAAAATTAAAGTAAACATTATGGAAGAAGTGGAGAGGATAAAACTAACCTATTATCACTCAGACAAGCAAGACAATCTTTACATCCACCTCTGCATGGTAGGAAACATTGAGATCATGTGGTGGGATTTAATTCCGGCTGCGTTCTCAGTGACCCCGATGCTGCGCTGATAGTTGTTGTAGGGATAAAATTTCACTGTCATTGTATCTCACGTGACTACATGTGAAAAGAAATGTATTGATTTGATTGTTTTTAAAGTAACATTTGATTTGAATTAATAAATAATAAATACTTGAAAATATTCTGATCAGCGTCCTGGTTTGCTAAGAGTTTAGATTGTCACACATTTATATCCAAGAGAAGCTCAGTAGAACCACAGTTTGCTAGATGGTCAAAGTATTCCTGTGTCTGATTCACATAAACAGCCAGCGTCCACAACAGGTGACGGATCTGTTTTTAAACTCTGTGGTCGGAAACATTAGAGAGCTAAATGATTTGGATTCAGCTTTAAAGTAAATTTCACATCAGTTTTAAGTATTATTTTCTTTAACAGCTATCAAGACAATACAACTCAGATCTGTTCTTTAGCTTCTGCTTGTTTCTCACATTTTGTGTCTGTCAGGATGAAATGTGCCACAGTGTTTATTATGATGTGGGATGTTGCTGAGAGGAAGGTACACAGACCACAGAAGGTCATGTTTGAACTCTAAACCTCCTCTTGGTCCATTTAAAATACCTGGGTCCTTCATCCTAACAGAGCAGGTTATGAATGAAGTATCTGTGGTCAACAAGTTCAAATGCAAATGTTGTCAATCATAACAAATAAAGTTCAAACGGTTAAACAAATTGGACTCAACAATCAGAGCTGGAAGGTAAAATGTTGTCAGGGTCCTGATTCAGTATCTGATGTTTCACTGTCCTCTAGTGGAGAAGTTTCAGTGGCACATTCAGGCTTCATCAGCCTGACTGCTCCCTCTACGTCCTGCTTTAAAGGAGCAGTTCACCAAGATAACATATTCACTCTCTTACCTGCAATGGTATCCACCTCTTCAGACGTCTGAGGTGTTGTTTTATTTTGTTGCACACTCTGAGGTTTGGTTGTTTTTTTCTGTTTGGTTCAAACCAACAGGCATGAGAGTCTCTCCACATCTGTGTTCAGCTTCTCTCTACAAACAGCAGCGACCTGACCACAGAGTGAACAGAGAAGAAACTAACCAAGACAAAAGTTACACTTCATTGTTACCTCCTCTCTTATGTTTAATAATCTGTCGGATTTTCACTCACTGTTCAGTCAAACAGAAGTATACTAACAGCAATGTACTAGTAGTATACTTGTAGGGGTCTAAATTGGCCAACTTTTAAGTACATAAAGTATATTATTTTGAATTAGTGTAAGAGTAGTAAACTTTTTTAGTTTTATTTTGTACTGCAACTATCATGTGGACTATAGTATAAACAACATATATAATTTATAATATATGTGAACATATATACTAGTTATATACTTCTTGTCAACTTTTTAGTTCATGAAAGTATATTTCCAAGTATACAGCAAGTAAACCTATAAGTACACTGTCCTTTTACCAGTTATATACTACCAGTATCAGCGAACATATCCTCCATTTTGCTCCAAAGGTAATAAATTATAAGTGGAGGACATAAGGAGTTCCTCTCCAACATGTGGGACATACCACAATACCTGTGAAAATGCAGCTGGACTCATGAAATGTAACAGCCCCCTCACTCATGGTTGCAACTATAAACCAGCTCAAAAATGACAATTACCAACTAAAGCCATATTCAGAACATATGTTCTGAACAGACACATTTCAAACACTAATGAAAAATTGTTTTTGCATTTTGAAACACAAGATAGCAAACTTAAACAACTCAGTCAGCACTAGTTAGTGTACCAGTTTTTAGTTTATGAAAGTACACTTTAAGAATTCTACATATATATACTGTATATTCTGGTAATGGCTGTAAAATATCAGCCAGAGTGAATCAAGTCTGTTACAAGCTTTGAAGTGCACACTTTTGTTTATGAATGACTCAAGTCATCAGTTAAACACATTGTACCATCTTTCAAGTGTACAGCACTGTTGTATCTTTGCTTAGTCTGACATATATTTGACTGATACAGAACTCAACCACAAAACATCTGTAAGACCAGAAGCAGGTACTTAGATTTCAACATAACTTGGCAATGGCAAGCCTATATAAAATTGTGATATTTTCTTGCAATGGTGATCACTTATTATAGTATACTTTCATAAACTAAAAAGTGGACTAGAAGTATATATATCTATACATCCCCTTATAGTATAGTTACTAGTACATTGATGTTCGTACACTTACAACATAACGTATACTTGGGAAAGTATACAACATACAACATAAGGTATACATGGGAAAGTAACTATGAAACGACAAACTGACACTGAGACAAGGGAGCACAAAGACTAAATAAACTTAGGAGGTGAGGCTGATCAGACACAGGTGAGACAATCAAGGGGCAGGTGAAAACAATAAGGGCAGGGCACGTAATCAAACAAGCGGGAAACACAAAGGCAGGAAGTGGATCAACACAAGAGACAAGGTGACAAAGTAAAACAGGAAATGATCTAAACCCATGAAACACACATAAAATACTTGACTAAACAAGACTAAACTGTAACAAAAACAAAGAAAAAAACTAAATACAAAACTAAACAATAAGAACTCATGACACCAAGAGAGAAAGTGACAAAGTAAAACAGGAAATAATATCTGAGCCCAAAATACTAATCAAAATCATAGCTAAACTAGAATAACTCATGACACAATAGTTAAAATAAACTCTGTTCTCAGCATGTGACCTTTTTTTATCACATACTGCTGCAGTGCAGAGGAAATGAAACACACCTGTTTTCCTCTTCTCTTTTTGCTCTTTTCTTGTGATTTATGCAGCAAACAGGTTTGAAACCAACAAGCTGTGTCACTAGTTTTTGTTTTAAGTCTCTCTTAACTTAAGTCTCTCTTAACTCTTAACTCAGCTCCTCATGTATTTTAATCATGTAAAGAGGAAGGAAACAAGCCTTATAACTGTTGACTGACTACAGAAGGAAGACATCTTTGAAGACGACGTCCTTCATCTTTGTAAGTAAAAATAATAATCAATATGTGTCATTCTGTTTAATTTCTGTATACTTATTATTTTATCTGCTTTTTTGGTCCCTAAAGTCACACAGAAAGATGAGAGGAGCAATGAGGAGTTTAACTGCAGCAGCGAGTGGATTGGTCATCTTCCTTCTCTCTCTGACAGGTACCTTATATCTACAGTTAAATTCATTGCATAAAACACACCCTTTGTATCTCTTTTCTGAAGCCGACCCTGGTTGCAGAGGCTTCAGCTCATGTGGTGCACGATCAGTTTTTATTTCTATAAATAGAAACTTTGATCATTGTGAAGTTTTTTGAAAGGTGAACTTGTTTCACTGTGAAGTCTCAAGACACTGTTTGAACTTCATCTTTTAGCATCTTACATCTGAACCACACAGTACAGTTTCTCACGCCTCAGTGTTCTGCATTTCTCTTTGGTTTTCACACTTAACTCAGCAGCAACCTGACCACAGAGTAAACTTTCCAAAGAAAAGCACAGACTCTGTAATAATTCAAGTCATGCATGTTGATTGTGTTTCCCGATGTGCTCTGTGTTACAGTGGTACAGGGTCAGAATGGCTGGAGAGTGACATACTCTCCTCCTAAGATCTGTGCCGCAAAAGGATCAACAGTGGACATCAGCTGCACCTACACATACCCATCAAGAGTAAATAAGAAGGATAACAAAGTTGAGAAAAAATTCTGGTTCACCAGAATAGAAGGTCGTGAATATATAGATGTTGAAACAGAATCAAAGTATTCAGGTCGTGTGCAGAATCACTGTGAGGGGAACAGATGCACTCTGACGATCACAGACCTGAGAGAGAGCGACTCAGCTGTGTACATGTTCAGGATCATAACAAACCAGGACAAGTATTATGGTTATAATGGAGTCACCCTGTCTCTCACAGGTAAAGTTTTCACTAAAATATTCAACTATTTATTTTATAATTTCACCTTTTTCGAAAATACTGTAAATGATTGTGCACACGTGCAAATTAATGAACTGCCATTTCTACACATGTTCAGATCTCCAGGTGCAGGTGAGCAGATATGGTCTACATGGGTCTTTGCGTTTCCAGTGTCTCAACAGTTGTCCTGGTGCTTCTTCCTACGTCTGGATCAAGAACGGACAGAAAATTAAACGTGAATATTCACTATATTATTATCCAGGCCAGGTTGGTGATACAGACAGATTTTCCTGTGCTGTACGAGGATATGAGAAGTTCCCCTCTCCTTCAGTGTGTGAGTACATTCACAGTCTTCCACTGACATTAAACTCCTGTACGTTAAAGCTGCTGTGAGGAGTTTTTAGCTGGTTATGACCTACCTACAAAAGCAGTTGACTTTTTATATATAGTTATTTTAAGTCCTGTCACGGCTGCCACCAGGTCGGTCTCAGACGAGGTGATTTACAGCCTTTGTTTACATTTTGTACAGCAAAGTTTTATAGTGAGTGATACGATCGACTGTTAAAAGACAGCAGGAGGAGATTTTTCATCAGAACACACTACAAACACATGTACAGGACAAGATCAGCAGAGAGATAAGATGTACCGATGTGTCCACAGGGGTCACCAAGATCGACACACAATGAAAGTCGCTCCCAGTTGCTTTAACTGCATGAACCTCAGTGATATTTGCTGATTTAATGGGCAGAATTGAGTGAAAAAAGTCTTTGCCCCGTGAGATTGTAGAGATATTGTATAATAATCTCTTCTCCTCTGTCTGCACTACAAAATTAAGCCATATCAGAAGCTTACACTTGAAATTTAGCAACACAAGTCAGCATCATTATGTCTTTAAAATTGATTTATCAGTTAACAATGTCCACAAACACTAAACCAGGATCACTTCCTTGTTCATCGTGTCAGTTCAGGACCAGAGCTTGTCTTCAGGTCCATCCAGGCTTCTGACTCTGGAGAGTATTACTGTAAAGCTGAGAACGAGCTGGGGAGGAAGACATCTACAAAGATCTCTGTTAGTGTTGAATGTAAGTAAACCACAGCTCTGTCTGTCTGTCTGTCTGTCCAAACGAATAAACCCAAATAAACGAAGACGGAAAGGAATTAATCAAATCAATAAGAGTTGTGGTGGGATGGAAAACCCGGAGCTGCGTGGGCACACGGCAGAATTACTGTGTCCCTTTAATCCACATGTAGACCACGCAGCAGCAGAAGAAGACGGCGGAGACGAAGCGACCGCACCAGGGCTGGGGGGCCGTCCTTCACGATGCCCAGCTGGTAGTCCGCGTCACCGAGCCGTGGCAGCGCAGCCCCACACAGAGCGCAGGGGGAAGAGGAGAAACAAACTGTGGCCTCAGCAGCTACAGCAGGACAGAGAGCAGGACAAATTCAACACGAGGACAATAAGCCAGCAGACGTCGGTAACAAAAGAGCCAGCTTACCCGAGCGAAGAGAGCTTAACCCCTGGCCCAAAACACCTTCACGGTTTTCCTGGTGAGGGCAAAGAGCAGACTCCACACTCCTCAACCTCCTCACAAAACGGCACCAATCAACACGGCCGACAACGCTGTGGAGTCACAAAATCACCGCAGCTGTAACACCATGATGCACAATAAAATCAGTCTATAAGTATAGCAACACTCGCCTACCGTACAAATCCCGCTCGGGGCAAACAACCGGAGCACACCAGCAAGCCCTCTCTCAGTGAACGCCAGGCAATAGTGTGCGCACCCGCGAAAGCGCGACTAATGACAGGTGGCACCGCTGCGCAATCAGGCACAGGTGGTATTGATTGAGTGGAGGTGGAGCAGCACTCAACCTGCCACATGTGCATCGGTGCAAAAACATCATGTTTTGTTGTCTCCTGTCACTGTACCTCTGAATAGGGATTTAACGTAAGTAAAACTTTCCTTCACACCATGATGTTAAACTTTACGCCAGTCCGCGGATCACCTGCGTGCTGAACCGTGCGATCCCACCGCTAGATGGTAAGTGGGTTTTATTTATTTACTTTTTTCCCACATTGTTAATAAGGAAGTAGAAATGTCCATCTTCATTGTTTAAAAAAAGACGAAACAAACAGCCGACTTTGTCAGATAGCCGCTCCACTGTTTCCTCGTATACAGGATGTGCAAGTTTCACTTTTAATGACTTCTAACACATTAGCCACGTTAGCTTTAGCCTTATTAGGTTATAATGTTTCACAATGCTTTTAGCTAGTTGTTGAGTTTGCCTGCAGAGAAGCCAAACACAAGCTTTTTCAGTTCTACTGTTGAGAGATGAGACATCGAGCTTCAGATATGTCCCTGAAGGATTAGGTCAGATAAAACTTTGATTATTGGGAAGATGCTGAAGAAAGAGAAACTGAGAAGTGAGAAGGGGAAAACAACAACAAATGACTGTATATATAGATGGACTCCACCTCCTCACGTTGTACAAAAATGAAGCCAAAACCCCCCAGAGAACACAAGAAGCTGTTCTGCTGCAGACTGAGCTCCTCTGAGGGATCTTTGCCGTTTTTTTCTGGTAAGTTAGATGTGTTATTCTGGTAGCATGAGGGGCTGTACTTTGTGTTTTTTGGCTTCTTTTTTTTTTTTTTTACAACAAGAGGAGGGGGAGACAAGTCGTCCATCTTTATAAACAGTCATTGATTGTGTCCAAGATCTGCTGATAATGCCAGGTAATTTATATACAACTCTTTCACAGTGTATAAAGAGGAAAAACTCTTTATGAGCCAGCGTGCATCGCATGTGCAAAGTACTATTACAATTTCTGTGAGACCAGGTTGGTGCAAACGAACCCTTGCCTTACCCTGGGACCATGATTAAACGTGCATCTCTTCCTGTGTCAGAGAGACATCTCTGTCAACATGGAGCTCTGTCAGTTTGCACCCGCAGACACACCCAGTAACTTCTCCTCTGCATCAGCTGCTGTTTTCACACATTTCTTTGGCTACATTTTCACACATTTGATCTTTGTGTTACTTTTGTTCTTAATCTGCAATGACTGTGACCTGATGTAGTTAGTTATAGTAAAATGACTTGATATATTAGTCCAATTGTTGCTCAGCCAACATTTTTAGTAGCATCCATCCATCCATCCATTATCTTCCGCTTATCCGGTGCCGGGTCGCATTGGTAGTAGCATATATTGCTTATTATTCAATATTAATACGTCAGTGAGAACCTTCTTTCATGCAGATTAATGATGTAAAGAGGAAGGAAGTCAGACAACTTCTACAGCTTGACTTCTGCCTTCTGATGACCACAAAGGAGCATTTTCTGTGAAGAGAACATCCTCTCCCTGTTGTAAGTAGAATTATCCATTGATATGACTGATATGTATTTGCAAAGGTTCTTTACCGTCCCTGCTGATGTGTTTTATTCTCTCTGAAGTCACACAGGGACGAGAGGAGCAGCTATGAGTTTAAAAGCAGCAGCAGCAAGTGGGTTGGTTATCGTCCTTCTCGTTGTGCCAGGTACTGTACATCCTCATTTACATTGTAAGACATTTATTAAGCTTATTCAGAACAGGCTTCATATGCTTTTAAACATTTTATAAAAGAACAGACTTCCTAAATGTGCACTTTTCTGGATTTAATGTGAGATATGACGTTAAATGATACAAACCATTTAAAGCATATTCACTTGTGTATTTACAGATTGTTCTGTATCCTCATGTTTCAAAGTCTTTAGATGTGTTTCATGTTTTCACACATGAAACATCTGTTTGCATCATGTTACATGAACTTTTGAGAGGTTTGGAGTATTGCACATGACGAGTAGTTCTCTAAGGCTGGAGCTGTCAGTGGTACATCTGAAGGATTCAGTAACTTAAGAGTTAAGTTACGGAAGTCTGTATTTCCTTAATGAGAAGAAGGGGAACCAACTTTGCCAGTGCATCAAGTTACTTACTGACGTCTGTGAGAGCCTGACCGATACTGGACTTGTGTTCATTGTAGGTATTATATGTTATAATTAAAAGAATAACATTCAAAATCTGAAAAGTTATTGTCACATTTGCATGACATACAAAATTCAGATAAAATAGAGTTTCTGTAGCAGCTTTAATAGCACTAAAATAAATGATCAAATTAAATAGAAGTGAGTATAACACTAAAATACACATAATGAACCCACCTTTCCCACCTTCACACAGTGCTGCTGAAGATAAAAGTCACTAAGCACAGACCAGCTCATTTGACAGACTGATGCTGTTAATAATAGTAATAAAAGGCTAAATAAGCAGGATTTTCCATATTAAATATTCCCTCTTAATCAACATCATAATCCAGGAGAAGTGTGAGCTGGTGTCTGTATCTGCAGAGGATCTGCCCTTCGTCTGTGTTTCTATTCCTATTATTCTGCTCTGTTTGGGGCATTTTGGACGATCTATGGACTGTCTGTCGCGGGGCAGAGGTCTGGAGCTCAGCCAACAGTCCGCAGGTCGGGACTCAGTCAAAACGTAGCATCACGGTGACATGGCTGTCTCTCTGCTCTGCTCTCTGTCTGTCTGTAGCACCGTGACTTGAACTTCTTTATGAGACTTGAAATAGACTTCACAAAACGTCTTCATTTGCCGTTCTGTGAATGAGAACAGTCCGCGTGGGTCTCACTGCTGTATGGAGCTGCAGGTGTGACGGAGGGCGGAGTAGACAGACGCACACACCTGGCAGCAGCGCGACGATGGCTTATTAAAACAAAACCCTGTCTCTTCCTGCGGGGTTGCACGGAGGTGTAGACGTGTAAGCTTGTTGTTTAGAGCGTAACCGCTGTGAAACTAGCAGAAAATAGAGCTTAAAGCTCCTGTACCTTCATTACTATCGAACTTCAAACTAACTGAGAGCCAGACTGTACACACGGAATCTCGTCTGTGCCGTTTAGATGCGCAGAGGGTAGAAACAGCGGTGCGCTGAAAGCAAGCTTTCTTTGGCTGATTACTGTGATTTTAACGTGAGTTTGTTGTTCACAATGTTTCGTTCTGTTTGGGAAAGATAATATGCTGCTCCCCTTCGCTGTGTGTGCAGCTCTGCTCAGCTGTGACGCGCACTCTGGCAGCGATAGGGACGTCCTCATTTCCCATCATGCCTGCCGCCTAGTGCTGACTGAGTAGTTTAAGTTGTTAAGTTTATGTTAGAAATTGTCATTTTTGTGCTGGTTTATAACCATGAGTGAGGAGGCTGTTACATTTCTTCACTCAAGCTCTATTATGGTGGAATAACTTGGAGCTTGGTACTCCTGTTGATGAAACAAACGTTATACCCTCTGCTTGTCAGGTGGTGTAATGACTTTGTCTCACAGCACTGCAAGAATGAAAGTCATTAATAGTGGAGCATGTTGGATGATATGCTGATACTGATATTTCTGCAAAATGCAATGATCAGCAGATGAAATCAGCTGACCGTAGAGATGTCAGCTGTCGTTCACTTCAGTGACCCGGATCTTCGGATCTCGTTCAGCTGAAAGATTCGTTCATTACATTCGTTCACCAGGTCGTTCAGTGACATTTCCGGTTTACCCGTAACTCACTCACTCTCACTCGTTCATGAACGATACGGCTCCCATTGCATTACTGGTCTTCTTGTTCAATCATCACAATATAACAACACAAAATTGTGTTTGTGTTCATCAGTGCTGTAAACATATGTGAACTGCTGATGTGTGCAAGATATACCCCCGCCGCCTTAGTTTGTCGTGGTCGAGGATCAGAATGTCTGACCTGTTGGGACTCATTTCGTTCGTTCATGACCGAGAGAGGACCCGGTCATTCGCCCCTCCTCTGTGCTCAAACTGTATTTGCTAGTGTGAAGGTTCTCAGTAATCCAGGTCATTGTAATTTTAATATGCTTCTAATATGAGAAAATCATCCCTTAACAGAGGCAATGGCCTAGACACCACCGATCTCCCAATTACAATGCAGTGTTAAATCATCTGCCTAAACAGGTGAGATCGCACTCACACTCAGGATCATGTGATCAATAATATATATAATAATACAATAGAATAACAATGACTGATCTTGATTTGTTGCCACAATAAGGTCGCGTTCTGTCTTTATTTTCTGCACACAATTAATATAAAAAATAAAGTACTTCTCTCCACATGCTGGAATGACACGAGCAGGAGCTGTAACCTGCGAGCAGTTCATTATAACGCAGCGCGGGGAGAACACAGACGTTTAATAATGTGGACCTGTGTTCAGGTCTGTCTGTCTGTCTGTCTGCTGTGTACTACATATATTTTACACAGAGCTGTAGATGATATCAGGCTTCATGATCAAACTTTTATATCACCTCATCACTTCAGTCCACGCTGACCCGCTGCCTCCCTCCCTCTGTGCAGGTGCTCTCTCTCTCTCAGCCCTGCGAGTCTGCGTCACCGTTTTTATTCTATGTTGTTTTTAAAGTTTAATGGAGGTGAATGAGGCTCCTTGTATGTCACAGGGCCTTAGGATGTAATATATTTAATCAGAGTCTCCCCCAACACTGCTGTATGAAAAAAAATTAACGAACGATAACAAAACATTTGTGTTTTTTCCCATTTTTTAAACCAATTAATATCTAATACCTTTGTGTTACATACAGCGCTCCTTTAAAAGGCTCAGTCAGACGCAGTTCTGTTGTCACTCCTCCCTCACTCTCACTCGTTCATGAACGATGACGGCTCCCGTTACATTCACTGGTCTACTTGGCCCAACTTGCCCATTACAAAACCTTCTGACATTATAATTCTAAATAAATAAACATAGTTTAGTTTGTGTTCATCTGTCAGTGGTTTACACATCTGTGAATTGACTTGTATGCACAGATGCACCTAATCCACCTTCGTTCCAAAGGCCATTCTTCGTTCACTGAACGAGAGCGAGAGAGAGAGACATTCGGTCAAGCGATACGTTCAGTCGTTCTCCTAACCAATGATGGTCATTTGATACATTTGATTTGATACAAACAGGCCTCCTCTAAAAGGCAATTGGCTCGTGCTAACATCTATCAGTCTGGTTTTCTAAAAGAAGAAGGGAGGCACTGGAGAGCCGCGAGCGGAGCCAAGTGAACGAAAGGAACGAATTTGATGCATGGAAGTGAACGGATCATTCCGTTCACTGAAAAGATTCGTTCTTTTTGAACGAATCGCTCAGGACCGAAACATCTCTAGCTGACCGATACATAGGTCAGGTTGTTGTCTGTGTGATGTTTCCATGCATTCCTGATCTCTAACACTTTGTCTTTGATCTTCTATATGTCTGTGTTACTGTGCCTTAATAATAAAATAATAAATTATATAATAACAACCACTTTAGAAAAGCATCACTTTCCTCAGACTCAAGATTTACTGCCACCTAGTTTTGGGAAATGTATTGAAGTCATGGAGCCGGTTTCTTTATTGAAACACCTGTACAGGTAATTGTCGAGTGTTTCGTCTGTTGTGATGATCTTAATGTTTTTTCTGGTGTGCTCTGTGTTACAGTGGTACAGGGGGAGACTGACTGGAGAGTGACTTACTCTTCCACTCAGATCTGTGCTTTAGAAGGATCAACAGTGGACATACCCTGCACCTACACATACCCATCCACAATGAATCAACAAACGACTGAAGTTCAAAGCAGCCTGTGGTTTGCTAAGAGGAGAAACAATGAACCTGTGGATCTGACGACAGACTCAGACTACACAGGTCGTGTTCAGTATGTTTTTCATGAGAACGACTGCACTCTGAGAATCACAGACCTGAGAGAGAGCGACTCAGCTCAGTACAAGTTCAGATTCATAACAAACCAACAAGGTGGAAGTTTTAGTGGTTCACCTGGAGTCACTTTGTCTTTCACAGGTAACAGTTTCACCAGAATATTTGGTGTTTTTTGTGAATACTACTTTATCTTTGTGGGATTTTTGTATCTGTGAACTTTATTGGTTTATTTTGATATAACATTTCACTTCTTTCTTCTCATGTTCAGACCTGCAGGTGCAGATGGAAGGATCATCATCATCGACCTACGCAGACCTGAAGTGTCACAGCAGCTGTAATGTGGCTGATAATCCTTCATATGTCTGGTTCAGTAATGGAGTGAAAATGTTTGAAGAGACATCTTCTCTTAGAAGGTCTGCTTATGGTAACAGTTACTCCTGCGCTGTTAAAGGACGTGAGGGATACCGCTCTCCTGCAGTGTGTGAGTTTACTGAGAACAATATGGGGAGGAGGGAGGGGGGGATCTGAGAAGAACTTAATCAATGTGAAATGTGATTCAAATAGTTTGTTAAGGTGCAGCAAGTTGCTTGAACCAGCGCGTTGGCAGAAATCACAGTGTGGGTGGGCAAAGAGAAAATCAGGTGGGTCTAGCCCGTCCGAGACCAATCATACTTAATAGGTTCTGAATCGCATTTGTTAACCAAAATAGGCCATTACAACTATACTTGCCTGAATGCACCAAAGTTTAATCATACAAGCCTTATGCATCACAGGCACAAAGACAAAGATTTGCTATGCTCATCGCATAGCCTGGCACGGCGGTCCACATGTTCACACAAACACAGCTGACAGACGCAGCAGCATCATTAATTAAAGCGTATGGATGGAGGTGCACCGGCACCAACATGCTCAGTAACATTAAAACTGTCACATAACAAAACCTGATGCAGACTCGCAGCGCTGAGAGGGGGAGACCAGGGGCACGGAGGGAGGGAGGGAGGGAGGGAGGGAGGGAGCGGGTGATCGCGGACTGAAGTGATGAAAAAACATCAGTCTGATCATGAAACTTAGTTTGATCATGAAGCCTGATGCTCCTCTTCAGCTCTCGCACAGCAGACTGGAGTCTCTGTTAACAGGGACAGACGGACAGAAAGACCTGCGTGATTAGCACACAGATCCACGTCTGTCCTCCCCGCGCTGCGTTATTAGAAACTATGATGAGCTGATCGCAGGTTACAGCTCCTGCCCGTGCCATTCAGAGCATGTAGAGACGTAGACCTATTTTATACTGTATAGTAACTGTGCGCGGGAATACGGACAGATCGCGACGTTATTGAGCCAGGTACAGGGCATGAGAAACACACAGATCTGTGTCATATCTGCTCCTTACCTGACGTCTGTGGTTAAAGACGAGGACGACGTGTCAGACGAGGCAATTGACTGCACGCTGCCTTTGTCTACATTTTCCAGGGTTAGGGTTAGGGTTACAGCTAAGCGCCGAGAAGCGGAGCCCGTTTCCTTTCGGCGCCCATGTTCACCGATTGTGTCGTTCACATCAGAAGCGCCGCGGCGCGCACCTCTGCGGCCGGCTCGCGCCCTGCAGTGATCGTTTTGGCGCCTGGTCTATTTTTTGCGCGAGCCGGGAGCGATCGCGTCAATCCTGGCAGGAAGTCACACATGAAACAACGAGAGAATCCGGTCAATTTTCAAAATTCAAACAATTTTCAAAATAAAACACAGCGATTGACAAATGCGATGTTATATTTGTGTGCTTTTATATATTTGTCAGTATCTAAACAGAGCGCGAGAGAGATGAAGATACACGCACGCACACACACAGACACACACACACACACACACACACACACACAAAGAGAGAGACACAAAGTGGCCTGGCTATAGGGGGTGGGGGCAGGGTGTCAAAACATACACGCAAACAGAGAGAGAGAGCATGATGAAAAAACAGCTCCGAATGTGAGTAAACGACAGCTGAGGAGCAGAGGCGCTTGTCGACCGGCGCGGAGAAATGCGCGTCTGGTGTGAACGGAAGTGCTCCAGCTCGTGCGCGATTTTCGTTGCGCGGCGCTTCGCAGCGCTTCCTCGTCCGGTGTGTCCCCGGCGTAAGACTGTTAAAGAAAGCAGGATGAGATGTTTTGTCAAAAAACCACAACTTCAGCATGTACAGGACAAAATCAGCAAAGAGATGAGAGGTACGGCTTTGTCCACAGGGGGCGCCAAACCAACACAAACAGAAAGTTCCTCACAGGAGCTTTTAAAAGGCTTTGCTGTGAGTTCTTTCTTTGACGTTGCCATATTTAACATTCATTCAGGCTATTATATTAACGTTTGTTGAATATAGCATCAAAGGTATGTTGTGTTCGTGCTAGTTGACCGTCGAAGTACTAGCGACTCCTAATGAGTCGAAGTCACCGCGAGTGATTTATCGGTGAAATGGGGTGTATCTGAGATGTGAACCTAGCCTGGCACGGCGCCCACAAAGCACGCACATGCATGCAGCCATATTTCAGACTATTTCACTGTATGAACCTCGACCGCCTGTGTCGGACCTTTCGGGTGTGTAGAAAACACATTTTATTTAATTGTAATTAGATTCTGACCGATCCTATCGGCGTGTCTAGAGATTGAAGTTACAGCGCTGTGTGTCGTGAGTAAATGTCGTCGTTGGAGAATCGAGTGCTAAATCACATGCTGCTGCTGACGGGGGAAAGGGTTGAATGAGCAGCCCTGTCGTTGCTACTTGGCTGCACTCGTTGAGGAGAAAGCTGGCGAAGGTGTGTCGTGTTGAGAATGATGGCGGAACTTTCTCCTCCTCCTCACGTCTATTTGTGACAACCTTAAGCAAACTGATTTTTATTTCAACCTACATTAAAAACAGCTGTCTAGCTGACAGTAGGCCTCTGAACAGAAACATTCCTCTGTGAAAGAAGGAGGGGCGGCTCGCAATCTGGCATTTGCAAAGTGCACGGCTACTCAAACGATCTGACCTATCATCATCATCATCATCATCATCATCATCATCATGTGGTGAACAAGAATCATTTCATTTGTATTGGTGGAGTAGTCAGATAATTGAAACCGTATTCAGCCTACAGCTACGTGCCTGGCTTGAACAGTAAAAAAAAAGTGAAAATCGGAGCCTCTGGATCTCCCTACAAGAAGTACCTTAATGAAATCTCTGTCTTTTTCTCTGTTGTTATGAATTTAATTCTCCTTCCTGATGTGCTCTGTGTTACAGTGGTTCAGGGCTTTGGAGTGACTTACTCTTCCTCTCAGATCTGTGCTTTAAAAGGATCAACAGTGGACATACCCTGCACCTACACATACCCATCCACAATGAATCAACAAACTACTGAAGTTCAAAGCAGCCTGTGGTTTACTAAAGAGAATTATCATGGACCTGTGGATGTGAGAACAGACTCAAAATACACAGGTCGTGTTCAGTATCTTTTTCATGAGAACGACTGCACTCTGAGAATCACAGACCTGAGAGAGAGCGACTCAGCTGAGTACAAGTTCAGATTCACAACAAACCAACCAGGTGGAAGTTTTAGTGGTTCACCTGGAGTCACTTTGTCTGTCACAGGTAACAGTTTCACCAGAATAATTGGTGTTTTTTGTAAACACTGCTTTGTATCTTGTTTGTATCTGTGAACTTTATTGGTTTATTTTGAAATAACATTTCAGTTCTTTCTTATGTTCAGACCTGCAGGTGAAGGTGGGAGGATCATGGGATTATGCAGACCTGAGGTGTCACAGCAGCAGTTACACCTCATTTGTCTGGTTCAATAATGGAGTGAAAATGAATGAAGAGAGATCTTCTCTTAGAGTCTCTGTTAATAATAAAAACAGATATTCCTGCGCTGTTAAAGGACGTGAGCGATGCCGCTCTCCTGCAGTGTGTGAGTCTTATCCACAGTGTCACTAACACAACTTATATTCTGCTGTGTTACTGTGCAGCTGATAATAATATTTGATCAGGTACTGGATCATAGTACTGACAATTTAAGCATCCAAGTGTCCATTAAAACACAGATGTTTTCTCCTCCAGATGCTCCACAGGATCCTGCTGTGTCTGTGAGTCCCCCTGGTCAAATAGTTGAGAACAGTTCAGTGACTCTGACCTGTAGCAGTGATGCTAACCCAGCAGCTACTTACACCTGGTACAAGGAAAATGTCCCACAGCCTCCCCATACAGAAGCTCAGCTTGTCTTCAGCTCCATCCAGGCCTCTGACTCTGGAAAGTACAACTGTGCAGCTGCCAACAGGCTGGGGAGCAGGACCTCTGGAGACACCAACATTGATGTGACATGTGAGTGAAATGACCCTTTTTCTGTAGTTTCAGTCTTTGTTGGCGCCCAGATTTACTCCGCTGTTCAGGGTTATGCATTCAAGCTTCCCTCTGTGTTAGTGAGTCACTCTGGTGAGACAGTGGTTGGTAGTGGAGCATGCAGCTGGTGAACGAGAAGATTCTTCACTGCTAAATTAATCTGTCGTTAACCTACAAAGTGTTCACATTTCAAAGCAGCTACAGTCTGTGAGAATCTGCAGTCTGATCAGAAAATAAAAGACACTTAATCTTAGAGGACATGAAGACATGTGGTTCACTGTGTGTTTACTGCAGTTTGTCAGTAAGAAAGTGACACACTCTTTTAACTATACAGCAAATTATCCATCAACATTCTGATTTATTCAGCTGAATATAACAACAGTTGGAGGCCTGGATGAAAAATAATAGATGATATAAATTGTGGTTTTAAAGACACTGAGGTTTAATCCTCACGTGTTCTTTCTTCATGCCGGCTATTGGCTCCTGAACCAGAAAGCCAAACAAACCCAGCAGATAGAGACAGCTCTGACCTTCTGTAATGAACATATGAAGATTTAAACGTCTGTATTGTGTTAAAATGAATATTTTTGTCTTCTCAAGATGCTCCGAAGAGGACCTCTGTATCAGTGTGGTCCTCTGCTGAGATAGAGGAGCGCAGTTCAGTGACTCTGACCTGTAGCAGTGATGCTAACCCAGCAGCTACTTACACCTGGCACAAGAAGAATGGACATGTGGAACGTCAACCTCGCAGCCCAGGGACACAACTTTCCTTCTGGTCCATCACAGCCTCAGACTCTGGAGAGTATTACTGTACAGCTCAGAACCAGCTGGGGAGAAGTGAATCTGGATCTGTTTTAATTGATGTGAAATGTGAGTGAACAGATTATTATGACGACACTGAAGGTACAAATCATTTATTGTCACAAAGTGATGCCACACAGCGCTATGTTTCTGTGTTTATGTTCATGGGAAATGGCTTCATCTAATATACCTGTATGTCTGATATGTATATCTAATATTTGATCAGTTTTTGGATGTTAGTATTGACAATTTAAGCATAAAAATGTCCACATGACATTAAAACAGATGTTTTCTCCTCCAGATGCTCCACAGGATTCTTCTGTGTCTGTGAGTCCCCCTGGTCAAATTATTGAGAACAGTTCAGTGACTCTGACCTGTAGCAGTGATGCTAACCCAGCAGCTGAATACACCTGGTACAAGGAACGTGGTTATCAACCTCTCAGTAAAGAAGCAAAGCTTGTCTTCAGCTCCATCCAGGCCTCTGACTCTGGAAAGTATTACTGCGCAGCTGGGAACAGGCTGGGGAGGACAACATCTGTATCCACCAGCATTGATGTGAAATGTGAGTGAAACAACCCTTTAAAAAAAGAAACATTCAGGCTGACTTTGCTGATTATATTCGCTTTTTTCTGTAGTTTCAGTGGTTCACTGTGTGTTTACTGCACTGTGGCAGTGAGAAAGTGACACACTCTTTTAACTATACAGCAAATTATTCATCCAACATTCGGATTTGTTAAGCAGAATGTGATGAGACATCATTTAGGTGGAGGCCTGGATGAAAGATAATGAGATTATATGAATCGTGCTTTTATAGACGCTGAGGTTTAATTCTCTCACGTGTTCTTTCTTCATGCTGGCTTTTGGCTACTTGGCAAACCCAACAACTAGAGACAGCTCTGACCTTCTGCAAATTTGTAGATTGAAATTTCCGTATCGTGTTAAAAATATATTTTTTTCATCTCAAGATGCTCCAAAGAGGACCTCTGTATCAGTGAGGCCCTCTGCTGAGATAGAGGAGCGCAGTTCTGTGAGTCTGACCTGTAGCAGTGATGCTAACCCAGCAGCTACTTACACCTGGCACAAGAAGAATGGACATGTGGAACGTCAACCTCGCAGCCCAGGGACACAACTTTCCTTCTG
This sequence comes from Semicossyphus pulcher, assembly GCF_022749685.1. NCBI lineage: Eukaryota > Metazoa > Chordata > Actinopteri > Labriformes > Labridae > Semicossyphus > Semicossyphus pulcher. The sequence goes on along the minus strand of NW_027211681.1, from coordinate 26,232,210 downwards.
GTCCATCACAGCCTCAGACTCTGGAGAGTATTACTGTACAGCTGAGAACCAGCTGGGGAGAAGTGAATCTGGATCTGTTTTAATTGATGTGAAATGTGAGTGAACAGATTATTATGACGACACTGAAGGTACAAATCATCTCTTGTCATTGGTTTTCATATTGCATGCCATTTTTTAAATCAGTTATCCATTACAAACATCATCTATTGATTGGTAGTGTTATACAGATCGAGGTGGAAGGGGAACTTGTTTGGTATGGAGGTCGGGGGGATCTTCTCTGAACAACCTGGATGATGCCATTTTACCTTAAACCTTAATTACATTAAATCAGAATCTGAATTTGGGTTTATTGCCAGGTAGGTTTACACATACCAGGAATTCGGTTTGATAAACATTGTTGTCATTTAAATTTGTACCTGAAAAAACGTTTTTATTTTACTTTAGACAAGTTAATTTATTAACTATATTTGAAAAAGTTTCCATTGTTTTATTGTAATATTAAAATATTTTTCCTTATCTTATTCATTTTCAGATACAGTTCATGCAGTGTCCTCACTGTTTACCTCGTATCAGCTCCTGCTGTCTCTCTTTCTCCATTATCTGCTGCTGTTTCTCTCCCCTCTTTCTGCTGCTGTCTCTTTAATTCATTACAGCATGCTGTGGGATCATCAGATGGCCCGCTAAACCAGCGCCTCCAGAAAGTGGTGCCTTAGCTCACTGCCTATATGGCCTACGCCTTGAGCTGGCCCAGCTTGAAGGCCACATTATTCATTTAATTTTTATCTCCTCCAGATGCCCCAAAGGTTCCTGATGTGTCTGTGAGCCCCTCTGGTGAAATCAGAGAGAACAGTACCGTGTCTCTGACCTGTAGCAGTGATGCTAAGCCTGAAGCTGAATTCACCTGGTACAAGAAGATTGGACATTGGAGGGATCAACTTCTTATTAAAAAGTCACAGTTTGTCTTCAGGTCCATCCAGGCCTCTGACTCTGGACAGTATAACTGTAAAGCTAAGAACAAGCACGGGGAAAATACATCTAAATACATCTCTTTAAATGTAAAACGTGAGTGAAACAGCTCAAACAAAAAGCAACATAAAGATGTTTACTTACTTAAAATAGTTCTTCACTATTCAATCAATCAAATTCAACATGAGTGTTGTCTTTATTTATGTTTGGTTTTTATATGTTTTACTCATGTCTGTTTTTGTTTAATTTTAATTTATTAATGCATCTTCAGATGGTCCGAAGCTTCCCTCTGTGTCAGTGAGTCCCTCTGCTGAGGTAGTGGAGGGCAGTTCAGTGACTCTGACCTGTAGCAGTGATGCTAAACCAGCAGCTACTTACACCTGGCACAAGAAGAATGGACATGTGGAACATCAACCTCGCAGCCCAGGGACACAACTTTACTTCAGGTCCATCACAGCCTCAGACTCTGGAGAGTATTACTGTGCAGCTCAGAACCAGCTGGGGAGAAGTGAATCTGAATCCGTTTCAATTGATGTGAAATGTGAGTGAACAGATTATTATGATGACACTGAAGGTACAAATCATCTATTGTCATTGGTTTTCATATTGCATGCCATTTTTTAAATCAGTTATCCATTTCAAACATCATCTATTGATTGGTAGTGTTATACAGATCGAGGTGGAAGGGGAACTTGTTTGGTATGGAGGTCGGGGGGATCTTCTCTGAACAACCTGGATGATGCCATTTTACCTTAAACCTTAATTACATTAAATCAGAATCTGAATTTGGGTTTATTGCCAGGTATGTTTACACATACCAGGAATTCGGTTTGATAAACGTTGTTGTCATTTAAATTTGTACCTGAAAAAACGTTTTTATTTTACTTTAGACAAGTTAATTTATTAACTATATTTGAAAAAGTTTCCATTGTTTTATTGTAATATTAAAATATTTTTCCTTATCTTATTCATTTTCAGATACAGTTCATGCAGTGTCTTCACTGTTTACCTCGTATCAGCTCCTGCTGTCTCTCTTTCTCCATTATCTGCTGCTGTTTCTCTCCCCTCTTTCTGCTGCTGTCTCTTTATTTCATTACAGCATGCTGTGGGATCATCAGATGGCCCGCTAAACCAGCGCCTCCAGAAAGTGGTGCCTTAGCTCACTGCCTATATGGCCTATGCCTTGAGCTGGCCCAGCTTGAAGGCCACATTATTCATTTAATTTTTATCTCCTCCAGATGCTCCAAAGGTTCCTGATGTGTCTGTGAGCCCCTCTGGTGAAATCAGAGAGAACAGTACAGTGTCTCTGACCTGTAGCAGTGATGCTAAACCAGCAGCTAAATGTACCTGGTACAGGGAGAACCAAACACAGCCTCTAGGACCAGAGAGAAGTTATCATTTTACCTCCATCAGCTCCGATGATAGAAGGAACTACTACTGCAAGTGTGCGAATAATTACGGAGAAATCAATTCTTCACTTCTGTTCGTAGATGTCCAGTGTAAGCCACGCGACTCTTTTCTTCTTTTCATGGAACAAAAGTTCTTTAAATCATTCATTCAAATATTAATGGAGTTTGTCTCTCTATATTTTGTCCTCCAGATGCTCCAAAGCTTCCCTCTGTGTCAGTGAGTCCCTCTGCTGAGATAGAGGAGGGCAGTTCAGTGACTCTGACCTGTAGCAGTGAAGCTAACCCACCAGCTAATTACACCTGGATCAAGGAGCATGATGACTCACCAAAAGCTTCAGGACACATTTTTACCATCAGCAACCCAGGACCTGAACACAGTGGGAATTATTACTGTGAAGCCAAGAACACAAGAGGACGTAGTAACTCCACTGTACATCTGACTGTTGTGGCAGGTAAGTTTCACACAGACATACTCCAGTATAAGTAAGATGTTGACAGCTCCTCCATATGTGAAGGAGGAAGCACACAGTTGTCCTGTTAAATAACAAGATTAATCGACACGTTATGATCTGAGTTTTATGCTCACAACATAAACTACATAAGTTCAGCAAGATCTTGTTATGGTTAAAACAGGCCAATGTTGATTGTCAACTCCTGATTCAGCACTTCCAGCAATCTGTGAAGTTGGAAGCCCAACTTTGTCCTTCTGCCTCAACAGCTTAGACTGACAGTACGATGTTCACATGTACAAATATTCTAGTAATTTGTCAAAGTTCCAAACAAAAAAGAACCCAAAAAACATATTCAGAATGGGCTGAAGACAAGTCCAAAGAAAGTTTCTAAAACTGGAAAAGTATCATCTTAACCCAAATGTCTGAATCAGAAGATGCTTCATTTGGAAGGCCTAATTTGGAATATCCAAATAGTATATATTATTTTTGTGATCGCGGTAATTGGAGCATACAGTCTGGTCCTCCTTTTTTAAAAATTGGTAACCAAAACCCGGTCTGACACTTTTCCCAAGGTGTGCCATCCAAGACAGCCCAACAATGTCTCATCTACCCCCCGGAACTTGCAACAGCCTTGATTAGCTTTTAGGGATATACTAAGTCGGACTTCCCCCATGTCCTTAGACTCTCTTAGGCTTCACCCAACAGAGGATGTGTTGGTCAGGCTCAGGAGCCCCTTAAAGTTCCCTATTCTGGGTCAGAGGTCCTTTTGGTCTCCTAGTACCTGCCTGCTGCTTCAGGAGACCCCAAGGTCAGCCAAGCTTGAAGCCTTCCTTCATGATTAGAATCATCTTACGGAACCACAAAGGCAACCATAGATCTTTGTCCGATGGTGTTATGGTACCAAGTGCACCAATGAACCTCCCTATGCTCAAATATTGTGTTTGTTATGGCCAATCTATGACTAGCACAGCAGTCCAATGACAACCACCACTGTGGTTCAGTTTGGGAAAGCCACTCTTCCCAATAACCCTCCTCCATGTTTAGTGTGGAAGTCTCCATGTGGAACTAAAGAATTCCAATATGAATCCAGGATGCCATCCAGGGACTTCGACAAGGGTTTCACAGCATCAGGGACGTTTGACTTTTGTCTTGGTCATCATTTTGTAATTTCATCAAAAGAAAATACATCAAGTTGGAAGAATATGTTTGTATTATTATATAATGGGGTAACTTTCTGCTTGACCCGAATCAATTGTCAGCCTTTTAATATGATCACTGTTTCTTTCAGGAGCGTGGAAACTTATTGCTCCTGCCACAGTCTCTGCTATTTTCCTCGCTATCATATTCATCTGTGTCCTCCTATGGATCATGTGAGCAGTTCTGTTTCACCAAAAAGCATTAGATACCATCGAGATTACTGCCATGGTTTAACTTTCTAAATATATCTTACTAGAAAGAGGAAGGCCTCCAAGCATCCATCTGAGCCTGTTGAGAGACCAGACAACAGAGAACAGGTGAGGAAGTTCATAAATTCAAAGAAGGAAGTATCTTTTTGTGTCTCGGTTTTCAATTTAAGACCAAAAAGGAATGCCTACAAGGATTCACTCTGTAAAAGCTTTGTTACAAGTGGAAATAGATCATGAAGCCTGATGTTCCTCCTCAGCTCTGTGTTTATCAAATGTATGATACACAGCAGACTGGAGTCTCTGTTAACAGTGACTGACAGACAGACAGACAGACAGACAGAAAGATCCGTGCGATTAACACACAGAAAAAAACGATTCTTAAGAGACACAGCGGATAAATGTTACATCAGACAGGAATGAAAGGAGAGGTCTCCCGTTATCGTTCCCGTGGATATGGGGAAAGTGGGTGGTGCTTAATGTGACCCAGGTCACGTGTGCGTTCACACTACTCGACGTATGTGGATAAATGTGTCCCAGACCACTTCTGTATGTGGCCTGAGTAATCAAATCTGAATGTGTCTTCAATCCATCCTGGGAGCGTTCAGACCTGTAGTTAAGTCTGTCCACTTGTGATCTGATCACGAAGACCACATGTTGATACCAGGTCTGAACGGGGTCTTATTCCAACAAAGACAATCCCTTTTAAGCTGCTTACATGGCTAATGGAAAAGTAGTATTCCACAGCTTTTCACATTTACATGGAGCCTATTGCCAATCCTTGCAAACTGAAGGCTTGTTGGTTTGTTTACAACGCACAGAGCTGACATTAAAAAGGATCTTGAACCTGATCTGGACAGATATGTTGAATGTGCTGTTTAAATGCCCAGATAATGCTCCCTAGAACTGAATATCACCATATCCCACTTATCTTAATTATAAAATGCTACAATATGAATAAGGTATCTGGACCATGACCCATAACAGAGTCGGAATATGATCATAATAATATGATAATATTGGTCGAAAATTCTAATACATGTAAAAGTATTCATTGACACACCAGGAGTAGGTAGATTTGGGCTGGTGTAGATACTGTGGTGGGTAGTTGAGGAGAGAGGAACAGGTGAGCAAGTTGCTGCAGGAGCAGTTGACGAAGATCGTTGAGAAAGTGAGGGGATCTGTTGGACGGATGGACAATTACAAATCCTGGAGAGCTACAGAAATACATGGACCTGAGGGACGAAAGACCTAGCTAGAGACTTGAACAGTGGGTCAGACTGGTTCTACAAAATGTCATCACTGCCCTTTGAAGAAATAACAACTATTTATCATCTGTTATTAATGACCAGGAACTGGAACACCAATAAAACCATTGGTTTCACATACAAATCTCTAGCTCCCTTTTCTTTTTTGCTTTGATTAATTCTAACTTCTGTCTTTGTAAGTGTCACAAGCCTTAAATTCTGTCTTTCAGATTTCCATCTACAGAGAAATAATTGAACCTATTTGTCCAATGTCCACAGATACAACCGGCCAGGCGGGAGGCTGATCTTGAATATGCCACTGTCAACTTTTCCAAAGAGCAGTCTGATCCTATCTACTCCAACGTCACACCAGCAAAGCCCAAAAGACACAAGAAACAAAAGAAGGAAGAAGAAGAAGAGATGGTTGAGTATTCTGCTGTGAAATTTAACAGTGCCAGTACAGCCCAGAGGTAAACAACACGTCACATTACAACATTATATTATAAAAGATCAAAGAACTGTAATTCTAATAATGTTGTTTTTAACTTTATTTTGTCCTGTTAACATGCTACATTCAATGTATTTCTCCTTCAGACCCAGCAGGGAGGAAGCTGCAGAGGATCCAGCTGCATTGTACAGTACAGTCATCAAACCCCCCAAAAAGCATGCACCAAGGAACCTCTAGTCTACTTTCATCCATGGAGACCCTTAAAAGAAACCACTTTGAGTATTAAAACACATTCCTCAGGAAACGCTAGTTCAAGAACGCAGGTATACTAATTATGGCAGTATATGCTTTGTGTACGACTTAGCATTTAAGTCAACTGTAACAGATACGTAAAGTGTTTATGAATGATTGTAATAGATTGTGAACTAAAGCAAAACCCAGCCATCTTCACACCATCTCCAGGGCTTTGAAGGAGAATCATTTCAATGCTCTAAACTTGTTTTATTTTCTAACTTTTTCATTTCCTCTATTGTCGTTATTTGTACACTCATTTTAAATTGTTTATACTACCGTTACATTACAAAGTAGCGTTCATTGCTGCTTTCTTTATTCTTACTGCAGTTAATGGGCCTAGTTGTTTTGTATGTATACCTGTCTATGTTGGTAACATTATATTTGAATATATCCTCTGCTTTGCATTTTATATGTTATGTATTTTTTGGGTTTTGCTCTGCAAAGAAAGAAAAGTAAGTGGAGAAGAAATAGTTTTGTTCGCTGGTTTATAATGTCTGTGTCAGGGCTTGTTCATGTTTTTCCCTTCATTTTTTGTTCAGTGTCTTGGTGTGCTTAACACAAACTCCTGCTTCCCTCCTGTTACTTGAGCACATTTATAGATTAGACAATAATCTCCTGAACTGTAACTTTCTCACTGATTTCAACCTCTGAATATAGTTAGTTGAAATGGCATTCAAGTAGCCCGTCATCATGGCTGCGTCTGTGCCAAGATAATACAGATACAATTCATTGTCATACTTTTTGAACAGGTTATATAAATTGGCCAATAATATCATTATTAGATGAGCCACTAACACCTTGTCTTTTCTCTTTATAAAGACCGGAGACTACAGGTAAGAGTGCTGGATCTTGGGTGGAAAAAAAGTGACGACTCGGGACTTGACTTGCCTTAACTAAGGACCTGACTTGACTTGGTATAACCTGTGACTAGCCTTGACTTGAAAAAATGACTCGAGACTTGCTTGAGACTTGGACCAAATGACTTGAGACTTACTTGGGACTTGAGCAAAGATGACTTGGTCACATCACTGGTATATAGTATATTAGTATTATAGTATTAGTACCATCTATTAGCATGTTCATTCACCCATCATGCACTGAGCCAAAAGTTAACAAGTGGATGGTCAGTGTTTCCCACAGGATTTTGTGAGACTATGGTCGGTGGACTCCGACTACCAGATAAAGGCAGTGTGTTTTCATGTCCGTACCAAACAATTAACGACCATGCTTTTTTTATTCGGATCTGGAAGGCATTGTTTTTGGGCCGGGACCTATTTACAGTTTTGACGAGCGCATCTATTTTAAAGACACAGAGGGAGAAAAGAAGTGAGTCAGGGAAAAGTAGACATGGCGTGCTCTAAAATGAGAAAAGTTGACAGCAACAACAGAGATTTTAATCAAGACTGGACAGACTCATATGATGTTCTGTGACTGTGGCCATTATTAAACGTGGACACCGTCTGACTCCGTCACTCTGTCCGTCACTGTTAACAGAGACTCCAGGCTGCAGTTTAGTTCAAACTTCACTGATAAACCTGAGAGTTACACAGAGCTACATCAGGCTTCATCATCAAATGACCAGTTTTCCACTTATGTCTGCACTTCTTTTCTTATGTTTGTGCTCTCTCTCTCTCTCTCTCTCTCTCTCCCTCTCCCTCTCGCTCTCTTCAGGTCCGTTAGTGCACAGTATGTTTAAATATTATTTGTTTCATTATTTATTGTCCGTTTTAAAACTCACCATGAAAAAAAGTATAACTGCAATTGCTTTTCAGCAAAACATAAAATAAAATTTGGCTGAAATAAAAGGTAAAGTGAATCCTCTGATTATGGTAAAAACTTTCTAAGTCATTATAATCCTGCCAGGAGGCAGAGAGAGCAGCTTCAGTGAAGAAGTAAAGCTCTCTCTCTGCATGGACGACATTAGACTACCATGTGAATTATGGCCCTTCAAATCCTGCAAGAATGTGACATTCAGGCTTGAAGTACCAGACATTTATTATTTGAATTAATTTGTTTTCATTTACAAAAATAATGACACTTATATCATAAACTGGGGCATAAAAATAAACCTGAATACAGAAAATAAAGCTTTTGACACTCAGAATTTCCCTGAGGAGACTCTCTCAATAAATAAGGATTGAAAAAGGTGGAGAACAAAGGATGCGGAGGGCCCCATGCCTGTGTTCGCCTTGGGCCCCCATATTGCTAAATCCGCCACTGGCTCGCGGTGCTGCAGCCGCTAATCTCCCCAAACTTTACGTTCTGTCACTGCCTGCATCGATGCATGATCGCCAACTTCACGCTGCATCAATTCCACACCTCTAATAAATGTGTGTGGCCGAAGGGAGGGAGTGAGAAGAGTCGAGAATAGCCAGGCAACGCCACCTGGGGAATTGCAACCCAGGAAATACAATAACCACTCTTACTTTAGAAGAGCACACAGGTTCGTTACACCAATATGTTTAAAGAGGACGAGAGACGGACTTCCACATACAATAAGTTTTATTAATTCAAATAATTGAATAGGTCTAAAAGAACACAAAGATGTCACAAATGCACGGCCTGAATGTCAAAATAACAAAGCACTGTAAATTGTGGTAAAAGCATACACAAATGGCAGGAACAGGGCTAAGGCTTAGCTTGGCGGACAGACTAAAGCAAAGCAACCAACAAAATAAACCCACTACTAACCACCACGTGCCACACCAAATTCAAGGAAGTGAGAGGGGAACCACCACCGGGGGGAGTCTGCCGCACGCTATACCCGCTCCTGTCCTGGAAAAGAAGAAAACAAAATTATAATACCACGTGTGATGGGACACTCAGGCAGATGGATTGTACAGTTAAAACAGAATGATACTACACCACGCACACTCACACCCAACAGACAAAGAAATAAACCTAATAACTAATTAAATGCTAGAGACCAAATACGAATCTATAAGAAAACAAAGTAACACGATAATAACAAAAAGAAACTTAACACCAAAAACTCAGCTGTGAGTGTTACGCCCCGTTGCCGGGGAAAATGATAAAGTAAAAACGGTGAAAAACTACAAGAACACCACACGTTTGCCGCCATTCAGTGTATTTTCTTTTTTAGCCACGTTTCTCTCATGCTTCTCTCTCAACACGCCAAAAAAAAGGCATCAACAATCGATCGCTGTGCAGCACATTCGCCACAGACTTGACCAAGAAAATAGAAGAATACAATTGAGTTTTTAAACATAACTTATGCAAATGCATTCTCATAAAAGGTAAGTAAAAGATTGTAAACAAAAACTGATATAAAATAAACTATTTTATCTATTACTGTTGTTACTGTCTCTGTTGTCATTTCTGGACCTGCGAGACAAAAGCAGTTGAACACGGAACAGATGATCAATCATCATTTTAACCTTTTTAGCTCAGAATACATGTAAACAATGAATTATTATTACTTTTTAACAACGGTTTAACCCTTTTAGCTCAGAATACATGAAACAATGAATTATTCCATTTTTAATCACTATTCCTAATTAATTATTATGTTACACTTTGAACAACATGAATTACATTGTTTTTAATCAAATCTTACCATGAATTATTGTTTTTAGCCATAAGCTTGGTCTTTTTATCATGCACAACTTTATAACCATGACACACTCCCCTACAACACAGATGTCGTCCCCGACATCTCAACCAACAGGTGAGTAATGTTTAAAGCATTTACCTATGTCATAATATCATCAGATCAATCATTCTACAGTCTGTATACAATCACTCGGCTTATTCAAAGTCCAGGAGTGTGTTACACATGTGTATCAGCACTCTGCTTGTCCATCAGTCCATTTATGACTGTATAAGGTATGTATATGTGCATGTATGTCAACACTCAGTCCATGAAACAGTCCATCCATGAGTGTGTGTGTATGTAGTTGCATCAATACTCAGTTTGTGAAAGAGTCCATCCACGAATGTATGATATGTGTATGTAAGTGCATCAACACTCAGTGTCCAACAGTCCATCAAAGAGTGTATAATGTAGAGGTGTAAGTGTATCAACACTCAGTGTCCAACAGTCCAGCAATGAGTGTATGATATGTGTATGGTGTGTGTGTAAGTGAGTCTTCTTCTTTCAGTAGCCCGGTGCAACAACAGGCTGATAATTCCAGTGCTGTACTGGAGCTGTCCATGTACTTGCTGCTTGCATGGCTCCATAGGATGCGGGAGGATAGTAGTGCATCATGTAATCTGGGAGTCCGGTGCCACAGCAACTGGGATGGCCGAGCTGATCATATGTGAAGACTCTTGGAGGCCGTCTCTCTCTTACTGGTCGCTGGTACTGTTGTTCATCCACACTGTGATCTTCACTTTGAACAGGTGACTCTGCTGCTGGCATTCTCTCCTCCAGTGAAATCTCCTCTTGAACTGACATGTCCTCTTCTGACAGTGGATCTCTTGTGTCCTGCTCCAGCTGGTGCATGTCCTGATGCTCAGGCTCAACATCCTCCACGAGCTGTGTGACACCTTCATCAGCATCCTCTCTGTCTGTGTGGACTTGGGGCTGTGGTACAGGCTGATGTCTGAGTAGATAGTACCCATAGTCGTCATCATCACTATCATCATCGTTTGTCTCTTGGTCTGTTTGATCTTTGCCTCGATGAGTCTGAGCTGTGATTTGTCTTTTCACTTTAGCTGGTTTCAGCTGAATTTCTAGTGGTAAATGGTCACATGGCAACAGGAGGTTACGGTGCAGGATCCTACATCCTCTCGCTTTGCCTTGCTCAGGTATCACTTCATATATGGGCATGTCTTTTCCCACCTGACGAATTACTTTGTGGATGCAATCTTCCCAGTGATTCCTGAGCTTTCCTGTCCCTCCTCTAGGTGTCATATTCCTGATGAGAACACGGTCGCCCTCATGCAAAACAGAACTCCTGACTTTGTTATCATGATTCCTCTTGCTCCTTTCAGCACATTTCTTTGCATTTGCTGTTGTGATCTCATAAGCCTCTTGCATCTGTTGTTTCCACTTTTTCATGTACTCTCGATGATCAGCAGTTCCAGTCTCAGGGGTCAAACCAAATAACAAGTCAACAGGTAACCTTGGTGATCTGCCAAACAGAAGGTAAAAAGGGGAAAAACCTGTGACTTCACATCTGGTAATGTTATATGCGTAGATGAGCTTAGGCAATGACTCTCTCTAATCTGACTTTTGTTCTTAGCATTTGTAGCAGTGTTCTGTTTAGCCGTTCCACTTGCCCGTTGCCTTGTGGGTGATACGGCGTGGTTCGAGAGCCCATCACTCCACAATTTTTCTTCAGCTGTGCAAACAATTGATTCTCGAATTCACCTCCCTGGTCGTGGTGAATTCTCAGAGGGAATCCAAACTTCAGTGCATAATCATTAAATATTTTATCAGCAACAGTCTTGGCAGATTTTGATGTTGTGGGGTAGGCTTGTGCAAAGCGCGTGTAATGATCTACTATTAACAATATGTATTCACATCCACCTCGGCACTTATCCAGATGTAGGAAGTCAATGGATACAAGCTCGAATGGCTGAGTGGTGACAATCGGTACGAGTGGAGCTCTGGCTTCTCTACAGGGCTTTTTCTGTTTCAGGCATGTACAGCTTTGTGTGACGTAGTGCTCTATCTCTCGCTGCATGTGTGGCCAGAAGAAGCGATCCCTGATGAGCGATGTTGTGCGTTCCACGCCTTGATGTCCCATCTCATTGTGGAGCTGTTTCAACACTGTTACTTTGTATCTTTCAGGCAGAACAAGCTTAGTTCTGGTTGCAGTCTTTCTTTGAAGTATCCCGTCTCCATCCAAGGTAAGTTTCTCCCAGTCACGCAGCAAACATTTGGTCTGTACATTGAATGACTTTAACTGCTGTCTTGTCGGCTTTTCTTTTGATTGTTTACAGGCAATGACTGGACCAATGGTTGGATCATCTCTCTGAGCTCGACTGAGCTCTGACCTGGGGCGTTCATAAGACCGAAGGGAATCCTGATCCACTCATAGAGACCCCATGGTGTCACAAAAGCGGTCAGAGGTCTGCTCTCCCTCGTCATAAATCCCTGATGGTACGCCTTCCCTTGGTCTAGCAGAGAGAACCATGAGTTGCCTCCTTGGCCATCCATTATGTCTTGCACTCTGGGTATAGGCTGACGGTCAGGGAGCGTCTTCCTGTTCACCTCACGGTAGTCAATGCACAGTCGTAGACTGCCGTCTTTGTTTCGGACACACACGACTGGTGAAGCATAAGGGGAGTTAGATTTCTCTACCCAGCCCTGAGCAATGAGGTCACTCAGGTAGTCCTTCATTTCCTGATACAGTGGCTTAGGCACAGAGAGATATGTTTTTGCTACAGGCTCAGTGTCTTTCAGTGATATGTGAAGTTGCAATCTTTCTATGCGGCCAATATCATCATCTGTCCTTGAAAAGGAGGCAGACTCCTCTCTTAACATATGGCGAACTGTCTCCTGTTCTGGCTCGCTGAGATGACTCAGATTTACAGGTGGGTCCCAAACATTAACATCCGTTTGACCCTCTTTAGCAGTGATGTGATTTGTTGTGACTGACGGTGGTGGGCGAGATCTCTCCAGCACAGAGGTGGGGTAGACTGCCTGGACATGCTGGACAGTCCCAATAACAGTTCTCCCTGCTAACACAATGTCATGATCTGTTGGGTTCTGCACACTTACAGTAATAGAGGGTTTTTTTGTGCCTCTGGTTACCTCTACTGCCATGTCACACAGTCCAAGTCCCTCTGTCCAGCGAGGATTCACATCAGGCTCGAAGATGAGTATTGCATCCTCCTGTGGGGAGTCCATGTGGACGTGACACTCAACTTGGACTGACAGGTGTTTAGGTATGTTGATTCTCTCCCTTTTTGTCTTGACTACATACTCATTTGCTTGCTTAACACTGACTTGCTCAACAACAGCAGTTACATGTTTTACAAAAGTGTCGGTGTAGCCTGGAAATGATGCCCTCACTGTTTTACTCAGATGTTCCCTGTGAGTAGTGTCTGATTGTTTCAATTCACCGTCAATAATGATCTTAATTACATTAGAGCCAATGATTGGTTGAGCAAGTTTTCCACCCATCATTACAAGCTTGGGAACAATTACTTCTGTCTTGGATGCAGCCCCGGAAGCTAACCTGAAAGCTATCTCAACCCAACCTGTGTATGGCATGCTTTCCCCATTTGCTGCTTTTATATCTAGGCCCGGTGCCACGTCCAAAATGTCAGAAATGTCTCTCAGTCTTGTGTCTGGTAAGTGCACTTCTTTCCATAACTCGTCGATTATTGTCACTTGGGAGCCTGAGTCCCACAGAGCTTGGACCCTTTGACCTTGGATGAGGCAGCTGACCATGTGTTTCTCTCCTACTAATGGGGCTCTCTTAGCCTGTTTTTCTCTTCTTGAGGTAGCGTTAGCAGTCATACATGAGAGAGGTTTGCAATGTTTTTTGTGTTCAGCCCAATTATCAACTTGACATGGCCTAGAGCAATAAAACACCTTTTTACAGGATGCACACTGTTTCAGCATTACCCCTTCTCCCTTCTGTCCACAGTGTGCACATTGCTGGGACCTCGCTGTGTGATTGGTCACTCCCTGTCCCGTGCGAGTGACCTTCCTCCGTTTAAAGGCTCACCTCCAAATTGTCTCTGTCCCCTTGCTCGACATCCAGCAAGGAAATGTTCGCTGCTGCCACACCTGTAGCAGTGTGTACAATAGTCCTCAGCTCCACTCTGTTGACAGCCAAAACATCTCCTCATTCGTCCGCGATTTGGTGGAGGGAAGCTGCGTTGTGGGGCAAATCTTTGCTGGTACTGGGCAGTTCCACCTCGGTGTCTGGGGCCTGCATTGAACCAGTAGCTCTGTGACCAATCCTGCATCTGCTCACCTGAGAATTGCTGTCCTGATGTGCCATCCGCGCCCCCTGCTGGTGGTTGTGGTCTGGGTGCGTGCTGGGGCTGTAGCATGGACTCCCTGATTTGAGACACTTCCACTTTCAGGTCTTTCAACAGAGCTATCTCAGATTTAATCTCCTCAAGCTGGGAGAGAACGACAGGGGAAACTTTAGGATTTTGGTGAGTAGCTGGTTTTTCATTCTTTTCAGCAGGAACATCACTTGACTGTGCTGAGTGAACAGAAACAGGTTTCTGTTGCCCGGCCATTTTCTTTTTCATCTGTCTCTCTGTTTCATAGGCACATGCAGTGTTCATTCTCTCAAGCAACAGTTGGTCAGAGATGTCAGCTTGCTCCAAATAAGGCTGAAGATCACGCTTGATGTTGTCGTTCTGAAGTCCAGTTAACACAGTGTGAAGAAACATTCTTTGCACTAGCCCAGGATCATACTGAAGACCCGACTCAGATTCCTGTGAGGCAAACAAGATCTTTTGTCTCAGGTTGAGAGTGCGGATGAGGAAGTTCTGGGGGGTTTCTTTAAATCCTTGCACCTCAGAAGTCAACTGAGTGTAGAGATCGGTTGAACTTTTCTCTTGATAATGTGAACGGAGGATTCGTCTCAATGTTGGTAAAGTCAAGTTCATTTTGCCCTCCAAATAGCTGCGAAGCTGCATACCAGGCGCTATGGCTCCAATCACTGAATCCACAATCTCTAGCTCTGGAAACCCCTTGCTTAGACCATGTTCAATTTGCCTTGCTAAGCTTGAAAAAGTCAGTTTGTCTTTTTGACCAGGCTCACCAATTTGTCCAGCAATTTTAAAGTCTTTGTGCCAGTGATGAGGTGGAGGGTTGTGGGCTGTGTTCTGTGTTACCTGTCTGTTGTAACCGTTGCTTTTGGTGTCTCTTTCGTTCTGTGTGCTTGCTAGCCGGAGCTGCAACACTTCAATTTCCTTCAATAATTTTTCCTCCTCTTCATCTTGTTTTTTCTGCTGCTCCTCCGCTTGTTTTGTTACACTAGCATTGCACACAGCCTGTAGCTCGTAGATTTTGTCTTGAAGATGGAGTAAGTCAGCCATACCTTGATCCTCAAGGTCCTCTAGCTCTTCTCTCTGGATGTAGCTTGAAATTAGCGTGATGAGGGCCGTGCGTCCTTTGCCGCTAACATGCTGGAACTCCGCTCCGCCGAGGATTAAATAGTCACACAGCTCCACTAAACTTTCTCTGGGCAGCAAACACAGTTCTCTTATAACTCCGAGTTGTAGTTTCTCTATCTCTGTCGACGCCATCCTGCAGAATGTGGGCGCTAACGGCGAGGTGGTACCGAATAATCTTCTTAGCAGTTAGCTCTCCTGGTATGTAGCAATACCTCAGATTACTTGTAGCCGAAGACGGTCGGGTTCCCACGGTGGCCGACTCCTCACTTGCTCCGATGGTCCGGGTTGTTTAAAAAAAAAAAAGGATGCGTGACAGCTGGGGACACCTCTCGTCGATGTTAAACCACGCTGCACACAATCCCAGCGGTGCCTCCAAATGTTACGCCCCGTTGCCGGGGAAAATGATAAAGTAAAAACGGTGAAAAACTACAAGAACACCACACGTTTGCCGCCATTCAGTGTATTTTCTTTTTTAGCCACGTTTCTCTCATGCTTCTCTCTCAACACGCCAAAAAAAAGGCATCAACAATCGATCGCTGTGCAGCACATTCGCCACAGACTTGACCAAGAAAATAGAAGAATACAATTGAGTTTTTAAACATAACTTATGCAAATGCATTCTCATAAAAGGTAAGTAAAAGATTGTAAACAAAAACTGATATAAAATAAACTATTTTATCTATTACTGTTGTTACTGTCTCTGTTGTCATTTCTGGACCTGCGAGACAAAAGCAGTTGAACACGGAACAGATGATCAATCATCATTTTAACCTTTTTAGCTCAGAATACATGTAAACAATGAATTATTATTACTTTTTAACAACGGTTTAACCCTTTTAGCTCAGAATACATGAAACAATGAATTATTCCATTTTTAATCACTATTCCTAATGAATTATTATGTTACACTTTGAACAACATGAATTACAATGGCCGCGTTTCCCAGATTCGATCGTTCTTAAGGACTTAAGAAGGCTCTTAAGAAGGGTTCGGCTAAGAAGGAGCGCTAAGATAGGGGTGTTTCCCAGACGCGTTCTTAACTGCCTTCTTAAGATCCCGCCAAAGAAGCTTCTTAAGAAGCTCTTAGTGGGAGCTGTCCACCGCCGTGGTGCTGAAACTAAATCAATCGATGCCAGGCAAATCGATCACCCACCACTTTATCAGCGCATAAATCACACACAAGACCCTGTGGTCCCCACACACAGGTGCAATTAGGCTACGCGCGCATGTGTGTGTGATCACAGCTAACAGGTGTATCCAAGTAGTAATCAAGCCCATTAACGCATATATACCCCCCTGTGGCTAGGCACACACATGTGAGAATGGAAAAAGCAGCCAGCAAACGAAACAAGAGGTCACCCTCGTTTACCGCAGAGGAGATGGCCGTATTAGTGGACGAGGTCTGGCAGCACCGTGATGTGTTATTTGGGGGAACAAAGGGCAAAAAAAACATCGCATTAAAGAACCGAATTTGGCAGGCCATAGCCCAAAAGATGTCCCCCTCTAGTCCCTGTGGCCTGCGAGACTGGGGTGCTGTAAGAAAGAAGTGGCAGGAGTTCCAAAGCCAAACCAAAAAAAAAGGTGCAAAGGTGAGGCGAGAGAGCATGGGCACGGGTGGTGGCGCACCTGGTGCTACAACCCTCACTCCGGACGAGGAAAAAGTCCTTTCCATAATTGGAAAGACGGCCTCTGAAGGCATTAGTGGGGGCATCGATCTTCTGGGGGACGAGGGCCTCTCAGAAAACAGTGAGGGCGAGGAGGAGGAGGAGGAGGAGCCATCTGGGAGCAGAGCGGCGACATACACGTCCCCAGGAGAGTACGACCCCCCACAACCGAGCCCTGTCCCCGCGCGCCAACCAGCAGGGCCCGGTGTCCGCATGCGGGGAGGCTTAACAGGGCGGCCCCCCATAACGACCTGCACCTGCAGCGAGACGCTGGTGCGTCTCGAGAGGGAGAAACTGGCGGTGCTGCGGGGGATAGAGGGCCAACTGGAGAGACAGACTGCCCTCCAGGAGGAGATGGTGCAGATCCAACGCCAGAAGTTGGAGCTGCACCGGAGACAGCTGGCACTTGCCGAGGCGCAGTTCAACCGTCCCTCCATCTCGGTCCCAATAATTCTCCCCCAGGATGGAGGTAAGGGGCATTTCAATTTTTTTTTCTCCGCATTGCACAATGTATCCCGTTCAATTTCACTAATCAATCTCCCTTCATTGCAGGTGATGCAGATGCAGACGCCCAGTAACGACAGCGGTGCCACTGCTTTTTGTTTCTCTTTGTTTTTTTTAATAAACTACTTTTCCTTTTCAACCGTGTGTTGTGTGGATCATTTTGCGTCATTTCCTAGCTTTCAAGCCCTATACATGATAGTTGATATGGGTTGTGTGATGGTAGTGGGTTTAATGTTGGGAGTAGGGTGGTGCTGATATCAGTGCTTGGTGACTGGTGGTGACGGGGTAGGGGCTGATAGACATCAAAAGAGATTCACAAGCTCCTCTCTGGTCTGGACACCAGCTTGGTGGAGTGCTGCTCGGGATTCGTGGGGGGCGGGGTTGGGGGCTTCGTCTTCCGATGTTTCCCCATCTTCATCCACAGGAGGCGGCTCATCTGCTCCAACGCGCACTGCTATGTTGTGCAGCATGGCTGTGACAACAATCACGCGGCAACATTTCACAGGTGACAAGCGCAGCCCCCCCGACGAACGATGGATACATCGGTAACGAGACTTCCACCTGCCAAACACCCGTTCAATGTGGGTCCTGGTGTGTGTGTGGGCCTCATTGAACCTCTCCTCCTGTGGTGTTGCTGGGTTGGTTATCGGTGTCACGAGGTAACTCCTGAGAGGGTAGCCACTGTCCCCGAGGAAGATGCTCCTGCCGAACTCTCCTCTGCCAGCCTTCTGCCCCACAGCTGAGTTGGCCCACGAGAAGCTGTCGTGTGTGCCTCCTGGCCACCTGGCAACGATGTCTGTGATGAGGCCATCGTGGTCCACCGCCACCTGAGTGTTGATGGCAGCGTAATGTTTCCTCCCAATCCAGCACGGATCCACCAGAGAGGGATTGTGGATTGGGATCAGTGTGCCATCCACGACACCAATCACCCGGGGGATCCCAGCCATGGCATGAAATCCACGGTGGACCTGGCGGACCTCGTCCCGTGTGGTGGGCATTCTGATGTGTGTCTGGGCATGGCGCAGGAGGATCGGTGTCACGGCTGCCACACTCCGTGAAACCGATGCCTTGCTGAGGCCGGTGCCATCCCCCACCACCTCCAGGAAGCTCCCTACTGCGTAAAAACGCAGCGCGGCCAGGAGCTGCACCTCCGGGCTGAGGGCAAAATTGCAGCGGGTTGCCCTCTGGATGTGTGGTGACACTAGCGTGACGAGGCGTTGGATCTCCAAACGGGGAAGCCGGTACTTGGACTGGACAGCCCGGTCCGACAGCACATTAAGTGGGGAGAAGTGCTGACGCACATAGGCATTTATGTAAACCATCTGGCTTCGCGCACGGCGACGCTGTTGGTTAGCAGCGAGAATATGCTGTATTGCAGCCATGGTGTCTCACACGCGTGGACTTCAGCAACGCCTTTATATAGACTAGCAGGTGGAGCCTCTCTTGATGAGGTTCCAGCCGGGTTCAATTACACCTGTCGGTTTCCCTGATATCTGTGAAATACCACAGGGTTGTTGATGTTTTTATAGCTAATGTAAACTCATATGCAGATGCCGAATGTGTGTGAAAACGTAATGAGTAATAGTAATGATGATTCATTTTATTTATGTAGCTACAGGAACACATGGGCAATTCTTTATTTTTATATCGTTATTTTTCTTCTTATGCTATTGTTTTTCTTGCGTCAGTGTTCTGCAGCTGTGGGCGCACATTCATCATTACGCATGGTTTTAGTATTCCTTTGAGTGTCAGATATAACTTTCCCTGACGCGGCTGCAGTGAGCGTTTGGTCGCTAAGAAGGCTGTTAAGAGTGGGTCAGGCTGACCTTACATTTCCTTCTTAGTGAAAGATCTTCTTAAGCTAAGAACGACTCTGGGAAACACATCCTTCTTTCACAGCGCTCTTAAGAGCGCTCCTAAGAAGCTCTTAGCGCTTAAGAGCTTCTTAACGAATCTGGGAAACGCGGCCATTGTTTTTAATCAAATCTTGCCATGAATTATTGTTTTTAGCCATAAGCTTGGTCCTTTTTATCATGCACAACTTTATAACCATGACATGAGCAGGGACCAGGAATAATATTCCCTTTCAATAAGCACACGAACACAACAGCTGAATATTAAACTAAATAAACCACAAAAGAAAATATTTAACCCAAACGAATAAACCCAAATAAACGAAGACAGAAAGGAATTAATCAAATCAATAAGAGTTGTGGTGGGATGGAAAACCCGGAGCTGCGTGGGCACACGGCAGTATTACTGTGTCCCTTTAATCCACATGTAGACCACGCAGCAGCAGAAGAAGACGGCGGAGACGAAGCGACCGCACCAGGGCTGGGGGGCCGTGGACAGCCGTCCTTCACGATGCCCAGCTGGTAGTCCGCGTCACCGAGCCGTGGCAGCGCAGCCCCACACAGGGCGCAGGGGGAAGAGGAGAGACAAACTGTGGCCTCAGCAGCTACAGCAGGACAGAGAGCAGGACAAATTCAACACGAGGACAATAAGCCAGCAGACGTCGGTAACAAAAGAGCCAGCTTACCCGAGCGAAGAGAGCTTAACCCCTGGCCCAAAACACCTTCACGGTTTTCCTGGTGAGGGCAGAGAGCAGACTCCACACTCCTCAACCTCCTCACAAAACGGCACCAATCAACACGGCCGACAACGCTGTGGAGCCACAAAATCACCGCAGCTGTAACACCATGATGCACAATAAAATCAGTCTATAAGTATAGCAACACTCGCCTACCGTACAAATCCCGCTCGGGGCAAACAACCGGAGCACGCCAGCAAGCCTTCTCTCAGTGAACGCCAGGCAATAGTGTGCGCACCTGCGAAAGCGCGACTAATAACAGGCGGCACCGCTGCGCAATCAGGCACAGGTGGTATTGATTGAGTGGAGGTGGAGCAGCACTCAACCTGCCACATGTGCATCGGTGCAAAAACATCATGTTTTGTTGTCTCCTGTCACTGTACCTCTGAATAGGGATTTAACGTAAGAAAAACTTTCCTTCACACCATGATGTTAAACTTTACGCCAGTCCGCGGATCACCTGCGTGCTGAACCGTGCGATCCCACCGCTAGATGGTAAGTGGGTTTTATTTATTTACTTTTTTCCCACATTGTTAATAAGGAAGTAGAAATGTCCATCTTCATTGTTTAAAAAAAGACGAAACAAACGGCCGACTTTGTCAGATAGCCGCTCCACTGTTTCCTCGTATACAGGATGTGCAAGTTTCACTTTTAATGACTTCTAACACCTTAGCCACGTTAGCTTTAGCCTTATTAGGTTATAATGTTTCACAATGCTTTTAGCTAGTTGTTGAGTTTGCCTGCAGAGAAGCCAAACACAAGCTTTTTCAGTTCTACTGTTGAGAGATGAGACATCGAGCTTCAGATATGTCCCTGAAGGATTAGGTCAGATAAAACTTTGATTATTGGGAAGATGCTGAAGAAAGAGAAACTGAGAAGTGAAAAGGGGGAAACTTGTGATTTACAACAAATGACTGTATATATAGATGGACTCCACCTCCTCACGTTGTACAAAAATGAAGCCAAAACCCCCCAGAGAACACAAGAAGCTGTTCTGCTGCAGACTGAGCTCCTCTGAGAGTTAGATGTGTTATTCTGGTAGCATGAGGGGCTGTACTTTGTGTATTTTGGCTTCTTCTTTTTTTTTTTTTACAACAAGAGGAGGGGGAGACAAGTCGTCCATCTTTATAAACAGTCATTGATTGTGTCCAAGATCTGCTGAAAATGCCAGGTAATTTATATACAACTCTTTCACAGTGTATAAAGAGGAAAAACTCTTTATGAGCCAGCGTGCATCGCATGTGCAAAGTACTATTACAATTTCTGTGAGACCAGGTTGGTGCAAACGAACCCTTGCCTTACCCTGGGACCATGATTAAACGTGCATCTCTTCCTGTGTCAGAGAGACATCTCTGTCAACATGGAGCTCTGTCAGTTTGCACCCGTAGACACACCCAGTAACTTCTCCTCTGCATCAGCTGCTGATTTCACACATTTCTTTGGCTACATTTTCACACATTTGATCTTTGTGTTACTTTTGTTCTTAATCTGCAGTGACTGTGACCTGATGTAGTTAGTTATAGTAAAATGACTTGATATATTAGTCCAATTGTTGCTCAGCCAACATTTTTAGTAGCATCCATCCATCCATTATCTTCCGCTTATCCGGTGCCGGGTTGCATTGGTAGTAGCATATATTGCTTATTATTCAATATTAATACGTCAGTGAGAACCTTCTTTCATGCAGATTAATAGTATAAAGAGGAAGGAAGTCAGACAACTTCTACAGCTTGACTTCTGCCTTCTGATGATCACAAAGGAGCATTTTCTGTGAAGAGAACATCCTCTCCCTGTTGTAAGTAGAATTATCCATTGATATGACTGATATGTATTTGCAAAGGTTCTTTACCGTCCCTGCTGATGTGTTTTATTCTCTCTGAAGTCACACAGGGATGAGAGGAGCAGCTATGAGTTTAAAAGCAGCAGCAGCAGCAGCAAGTGGGTTGGTTATCGTCCTTCTCGTTGTGCCAGGTACTGTACATCCTCATTTACATTGTAAGACATTTATTAAGCTTATTCAGAACAGGCTTCATATGTTTTTAAACATTTTATAAAAGAACAGACTTCCTAAATGTGCACTTTTCTGGATTTAATGTGAGATATGACGTTAAATGATACAAACCATTTAAAGCATATTCACTTGTGTATTTACAGATTGTTCTGTATCCTCATGTTTCAAAGTCTTTAGATGTGTTTCATGTTTTCACACATGAAACATCTGTTTGCATCATGTTACATGAACTTTTGAGAGGTTTGGAGTATTGCACATGACGAGTAGTTCTCTAAGGCTGGAGCTGTCAGTGGTACATCTGAAGGATTCAGTAACTTAAGAGTTAAGTTACGGAAGTCTGTATTTACTTAATGAGAAGAAGGGGAACCAACTTTGCCAGTGCATCAAGTTACTTACTGACGTCTGTGAGAGCCTGACCGATACTGGACTTGTGTTCATTGTAGGTATTATATGTTATAATTAAAAGAATAACATTCAAAATCTGAAAAGTTATTGTCACATTTGCATGACATACAAAATTCAGACGATCTATGGACTGTCTGTCGCGGGGCAGAGGTCTGGAGCTCAGCCAACAGTCCGCAGGTCGGGACTCAGTCAAAACGTAGCATCACGGTGACATGGCTGTCTCTCTGCTCTGCTCTCTGTCTGTCTGTAGCACCGTAACTTGAACTTCTTTATGAGACTTGAAATAGACTTCACAAAACGTCTTCATTTGCCGTTCTGTGAATGAGAACAGTCCGCGTGGGTCTCACTGCTGTATGGAGCTGCAGGTGTGACGGAGGGCGGAGTAGACAGACGCACACACCTGGCAGCAGCGCGACGATGGCTTATTAAAACAAAACCCTGTCTCTTCCTGCGGGGTTGCACGGAGGTGTAGACGTGTAAGCTTGTTGTTTAGAGCGTAACCGCTGTGTAACTAGCAGAAAATAGAGCTTAAAGCTCCTGTACCTTCATTACTATCGAACTTCAAACTAACTGAGAGCCAGACTGTACACACGGAATCTCGTCTGTGCCGTTTAGATGCGCAGAGGGTAGAAACAGCGGTGCGCTGAAAGCAAGCTTTCTTTGGCTGATTACTGTGATTTAAACGTGAGTTTGTTGTTCACAATGTTTCGTTCTGTTTGGGAAAGATAATATGCTGCTCCCCTTCGCTGTGTGTGCTGCTCTGCTCAGCTGTGACGCGCACTCTGGCAGCGATAGGGACGTCCTCATTTCCCATCATGCCTGCCGCCTAGTGCTGACTGAGTAGTTTAAGTTGTTAAGTTTATGTTAGAAATTGTCATTTTTGTGCTGGTTTATAACCATGAGTGAGGAGGCTGTTACATTTCTTCACTCAAGCTCTATTATGGTGGAATAACTTGGAGCTTGGTACTCCTGTTGATGAAACAAACGTTATACCCTCTGCTTGTCAGGAGGTGTAATGACTTTGTCTCACAGCACTGCAAGAATGAAAGTCATTAATAGTGGAGCATGTTGGATGATATATATGCTGATACTGATATTTCTGCAAAATGCAATGATCAGCAGATGAAATCAGCTGACCTGATACATCGGTCGGGTTGTTGTCTGTGTGATGTTTCCATGCATTCCTGATCTCTAACACTTTGTCTTTGATCTTCTATATGTCTGTGTTACTGTGCCTTAATAATAAAATAATAAATTATATAATAACAACCACTTTAATAAAGCATCACTTTCCTCAGACTCAAGATTTACTGCCACGTAGTTTTGGGAAATGTATTTAAGTCATAGAGCCGGTTTCTTTATTGAAACACCTGTACAGGTAATTGTCGAGTATTTCGTCTGTTGTGATTTTCTTAATGTTTTTTCTGGTGTGCTCTGTGTTACAGTGGTACAGGGGGAGACTGACTGGAGAGTGACTTACTCTTCCACTCAGATCTGTGCTTTAAAAGGATCAACTGTGGACATACCCTGCACCTACACATACCCATCCACAATGAATCAACAAACGACTGAAGTTCAAAGCAGCCTGTGGTTTGCTAAGAGGAGAAACAATGAACCTGTGGATCTGATGACAGACTCAGACTACACAGGTCGTGTTCAGTATCTTTTTCATGAGAACGACTGCACTCTGAGAATCTCAGACCTGAGAGAGAGCGACTCAGCTGAGTACGAGTTCAGGATCATAACAAACCAACCAGGTGGAAGTTTTAGTGGTTCACCTGGAGTCACTTTGTCTGTCACAGGTAACAGTTTCACCAGAATATTTGGTGTTTTTTGTGAATACTACTTTATCTTTGTG
This sequence comes from Semicossyphus pulcher, assembly GCF_022749685.1. Lineage (NCBI taxonomy): Eukaryota > Metazoa > Chordata > Actinopteri > Labriformes > Labridae > Semicossyphus > Semicossyphus pulcher. The sequence goes on along the minus strand of NW_027211681.1, from coordinate 26,207,902 downwards.
GGTTTTTTGTATCTGTGAACTTTATTGGTTTATTTTGAAATAACATTTCACTTCTTTCTTCTCGTGTTCAGACCTGCAGGTGCAGATGGAAGGATCATCATCATCGACCCGCGCAGAGCTGAGGTGTCACAGCAGCTGTAATGTGGCTGATAATCCTTCATATGTCTGGTTCAGTAATGGAGTGAAAATGTTTGAAGAGACATCTTCTCTTAGAGGCTCTGCTTATGGTAACAGTTACTCCTGCGCTGTTAAAGGACGTGAGGGATACCGCTCTCCTGCAGTGTGTGAGTTGACTGAGAACAATATGGGGAGGAGGGAGGGGGGGATCTGAGAAGAACTTAATCAATGTGAAATGTGATTCAAATAGTTTGTTAAGGTGCAGCAAGTTGCTTGAACCAGCGCGTTGGCAGAAATCACAGTGTGGGTGGGCAAAGAGAAAATCAGGTGGGTCTAGCCCGTCCGAGACCAATCATACTTAATAGGTTCTGAATCGCATTTGTTAACCAAAATAAGCCATTACAACTATACTTGCCTGAATGCACCAAAGTTTAATCATACAAGCCTTATGCATCACAGGCACAAAGACAAAGATTTGCTATGCTCATCGCATAGCCTGGCACGGCGGTCCACATGTTCACACAAACACAGCTGACAGACGCAGCAGCATCATTAATTAAAGCATATGGATGGAGGTGCACCGGCACCAACATGCTCAGTAACATTAAAACTGTCACATAACAAAACCTGATGCAGACTCGCAGCGCTGAGAGGGGGAGACCAGGGGCACGGAGGGAGGGAGGGAGGGAGGGAGGGAGGGAGCGGGTGATCGCGGACTGAAGTGATGAAAAAACATCAGTCTGATCATGAAACTTCGTTTGATCATGAAGCCTGATGCTCCTCTTCAGCTCTCGCACAGCAGACTGGAGTCTCTGTTAACAGGGACAGACGGACAGAAAGACCTGCGTGATTAGCACACAGATCCACGTCTGTCCTCCCCGCGCTGCGTTATTAGAAACTATGATGAACTGATCGCAGGTTACAGCTCCTGCCCGTGCCATTCAGAGCATGTAGAGACGTAGACCTATTTTATACTGTATAGTAACTGTGCGCGGGAATACGGACAGATCGCGACGTTATTGAGCCAGGTACAGGGCATGAGAAACACACAGATCTGTGTCATATCTGCTCCTTACCTGACGTCTGTGGTTAAAGCTCCTGTGAGGAGTTTTTCACTGGTCATGAAACAGACTGAAATTAATTCTGATGACTCTATATGACGTTCAAAAGCAAACCAGACCATCAGTGACAAGACTGATTATTTCTATAAAGTTATTTTTAATGCCTGAGACTGCTGGGGGGGGGTAGGTGTCAGACGAGGCGATTGACTGCACGCTGCCTTTGTTTACATTTTCCAGGGCAAAAATTTAAAGTGAGTTATACTAACGCCGGGAACACACCGGAGGCGGAAGTGCCGCGAATAGCCGCTAAGCGCCGAGAAGCGGAGCCCGTTTCCTTTCGGCGCCCATGTTCACCGATTGTGTTGTTCACATCAGAAGCGCCGCGGCGCGCACCTCTGCGGCCGGCTCGCGCCCTGCAGCGATCATTTCGGCGTCTGGTCTATTTTTTGCGCGAGCCGGGAGCGATCGCGTCAATCCTGGCAGGAAGTCACACATGAAACAACGAGAGAATCCGGTCAATTTTCAAAATTAAAACAATTTTCAAAATAAAACACCGCGATTGACAAATGCGATGTTATATTTGTGTGCTTTTATATATTTGTCAGTATCTAAACAGAGCGCGAGAGAGATGAAGATACACACACGCACGCACACACACCCACACACAAAGAGAGAGACACAAAGTGGCCTGGCTATAGGGGGTGGGGGCAGGGTGTCAAAACACACACGCAAACAGAGAGAGAGAGCATGATGAAAAAACAGCTCCGAATGTGAGTAAACGACAGCTGAGGAGCAGAGGCGCTTGTCGACCGGCGCGGAGAAACGCACGTCTGGTGTGAACGGAAGTGCTCCAGCTCGCGTGCAATGTTTCGTTGCGCGGCGCTTCGCAGCGCTTCCTCGTCCGGTGTGTCCCCGGCGTAAGACTGTTAAAGAAAGCAGGATGAGATGTTTTGTCAAAAAACCACAACTTCAGCATGTACAGGACAAAATCAGCAAAGAGATGAGAGGTACGGCTTTGTCCACAGGGGGCGCCAAACCAACACAAACAGAAAGTTCCTCACAGGAGCTTTTAAAAGGCTTTGCTGTGAGTTCTTTATTTGACGTTGCCATATTTAACATTCATTCAGGCTATTATATTAACGTTTGTTGAAATATAGCATCAAAGGTATGTTGTGCTCGTGCTAGTTGACCGTCGAAGTACTAGCGACTCCTAATGAGTCGAAGTCACCGCGAGTGATTTATCGGTGAAATGGGGTGTATCTGAGATGTGAACCTAGCCTGGCACGGCGCCCACAAAGCACGCACATGCATGCAGCCATATTTCAGACTATTTCACTGTATGAACCTCAACCGCCTGTGTTGGACCTTTCGGGTGTGTAGAAAACACATTTTATTTAATTGTAATTAGATTCTGACCGATCCTATTGGCGAGTGCTAAATCACATGCTGCTGCTGACGGGGGAAAGGGTTGAATGAGCAGCCCTGTCGTTGCTACTTGGCTGCACTCGTTGAGGAGAAAGCTGGCGAAGGTGTGTCGTGTTGAGAATGATGGCGGAACTTTCTCCTCCTCCTCACGTCTATTTGTGACAACCTTAAGCAAACTGATTTTTATTTCAACCTACATTAAAAACAGCTGTCTAGCTGACAGTAGGCCTCTGAACAGAAACATTCCTCTGTGAAAGAAGGAGGGGCGGCTCGCAATCTGGCATTTGCAAAGTGCACGGCTACTCAAACAATCTGACCTATCATCATCATCATCATCATCATCATCATCATCATGTGGTGAACAAGAATCATTTCATTTGTATTGGTGGAGTAGTCAGATAATTGAAACCGTATTCAGCCTACAGCTACGTGCCTGGCTTGAACAGTAAAAAAAAAGTGAAAATCGGAGCCTCTGGATCTCCCTACAAGAAGTACCTTAATGAAATCTCCGTCTTTTTCTCTGTTGTTATGAATTTAATTCTCCTTCCTGATGTGCTCTGTGTTACAGTGGTTCAGAGCTTTGGAGTGACTTACTCTTCCTCTCAGATCTGTGCTTTAAAAGGATCAACAGTGGACATACCCTGCACCTACACATACCCATCCAAAATGAATCAACAAACTACTGAAGTTCAAAGCAGCCTGTGGTTTACTAAAGAGAATTATTATGGACCTGTGGATGTGAGAACAGACTCAGACTACACAGGTCGTGTTCAGTATCTTTTTCATGAGAACGACTGCACTCTGAGAATCACAGACCTGAGAGAGAGCGACTCAGCTGAGTACAAGTTCAGATTCACAACAAACCAACCACGTGGAAGTTTTAGTGGTTCACCTGGAGTCACTTTGTCTGTCACAGGTAACAGTTTCACCAGAATAATTGGTGTTTTTTGGAAACACTGCTTTGTATCTTGTTTGTATCTGTGAACTTTATTGGTTTATTTTGAAATAACATTTCAGTTCTTTCTTATGTTCAGACCTGCAGGTGAAGGTGGGAGGATCATGGGATTATGCAGACCTGAGGTGTCACAGCAGCAGTTACACCTCATTTGTCTGGTTCAATAATGGAGTGAAAATGAATGAAGAGAGATCTTCTCTTAGAGTCTCTGTTAATAATAAAAACAGATATTCCTGCGCTGTTAAAGGACGTGAGGGATGCCGCTCTCCTGCAGTGTGTGAGTCTCATCCACAGTGTCACTAACACAACTTATATTCTGCTGTGTTACTGTGCAGCTGATAATAATATTTGATCAGGTACTGGATCATAGTACTGACAATTTAAGCATCCAAGTGACCATTAAAACACAGATGTTTTCTCCTCCAGATGCTCCACAGGATCCTGCTGTGTCTGTGAGGCCCTCTGCTGAGATAGAGGAGAACAGTTCTGTGACTCTGACCTGTAGCAGTGATGCTAACCCAGCAGCTACTTACACCTGGCACAAGAAGAATGGACATGTGGAACGTCAACCTCGCAGCCCAGGGACACAACTTTACTTCAGGTCCATCACAGCCTCAGACTCTGGAGAGTATTACTGTGCAGCTCAGAACCAGCTGGGGAGAAGTGAATCTGAATCCGTTTCAATTGATGTGAAATGTGAGTGGACAGATTATTATGATGACACTGAAGGTACAAATCATCTATTGTCACAAAGTGATGCCACACAGCGCTATGTTTCTGTGTTCATGTTCATGGAAATGGCTTCATCTAATATACCTGTATGTCTGATATGTATATCTAATATTTGATCAGTTATTGGATGTTAGTATTGACAATTTAAGCATATAAATGTCCATTTGGCATTAAAACACAGATGTTTTCTCCTCCAGATGCTCCAAAGGATCCTACTGTGTCTGTGAGTCCCTCTGCTGAGATAGAGGAGAACAGTTCTGTGAGTCTGACCTGTAGCAGTGATGCTAACCCAGCAGCTACTTACACCTGGCACAAGAAGAATGGACATGTGGAACGTCAACTTCCCAGCACAGGGACACAACTTTACTTCTGGTCCATCACAGCCTCAGACTCTGGAGAGTATTACTGTGCAGCTCAGAACGAGCGGGGGAGAAGTGAATCTGGATCTGTTTTCATTGATGTGAAATGTGAGTGAACAGATTATTATGATATCATTTTCAAAATCCATTACAGACATCATCTATTGATCTGGTAATGTTTTTGTTTTTAAAGATTATTTTTTGGCTTTTTATGCCTTTATTTGAGGAGAGGACAGTGGATAGAGAGAGAAACAGGGGATGACATGCGGCAAAGGGCCGAGGGCGGGAGTTGAAACATGTTTGGGGGTTTTCCTCTGAGCTGCCCTGAAACCAGCGCCTCCAAGAAGGTGGTTGAAGATCACATCATTTATTTTATTTTTATCTCCTCCAGATGCTCCAAAGGTTTCTGATGTGTCTGTGAGTCCCTCTGGTGAAATCACAGAGAACAGTTCAGTGACTCTGACCTGTAGCAGTGACGCTAAGCCTGAAGCTACTTACACCTGGTACAAGAGGAATGAAACTTGGAGGGATCAACTTCTTAAAAAGTCACAGCTCGTCTTCAGTTCCATCCAGGCCTCTGACTCTGGACAGTATTACTGTAAAGCTGAGAATTAGCTGGGGAAGAAGACATCTAAAAACATCTCTGTTAATGTGGAACGTGAGTGAAACAGCTCATATAAAACTGTGTTTTTTTGGAAATATACAAACACTCTGAATTTGATGCCTGCAACACGTTCCAAAAAAGTTGTGACAGGAGCATGTTCACCGCTGTGTTACATCACCTTTTCTTCTAACAACACCCTGTAACCGTCTTGGGACTGAAGACACTAATTGTTTAAGTATTGAGAGTGGATTTTTTTCCCCATTATTGCTTGATGTACATCTTAAGTTGCTCAACAGTGCAGGGTTTCCGCTGTCATATTTTGCGCTTCATAATGCGGCATACATTTTCAATGGGAGACAGGTGTGGACTGCATGCAGGCCAGTCTAGTACCTGCACTCTTTTACTGTGAAGCCATGCTGTTGTAACTCGTGCAGAATGTGGCTTGGCATTGTCTTGCTGAAATAAGCAGGGATGTCCTCGAAGAAGACGTCATCTGGATGGAAGCATATGTTGCTCCATAACCTGTGTGTGCCTCTCAGTATTAATGGTACCTTCACAGATGTGCAAGTTGCCCATGCCGTGGGCACTAATACACCCCCATACCATCACAGATGCTGGCTTTTGAACTTTGCACTGAGAACAATCTGGATGGTCCTCTTCCTCTTTAGCCCAGAGGACTCGATGGCAGTTATTTCCAAAATCAATTTGAAACGTGGACTCGTCAGACTGCAGCACACTTTCGCACTTTAGCTCAGTTTATCTCAGGTGAGCTCGGGCCCAGAGGAGTCGGCGGCGCTTCTGGGTGTTGATATATGGCTTTCGCTTTGCATGGTAGAGCCTTAACTTACATTTGTCGATGCAGGGACGTACTGTGTTAACTGACAATAGTTTTCCGATGTGTTCCCGAGCCCACGTTGTAATATCCATCACAGAATGATGCCAGATTTTAATGCAGTGCCGTCTTAGGGGTCGAAGGTCACAGGCGTTTGATGTCGGTTTTCGGCCTTGCCCCTTACGTTCAGATTCTCTGAATCTTTTGATGATGTTATGGACTGCAGACGGTGAAATCTCTCAATTCCTTGCAATTACACGTTGAGGAACGTTGTTGATAAACTGTTGGACTATTTGCCCACGCAGTCTTTCACAAGGTGGAGAATTGAGTGCTCCTTTTATACCCAATCATGGTACTATCACCTGTTACCAGTTAACCTACTTACCTGTGGAATGTTCCAGGTGTTTTTTGAGCATTCAACAACTTTTCTTGCTCCTGTCCCAACTTTATTGGAACGTGTTGCAGGCATCAAATTCAGAATGTGTGTATATTTCCAAAAAACAGTTAATCAGTTTGAATATTAAATACCTTGTCTTTGTGCTGTATTCACTTGAATATGGGTTGAAATGTATTTGCAAATCACTGTATTCTGTCCCAACTTTTTGATTGGGGGTTTGTATTTAATCATTTAAATTCAACATGAAACACTAGGGGCCCTATTTAGACGGCGTAAAGTGCTCTAAAGCACATGGCGCTAAGTGATTTAGGGCGTGTCCGACGCACTTTTGCTAGTAACATGGCGCACAATCTGGGCGCAAACTGAGGCGCAAGGCGCAAAAAGGTTGCCTTAAGTCCCTGGATTATTCATAGGCGTGTTTTCGGCATAAAATGAATCAAACCAATCTGAGTGCCAGCTCTCATTCCCTTTAAGAGCCCGGTGCGCCTGTAGGCAGGGGTGTTGCTATTTACACGGCGGAGTTGAGTCATTCTTCTTATATAAACCGGACCCCGACCAGCATATTTAACTTATTTCTTTCAACTGCGTGCTGTTTCCACAACGTGGGCGCTGGGCGTGAAAAAAGACGACTGCACCAGGTGGAAGATAGCAATGACACTTGTAAATATATTTGTATATTTATGTTTGGTTTTTATATATTGTACTCATGTTTTATTTACTTATTTATGCATCTTCAGATGGTCCAAAGCTTCTCTCTGTGTCAGTGAGTCCCTCTGCTGAGGTAGTGGAGGGCAGTTCAGTGAATCTGACCTGTAGCAGTGATGCTAACCCAGCAGCTAATTACACCTGGTACAAGGAGCATGATGACTCACCAAAAGCTTCAGGACAGATTTTTACCATCAGCAACACAAGACCTGAACACAGTGGGCATTATTACTGTGAAGCCCAAAACAAAAGAGGACGTAGTAACTCCACCGTACATCTGACTGTTGTGGCAGGTAAGCTCTCCACACTCACCTGCACACACACCTGTTCACTGCACCAGACCAGATTCACATGTTAATAAGTAGCATCTGATAACTGATGTAAAGAAAAGGTCCTGTCTTCATTCCCAGACAGTTGGCGTGAGGTTGATCACATATCTGTCTTTATTTGAAGGGAATTCCACATTAATCATGAACATCATCAGGCTGACTCTGGTGCTCTTGCTGGTGATTCCTCTGCTTCTCCTGATTGTGTGGACGAGGTAAAACCATTAAAATCCACCAGTTCACTCACCTCTCTTTCATTTAGCTCCTTTAACTTCCTTTAGTTTTATAGTTGTGAATTTCTGTGATGAGTTTTGTCATTTTTGTGTTTTGACTCAATCCAGGAAGAAGACTCTGAGCTTTGCAGAGACGATAGAGGTGAGAGAGAGAGAGTGTCTTTAAAACTTGAATAAATAGATTCTTAATTAAATCTTATCATCTGTCTTCAGTTAGACTCTGGTGCTGAGTATGAGGACGTCTCAGACTTGAAGGCCGTCACTGCAGCACAGACAGAAGACACAGAGGAGCAGGAAGACACGGTGTGAAGTCCAGTCAGGTCAGAGCCTCCTGCAACGAATAAAAACGTGCGACTACAGTTTTATTGTCACAGTTACGACTATAACTTTAGTTTTATGTGATTTTCTTCAGATGCAGATGAACCAGAGGCATGACTCACTGTGGAGAGCGAGGATGTGAAGGATGTAGGGGGAGTGGAAACATTTACCTTCTACTGCAAAAGATTTCACATTCAGTTTTCAGCATGTACGAGTCAGCAGCACAGAGAGTTAACATCAGCATGGAGCAGAAGGGTTAGAAGAATGTGGCCATGGCAGCTTAAACTGAATCATGTGGAGGTGTCAAACATTAATATTTAGATCAGCTGATGGTTAGGTGGTGTGTGACATTGTGACTTATTAATCACTGCTTTATATGCAAGCTTGTCTGTCCTTTAGAAGGTAATTATCTTGTTCCTTTAAGGACCTCTACAGCAGCCTCTCTTTTTGCTCTGCTACATTTGTGCTCTTAATGTTTAAGTTTTGCAAATACTGTATTATTTGTGCTTCTACAAATAATTTTGCACTGTGATGATATTTGACTACGAGGCCCAAAAGAACCAGGACAGGATAACGGTCCCTGTTTAGCAGGTGATGTCCCCGTATACCACCATTACCAGTAATTTCAAAGACACAAAGAAAGAAAAAGAACCTCGAAAGGAGAGCTGGGGCCTATATGGGCTTTCCCCTGCAGGAGAGAGCCTTCTCTGGAGGTAAACTCTCACAATAACCCTGCCTGAAAAGGACGGGAGAGACTCTGCTATGGACGTAGTTTTCCAACTTAAAAATTAAAGTAAACATTATGGAAGAAGCGGAGAGGATAAAACTAACCTATTATCACTCAGACAAGCAAGACAATCTTTACATCCACCTCTGTATGGTAGGAAACATTGAGATCATGTGGTGGGATTTAATTCCGGCTGCGTTCTCAGTGACCCCGATGCTGCGCTGAAAGTTGTTGTAGGGATAAAATTTCACTGTCATTGTATCTCACGTGACTACATGTGAAAATGAATGTATTGATTTGATTGTTTTTAAAGTAACATTTGATTTGAATTAATAAATAATAAATACTTGAAAATATTCTGATCAGCGTCCTGGTTTGCTAAGAGTTTAGATTGTCACACATTTATATCCAAGAGAAGCTCAGTAGAACCACAGTTTGCTAGATGGTCAAAGTATTCCTGTGTCTGATTCACATAAACAGCCAGCGTCCACAACAGGTGACGGATCTGTTTTTAAACTCTGTGGTCGGAAACATTAGAGAGCTAAATGATTTGGATTCAGCTTTAAAGGAAGTTTCAGATCAATTTTAAGTATTATTTTCTTTAACAGCTATCAAGACAATACAACTCAGATCTGTTCTTTAGCTTCTGCTTGTTTCTCACATTTTGTGTCTGTAAGGATGAAATGTGCCACAGTGTTTATTATGATGTGGGATGTTGCTGAGAGGAAGGTACACAGACCACAGAAGGTCATGTTTGAACTCTAAACCTCCTCTTGGTCCATTTAAAATACCTGGGTCCTTCATCCTAACAGAGTAGGTTATGAATGAAGTATCTGTGGTAAACAAGTTCAAATGCAAATGTTGTCAATCATGACAAATAAAGTTCAAACGGTTAAACAAATTGGACTCAACAATCAGAGCTGGAAGGTAAAATGTTGTCAGGGTCCTGATTCAGTATCTGATGTTTCACTGTCCTCTAGTGGAGAAGTTTCAGTGGCACATTCAGGCTTCATCAGCCTGACTGCTCCCTCTACGTCCTGCTTTAAAGGAGCAGTTCACCAAGATAACATATTCACTCTCTTACCTGCAATGGTATCCACCTCTTCAGACGTCTGAGGTGTTGTTTTATTTTGTTGCACACTCTGAGGTTTGGTTGTTTTTTTCTGTTGGGTTCAAACCAACAGGCATGAGAGTCTCTCCACGTCTGTGTTCAGCTTCTCTCTACAAACAGCAGCGACCTGACCACAGAGTGAACAGAGAAGAAACTAACCAAGACAAAAGTTACACTTCATTGTTACCTCCTCTCTTATGTTTAATAATCTGTCGGATTTTCACTCACTGTTCAGTCAAACAGAAGTATACTAACAGCAATGTACTAGTAGTATACTTGTAGGGGTCTAAATTGGCCAACTTTTAAGTACATAAAGTATATTATTTTAAGTTAGTGTAAGAGTAGTAAACTTTTTTAGTTTTATTTTGTACTGCAACTATCATGTGGACTATACTATAAACAACATATATAATTTATAATATATGTGAACATATATACTAGTTATATACTTCTTGTCAACTTTTTAGTTCATGAAAGTATATTTCCAAGTATACAGCAAGTAAACCTATAAGTACACTGTCCTTTTACCAGTTATATACTACCAGTAACAGTGAACATATCCTCCATTTTGCTCCAATGGCAATGAATTGTTTTTTCTGGACTACTGGGAGGATAGGGCATTACACCTCCTGACAAGTGGAGGACATAAGGAGTTCCTCTCCTACATGTGGGACACACCACAATACCTGTGAAAATGCAGCTGGACTCATGAAATGTAACAGCCCCCTCACTCATGGTTGTAACTATAAACCAGCTCAAAAATGACAATTACCAACTAAAGCCATATTCAGAACATATGTTCTGAACAGACACATTTCAAACACTAATGAAAAATTGTTTTTGCATTTTGAAACACAAGATAGCAAACTTAAACAACTCAGTCAGCACTAGTTAGTGTACCAGTTTTTAGTTTATGAAAGTACACTTTAAGAATTCTACATATATATACTGTATATTCTGGTAATGGCTGTAAAATATCAGCCAGAGTGAATCAAGTCTGTTACAAGCTTTGAAGTGCACACTTTTGTTTATGAATGACTCAAGTCATCAGTTAAACACATTGTACCATCTTTCAAGTGTACCGCACTGTTGTATCTCTGCTTAGTCTGACATATATTTGACTGATACAGAACTCAACCACAAAACATCTGTAAGACCAGAAGCAGGTACTTAGATTTCAACATAACTTGGCAATGGCAAGCCTACATAAAATTGTGATATTTTCTTGCAATGGTGATCACTTATTATAGTATACTTTCATAAACTAAAAAGTGGACTAGAAGTATATATATCTATACATCCCCTTATAGTGTAGTTACTAGTACATTGATGTTCGTACACTTACAACATAACGTATACTTGAGAAAGTATACAACATACAACATAAGGTATACTTGGGAAAGTAACTATGAAACGACAAACTGACACTGAGACAAGGGAGCACAAAGACTAAATAAACTTAGGAGGTGAGGCTGATCAGACACAGGTGAGACAATCAAGGGGCAGGTGAAAACAATAAGGGCAGGGCACGTAATCAAACAAGCGGGAAACACAAAGGCAGGAAGTGGATCTACACAAGAGACACGGTGACAAAGTAAAACAGGAAATGATCTAAACCCATGAAACACACATAAAATACTTGACTAAACCAGACTAAATTGTAACAAAAACAAAGAAAACTAAATACAAAACTAAACAATAAGAACTCATGACACCAAGAGAGAAAGTGACAAAGTAAAACAGGAAATAATATCTGAGCCCAAAATACTAATCAAAATCATAGCTAAACTAGAATAACTCATGACGCAATAGTTAAAATAAACTCTGTTCTCAGCATGTGACCTTTTTTTATCACATACTGCTGCAGTGCAGAGGAAATGAAACACACCTGTTTTCTTCTCTTTTTGCTCTTTTCTTGTGATTTATGCAGCAAACAGGTTTAAAACCAACAAGCTGTGTCACTAGTTTTTGTTTTAAGTCTCTCTTAACTTAAGTCTCTCTTAACTCTTAACTCAGCTCCTCATGTATTTTAATCATGTAAAGAGGAAGGAAACAAGCCTTATAACTGTTGACTGACTACAGAAGGAAGACATCTTTGAAGACGACGTCCTTCATCTTTGTAAGTAAAAATAATAATCAATATGTGTCATTCTGTTTAATTTCTGTATACTTATTAGTTTATCTGCTTTTTTGGTCCCTAAAGTCACACAGAAAGATGAGAGGAGCAATGAGGAGTTTAACTGCAGCAGCGAGTGGATTGGTCATCTTCCTTCTCTCTCTGACAGGTACCTTATATCTACAGTTAAATTCATTGCATAAAACACACCCTTTGTATCTCTTTTCTGAAGCCGACCCTGGTTGCAGAGGCTTCAGCTCATGTGGTGCACGATCAGTTTTTATTTCTATAAATAGAAACTTTGATCATTGTGAAGTTTTTTGAAAGGTGAACTTGTTTCACTGTGAAGTCTCAAGACACTGTTTGAACTTCATCTTTTAGCATCTTACATCTGAACCACACAGTACAGTTTCTCACGCCTCAGTGTTCTGCATTTCTCTTTAGTTTTCACACTTAACTCAGCAGCAACCTGACCACAGAGTAAACTTTCCAAAGAAAAGCACAGACTCTGTAATAATTCAAGTCATACATGTTGATTGTGTTTCCTGATGTGCTCTGTGTTACAGTGGTACAGGGTCAGAATGGCTGGAGAGTGACATACTCTCCTCCTAAGATCTGTGCCGCAAAAGGATCAACAGTGGACATCAGCTGCACCTACACATACCCATCAAGAGTAAATAAGAAGGATAACAAAGTTGAGAAAAAATTCTGGTTCACCAGAATAGAAGGTCGTGAATATATAGATGTTGAAACAGAATCAAAGTATTCAGGTCGTGTGCAGAATCACTGTGAGGGGAACAGATGCACTCTGACAATCACAGACCTGAGAGAGAGCGACTCAGCTGAGTACATGTTCAGGTTCATAACAAACCTAAACAAGTATTATGGTTATAATGGAGTCACCCTGTCTCTCACAGGTAAAGTTTTCACTAAAATATTCAACTATTTATTTTATAATTTCACCTTTTTCGAAAATACTGTAAATGATTGTGCACACGTGCAAATTAATGAACTGCCATTTCTACACATGTTCAGATCTCCAGGTGCAGGTGAGCAGATATGGTCTACATGGGTCTTTGCGTTTGCAGTGTCTCAACAGTTGTCCTGGTGCTTCTTCCTACGTCTGGATCAAGAACGGACAGAAAATTAAACGTGAATATTCACTATATTATTATCCAGACCAGGTTGGTGATACAGACAGATTTTCCTGTGCTGTACGAGGATATGAGAAGTTCCCCTCTCCTTCAGTGTGTGAGTACATTCACAGTCTTCCACTGACATTAAACTCCTGTACGTTAAAGCTGCTGTGAGGAGTTTTTAGCTGGTTATGACCTACCTACAAAAGCAGTTGACTTTTTATATATAGTTATTTTAAGTCCTGTCACGGCTGCCACCAGGTCGGTCTCAGACGAGGTGATTTACAGCCTTTGTTTACATTTTGTACAGCAAAGTTTTATAGTGAGTGATACGATCGACTGTTAAAAGACAGCAGGAGGAGATTTTTCATCAGAACACACTACAAACACATGTACAGGACAAGATCAGCAGAGAGATAAGATGTACCGATGTGTCCACAGGGGTCGCCAAGATCGACACACAATGAAAGTTGCTCCCAGTTGCTTTAACTGCATGAACCTCAGTGATATTTGCTGATTTAATGGGCAGAATTGAGTGAAAAAAGTCTTTGCCCCGTGAGATTGTAGAGATATTGTATAATAATCTCTTCTCCTCCGTCTGCACTACAAAATTAAGCCATATCAGAAGCTTACACTTGAAATTTAGCGACACAAGTCAGCATCATTATGTCTTTAAAATTGATTTATCAGTTAACAATGTCCACAAACACTAAACCAGGATCACTTCCTTGTTCATCGTGTCAGTTCAGGACCAGAGCTTGTCTTCAGGTCCATCCAGGCTTCTGACTCTGGAGAGTATTACTGTAAAGCTGAGAACGAGCTGGGGAGGAAGACATCTACAAAGATCTCTGTTAATGTTGAATGTAAGTAAACCACAGCTCTGTCTGTCTGTCTGTCTGTCTGTCTGTCTGTCCAAACGAATAAACCCAAATAAACGAAGACGGAAAGGAATTAATCAAATCAATAAGAGTTGTGGTGGGATGGAAAACCCGGAGCTGCGTGGGCACACGGCAGAATTACTGTGTCCCTTTAATCCACATGTAGACCACGCAGCAGCAGAAGAAGACGGCGGAGACGAAGCGACCGCACCAGGGCTGGGGGGCCGTGGACAGCCGTCCTTCACGATGCCCAGCTGGTAGTCCGCGTCACCGAGCCGTGGCAGCGCAGCCCCACACAGGGCGCAGGGGGAAGAGGAGAGACAAACTGTGGCCTCAGCAGCTACAGCAGGACAGAGAGCAGGACAAATTCAACACGAGGACAATAAGCCAGCAGACGTCGGTAACAAAAGAGCCAGCTTACCCGAGCGAAGAGAGCTTAACCCCTGGCCCAAAACACCTTCACGGTTTTCCTGGTGAGGGCAAAGAGCAGACTCCACACTCCTCAACCTCCTCACAAAACGGCACCAATCAACACGGCCGACAACGCTGTGGAGCCACAAAATCACCGCAGCTGTAACACCATGATGCACAATAAAATCAGTCTATAAGTATAGCAACACTCGCCTACCGTACAAATCCCGCTCGGGGCAAACAACCGGAGCACACCAGCAAGCCTTCTCTCAGTGAACGCCAGGCAATAGTGTGCGCACCCGCGAAAGCGCGACTAATGACAGGTGGCACCGCTGCGCAATCAGGCACAGGTGGTATTGATTGAGTGGAGGTGGAGCAGCACTCAACCTGCCACATGTGCATCGGTGCAAAAACATCATGTTTTGTTGTCTCCTGTCACTGTACCTCTGAATAGGGATTTAACGTAAATAAAACTTTCCTTCACACCATGATGTTAAACTTTACGCCAGTCCGCGGATCACCTGCGTGCTGAACCGTGCGATCCCACCGCGAGATGGTAAGTGGGTTTTATTTATTTACTTTTTTCCCACATTGTTAATAAGGAAGTAGAAATGTCCATCTTCATTGTTTAAAAAAAGACGAAACAAACAGCCGACTTTGTCAGATAGCCGCTCCACTGTTTCCTCGTATACAGGATGTGCAAGTTTCACTTTTAATTACTTCTAACACATTAGCCACGTTAGCTTTAGCCTTATTAGGTTATAATGTTTCACAATGCTTTTAGCTA
Organism: Semicossyphus pulcher; assembly: GCF_022749685.1. Lineage (NCBI taxonomy): Eukaryota > Metazoa > Chordata > Actinopteri > Labriformes > Labridae > Semicossyphus > Semicossyphus pulcher. The sequence continues at coordinate 26,192,672 of NW_027211681.1, read as the reverse complement.
GTTGTTGAGTTTGCCTGCAGAGAAGCCAAACACAAGCTTTTTCAGTTCTACTGTTGAGAGATGAGACATTGAGCTTCAGATATGTCCCTGAAGGATTAGGTCAGATAAAACTTTGATTATTGGGAAGATGCTGAAGAAAGAGAAACTGAGAAGTGAAAAGGGGGAAACAACAACAAATGACTGTATATATAGATGGACTCCACCTCCTCACGTTGTACAAAAATGAAGCCAAAACCCCCCAGAGAACACAAGAAGCTGTTCTGCTGCAGACTGAGCTCCTCTGAGAGTTAGATGTGTTATTCTGGTAGCATGAGGGGCTGTACTTTGTGTATTTTGGCTTCTTTTTTTTTTTTTTTACAACAAGAGGAGGGGGAGACAAGTCGTCCATCTTTATAAACAGTCATTGATTGTGTCCAAGATCTGCTGATAATGCCAGGTAATTTATATACAACTCTTTCACAGTGTATAAAGAGGAAAAACTCTTTATGAGCCAGCGTGCATCGCATGTGCAAAGTACTATTACAATTTCTGTGAGACCAGGTTGGTGCAAACGAACCCTTGCCTTACCCTGGGACCATGATTAAACGTGCATCTCTTCCTGTGTCAGAGAGACATCTCTGTCAACATGGAGCTCTGTCAGTTTGCACCCGCAGACACACCCAGTAACTTCTCCTCTGCATCAGCTGCTGATTTCACACATTTCTTTGGCTACATTTTCACACATTTGATCTTTGTGTTACTTTTGTTCTTAATCTGCAATGACTGTGACCTGATGTAGTTAGTTACAGTAGAATGACTTGATATATTAGTCCAATTGTTGCTCAGCCAACATTTTTAGTAGCATCCATCCATCCATCCATCCATTATCTTCCGCTTATCCGGTGCCGGGTCGCATTGGTAGTAGCATATATTGCTTATTATTCAATATTAATACGTCAGTGAGAACCTTCTTTCATGCAGATTAATGATGTAAAGAGGAAGGAAGTCAGACAACTTCTACAGCTTGACTTTTGCCTTCTGATGATCACAAAGGAGCATTTTCTGAGAAGAGAACATTCTCTCCCTGTTGTAAGTAGAATTATCCATTGATATGACTGATATGTATTTGCAAAGGTTCTTTACCGTCCCTGCTGATGTGTTTTATTCTCTCTGAAGTCACACAGGGATGAGAGGAGCAGCTATGAGTTTAAAAGCAGTAGCAGCAAGTGGGTTGGTTATCGTCCTTCTCGTTGTGCCAGGTACTGTACATCCTCATTTACATTGTAAGACATTTATTAAGCTTATTCAGAACAGGCTTCATATGCTTTTAAACATTTTATAAAAGAACAGACTTCCTAAATGTGCACTTTTCTGGATTTAATGTGAGATATGACGTTAAATGATACAAACCATTTAAAGCATATTCACTTGTGTATTTACAGATTGTTCTGTATCCTCATGTTTCAAAGTCTTTAGATGTGTTTCATGTTTTCACACATGAAACATCTGTTTGCATCATGTTACATGAACTTTTGAGAGGTTTGGAGTATTGCACATGACGAGTAGTTCTCTAAGGCTGGAGCTGTCAGTGGTACATCTGAAGGATTCAGTAACTTAAGAGTTAAGTTACGGAAGTCTGTATTTCCTTAATGAGAAGAAGGGGAACCAACTTTGCCAGTGCATCAAGTTACTTACTGACGTCTGTGAGAGCCTGACCGATACTGGACTTGTGTTCATTGTAGGTATTATATGTTATAATTAAAAGAATAACATTCAAAATCTGAAAAGTTATTGTCACATTTGCATGACATACAAAATTCAGACGATCTATGGACTGTCTGTCGCGGGGCAGAGGTCTGGAGCTCAGCCAACAGTCCGCAGGTCGGGACTCAGTCAAAACGTAGCATCACGGTGACATGGCTGTCTCTCTGCTCTGCTCTCTGTCTGTCTGTAGCACCGTAACTTTAACTTCGTTATGAGACTTGAAATAGACTTCACAAAACGTCTTCATTTGCCGTTCTGTGAATGAGAACAGTCCGCGTGGGTCTCACTGCTGTATGGAGCTGCAGGTGTGACGGAGGGCGGAGTAGACAGACGCACACACCTGGCAGCAGCGCGACGATGGCTTATTAAGACAAAACCCTGTCTCTTCCTGCGGGGTTGTACGGAGGTGTAGACGTGTAAGCTTGTTGTTTAGAGCGTAACCGCTGTGAAACTAGCAGACAATAGAGCTTAAAGCTCCTGTACCTTCATTACTATCGAACTTCAAACTAACTGAGAGCCAGACTGTACACACGGAATCTCGTCTGTGCCGTTTAGATGCGCAGAGGGTAGAAACAGCGGTGCGCTGAAAGCAAGCTTTCTTTGGCTGATTACTGTGATTTTAACGTGAGTTTGTTGTTCACAATGTTTCGTTCTGTTTGGGAAAGATAATATGCTGCTCCCCTTCGCTGTGTGCTGCTCTGCTCAGCTGTGACGCGCACTCTGGCAGCGATAGGGACGTCCTCATTTCCCATCATGCCTGCCGCCTAGTGCTGACTGAGTAGTTTAAGTTGTTAAGTTTATGTTAGAAATTGTCATTTTTGTGCTGGTTTATAACCATGAGTGAGGAGGCTGTTACATTTCTTCACTCAAGCTCTATTATAGTGGAATAACTTGGAGCTTGGTACTCCTGTTGATGAACCAAACGTTATACCCTCTGCTTGTAAGGAGGTGTAAAGACTTTGTCTCACAGCACTGCAAGAATGAAAGTCATTAATAGTGGAGCATGTTGGATGATATATATGCTGATACTGATATTTCTGCAAAATGCAATGATCAGCAGATGAAATCAGCTGACCGTAGAGATGTCAGCTGTCGTTCACTTCAGTGACCCGGATCTTTGGATCTCGTTCAGCTGAAAGATTCGTTCATTACATTCGTTCACCAGGTCGTTCAGTGACATTTCCGGTTTACCCGTAACTCACTCACTCTCACTCGTTCATGAACGATACGGCTCCCATTGCATTACTGGTCTTCTTGTTCAATCATCACAATATAACAACACAAAATTGTGTTTGTGTTCATCAGTGCTGTAAACATATGTGAACTGCTGATGTGTGCAAGATATACCCCCGCCTCCTTAGTTTGTCGTGGTCGAGGATCAGAATGTCTGACCTGTTGGGACTCATTTCGTTCGTTCACGACCGAGAGAGGACCCGGTCATTCGCCCCTCCTCTGTGCTCAAACTGTATTTGCTAGTGTGAAGGTTCTCAGTAATCCAGGTCATTGTAATTTTAATATGCTTCTAATATGAGAAAATCATCCTTAACAGAGGCAATGGCCTAGACACCACCTGGAGTCCAATTGGACCTCCAATCGGAGCCTCTGGATCTCCCTACAAGAAGTACCTTAATGAAATCTCCGTCTTTTTCTCTGTTGTTATGAATTTAATTCTCCTTCCTGATGTGCTCTGTGTTACAGTGGTTCAGGGCTTTGGAGTGACTTACTCTTCCACTCAGATCTGTGCTTTAAAAGGATCAACAGTGGACATACCCTGCACCTACACATACCCATCCACAATGAATCAACAAACTACTGAAGTTCAAAGCAGCCTGTGGTTTACTAAAGAGAATTATCATGGACCTGTGGATCTGACGACAGACTCAGACTACACAGGTCGTGTTCAGTATGTTTTTCATGAGAACGACTGCACTCTGAGAATCACAGACCTGAGAGAGAGCGACTCAGCTGAGTACAAGTTCAGATTCACAACAAACCAACCACGTGGAAGTTTTACTGGTTCACCTGGAGTCACTTTGTCTGTCACAGGTAACAGTTTCACCAGAATATCTGGTTGGTTTTTTTTAAACACTGCTTTTTATCTTTGTGGGTTTTTTGTATCTGTGAACTTTATTGGTTTATATTGAAATAACATTTCAGTTCTTTCTTCTCATGTTCAGACCTGCAGGTGCAGGTGGGATTATCATCATCATCGACCCACGCAGACCTGAGGTGTCACAGCAGCAGTTACACCTCATTTGTCTGGTTCAATAATGGAGTGAAAATGAATGAAAAGAGATCTTCTCTTAGAGTCTCTGTTAATAATAAAAACAGATATTCCTGCGCTGTTAAAGGACGTGAGGGATGCCGCTCTCCTGCAGTGTGTGAGTCTTATCCACAGTGTCACTAACACAACTTATACTCTGCTGTGTTACTGTGCAGCTGATAACAAGCTGGGGAGGAGGAGGAGGTCTCAGTGCCTCATTATTAATGTGAAATAGAACCGCTTGTTTAATGGAGAACATTTTCTAGAACATGTGAAAGAAAAGCCTTCACAAACATGCACGCTCTGTTCGGCTCTTTACCACATTTTAAAGTTAAAGGGCGAGTGTGTAAAATGTATGGAGGACTATTGGTACAAATAGAGAACAGAATTCACAAGTATGTTTTTACACGTATAATCAATTAAAAGTTCTCGTGAGTTTAGAATGAGCTCTTTGTATCTACCGATGGAGTGGGTCCTCTTCCACAGTGTCCACTAAGTTGCAATGCAAGAGAGAATCTGAAACCAGAACTGATAGGTGGAGGCCTGGAAGGAAGGAAGAGAAGATAATAGCCTTAGCCTTTTGGGTCCTGAACCAGAAAGATAAACCACAGCTGTCAAAAAAAACGTTGAAATTGGCTCCATCTAATATACTTTTCTGTATGTCTGATATGTTTATAATATCACTCATTGTGTCATTAAATTATAGTATTGACAATTTAAGCATATAAATGTCCATTTGGCATTAAAACACAGATGTTTTCTCCTCTAGATGCTCCAAAGAGGACCTCTGTATCAGTGAGGCCCTCTGCTGAGATAGAGGAGCGCAGTTCTGTGACTCTGACCTGTAGCAGTGATGCTAACCCAGCAGCTACTTACACCTGGCACAAGAAGAATGGACATGTAGGTCGTCAACCTTCCGGCTCAAGGAACCAACTTTACTTCTGGTCCATCAAAGCCTCAGACTCTGGAGAGTATTACTGTGCAGCTCAGAACGAGCTGGGGAGAAGTGAATCTGGATCCGTTTCAATTGATGTGAAATGTGAGTGAACAGATTATTATGACGACACTGAAGGTACAAATCATCTATTGTCACAAAATTATACCCTTTTATGGTAAAATAGAAGTTTATGGCACACAGCGCTATGTGTTCCTATTCATGTTCATGGAAAATGGCTCTATCTAATACACCTCTCTATATGTCTGCTGTTTCTATTTGATCAGTTATTGGATGTAAATATGAACAATTAAAGCATACAAGTGCCCACATGGAATTTAAATGCAGATGTTTTCTCCTCCAGATGCTCCAAAGGTTCCTACTTTGTCAGTAAGTCCCACTGGGGAGATAGTGGAGGGCACATCAGTGACTCTGACCTGTAGCAGTGATGCTAACCCAGCAGCTGAATACACCTGGTACAAGGAACGTGGTAATCAAGCTGTCAGTACAGAAGCAAAGCTTATCTTCAGCTCCATCCAGGCCTCTGACTCTGGAAAGTATTACTGCGCAGCTGGGAACAGGCTGGGGAGGACAACATCTGTATACACCAGCATTGATGTGAAATGTGAGTGAAACGTCCCTTAAAAAAAATAAACATTCAGGCTGACTTTGCTGATTATATTCGCTTTTTTCTGTAGTTTCAGTGGTTCACTGTGTGTTTACTGCACTGTGGCAGTGAGAAAGTGACACACTCTTTTAACTATACAGCACATTATCCATCCAACATTCGGATTTGTTAAGCAGAATGTGATGAGACATCATTTAGGTGGAGGCCTGGATGAAAGATAATGAGATTATATGAATCGTGCTTTTATAGACGCTGAGGTTTAATTCTCTCACGTGTTCTTTCTTCATGCTGGCTTTTGGCTACTTGGCAAACCCAACAACTAGAGACAGCTCTGACCTTCTGTAAATTTGTAGATTGAAATTTCCGTATCGTGTTAAAAATATATTTTTTTCATCTCAAGATGCTCCAAAGAGGACCTCTGTATCAGTGTGGTCCTCTGCTGAGATAGAGGAGCGCAGTTCTGTGACTCTGACCTGTAGCAGTGATGCTAACCCAGCAGCTACTTACACCTGGCACAAGAAGAATGGACATGTGGAACGTCAACCTTACAGCACAGGGACACAACTTTACTTCTGGTCCATCAAAGCCTCAGACTCTGGAGAGTATTACTGTGCAGCTCAGAACCAGCTGGGGAGAAGTGAATCTGAATCCGTTTCAATTGATGTGAAATGTGAGTGAACAGATTATTATGATGACACTGAAGGTACAAATCATCTATTGTCATTGGTTTTCATATTGCATGCCATTTTTTAAATCAGTTATCCATCACAAACATCATCTATTGATTGGTAGTGTTATACAGATCGAGGTGGAAGGGGAACTTGTTTGGTATGGAGGTCGGGGGGATCTTCTCTGAACAACCTGGATGATGCCATTTTACCTTAAACCTTAATTACATTAAATCAGAATCTGAATTTGGGTTTATTGCCAGGTAGGTTTACACATACCAGGAATTTGGTTTGATAAACGTTGTTGTCATTTAAATTTGTACCTGAAAAAACGTTTTTATTTTACTTTAGACAAGTTAATTTATTAACTATATTTGAAAAAGTTTCCATTGTTTTATTGTAATATTAAAATATTTGTCCTTATCTTATTCATTTTCAGATACAGTTCATGCAGTGCCCTCACTGTTTACCTCGTATCAGCTCCTGCTGTCTCTCTTTCTCCATTATCTGCTGCTGTTTCTCTCCCCTCTTTCTGCTGCTGTCTCTTTATTTCATTACAGCATGCTGTGGGATCATCAGATGGCCCGCTAAACCAGCGCCTCCAGAAAGTGGTGCCTTAGCTCACTGCCTATATGGCCTACGCCTTGAGCTGGCCCAGCTTGAAGGCCACATTATTCATTTAATTTTTATCTCCTCCAGATGCCCCAAAGGTTCCTGATGTGTCTGTGAGCCCCTCTGGTGAAATCAGAGAGAACAGTTCAGTGACTCTGACCTGTAGCAGTGATGCTAAGCCTGAAGCTGAATTCACCTGGTACAAGAAGATTGGACATTGGAGGGATCAACTTCTTATTAAAAAGTCACAGTTTGTCTTCCGGTCCATCCAGGCCTCTGACTCTGGACAGTATAACTGTAAAGCTAAGAACAAGCACGGGGAAAATACATCTAAATACATCTCTTTAAATGTAAAACGTGAGTGAAACAGCTCAAACAAAAAGCAACATAAAGATGTTTACTTACTTAAAATAGTTCTTCACTATTCAATCAATCAAATTCAACATGAGTGTTGTCTTTATTTATGTTTGGTTTTTATATGTTTTACTCATGTCTGTTTTTGTTTAATTTTAATTTATTAATGCATTTTCAGATGGTCTGAAGCTTCCCTCTGTGTCAGTGAGTCCCTCTGCTGAGATAGTGGAGGGCAGTTCAGTGACTCTGACCTGTAGCAGTGATGCTAAACCAGCAGCTAATTACACCTGGTACAAGGAGCATGATGACTCACCAAAAGCTTCAGGACAGATCTTCACCATCTCTGAGTTCACAGCTGAACACGGTGGGAATTATTACTGTGAAGCCAAGAACACAAGAGGACGTCATAACTCCACCTTACACCTGATTGTGGCGGCAGGTAAGATTTTGAATTCAGCTACACACACACCTGTTCACTGCACCAGACCAGATTGATGTTAATAAGTAGCATCTTATAACTGATGTAAAGAAAAGGTCCTGTCTTCATTCCCAGACAGTTGGAGTGAGGTTGATCACATATCTGTCTTTATTTGAAGGGAATTCCACATTAATCATGAACATCATCAGGCTGACTCTGGTGCTCTTGCTGGTGATTCCTCTGCTTCTCCTGATTGTGTGGACGAGGTAAAACCATTAAAATCCACCAGTTCACTCACCTCTCTTTCATTTAGCTCCTTTAACTTCCTTTAGTTTTATAGTTGTGAATTTCTGTGATGAGTTTTGTCATTTTTGTGTTTTGACTCAATCCAGGAAGAAGACTCTGAGCTTTGCAGAGACGATAGAGGTGAGAGAGAGAGAGTGTCTTTAAAATATGAATAAATAGATTCTTAATTAAATCTTATCATCTGTCTTCAGTTAGACTCTGGTGCTGAGTATGAGGACGTCTCAGACTTGAAGGCCGTCACTGCAGCACAGACAGAAGACACAGAGGAGCAGGAAGACACGGTGTGAAGTCCAGTCAGGTTAGAGCCTCCTGCAATGAATAAAAACGTGCGACTACAGTTTTATTGTCACAGTTACGACTATAACTTTAGTTTCATGTGATTTTCTTCAGATGCAGATGAACCAGAGGCATGACTCACTGTGGAGAGCGAGGATGTGAAGGATGTAGGGGGAGTGGAAACATTTACCTTCTACTGCAAAAGATTTCATATTCAGTTTTCAGCATGTACGAGTCAGCAGCACAGAGAGTTAACATCAGCATGGAGCAGAAGGGTTAGAAGAATGTGGCCATGGCAGCTTAAACTGAATCATGTGGAGGTGTCAAACATTAATATTTAGATCAGCTGATGGTTAGGTGGTGTGTGACATAGTGACTTATTAATCACTGCTTTATATGCAAGCTTGTCTGTCCTTTAGAAGGTAATTATCTTGTTCCTTTAAGGACCTCTACAGCCGCCTCTCTTTTCGCTCTGCTACATTTGTGCTCTTAATGTTTAAGTTTTGCAAATACTGTATTATTTGTGCTTCTACAAATAATTTTGCACTGTGATGATATTTGACTACGAGGCCCAAAAGAACCAGGACAGGAGAACGTTCCCTGTTTAGCAGGTCATGTCCCCGTATACCACCATTACCAGTAATTTCAAAGACACAAAGAAAGAAAAAGAACCTCGAAAGGAGAGCTGGGGCCTACATGGGCTTTCCCCTGCAGGAGAGAGTCTTCTCTGGAGGTAAACTCTCACAAAAGAACCAGGATGGAAGAACGGTGCTAGCCAATCATGTTCCACGTTTAGCAGGTGATGTCCCCGTATACCACCATTACCAGTAATTTCAACGAGGAAAAAAAAGAACCTCGAAGGGAGAGCTGGGGTCTGCAGAGGGTCTGCCCTGCAGGAGAGAGCCTTCTCTGGAGGTAAAGTCTCACAATAACCCTGCCTGAAAAGGACGGGAGAGACTCTGCTATGGACGTAGTTTTCCAACTTAAAAATTAAAGTAAACATTATGGAAGAAGCGGGGAGGATAAAACTAACCTATTATCACTCAGACAAGCAAGACAATCTTTACATCCACCTCTGCATGGTAGGAAACATTGAGATCATGTGGTGGGATTTAATTCCGGCTGCGTTCTCAGTGACCCCGATGCTGCGCTGAGAGTTGTTGTAGGGATAAAATTTCACTGTTATTGTATCTCACGTGACTACATGTGAAAATAAATGTATTGATTTGATTGTTTTTAAAGTAACATTTGATTTGAATTAATAAATAATAAATACTTTAAATATTCTGATCAGTGTCCTGGTTTGCTAAGAGTTTAGATTGTCACACATTTATATCCAAGAGAAGCTCAGTAGAACCACAGTTTGCTAGATGGTCAAAGTATTCCTGTGTCTGATTCACATAAACAGCCAGCGTCCACAACAGGTGACGGATCTGTTTTTAAACTCTGTGGTCGGAAACATTAGAGAGCTAAATGATTTGGATTCAGCTTTAAAGTAAATTTCACATCAATTTTAAGTATTATTTTCTTTAACAGCTATCAAGACAATACAACTCAGATCTGTTCTTTAGCTTCTGCTTGTTTCTCACATTTTGTGTCTGTAAGGATGAAATGTGCCACAGTGTTTATTATGATGTGGGATGTTGCTGAGATGAAGGTACACAGACCACAGAAGGTCATGTTTGAACTCTAAACCTCCACTTGGTCCATTTAAAATACCTGGGTCCTTCATCCTAACAGAGTAGGTTATGAATGAAGTATCTGTGGTAAACAAGTTCAAATGCAAATGTTGTCAATCATAACAAATAAAGTTCAAACGGTTAAACAAATTGGACTCAACAATCAGAGCTGGAAGGTAAAATGTTGTCAGGGTCCTGATTCAGTATCTGATGTTTCACTGTCCTCTAGTGGAGAAGTTTCAGTGGCACATTCAGGCTTCATCAGCCTGACTGCTCCCTCTACGTCCTGCTTTAAAGGAGCAGTTCACCAAGATAACATATTCACTCTCTTACCTGCAATGGTATCCATCTCTTCAGACGTCTGAGGTGTTGTTTTATTTTGTTGCACACTCTGAGGTTTGGTTGTTTTTTTCTGTTGGGTTCAAACCAACAGGCATGAGAGTCTCTCCACGTCTGTGTTCAGCTTCTCTCTACAAACAGCAGCAACCTGACCACAGAGTGAACAGAGAAGAAACGAACCAATAAAGAAGTTACACTTCCTCATCCTCTCTTATATTTAATAATCTGTCGGATTTTCACTCACTGTTCAGTCAAACAGAAGTATACTAACAGCAATGTACTAGTAGTATACTTGTAGGGGTCTAAATTGGCCAACTTTTAAGTACATAAAGTATATTATTTTGAATTAGTGTAAGAGTAGTAAACTTTTTTAGTTTTATTTTGTACTGCAACTATCAAGTGAACTATACTATAAACAACATATATAATATATAATATATGTGAACATATATTACATACATATATAACAAGCGGTAGCCACTAATTCAGCTCACAAAGTTAATAGTAGTTAACTTCTTTTATTCAATAGTAATATTTATTTATTTCTCAAAGGGTCATATGTGCAATAAAAATCTGTCAATGTGCAATAATCTCTCACCACAGTGCAATAACCTAATACCACAGTGCAATAACCTAATTTAGTTTAATTGAACTATTACCCACTGTTTACTTGTACATTTTCTAAGAGTGTATATTTTATATATTTTGTTATCTAATTTTGTACTTTTTTATATATATATATATATATCGATAGATATATATATTTTGATCTTTATTTTTTACCCTCTGTGTGCTGATTCTTTCCTATTGTATTGTACTGTATAAGCTGCTGGAGACTGAATTTCCCAGAGGGAGTCATCCCAAAGGGATCAATAAAGTTGAGTCTAAGTCTAAGTCTATATACTAGTTATATACTTCTTGTCAACTTTTTAGTTCATGAAAGTATATTTCCAAGTATACAGCAAGTAAACCTATAAGTACACTGTCCTTTTACCAGTTATATACTACCAGTATCAGCGAACATATCCTCCATTTTACTCCAAAGGCAATGAATTATTTTGTCTGGACTACTGGGAGGATAGGGCATTACACCTCCTGACAAGTGGAGGACATAAGGAGTTCCTCTCCTACATGTGGGACATACCACAATACCTGTGAAAATGCAGCTGGAGTCATGAAATGTAACAGCCCCCTCACTCATGGTTGCAATTATAAACCAGCTCAAAAATGACAATTACCAACTAAAGCCATATTCAGAACATATGTTCTGAACAGACACATTTCAAACACTAATGAAAAATTGTTTTTGCATTTTGGAACATAAGATAGCAAACTTAAACAACTCAGTCAGCACTAGTTAGTGTACCAGTTTTTAGTTTATGAAAGTACACTTTAAGAATTCTACATATATATACTGTATATTCTGGTAATGGCTGTAAAATATCAGCCAGAGTGAATCAAGTCTGTTACAAGCTTTGAAGTGCACACTTTTGTTTATGAATGACTCAAGTCATCAGTTAAACACATTGTACCATCTTTCAAGTGTACAGCACTGTTGTATCTCTGCTTAGTCTGACATATATTTGACTGTGATACAGAACTCAACCAAAAAACATCTGTAAGACCAGAAGCAGGTACTTAGATTTCCACATAACTTGGCAATGGCAAGCCTATATAAAATTGTGATGTTTTCTTGCAATGGGGAACACTTGTTATAGAAGCTTAGTCTAGTACTAAAGCTGCCGATGTGTTTGGCTCCCAGGAGTGACCTGGCTGACGCGCTGTACAGTTCTATACGATACCGTTTGCTTTGGTGTTTCCAATAAGATCTCTGCAGGCGTCTTAAGTTTGCATAATACAATCCATTTTATTTCAATCACCATGCAGCGTTAATACAGCATTCAGTTTCCTTTTACGATCGATCAAACAAATACAAACGATACAGCTGCGGTTTGCCATGCCGCCTGTCGTCACAGCGGTCAAAAACCGTTTGCCCTTCCGGGGTCAAACACACACCTACATTTACTATCACCACACCTTTTATACCTTTACCTTAAGTAATAGTGCAGCGACACCCAGTGGCACAAAAACAAAACAGCTTTCCCAAAAACATGAATATGGCTCTTACACTTATTATAGTATACTTTCATAAACTAAAAAGTGGACTAGAAGTATATATATCTATACATCCCCTTATAGTATAGTTACTAGTACATTGATGTTCGTACACTTACAACATAACGTATACTTGAGAAAATATACAACATACAACATAAGGTATACATGGGAAAGTAACTATGAAACGACAAACTGACACTGAGACAAGGGAGCACAAAGACTAAATAAACTTAGGAGGTGAGGCTGATCAGACACAGGTGAGACAATCAAGGGGCAGGTGAAAACAATAAGGGCAGGGCACGTAATCAAACAAGCGGGAAACACAAAGGCAGGAAGTGGATCAACACAAGAGACGAGGTGACAAAGTAAAACAGGAAATGATCTAAACCCATGAAACACACATAAAATACTTGACTAAACCAGACTAAATTGTAACAAAAACAAAGAAAACTAAATACAAAACTAAACAATAAGAACTCATGACACCAAGAGAGAAAGTGACTAAGTAAAACAGGAAATAATATCTGAGCCCAAAATACTAATCAAAATCATAGCTAAACTAGAATAACTCATGACGCAATAGTTAAAATAAACTCTGTTCTCAGCATGTGACCTTTTTTTATCACATACTGCTGCAGTGCAGAGGAAATGAAACACACCTGTTTTCCTCTTCTCTTTTTGCTCTTTTCTTGTGATTTATGCAGCAAACAGGTTTAAAACCAACGAGCTGTGTCACTAGTTTTTGTTTTAAGTCTCTCTTAACTTAAGTCTCTCTTGACTCTTAACTCAGCTCCTCATGTATTTTAATCATGTAAAGAGGAAGGAAACAAGCCTTATAACTGTTGACTGACTGCAGAAGAAAGACATCTTTGAAGACGACGTCCTTCATCTTTGTAAGTAAAATAATAATCAATATGTGTCATTCTGTTTAATTTCTGTATACTTATTAGTTTATCTGCTTTTTTGGTCCCTAAAGTCACACAGAAAGATGAGAGGAGCAATGAGGAGTTTAACTGCAGCAGCGAGTGGATTGGTCATCTTCCTTCTCTCTCTGACAGGTACCTTATATCTACAGTTAAATTCATTGCATAAAACACACCCTTTGTATCTCTTTTCTGAAGCCGACCCTGGTTGCAGAGGCTTCAGCTCATGTGGTGCACGATCAGTTTTAATTTCTATAAATAGAAACTTTGATCATTGTAAAGTTTTTTGAAAGGTGAACTTGTGTCACTGTGAAGTCTCAAGACACTGTTTGAACTTCATCTTTTAGCATCTTACATCTGAACCACACAGTACAGTTTCTCACGCCTCAGTGTTCTGCATTTCTCTTTAGTTTTCACACTTAACTCAGCAGCAACCTGACCACAGAGTAAACTTTCCAAAGAAAAGCACAGACTCTGTAATAATTCAAGTCATGCATGTTGATTGTGTTTCCTGATGTGCTCTGTGTTACAGTGGTACAGGGTCAGAATGACTGGAGAGTGACGTACTCTCCTACTAAGATCTGTGCCTCAAAAGGATCAACAGTGAACATCAGCTGCACCTACACATACCCATCAAGAGTAAATAAGAAGGATAACAAAGTTGAGAAAAAATTCTGGTTCACCAGAATAGAAGGTCGTGAATATATAGATGTTGAAACAGAATCAAAGTATTCAGGTCGTGTGCAGAATCACTGTGAGGGGAACAGATGCACTCTGACAATCACAGACCTGAGAGAGAACGAAGTTGTGGCAGGTAAGTTTCACACAGGCTGCATCATAAGTCTTAAACATGCATCGGGGTCAGATAAAAATAAAAAATCCAGTTTGAGTAACAAGATGTTGATAGCTGCCCCACATGTGAAGGAGGAAGGACACAGTTGTGCTGTTCAATAACAAGATTGATTGACTTACGCTGTGATCTGCAATCAATATATTTTTTAGTTTGCCTAAATGGTAAGTAACAGCAAGATCTTGTTATGGTTAATACAGGCCCATGCTGATTGTCTTTTTCTTACCCTCAAGTCCTGGGGTCTCATTTATAACTGTTGCGTACGCACAAAACGGGGCCTGAAAGTGGCGCACACCACTCTCCACGCAAAAATTGTGAACTATAAAAAAGATTTGAAAAAATAGATGCAAATATTAAATAAAAGTCCACTTAGTATTTGATCAGCACTGTCTCACCTTCACAGTCCCCTCGGAGCGCAGAGGAGAGACCGTCTCCTGAATTAAATTAAATAAAATGTGAAATAGAGCTTCTGTGGTTTTCATTAATACCTTCTTACACAGTGTTTGTATAGACAAGTAGGATTTTTAGTTTTAATGGAGATAACGTGACTTGAATGAACTAATAATCAGGAATGTGGCGTCAGGTGCTCAGTGCGCACCAGAGACTCCGCGGTGTTGCACACTCTGCCTTTGCTCATTTACACGATCCTTATGTTCAAGTAGTGAAAATATCCTGGTGGAGGTGACAAGCAAAGTCAAAAACTACAAATAAAGCCAGTGGCTGCCCTTACAAAACACATCATTACATATCCATTTAATCAGTCCCAAAAAACGTGCAGGCCAAGTTAATCATAACCATACCACATCAATTAAAAAGCTTGCGTTTGCACCGATCAATATTTTATTAGATAATATCCCGGAGTGGGGAGACCTCTGATTGAACATTCAGCCATGTGAAGTTATCACTGTGGTTTCTGTAAACCATTTATACGAGAGGAGACACTCGTGCATAATGCTGCTGATAGGTACACTGGCACTGCTGGTGAACTACCTGAATGCTGTAACAACATCTTCTGTTTGCAACCCCTGCTGTGTCCATATTGTTTACATGTTCTTTCTGAACTTCACCTCAGTCACCAGTACCTCAATCTGTGTCAGACGGTTCATTTCCTTCATCCTTCTCTCGGTTGTTTCCGTGATTTATCGTCAGTCTCAGCAGCTCCTTAAAGTTCCCTTTTCTGTGGCAGAGGTCCATTTGGCCTTCTAGTACCTGCCTGCTGCTTCAGGAGACCCCTGGGCCCCCCAAGCTTGAAGGCCTCCGTCTGAAGCTCGGCACCCTCCTTCAGCACTGGTGTCCACCAGCAGGTTTCAGGTTGCCACCACCCATTTCACCCTCACTACAGGTTAAGGCAATGAGATTAATCTCACAAAACACCAAAGGCAACCATAGATCTTTGTCCAAAGGTGTTATGGTACAAAGTCCACCTTTGAACCTCCCTATGCTCAAACATGGTGTTTGTTATAGCCAATCCACAACTTGCATCATTTTGTAATTGGAAGTTGAAGAATGTGTTTGTATTATTATACTGTAGTGTAACTTTCTGCTTGACCCGAACCAATAGTCAGCCTTTTAATATGATCACTGTTTTTTCAGGAGCGTGGAAACGTATTGCTCCTGCCACAGTCTCTGCTATTTTCCTCGCCATCATATTCATCTGTGTCCTCCTATGGATCATGTGAGCAGTTTTGTTTCACAAAATAATTGATCAACTTCCAGATTGTTTCATTTAAGTATTGAGGTGACTACCGTGGTTTAACTTTCTAAATATATCTTACCAGAAAGAGGAAGGCCTCCAAACATCCATCTGAGCCTGTTGAGAGACCAGACAACAGAGAACAGGTGAGGAAGTTCATAAATTCAAAGAAGGAAGGATCTTTTTGTGTCTCGGTTTTCAATTTTCATGCAGCCTATTGCCAATCCTTGCAAACTGAAGGCTCGTTGGTTTGTTTACAACGCACAGAGCTGACATTAAAAAGGATCTTGAACCTGATCTGGACACATATGTTGAATGTGCTGTTTAAATGCCCAGATAATGCTCCCTAGAACTGAATATCACCATATCCCACTTATCTTAATTATAAAATGCTACAATATGAATAAGGCATCTGGACTATTACCCATAACAGAGTCGGAATATGATCATATTTGGAATATTGGTGGAAAATTTCAATGCATGTAAAAGTATTCATTGACACACCAGGAGCAGGTGGATTTGGGCTGGTGTAGATACTGTGGTAGGTAGTTGAGGAGAGAGGAACAGGTGAGCAAGTTGCTGCAGGAGCAGTTGAAGAAGATCGTTGAGAAAGTGAGGGGATCTGTTGGACGGATGGACAATTACAAATCCTGGAGAGCTACAGAAATACATGGACCTGAGGGACGAAAGACCTAGCTAGAGACTTGAACAGTGGGTCAGACTGGTTCTACAAAATGTCATCACTGCCTTTAGGGGCCACTCTACCAAAATGGCACTTCTGTCAGTAACGGAATCACTGCGTCTGGCTAAAGCTGCTGGACAGTCCTCAGCTCTATTGCTGCTGGATCTGTCAGTCGCCTTTGACACAGTGAACCACCAAATCCTCCTCTCTACTCTCTCTGAGCTTGGTATCTCAGGATCTGCCCTCCTCTGGTTCATGTCCTACCTGTCAGGGAGATCTTTTAGAGTATCTTGAAAGGAGAAGTGTCCAAAACCCACAGCTTATCCACTGGGGTGCCTCAAGGGTCGGTGCTCGGTCCCCTTGTCTTTTCAATATATACCACCTCATTTGATGCAATCATCCGCTCCCATGGTTTCTCATACCAGTGCTATGTGGACGATATCCAGCTCTTCCTGTCATTTCCACCAGACGACACTACGGTATCGGCATGGATCTCGTCAGGCCTTGCCGATATCTCTAAATGGATGAAAGAACGCCATCTTCAACTCAAACTATACAAGACTGAGCTCCTTTTCATTCCAGCCAGTCCCTCTATGCAAACACTGATCAATATCCATCTTGGACAAAATTAATACCCACTAAGTCTGCTCGGCTCCCAGTCGCCGCTCGCATCAAATTCAAATCCTTTTGCTCGCTTACAAAACAGCAACAAAAACGGCTCCTGCCTACCTGAACGCCCTCATCCAGGTCCACACTCCGTCCCACCCACTACGCTTTGCCAATGACAGGCGTCTGGTACTCCCATCACAACAGGGCCCTAAGTCTCAAACTAGACTCTTCTCCTCAGTCTTCCCCAGATGGTGGAACGAGCTACCAATCTCCAATCGGTCTGCAGAGTCCCTTTGACCTTTAAGAAGAAGCTAAAGACCCAGCTCTTTATGCTGACCGATCTCACTTGAAGCTGTCCGTTGCTTGTGTTGTATTAACTCTCAGATGTACGTCGCTTTGTACAAAAGCGTCTGCTAAATGAAACTGTAACATTGTAGCATAACTATTTATCATCTGCTATTAATGACCAGGAACTGAAACACCAATAAAACCATTGGTTTCAAATACAAATTTCTGGCTCACTTTCCTGTTTTGCTTTGATTAATTCTAACTTCTGTCTTTGTAAGTGACACAAGCCTTAAATACTGTCTTTCAGATTTCCATCTACAGAGCAATCATTGAACCTATTTGTCCACTGTCCACTTTTCCAAAAAGCAGGCTGATCCTATCTACTCCAACATCACAAACACAAGACGCAAGAAAAAAAAGGGAGAAGAGATGGTTGTGTATTCTGCTGTGAAATTTAACAGTGCCAGTACAGCCCAGAGGTAAACAACGCCTCACATTACAACATTATATTATTTAAAGATAAGAACTGTAATTCTCATAATTTTGTTTTTAACTTTATTTTGTCCTGTTAACATGCTACATTCAATGTATTTCTCCTTCAGACCCAGCAGGGAGGAAGCTGCAGAGGATCCAGCTGCATTGTACAGTACAGTCATCAAACCCCCCAAAAAGCATGCACCAAGGAACCTCTAGTCTACTTTCATCCATGGAGACCCTTAAAAGAAACCACTTTGAGTATTAAAACACATTCCTCAGGAAACGCTAGTTCAAGAACGCAGGTATACTAATTATGGCAGTATATGCTTTGTGTACGACTTAGCATTTAAGTCAACTGTAACAGATACGTAAAGTGTTTATGAATGATTGTAATAGATTGTGAACTAAAGCAAAACCCAGCCATCTTCACACCATCTCCAGGGCTTTGAAGGAGAATCATTTCAATGCTCTAAACTTGTTTTATTTTCTAACTTTTTCATTTCCTCTATTGTCGTTATGTGTGCACACATTTGAAATTATTTATACTACTGTTACATTCCAAAGTAGCGTTCATTGCTGCTTTCTTTATTCTTACTGCAGTTAATGGGCCTAGTTGTTTTGTATGTATACCTGTCTATGTTGGTAACATTATATTTTAATATATCCTCTGCTTTGCATTTTATATGTTATGTATTTTTTGGGTTTTGCTCTGCAAAGAAAGAAAAGTAACTGGAGAAGAAATAGTTTTGTTTGCTGGTTTATAATGTCTGTGTCAGGGCTTGTTCATTTTTTTCCCTTCATTTTTTGTTCAGCGTCTTGGTGTGCTTAACACAAACTCCTGCTTCCCTCCTGTTACTTGAGCACATTTATAAATTAGACAATAATCTCCTGAACTGTAACTTTCTCACTGATTTCAACCTCTGAATATAGTTAGTTGAAATGGCATTCAAGTAGCCCGTCATCATGGCTGCGTCTGTGCCAAGATAACACAGATACAATTCATTGTCATACTTTTTGAACAGGTTATATAAATTGGCCAATAATATCATTATTAGATGAGCCACTAACACCTTGTCTTTTCTCTTTATAAAGACCGGAGACTACAGGTAAGAGTGCTGGATCTTGGGTGGAAAAAAAGTGACTTGACTCGGGACTTGACTTGCCTTAACTAAGGACCTGAATTGACTTGGTATAACCTGTGACTAGCCTTGACTTGAAAAAATGACTCGAGACTTGCTTGAGACTTGGACCAAATGACTTGAGACTTACTTGGGACTTGAGCAAAGATGACTTGGTCACATCACTGGTATATAGTATATTAGTATTATAGTATTAGTACCATAGCAACAACAGAGATTTTAATCAAGACTGGACAGACTCATATGATGTTCTGTGACTGTGGCCATTATTAAACGTGGACACCGTCTGACTCCGTCACTCTGTCCGTCACTGTTAACAGAGACTCCAGGCTGCAGTTTAGTTCAAACTTCACTGATAAACCTGAGAGTTACACAGAGCTACATCAGGCTTCATCATCAAATGACCAGTTTTCCACTTATGTCTGCACTTCTTTTCTTATGTTTGTGCTCTCTCTCTCTCTCTCCCTCTCCCTCTCTTCAGGTCCGTTAGTGCACAGTATGTTTAAATACTATTTATTTCATTATTTATTGTCCGTTTTAAAACTCACCATGAAAAAAAAGTATAACTGCAATTGCTTTTCAGCAAAACATAAAATAAAAGTTGGTTGAAATAAAAGGTAAAGTGAATCCTCCGATTATGGTATAAACTTTATAAGTCATTATAATCCTGCCAGGAGGCAGAGAGAGCAGCTTCAGTGAAGAAGTAAAGCTCTCTCTCTGCATGGACGACATTAGACTACCATGTGAATTATGGCCCTTCAAATCCTGCAAGAATGTGACATTCAGGCTTGAAGTACCAGACATTTATTATTTGAAGTCATTTGTTTTCATTTACAAAAATAATGACACTTATATCATAAACTGGGGCATAAAAATAAACCTGAATACAGAAAAAAAAGCTTTTGACACTCAGAATTTCCCTGAGGAGACTCTCTCAATAAATAAGGATTGAAAAAGGTGGAGAACAAAGGATGCGGAGGGCCCCATGCCTGTGTTCGCCTTGGGCCCCCATATTGCTAAATCCGCCACTGGCTCGCGGTGCTGCAGCCGCTAATCTCCCCAAACTTTACATTCTGTCACTGCCTGCATCGATGCATGATCGCCAACTTCACGCTGCATCAATTCCACACCTCTAATAACTGTGTGTGGCCGAAGGGAGGGAGTGAGAAGAGTCGAGAATAGCCAGGCAACGCCACCTGGGGAATTGCACCCCAGGAAATACAATAACCACTCTTACTTTAGAAGAGCACACAGGTTCGTTACACCAATATGTTTAAAGAGGACGAGAGACGGACTTCCACATACAATAAGTTTTATTAATTCAAATAATTGAATAGGTCTAAAAGAACACAAAGATGTCACAAATGCATGGCCTGAGTGTCAAAATAACAAAGCACTGTAAATTGTGGTAAAAGCATACACAAATGGCAGGAACAGGGCTAAGGCTTAGCTTGGCGGACAGACTAAAGCAAAGCAACCAACAAAATAAACCCACTACTAACCACCACGTGCCACACCAAATTCAGGGAAGTGAGAGGGGAACCACCACCGGGGGGAGTTTGCCGCACGCTACACCCGCTCCTGTCCTGGAAAAGAAGAAAACAAAATTATAATACCACGTGTGATGGGACACTCAGGCAGATGGATTGTACAGTTAAAACAGAATGATACTACACCACACACACTCACACCCAACAGACAAAGAAATAAACCTAATAACTAATTAAATGATAGAGACCAAATACGAATCTATAAGAAAACAAAGTAACACGATAATAACAAAAAGAAACTTAACACCAAAAACTCAGCTGTGAGTGTTACGCCCCGTTGCCGGGGAAAATGATAAAGTAAAAACAGTGAAAAACTACAAGAACACCACACGTTTGCCGCCATTCAGTGTATTTTCTTTTTTAGCCACGTTTCTCTCATGCTTCTCTCTCAACACGCCAAAAAAAAGGCATCAACAATCGATCGCTGTGCAGCACATTCGCCACAGACTTGACAAAGAAAATAGAAGAATACAATTGAGTTTTTAAACATAACTTATGCAAATGCATTCTCATAAAAGGTAAGTAAAAGATTGTAAACAAAAACTGATATAAAATAAACTATTTTATCTATTACTGTTGTTACTGTCTCTGTTGTCGTTTCTGGACCTGCGAGGCAAAAGCAGTTGAACACGGAACAGATGATCAATCATCATTTTAACCTTTTTAGCTCAGAATACATGTAAACAATGAATTATTATTACTTTTTAACAACGGTTTAACCCTTTTAGCTCAGAATACATGTAAACAATGAATTATTACTTTTTAACAACGGTTTAACCCTTTTAGCTCAGAATACATGAAACAATGAATTATTCCATTTTTAATCACTATTCCTAATGAATTATTATGTTACACTTTGAACAACATGAATTACATTGTTTTTAATCAAATCTTACCATGAATTATTGTTTTTAGCCATAAGCTTGGTCTTTTTATCATGCACAACTTTATAACCATGACACACTCCCCTACAACACAGATGTCGTCCCCGACATCTCAACCAACAGGTGAGTAATGTTTAAAGCATTTACCTATGTCATAATATCATCAGATCAATCATTCTACAGTCTGTATACAATCACTCGGCTTATTCAAAGTCCAGGAGTGTGTTACACATGTGTATCAGCACTCTGCTTGTCCATCAGTCCATTTATGACTGTATAAGGTATGTATATGTGCATGTATGTCAACACTCAGTCCATGAAACAGTCCATCCATGAGTGTGTGTGTATGTAGTTGCATCAATACTCAGTTTGTGAAAGAGTCCATCCACGAATGTATGATATGTGTATGTAAGTGCATCAACACTCAGTGTCCAACAGTCCATCAAAGAGTGTATAATGTAGAGGTGTAAGTGTATCAACACTCAGTGTCCAACAGTCCAGCAATGAGTGTATGATATGTGTATGGTGTGTGTGTAAGTGAGTCTTCTTCTTTCAGTAGCCCGGTGCAACAACAGGCTGATAATTCCAGTGCTGTACTGGAGCTGTCCATGTACTTGCTGCTTGCATGGCTCCATAGGATGCGGGAGGATAGTAGTGCATCATGTAATCTGGGAGTCCGGTGCCACAGCAACTGGGATGGCCGAGCTGATCATATGTGAAGACTCTTGGAGGCCGTCTCTCTCTTACTGGTCGCTGGTACTGTTGTTCATCCACACTGTGATCTTCACTTTGAACAGGTGACTCTGCTGCTGGCATTCTCTCCTCCAGTGAAATCTCCTCTTGAACTGACATGTCCTCTTCTGACAGTGGATCTCTTGTGTCCTGCTCCAGCTGGTGCATGTCCTGATGCTCAGGCTCAACATCCTCCACGAGCTGTGTGACACCTTCATCAGCATCCTCTCTGTCTGTGTGGACTTGGGGCTGTGGCACAGGCTGATGTCTGAGTAGATAGTACCCATAGTCGTCATCATCACTATCATCATCGTTTGTCTCTTGGTCTGTTTGATCTTTGCCTCGATGAGTCTGAGCTGTGATTTGTCTTTTCACTTTAGCTGGTTTCAGCTGAATTTCTAGTGGTAAATGGTCACATGGCAACAGGAGGTTACGGTGCAGGATCCTACGTCCTCTCGCTTTGCCTTGCTCAGGTATCACTTCATATATGGGCATGTCTTTTCCCACCTGACGAATTACTTTGTGGATGCAATCTTCCCAGTGATTCCTGAGCTTTCCTGTCCCTCCTCTAGGTGTCATATTCCTGATGAGAACACGGTCGCCCTCATGCAAAACAGAACTCCTGACTTTGTTATCATGATTCCTCTTGCTCCTTTCAGCACATTTCTTTGCATTTGCTGTTGTGATCTCATAAGCCTCTTGCATCTGTTGTTTCCACTTTTTCATGTACTCTCGATGATCAGCAGTTCCAGTCTCAGGGGTCAAACCAAATAACAAGTCAACAGGTCACCTTGGTGATCTGCCAAACAGAAGGTAAAAAGGGGAAAAACCTGTGACTTCACATCTGGTACTGTTATATGCGTAGATGAGCTTAGACAATGACTCTCTCTAATCTGACTTTTGTTTCTCTGTGAGCGTTCTTAGCATTTGTAGCAGTGTTCTGTTTAGCCGTTCCACTTGCCCGTTGCCTTGTGGGTGATACGGCGTGGTTTGAGAGCCCATCACTCCACAATCTTTCTTCAGCTGTGCAAACAATTGATTCTCGAATTCACCTCCCTGGTTGTGGTGAATTCTCAGAGGGAATCCAAACTTCAGTGCATAGTCATTAAATATTTTATCAGCAACAGTCTTGGCAGATTTCGATGTTGTGGGGTAGGCTTGTGCAAAGCGCGTGTAATGATCTACTATTAACAATATGTATTCATATCCACCTCGGCACTTATCCAGATGTAGGAAGTCAATGGATACAAGCTCGAATGGCTGAGTGGTGACAATCGGTACGAGTGGAGCTCTGGCTTCTCTACAGGGCTTTTTCTGTTTCAGGCATGTACAGCTTTGTGTGACGTAGTGCTCTATCTCTCGCTGCATGTGTGGCCAGAAGAAGCGATCCCTGATGAGCGATGTTGTGCGTTCCACGCCTTGATGTCCCATCTCATTGTGGAGCTGTTTCAACACTGTTACTTTGTATCTTTCAGGCAGAACAAGCTGAGTTCTGGTTGCAGTCTTTCTTTGAAGTATCCCGTCTCCATCAAAGGTAAGTTTCTCCCAGTCACGCAGCAAACATTTGGTCTGTACATTGAATGACTTTAACTGCTGTCTTGTCGGCTTTTCTTTTGATTGTTTACAGGCAATGACTGGACCAATGGTTGGATCATCTCTCTGAGCTCGACAGATATCTGCTCTTGAAAACGGTGTAGGTGTGTCTCCACCCATTTCTGTACACTCACAAGACATCATGGACCACACTGTGTGTGAGACATCACTTTCAACAGCTTGTACTGTGGCTTGCACTGAAGGGGATGACATTTCCTCTGTGCATTCCTGCATCATCGCCTCTATGTCACAGGGCATTCTTGAAAGACCATCAGCATCACAATTTTCTTTGCCTGGACGATACTTAATAATTAGGTCAAAGTCAGCTAATTCGGCAACCCACCTATGCCCTGTTGCATTTAATTTGGCTGTTGACAACACATAGGTCAGTGGGTTGTTGTCGGTATACACAGTACAGGAGGAGCCAATTAAATAGTCCCTGAATCGCTCGGTAACAGACCACTTCAAAGCTAAGAATTCAAGTTTCCCTGAATGAAGATGATAGTTCTTTTCTGCTTTGGTCAAGGTGCGTGATGCGTAGGCTATTACACGTAGCTTACTCTCCTGTTCTTGATATAACACAGCACCTAACCCTTGGTGTGAAGCGTATGTGTGCAAGATGAACGATTTGTTGAAGTCTGGGAATCCAAGAATCGGTGGCTCAACCAAACAGTCAATCAGTCTCTCCAGTATTTGTTGATGTTCATCAGTCCATGTGATCGGCTTGTGTGAAGGTGCCCCTTTAAACTTTCCTTTCACTTTTCTTGTCCGTGTGTTACTGTCCTTGTGTTTGTCGGGTTTGGAATCTGATTCTGTCAGAGCATAAAGTGGGCCAGCGATGCGGGAAAAGTCTCTTATGTACTGCCGGTAGTAGCTCAGGAGTCCCATGACTGCTCTCAGTTCTCCCACAGTCTGCGGTCTCTTCTCCTTTAAAGCTCTCACTGCTACAGTATCAGCAGGGTCCATTTTACTGCCATCCGCAGACACGATGCGCCCCAAGTAGCGGACCTCACGTCTGAACACTTCACACTTCCTAGGTTTCAACTTTATGCCATGCTGACGTAGCCGCTGTAGCACTGTCCTCACATGTTCGACGTATTCCTCAAAGGTTCTGCTGAAAACCAGTGTGTCATCTAAATAAGGGATACAGATGTCATCTCTCAGTCCTTCCAAACAATTCTCCATGCAGCGCTGGAAGGCAGCTGGGGCGTTCATAAGACCGAAGGGAATCCTGATCCACTCATAGAGACCCCATGGTGTCACAAAAGCGGTCAGAGGTCTGCTCTCCCTCGTCATAAATCCCTGATGGTACGCCTTCCCTTGGTCTAGGAGAGAGAACCATGAGTTGCCTCCTAGCCCATCCATTATGTCTTGCACTCTGGGTATAGGCTGACGGTCAGGGAGCGTCTTCCTGTTCACCTCACGGTAGTCAATGCACAGTCGTAGACTGCCGTCTTTGTTTCGGACACACACGACTGGTGAAGCATAAGGGGAGTTAGATTTCTCTACCCAGTCCTGAGCGATGAGGTCACTCAGGTAGTCCTTCATTTCCTGATACAGTGGCTTAGGCACAGAGAGATATGTTTTTGCTACAGGCTCAGTGTCTTTCAGTGATATGTGAAGTTGCAATCTTTCTATGCGGCCAATATCATCATCTGTCCTTGAAAAGGAGGCAGACTCCTCTCTTAACATATGGCGAACTGTCTCCTGTTCTGGCTCGCTGAGATGACTCCGATTTACAGGTGGGTCCCAAACATTAACATCCGTTTGACCCGCTTTAGCAGTGATGTGATTTGTTGTGACTGACGGTGGTGGGCGAGATCTCTCCAGCACAGAGGTGGGGTAGACTGCCTGGACATGCTGGACAGTCCCAATAACAGTTCTCCCTGCTAACACAATGTCATGATCTGTTGGGTTCTGCACACTTACAGTAATAGAGGGTTTTTTTGTGCCTCTGGTTACCTCTACTGCCATGTCACACAGTTCAAGTCCCTCTGTCCAGCGAGGATTCACATCAGGCTCGAAGATGAGTATTGCATCCTCCTGTGGGGAGTCCATGTGGACGTGACACTCAACTTGGACTGACAGGTGTTTAGGTATGTTGATTCTCTCCCTTTTTGTCTTGACTACATACTCATTTGCTTGCTTAACACTGACTTGCTCAACAACAGCAGTTACATGTTTTACAAAAGTGTCTGTGTAGCCTGGGAATGATGCCCTCACTGTTTTACTCAGATGTTCCCTGTGAGTAGTGTCTGATTGTTTCAATTCACTGTCAATAATGATCTTAATTACATTAGAGCCAATGATTGGTTGAGCAAGTTTTCCACCCTTCATTACAAGCGTGGGAACAATTACTTCTGTCTTGGATGCAGCCCCGGAAGCTAACCTGAAAGCTATC
Source organism: Semicossyphus pulcher (assembly GCF_022749685.1). NCBI lineage: Eukaryota > Metazoa > Chordata > Actinopteri > Labriformes > Labridae > Semicossyphus > Semicossyphus pulcher. The sequence goes on along the minus strand of NW_027211681.1, from coordinate 26,166,513 downwards.
TCAACCCAACCTGTGTATGGCATGCTTTCCCCATTTGCTGCTTTTATATCTAGGCCCGGTGCCACGTCCAAAATGTCAGAAATGTCTCTCAGTCTTGTGTCTGGTAAGTGCACTTCTTTCCATAACTCGTCGATTATTGTCACTTGGGAGCCTGAGTCCCACAGAGCTTGGACCCTTTGACCTTGGATGAGGCAGCTGACCATGTGTTTCTCTCCTACTAATGGGGCTCTCTTAGCCTGTTTTTCTCTTCTTGAGGTAGCGTTAGCAGTCATACATGAGAGAGGTTTGCAATGTTTTTTGTGTTCAGCCCAATTATCAACTTGACATGGCCTAGAGCAATAAAACACATTTTTACAGGATGCACACTGTTTCAGCATTACCCCTTCTCCCTTCTGTCCACAGTGTGCACATTGCTGGGGCCTCGCTGTGTGATTGGTCACTCCCTGTCCCGTGCGAGTGACCTTCCTCCGTTTAAAGGCTCACCTCCGAATTGTCTCTGTCCCCTTGCTCGACATCCAGCAAGGAAATGTTCGCTGCTGCCACACCTGTAGCAGTGTGTACAATAGTCCTCAGCTCCACTCTGTTGACAGCCAAAACATCTCCTCATTCGTCCGCGATTTGGTGGAGGGAAGCTGCGTTGTGGGGCAAATCTTTGCTGGTACTGGGCAGTTCCACCTTGGTGTCTGGGGCCTGCATTGAACCAGTAGCTCTGTGACCAATCCTGCATCTGCTCACCTGAGAATTGCTGTCCTGATGTGCCATCCGCGCCCCCTGCTGGTGGTTGTGGTCTGGGTGCGTGCTGGGGCTGTAGCATGGACTCCCTGATTTGAGACACTTCCACTTTCAGGTCTTTCAACAGAGCTATCTCAGATTTAATCTCCTCAAGCTGGGAGAGAACGACAGGGGAAACTTTAGGATTTTGGTGAGTAGCTGGTTTTTCATTCTTTTCAGCAGGAACATCACTTGACTGTGCTGAGTGAACAGAAACAGGTTTCTGTTGCCCGGCCATTTTCTTTTTCATCTGTCTCTCTGTTTCATAGGCACATGCAGTGTTCATTCTCTCAAGCAACAGTTGGTCAGCTTGCTCCAAATAAGGCTGAAGATCACGCTTGATGTTGTCGTTCTGAAGTCCAGTTAACACAGTGTGAAGAAACATTCTTTGCACTAGCCCAGGATCATACTGAAGACCCGACTCAGATTCCTGTGAGGCAAACAAGATCTTTTGTCTCAGGTCGAGAGTGCGGATGAGGAAGTTCTGGGGGGTTTCTTTAAATCCTTGCACCTCAGAAGTCAACTGAGTGTAGAGATCGGTTGAACTTTTCTCTTGATAATGTGAACGGAGGATTCGTCTCAATGTTGGTAAAGTCAAGTTCATTTTGCCCTCCAAATAGCTGCGAAGCTGCATACCAGGCGCTATGGCTCCAATCACTGAATCCACAATCTCTAGCTCTGGAAACCCCTTGCTTAGACCATGTTCAATTTGCCTTGCTAAGCTTGAAAAAGTCAGTTTGTCTTTTTGACCAGGCTCACCAATTTGTCCAGCAATTTTAAAGTCTTTGTGCCAGTGATGAGGTGGAGGGTTGTGGGCTGTGTTCTGTGTTACCTGTTGCTTTCGGTGTCTCTTTCGTTCTGTGTGCTTGCTAGCCGGAGCTGCAACACTTCAATTTCCTTTAATAATTTTTCCTCCTCTTCATCTTGTTTTTTCTGCTGCTCCTCCGCTTATTTTGTTACGCTAGCATTGCACACAGCCTGTAGCTCGTAGATTTTGTCTTGAAGATGGAGTAAGTCAGCCATACCTTGATCCTCAAGGTCCTCTAGCTCTTCTCTCTGGATGTAGCTTGAAATTAGCGTGATGAGGGCCGTGCGTCCTTTGCCGCTAACATGCTCGAACTCCGCTCCGCCGAGGATTAAATAGTCACACAGCTCCACTAAACTTTCTCTGGGCAGCAAACACAGTTCTCTTATAACTCCGTGTTGTAGTTTCTCTATCTCTGTCGACGCCATCCTGCAGAATATGGGCGCTAACGGCGAGGTGGTACCAATTAATCTTCTTAGCAGTTAGCTCTCCTGGTATGTAGCAATACCTCAGATTACTTTTAGCCCAAGACGGTCGGGTTCCCACGGCGGCCGACTCCTCACTTGCTCCGATGGTCCGGGTTGTTTAAAAAAAAAAAAAGGGATGTGTGACGGCTGGGGACACCTCTCGTCGATGTTAAACCACGCTGCACACAATCCCAGCGGTGCCTCCAAATGTTACGCCCCGTTGCCGGGGAAAATGATAAAGTAAAAACGGTGAAAAACTACAAGAACACCACACGTTTGCCGCCATTCAGTGTATTTTCTTTTTTAGCCACGTTTCTCTCATGCTTCTCTCTCAACACGCCAAAAAAAAAGGCATCAACAATCGATCGCTGTGCAGCACATTCGCCACAGACTTGACAAAGAAAATAGGAGAATACAATTGAGTTTTTAAACATAACTTATGCAAATGCATTCTCATGAAAGGTAAGTAAAAGATTGTAAACAAAAACTGATATAAAATAAACTATTTTATCTACTACTGTTGTTACTGTCTCTGTTGTCGTTTCTGGACCTGCGAGGCAAAAGCAGTTGAACACGGAACAGATGATCAATCATCATTTTAACCTTTTTAGCTCAGAATACATGAAACAATGAATTATTCCATTTTTAATCACTATTCCTAATTAATTATTATGTTACACTTTGAACAACATGAATTACATTGTTTTTAATCAAATCTTGCCATGAATTATTGTTTTTAGCCATAAGCTTGGTCTTTTTAATCATGCACAACTTTATAACCATGACATGAGCAGGGACCAGGAATAATATTCCCTTTCAATAAGCACACGGACACAACAGCTGAATATTAAACTAAATAAACCACAAAAGAAAATATTTAACCCAAACGAATAAACCCAAATAAACGAAGACAGAAAGGAATTAATCAAATCAATAAGAGTTGTGGTGGGATGGAAAACCCGGAGCTGCGTGGGCACACGGCAGTATTACTGTGTCCCTTTAATCCACATGTAGACCACGCAGCAGCAGAAGAAGACGGCGGAGACGAAGCGACCGCACCAGGGCTGGGGGGCCGTGGACAGCCGTCCTTCACGATGCCCAGCTGGTAGTCCGCGTCACCGAGCCGTGGCAGCGCAGCCCCACACAGAGCGCAGGGGGAAGAGGAGAGACAAACTGTGGCCTCAGCAGCTACAGCAGGACAGAGAGCAGGACAAATTCAACACGAGCACAATAAGCCAGCAGACGTCGGTAACAAAAGAGCCAGCTTACCCGAGCGAAGAGAGCTTAACCCCTGGCCCAAAACACCTTCACGGTTTTCCTGGTCAGGGCAGAGAGCAGACTCCACACTCCTCAACCTCCTCACAAAACGGCACCAATCAACACGGCCGACAACGCTGTGGAGCCACAAAATCACCGCAGCTGTAACACCATGATGCACAATAAAATCAGTCTATAAGTATAGCAACACTCGCCTACCGTACAAATCCCGCTCGGGGCAAACAACCGGAGCACGCCAGCAAGCCCTCTCTCAGTGAACGCCAGGCAATAGTGTGCGCACCCGCGAAAGCGCGACTAATAACAGGTGGCACCGCTGCGCAATCAGGCACAGGTGGTATTGATTGAGTGGAGGTGGAGCAGCACTCCACCTGCCACATGTGCATCGGTGCAAAAACATCATGTTTTGTTGTCTCCTGTCACTGTACCTCTGAATAGGGATTTAACGTAAGTAAAACTTTCCTTCACACCATGATGTTAAACTTTACGCCAGTCCGCGGAACACCTGCGTGCTGAACCGTGCGATCCCACCGCTAGATGGTAAGTGGGTTTTATTTATTTACTTTTTTCCCACATTGTTAATAAGGAAGTAGAAATGTCCATCTTCATTGTTTAAAAAAAGACGAAACAAACAGCCGACTTTGTCAGATAGCCGCTCCACTGTTTCCTCGTATACAGGATGTGCAAGTTTCACTTTTAATGACTTCTAACACCTTAGCCACGTTAGCTTTAGCCTTATTAGGTTATAATGTTTCACAATGCTTTTAGCTAGTTGTTGAGTTTGCCTGCAGAGAAGCCAAACACAAGCTTTTTCAGTTCTACTGTTGAGAGATGAGACATCGAGCTTCAGATATGTCCCTGAAGGATTAGGTCAGATAAAACTTTGATTATTGGGAAGATGCTGAAGAAAGAGAAACTGAGAAGTGAAAAGGGGGAAACAACAACAAATGACTGTATATATAGATGGACTCCACCTCCTCACGTTGTACAAAAATGAAGCCAAAACCCCCCAGAGAACACAAGAAGCTGTTCTGCTGCAGACTGAGCTCCTCTGAGGGATCTTTGCCGTTTTTTCTGGTAAGTTAGATGTGTTATTCTGGTAGCATGAGGGGCTGTACTTTGTGTATTTTGGCTTGGTATTTTTTTTTACAACAAGAGGAGGGGGAGACAAGTCGTCCATCTTTATAAACAGTCATTGATTGTGTCCAAGATCTGCTGATAATGCCAGGTAATTTATATACAACTCTTTCACAGTGTATAAAGAGGAAAAACTCTTTATGAGCCAGCGTGCATCGCATGTGCAAAGTACTATTACAATATCTGTGAGACCAGGTTGGTGCAAACGAACCCTTGCCTTACCCTGGGACCATGATTAAACGTGCATCTCTTCCTGTGTCAGAGAGACATCTCTGTCAACATGGAGCTCTGTCAGTTTGCACCCGCAGACACACCAAGTTACTTCTCCTCTGCATCAGCTGCTGATTTCGCACATTTCTTTGGCTACATTTTCACACATTTGATCTTTTTGTTACTTTTGTTCTTAATCTGCAATGACTGTGACCTGATGTAGTTAGTTACAGTAAATCTACTTGATATATATTGCATATTGATGATGTAACAAGGAAGGAAGTCGGACAATTTTAACAGCTCGACTTCTGCCTTCTGATGACCACAAAGGAGCATGTTCTGTGATGAGAACATCCTCTCCCTGTTGTAAGTAGAATTATCCATTGATATGACTGATATGTATTTGCAAAGGTTCTTTACCGTCCCTGCTGATGTGTTTTATTCTCTCTGAAGTCACACAGGGATGAGAGGAGCAGCTATGAGTTTAAAAGCAGCAGCAGCAGCAGCAAGTGGGTTGGTTATCGTCCTTCTCGTTGTGCCAGGTACTGTACATCCTCATTTACATTGTAAGACATTTATTAAGCTTATTCAGAACAGGCTTCATATGTTTTTAAACATTTTATAAAAGAACAGACTTCCTAAATGTGCACTTTTCTGGATTTAATGTGAGATATGACGTTAAATGATACAAACCATTTAAAGCATATTCACTTGTGTATTTACAGATTGTTCTGTATCCTCATGTTTCAAAGTCTTTAGATGTGTTTCATGTTTTCACACATGAAACATCTGTTTGCATCATGTTACATGAACTTTTGGGAGGTTTGGAGTATTGCACATGACGAGTAGTTCTCTAAGGCTGGAGCTGTCAGTGGTACATCTGAAGGATTCAGTAACTTAAGAGTTAAGCTACTGAAGTCTGTATTTCCTTAATGAGAGAACAAGATAAGGTCTATCAAAAAGGGGAACCAAACTTTGCCAATCATCAAGTTACTTACTGACGTCTGTGTGATGTTTCCATCCTCTGTGCGGTTAACAGTTATCTGTCTCAGTAAAGCTCACATTAGCAGCCTGGTGTCTTTACGTGCTGATCACTAATCACATGGTTGTCCATAGTTAACTCGTGATTAATCGCAAATTAATGGCACATTTTTTACCTGTTGTAAATGTACCTTAAAGAGATATTTTTTAAAGTTTTTAATCCTCTTATCAACATGGGAATGGACAAATATGCTTCCTTTATGCAAATGTATTGTATGTGTTTATTGTTGCAACATTTCAAACAATGACAAAAACTGTCCAGAATATTCTACAGAATAACCTCTGCACGCTCAGAAAATATGCTGAAAGCATCACCTGGCAATCATCGCATATATCAATGATTTCTGTGAGAAGCACATCACATGTAGACTCAGTCTGGATTACCCTCTTTCTAGATGCTTATTTCTTCACCTTAATTCACGTTTTAATTCACAAACTACTTTCATCCGATCACTTTGCTTTGCTTCAGTCCCAACACACCTGCACCTCTGCTCGCTGCACAGCTTCTGGCCCCGCCCCCCTCTTCCTGTCTGTCTGCTGTGTTGACTGTCTTCATCAGCAGTCTGTTTAATTAAGTCACAAGTTAAATATTTTTTTAAGTTAAATACAAATAACTTTTATCTTGTCCAGAGAACCATCTAGCAGGGCTTTGAGGCTGAATTTGCCAAGTTTAAAAGTTTGTTTCTGCATACTATCCACAACATTGCGGCTGCATCGCTTCCTGATTTCTCCATCTACGGGGCGGGCGGAGGGTCATAATAATAGAACGCGCATGTGTTAATCGCGCGTTAAAATAATTAGTGGCGTTAAAGGGAATGTGCATTAACTTTGACAGCCCACAAGACCTCCCAATAAACTGCATTTACACACAGTTCCAGAACATTCCTGATCTGTCAGTCAACACTTTGTCTTTGGACTTCTCTATGTCTGTGTTTACTGTGGCTTGATACAGAAATAACATCATGAAGCCATAAAACCCTGTAGAAAAGCATCACTTTCCTCAGACATGTTGATTTATAAGCTTGCAGGGAAAAGATTTACAGCCAAGTAGTTTTGGGAAATGTATTTAAGTCATGGAGCCGGTTTCTTTATTGAAACACCTGTACAGGTAATTGTCGAGTGTTTCGTCTGTTGTGATGATCTTAATGTTATTTCTGATGTGCTCTGTGTTACAGTGGTACAGGGAGAGACTGACTGGAGAGTGACTTATTCTTCCACTCAGATCTGTGCTTTAAAAGGATCAACAGTGGACATACCCTGCACCTACACATACCCATCCACAATAGATAACAGAAATACTCGAGTTCAAAGCAGACTGTGGTTTGCTAAAGAGTATTATTATGAACCTGTGGATGTGAGAACAGACTCAGACTACACAGGTCGTGTTCAGTATCTTTTTCATGAGAACGACTGCACTCTGAGAATCACAGACCTGAGAGAGAGCGACTCAGCTGAGTACGAGTTCAGATTCACAACAAACCAACCAGGTGGAAGTGTTACTGGTTCACCTGGAGTCACTTTGTTTGTCACAGGTAACAGTTTCACCAGAATATCTGGGGGGGTTTTTTAAACACTGCTTTTTATCTTTGTGGGTTTTTTGTATCTGTGAACTTTATTGGTTTATATTGAAATAACATTTCAGTTCTTTCTTCTCATGTTCAGACCTGCAGGTGCAGGTGGGATTATCATCATCATCGACCCACGCAGACCTGAGGTGTCACAGCAGCAGTTACCCCTCATTTGTCTGGTTCAATAATGGAGTGAAAATGAATGAAAAGAGATCTTCTCTTCGAGTCTCTGTTAATAATAAAAACAGATATTCCTGCGCTGTTAAAGGACGTGAGGGATGCCGCTCTCCTGCAGTGTGTGAGTCTTATCCACAGTGTCACTAACACAACTTATACTCTGCTGTGTTACTGTGCAGCTGATAACAAGCTGGGGAGGAGGAGGAGGTCTCAGTGCCTCATTATTAATGTGAAATAGAACCGCTTGTTTAATGGAGAACATTTTCTAGAACATGTGAAAGAAAAGCCTTCACAAACATGCACGCTCTGTTCGGCTCTTCACCACATTTTAAAGTTAAAGGGCGAGTGTGTAAAATGTATGGAGGACTATTGGTACAAATAGAGAACAGAATTCACAAGTATGTTTTTACACGTATAATCAATTAAAAGTTCTCGTGAGTTTAGAATGAGCTCTTTGTATCTACCGATGGAGTGGGTCCTCTTCCACCGTGTCCACTAAGTTGCAATGCAAGAGAGAATCTGAACCCAGAACTGATAGGTGGAGGCCTGGAAGGAAGGGAAGAGAAGATAATAGCCTTAGCCTTTTGGGTCCTGAACCAGAAAGATAAACCACAGCTGTCAAAAAAAAACGTTGAAATTGGCTCCATCTAATATACTTTTCTGTATGTCTGATATGTTTATAATATCACTCATTGTGTCATTAAATTATAGTATTGACAATTTAAGCATATAAATGTCCATTTGGCATTAAAACACAGATGTTTTCTCCTCCAGATGCTCCAAAGGATTCTTCTGTGTCTGTGAGTCCCCCTGGTCAAATTATTGAGAACAGGTCAGTGACTCTGACCTGTAGCAGTGAAGCTAGCCCAGCAGCTGAATACACCTGGTACAAGGAACGTGGTTATCAAGCTCTCAGTAAAGACGCACAGCTTGTCTTCAGCTCCATCCAGGCCTCTGACTCTGGAAAGTATTACTGTGCAGCTGCCAACAGGCTGGGGACGAGGACATCTGTATCCACCAGCATTGATGTAAAATGTGAGTGAAACGTCCCTTAAAAAAAGAAACATTCAGGTTTGTCAGTCAGGCTGACTTTGCTGATTAAACTTTTTTCTGTGGTTTTAGTTTTTGTTGGCGCCCAGATTTACTCCACTGTTCAGGGTTTTTACATCATCAGAAATCTAGTCAAAAAACAATCTAGTGTCAATCTAGTGTCTCTCTGTGTTTACAGCAGTTTGTCAGTGACACACTCTCTAACTATACAGCAAATTATCCATCAAATATGATCAATTAAGCTGAAATAAATTGAGAGTTGGGGTCATCATTAACGAACACAGTGTGTGAACAGCTGTCTTGTTTAATGCAAGTATGAAAAAGTACAGTACAGTAGCCCTCTTGTGAGAAGGGCCCTCCAAAGTATAAGTCATGAACTGCAGTTAGTGTGGGTAAGGGCCCATCATTTTGTGCAAAGCCCCTGCAGACAAACCAAACACTGGCTCAGGATAGGGCCTTTTGTGATTTTCATGACCTTCGTAGGTTCTCCTTCAAGCTTGGAACAAGAGGATGAGGGGAGCATGAAGGGAGCGGTTGTTAGTTAGTCATGAGATACCACTAAATCCTCCACACTGGTCCTTTAAGTTTATGTATTTTCCTATCTCCTCCAGATGCTCCAAAGGTTTTGACTGTGTCTCTAAGTCCCACTGGTGAAATCAGTGAGAACAGGTACGTGACTCTGACCTGTAGCAGTGATGCTAAGCCAGCAGCTACTTACACCTGGCACAGGAAGAATGGAAAACTAGGACATCAACCTCCCAGCACAGGGCCACACCTTTACTTCTGGTCCATCACAGCCTCAGACTCTGGAGAGTATTACTGTGCAGCTCAGAACGAGCTGGGGAGAAGTGAATCTGGATCTGTTTCCATTGATGTGAAATGTGAGTGAACAGATTATTATGCCGACACTGGAGGTACAAATCATCTATTGTCACAAAATTATACCCTTTTATAGTAAAATAGAAGTTTATGGCACACAGCGCTATGTGTTCCTATTCATGTTCATGGAAAATGGCTCTATCTAATACACCTCTCTATATGTCTGCTGTATCTATTTGATCAGTTATTGGATGTAAATATTAACAATTAAAGCATACAAGTGCCCACATGGAATTTAAATGCAGATGTTTTCTCCTCCAGATGCTCCAAAGGTTCCTACTTTGTCAGTAAGTCCCACTGGGGAGATAGTGGAGGGCAGTTCAGTGACTCTGACCTGTAGCAGTGAAGCTAGCCCAGCAGCTAAATACACCTGGTACAAGGAAGGTGGCCGTCAACCTCTCAGTAAAGACGCACAGCTTGTCTTCAGCTCCATCCAGGCCTCTGACTCTGGAAAGTACAAGTGTGCAGCTGCCAACAGGCTGGGGACGAGGACATCTGGAGACACCAACATTGATGTGACATGTGAGTGAAACGACCCTTTTTCTGTAGTTTCAGTTTTTGTTGGCGCCCAGATTTACGACACTGTTCAGGGTTTTTACATCATCAGAAATCTGTCATTTTATTTTACTCTATCTCTTTCAAAGCATTCAAGCTTCCCTCTGTGTTAGTGAGTCACTCTGGTGAGACAGTGGATGGTCGTGGAGCGTGCAGCTGGTGAAGATTCTTCACTGCTAAGTTAATCTGTGGTTAACCTACAAAGTGTTCACATTTCAAAGCAGCTACAGTCTGTGAGAATCTGAAATCTGGTCAGAAAATAAAAGATACTAAATCTCATGAAGACATGTGGTTCACTGTGTGTTACTGCATTTTGTTAGTAAAAAGTAACGCACTCTTAACTATACATCAAATTATCCATCATACATAATGAAGCTGAAGTTTAATGACAGTTGGGGACATCATTCACGAACACAGTGTGTGAATGACTGTCATGTTCAATGCAAGTAAGCAAAAGATAAATCTAAACCCAGAACTGACAGGTGGAGGCCTGGATGAAAGATAATGAGATTATAAGCAGCGCTAGTTTTTTTGTATTGCATGCCATTTTTTAAATTAGTTATCTATTACAGACCTCATCTATTGATTTGCTATTGTTATACAGATCTACAGTAGGTGGTTATCTGCTGCTAGCTCTCTCTCCATCATCTGCTGCTGTTGTTCTCCTCTCTTTCTCCATCAAATGCTGCTGTCTGTCTGTCTTTATTACTTAAGCAAATGCTGTCGGATCATCAGAGGAGTATGGCCCGCTAAACCGGAGCCTCTTCGAAAGCGTAGCCCTAGGAGATGCCTATACTGCATATGTTTTATTTTAATATCATCCCCAACAGATGCTCCGAAGGTTGTGGCTGTGTCTGTGAGTCCCTCTGGTGAAATCACAGAGAACAGTTCTGTGGCTCTTACCTGTAGAGGTGATGCTAAGCCTGAAGCTGAATACACCTGGTACAAGAAGAATGGTCGTCAACCTCTCATTAAACAACCACAGCTCGTCTTCAGCTCCATCCAGTCATCTGACTCTGGAGAGTATTACTGTACAGCTAAGAACAAGCACGGGGCAAAGACATCCAAAAACATCTCTATTAATGTTCACTGTGAGTGAAACAGCTAAAACAATAAGCAATATAAAAAAGACACATACCACTAAAGAAATGTATATACTTTGTTTTTTATATGTAATTTATTTTTTATTTGTTATTTATCTATGCATCATCAGATGGTCCAAAGCTTCCCTCTGTGTCAGTGAGTCCCTCTGCTGAGATAGTGGAGGGCAGTTCAGTGACTCTGACCTGTAGCAGTGATGCTAACCCAGCAGCTAATTACACCTGGTACAAGGAGCATGATGACTCACCAAAAGCTTCAGGACACATTTTTACCTTCAGCGACACAAGGCCTGAACACAGTGGGAATTATTACTGTTACGCCCAAAACAGAAGAGGACGTAGCAACTCCACCGTACATCTGACTGTTGTGGCAGGTAAGTTTCACACAGGCTGCATCATAAGTCTTAAACATGCATGAGGTCAGATAAAAATAAAAAATCCAGTTTGAGTAACAAGATGTTGATAGCTGCCCCACATGTGAAGGAGGAAGGACACAGTTGTGCTGTTCAATAACAAGATTGATTGACTTACGCTGTAATCTGCAATCACTATATTTTTTAGTTTGCCTAAATGGTAAGTAACAGCAAGATCTTGTTATGGTTAATACAGGCCCATGCTGATTGTCTTTTTCTTACCCTCAAGTCCTGGGGTCTCATTTATAACTGTTGCATACGCACAAAACGGGGCCTGAAAGTGGCGCACACCACTCTCCACGCAAAAGTTGTGAACTATAAAAAAGATTTGAAAAAATAGATGCAAATATTAAATAAAAGTCCACTTAGTATTTGATCAGCACTGTCTCACCTTCACAGTCCCCTCGGAGCGCAGAGGAGAGACCGTCTCCTGAATTAAATAAAATAAAATGTGAAATAGAGCTTCTGTGGTTTTCATTAATACCTTCTTACACAGTGTTTGTATAGACAAGTAGGATTTTTAGTTTTAATGGAGATAATGTGACTTGAATGAACTAATAATCAGGAATGTGGCGTCAGGTGCTCAGTGCGCACCAGAGACTCCGCGGTGTTGTACACTCTGCCTTTGCTCATTTACACGATCCATATGTTCAAGTAGTGAAAATATCCTGGTGGAGGTGACAAGCAAAGTCAAAAACTACAAATAAAGCCAGTGGCTGCCCTTACAAAACACATCATTACATATCCATTTAATCAGTCCCAAAAAACGTGCAGGCCAAGTTAATCATAACCATACCACATCAATTAAAAAGCTTGCGTTTGCACCGATCAATATTTTATTAGATAATATCCCGGAGTGGGGAGACCTCTGATTGAACATTCAGCCATGTGAAGTTATCACTGTGGTTTCTGTAAACCATTTATACGAGAGGAGACACTCGTGCATAATGCTGCTGATAGGTACACTGGCACTGCTGGTGAACTACCTGAATGCTGTAACAACTTGTTCTTCTGTTTGCAACCCCTGCTGTGTCCATATTGTTTACATGTTCTTTCTGAACTTCACCTCAGTCACCAGTACCTCGATCTGTGTCAGACGGTTCATTTCCTTCATCCTTCTCTCGGTTGTTTCCGTGATTCATCGTCAGTCTCAGCAGCTCCTTAAAGTTCCCTTTTCTGTGGCAGAGGTCCATTTGGCCTTCTAGTACCTGCCTGCTGCTTCAGGAGACCCCTGGGCCCCCCAAGCTTGAAGGCCTCCGTCTGAAGCTCGGCACCCTCCTTCAGCACTGGTGTCCACCAGCAGGTTTCAGGTTGCCACCACCCATTTTACCCTCACCACAGGTTAAGGCAATGAGATTAATCTCACAAAACACCGAAGGCAACCATAGATCTTTGTCCAAAGGTGTTATGGTACAAAGTCCACCTTTGAACCTCCCTATGCTCAAACATGGTGTTTGTTATAGCCAATCTACAACTTGCATCATTTTGTAATTGGAAGTTGAAGAATGTGTTTGTATTATTATACTGTAGTGTAACCTCTGCTTGACCCGAACCAATAGTCAGCCTTTTAACATGATCACTGTTTCTTTCAGGAGCGTGGAAACTTATTGCTCCTGCCACAGTCTCTGCTATTTTCCTCGCTATCATATTCATCTGTGTCCTCCTATGGATCATGTGAGCAGTTCTGTTTCACCAAAAAGCATTAGATACCATTGAGATTACTGCCATGGTTTAACTTTCTAAATATATCTTACCAGAAAGAGGAAGGCCTCCAAGCATCCATCTGAGCCTGTTGAGAGACCAGACAACAGAGAACAGGTGAGGAAGTTCATAAATTCAAAGAAGGAAGTATCTTTTTGTGTCTCGGTTTTCAATTTAAGACCAAAAAGGAATGCATACAAGGATTCACTCTGTAAAAGCTTTGTTACAAGTGGAAATAGAAATGTCTCCCTCGTATGTAGAGAAACACACAAACAGTAGAAGCTGATAACAAAAGAGAGTTTAATAAGCTTGAAATAACTTTGGCAACATTCACATCCACAAATATTCAGTTTTTGGCCCTCATTCCAACAAAGACAATCCTTTTTAAGCTTCTTACATGGCTAATGAAAATGAGTATTCCACAGCTTTTCCCATTTTCATGCAGCCTATTGCCAATCCTTGCAAACTGAAGGCTTGTTGGTTTGTTTACAACGCACAGAGCTGACATTAAAAAGGATCTTGAACCTGATCTGGACACATATGTTGAATGTGCTGTTTAAATGCCCAGATAATGCTCCCTAGTACTGAATATCACCATATCCCACTTATCTTAATTATAAATGCTACAATATGAATAAGGCATATGGACTATTACCCATAACAGAGTCGGAATATGATCATATTTGGAATATCGGTGGAAAATTTCAATGCATGTAAAAGTATTCATTGACACACCAGGAGCAGGTGGATTTGGGCTGGTGTAGATACTGTGGTGGGTAGTTGAGGAGAGAGGAACAGGTGAGCAAGTTGCTGCAGGAGCAGTTGAAGAAGATCGTTGAGAAAGTGAGGGGATCTGTTGGACGGATGGACAATTACAAATCCTGGAGAGCTACAGAAATACATGGACCTGAGGGACGAAAGACCTAGCTAGAGACTTGAACAGTGGGTCAGACTGGTTCTACAAAATGTCATCACTGCCTTTAGGGGCCACTCTACCAAAATGGCACTTCTGTCAGTAACGGAATCACTGCGTCTGGCTAAAGCTGCTGGACAGTCCTCAGCTCTATTGCTGCTGGATCTGTCAGTTGCCTTTGACACAGTGAACCACCAAATCCTCCTCTCTACTCTCTCTGAGCTTGGTATCTCAGGATCTGCCCTCCTCTGGTTCATGTCCTACCTGTCAGGGAGATCTTTTAGAGTATCTTGAAAGGAGAAGTGTCCAAAACCCACAGCTTATCCACTGGGGTGCCTCAAGGGTCAGTGCTCGGTCCCCTTGTCTTTTCAATATATACCACCTCATTTGATGCAATCATCCGCTCCCATGGTTTCTCATACCAGTGCTATGTGGACGATATCCAGCTCTTCCTGTCATTTCCACCAGACGACACTACGGTATCGGCATGGATCTCGTCAGGCCTTGCCGATATCTCTAAATGGATGAAAGAACGCCATCTTCAACTCAAACTATACAAGACTGAGCTCCTTGTCATCCCAGCCAGTCCCTCTATGCAAACACTGATCAATATCCAGCTTGGACAAACTGAACTCATACCCACTAAGTCTGCTCGGCTCCCAGTCGCCGCTCGCATCAAATTCAAATCCTTTTGCTCGCTTACAAAACAGCAACAAAAACGGCTCCTGCCTACCTGAACGCCCTCATCCAGGTCCACACTCCGTCCCACCCACTACGCTTTGCCAATGACAGGCGCCTGGTACTCCCATCACAACAGGGCCCTAAGTCTCAAACTAGAGTCTTCTCCTCAGTCGTCCCCAGATGGTGGAACGAGCTACCAAACTCCAATCGGTCTGCAGAGTCCCTTTGACCTTTAAAAAGAAGCTAAAGACCCAGCTCTTTATGCTGACCGATCTCACTTGAAGCTGTCCGTTGCTTGTGTTGTATTAACTCTCAGATGTACGTCGCTTTGTACAAAAGCGTCTGCTAAATGGAACTGTAACATTGTAGCATAACTATTTATCATCTGCTATTAATGACCAGGAACTGAAACACCAATAAAACCATTGGTTTCAAATACAAATTTCTGGCTCACTTTCCTTTTTTGCTTTGATTAATTCTAACTTCTGTCTTTGTAAGTGACACAAGCCTTAAATACTGTCTTTCAGATTTCCATCTACAGAGAAATCATTGAACCTATTTGTCCAATGTCCACAGATACAAGCACCAGAGCAGGACGGTGATGTTCTATATGCCACTGTCCACTTTTCCAAAAAGCAGGCTGATCCTATCTACTCCAACATCACACACACAAGACGCAAGAAAGAAAAGGGAGAAGAGATGGTTGTGTACTCTGCTGTGAAATTTAACAGTGCCAGTACAGCCCAGAGGTAAACAACGCCTCGTGACAACATTATATTATTTAAAGATAAGAACTGTAATTCTCATAATGTTGTTTTTAACTTTATTTTGTCCTGTTAACATGCTACATTCAATGTATTTCTCCTTCAGACCCAGCAGGGGGGAAGCTGCAGAGGATCCAGCTGCATTGTACAGTACAGTCATCAAACCCCCCAAAAAGCATGCACCAAGGAACCTCTAGTCTACTTTCATCCATGGAGACCCTTAAAAGAAACCACTTTGAGTATTAAAACACATTCCTCAGGAAACGCTAGTTCAAGAACGCAGGTATACTAATTATGGCAGTATATGCTTTGTGTACGACTTAGCATTTAAGTCAACTGTAACAGATACGTAAAGTTTTTATCAATGATTGTGAACTAAAACAAAACCCAGCCATCTTCACACCATCTCCAGGGCTTTGAAGGAGAATCATTTCAATGCTCTAAACTTGTTTTATTTTCTAACTTTTTCATTTCATCTATTGTCGTTATTTGTACACACATTTGAAATTATTTATACTACTGTTACATTCCAAAGTAGCGTACATTGCTGCTTTCTTTGTTCTTACTGCAGTTAATGGGCCTAGTTGTTTTGTATGTATACCTGTCTGTGTTGGTAACATTATATTTGAATATATCCTCTGCTTTGCATTTTATATGTTATGTATTTTTTGGGTTTTGCTCTGCAAAGAAAGAAAAGTAAGTGGAGAAGAAATAGTTTTGTTCGCTGGTTTATAATGTCTGTGTCAGGGCTTGTTCATTTTTTTCCCTTCATTTTTTGTTCAGTGTCTTGGTGTGCTTAACACAAACTCCTGCTTCCCTCCTGTTACTTGAGCACATTTATAGATTAGACAATAATGTCCTGAACTGTAACTTCCTCACTGATTTCAACCTCTGAATATAGTTAGTTGAAATGGCATTCAAGTAGCCCGTCATCATGGCTGCGTCTGTGCCAAGATAATACAGATACAATTCATTGTCATACTTTTTGAACAGGTTATATAAATTGGCCAATAATATCATTATTAGATGAGCCACTAACACCTTGTCTTTTCTCTTTATAAAGACCGGAGACTACAGGTAAGAATGCTGGATCTTGGGTGGAAAAAAAGTGACGACTCGGGACTTGACTTGCCTTAACTAAGGACCTGACTTGACTTGGTATAACCTGTGACTAGCCTTGACTTGAAAAAATGACTCGAGACTTGCTTGAGACTTGGACCAAATGACTTGAGACTTACTTGGGACTTGAGCAAAGATGACTTGGTCACATCACTGGTATATAGTATATTAGTATTATAGTATTAGTACCATCTATTAGCATGTTCATTCACCCATCATGCACTGAGCCAAAAGTTAACAAGTGGATGGTCAGTGTTTCCCACAGGATTTTGTGAGACTATGGTAGATGGACTCCGACTACCAGATAAAGGCAGTGTGTTTTCATGTCCGTACCAAACAATTAACAACCATGCTTTTTTTATTCGGATCTGGATGGCATTGTTTTTGGGCCGGGACCTATTTACAGTTTTGACAAGCGCATCTATTTTAAAGACACAGAGGGAGAAAAGAAGTGAGTCAGGGAAAAGTAGACATGGCGTGCTCTAAAATGAGAAAAGTTGACAGCAACAACAGAGATTTTAATCAAGACTGGACAGACTCATATGATGTTCTGTGACTGTGGCGATTATTAAACGTGGACACCGTCTGACTCCGTCACTCTGTCTGTCACTGTTAACAGAGACTCCAGGCTGCAGTTTAGTTCAAACTTCACTGATAAACCTGAGAGTTACACAGAGCTACATCAGGCTTCATCATCAAATGACCAGTTTTCCACTTATGTCTGCACTTCTTTTCTTATGTTTGTGCTCTCTCTCTCTCTCTCCCTCTCGCTCTCTTCAGGTCCGTTAGTGCACAGTATGTTTAAATATCATTTATTTCATTATTTATTGTCCGTTTTAAAACTCACCATGAAAAAAAGTATAACTGCAATTGCTTTTCAGCAAAACATGAAATAAAATTTGGCTGAAATAAAAGGTAAAGTGAATCCTCTGATTATGGTAAAAACTTTCTAAGTCATTATAATCCTGCCAGGAGGCAGAGAGAGCAGCTTCAGTGAAGAAGTAAAGCTCTCTCTCTGCATGGACGACATTAGACTACCATGTGAATTATGGCCCTTCAAATCCTGCAAGAATGTGACATTCAGGCTTGAAGTACCAGACATTTATTATTTGAATTAATTTGTTTTCATTTACAAAAATAATGACACTTATATCATAAACTGGGGCATAAAAATAAACCTGAATACAGAAAATAAAGCTTTTGACACTCAGAATTTCCCTGAGGAGACTCTCAATAAATAAGGATTGAAAAAGGTGGAGAACAAAGGATGCGGAGGGCCCCATGCCTGTGTTCGCCTTGGGCCCCCATATTGCTAAGTCCGCCACTGGCTCGCGGTGCTGCAGCCGCTAATCTCCCCAAACTTTACGTTCTGTCACTGCCTGCATCGATGCATGATCGCCAACTTCTGCATCACGCTGCATCAATTCCACACCTCTAATAACTGTGCATCGGTGCAAAAACATCATGTTTTGTTGTCTCCTGTCACTGTACCTCTGAATAGGGATTTAACGTAAATAAAACTTTCCTTCACACCATGATGTTAAACTTTACGCCAGTCCGCGGATCACCTGCGTGCTGAACCGTGCGATCCCACCGCGAGATGGTAAGTGGGTTTTATTTATTTACTTTTTTCCCACATTGTTAATAAGGAAGTAGAAATGTCCATCTTCATTGTTTAAAAAAAGACGAAACAAACGGCCGACTTTGTCAGATAGCCGCTCCACTGTTTCCTCGTATACAGGATGTGCAAGTTTCACTTTTAATTACTTCTAACACATTAGCCACGTTAGCTTTAGCCTTATTAGGTTATAATGTTTCACAATGCTTTTAGCTAGTTGTTGAGTTTGCCTGCAGAGAAGCCAAACACAAGCTTTTCCAGTTCTACTGTTGAGAGATGAGACATCGAGCTTCAGATATGTCCCTGAAGGATTAGGTCAGATAAAACTTTGATTATTGGGAAGATGCTGAAGAAAGAGAAACTGAGAAGTGAAAAGGGGGAAACAACAACAAATGACTGTATATATAGATGGACTCCACCTCCTCACGTTGTACAAAAATGAAGCCAAAACCCCCCAGAGAACACAAGAAGCTGTTCTGCTGCAGACTGAGCTCCTCTGAGGGATCTTTGCCGTTTTTTCTGGTAAGTTAGATGTGTTATTCTGGTAGCATGAGGGGCTGTACTTTGTGTATTTTGGCTTCTTTTTTTTTTTTTTTTTTTTACAACAAGAGGAGGGGGAGACAAGTCGTCCATCTTTATAAACAGTCATTGATTGTGTCCAAGATCTGCTGATAATGCCAGGTAATGTATATACAACTCTTTCACAGTGTATAAAGAGGAAAAACTCTTTATGAGCCAGCGTGCATCGCATGTGCAAAGTACTATTACAATATCTGTGAGACCAGGTTGGTGCAAACGAACCCTTGCCTTACCCTGGGACCATGATTAAACGTGCATCTCTTCCTGTGTCAGAGAGACATCTCTGTCAACATGGAGCTCTGTCAGTTTGCACCCGCAGACACACCAAGTTACTTCTCCTCTGCATCAGCTGCTGATTTCACACATTTCTCTGGCTACATTTTCACACATTTGATCTTTTTGTTACTTTTGTTCTTAATCTGCAATGACTGTGACCTGATGTAGTTAGTTATAGTAAAATGACTTGATATATTAGTCCAATTGTTGCTCAGCCAACATTTTTAGTAGCATCCATCCATCCATCCATTATCTTCCGCTTATCCGGTGCTGGGTTGCATTGGTAGTAGCATATATTGCTTATTATTCAATATTAATACGTCAGTGAGAACCTTCTTTCATGCAGATTAATGATGTAAAGAGGAAGGAAGTCAGACAACTTCTACAGCTTGACTTCTGCCTTCTGATGACCACAAAGGAGCATTTTCTGTGAAGAGAACATCCTCTCCCTGTTGTAAGTAGAATTATCCATTGATATGACTGATATGTATTTGCAAAGGTTCTTTACCGTCCCTGCTGATGTGTTTTATTCTCTCTGAAGTCACACAGGGATGAGAGGAGCAGCTATGAGTTTAAAAGCAGCAGCAGCAAGTGGGTTGGTTATCGTCCTTCTCGTTGTGCCAGGTACTGTACATCCTCATTTACATTGTAAGACATTTATTAAGCTTATTCAGAACAGGCTTCATATGTTTTTAAACATTTTATAAAAGAACAGACTTCCTAAATGTGCACTTTTCTGGATTTAATGTGAGATATGACGTTAAATGATACAAACCATTTAAAGCATATTCACTTGTGTATTTACAGATTGTTCTGTATCCTCATGTTTCAAAGTCTTTAGATGTGTTTCATGTTTTCACACATGAAACATCTGTTTGCATCATGTTACATGAACTTTTGAGAGGTTTGGAGTATTGCACATGACGAGTAGTTCTGTAAGGCTGGAGCTGTCAGTGGTACATCTGAAGGATTCAGTAACTTAAGAGTTAAGTTACGGAAGTCTGTATTTCCTTAATGAGAAGAAGGGGAACCAACTTTGCCAGTGCATCAAGTTACTTACTGACGTCTGTGAGAGCCTGACCGATACTGGACTTGTGTTCATTGTAGGTATTATATGTTATAATTAAAAGAATAACATTCAAAATCTGAAAAGTTATTGTCACATTTGCATGACATACAAAATTCAGACGATCTATGGACTGTCTGTCGCGGGGCAGAGGTCTGGAGCTCAGCCAACAGTCCGCAGGTCGGGACTCAGTCAAAACGTAGCATCACGGTGACATGGCTGTCTCTCTGCTCTGCTCTCTGTCTGTCTGTCTGTAGCACCGTAACTTTAACTTCGTTATGAGACTTGAAATAGACTTCACAAAACGTCTTCATTTGCCGTTCTGTGAATGAGAACAGTCCGCGTGGGTCTCACTGCTGTATGGAGCTGCAGGTGTGACGGAGGGCGGAGTAGACAGACGCACACACCTGGCAGCAGCGCGACGATTGCTTATTAAAACAAAACCCTGTCTCTTCCTGCGGGGTTGTACGGAGGTGTAGACGTGTAAGCTTGTTGTTTAGAGCGTAACCGCTGTGAAACTAGCAGAAAATAGAGCTTAAAGCTCCTGTACCTTCATTACTACCGAACTTCAAACTAACTGAGAGCCAGACTGTACACACGGAATCTCGTCTGCGCCGTTTAGATGCGCAGAGGGTAGAAACAGCGGTGCGCTGAAAGCAAGCTTTCTTTGGCTGATTACTGTGATTTTAACGTGAGTTTGTTGTTCACAATGTTTCGTTCTGTTTGGGAAAGATAATATGCTGCTCCCCTTCGCTGTGTGTGCTGCTCTGCTCAGCTGTGACGCGCACTCTGGCAGCGATAGGGACGTCCTCATTTCCCATCATGCCTGCCGCCTAGTGCTGACTGAGTAGTTTAAGTTGTTAAGTTTATGTTAGAAAATTGTCATTTTTGTGCTGGTTTATAACCATGAGTGAGGAGGCTGTTACATTTCTTCACTCAAGCTCTATTATGGTGGAATAACTTGGAGCTTGGTACTCCTGTTGATGAAACAAACGTTATACCCTCTGCTTGTCAGGAGGTGTAATGACTTTGTCTCACAGCACTGCAAGAATGAAAGTCATTAATAGTGGAGCATGTTGGGTGATATATATGCTGATACTGATATTTCTGCAAAATGCAATGATCAGCAGATGAAATCAGCTGACCGTAGAGATGTCAGCTGTCGTTCATTTCAGTGACCCGGATCTTTGGATCTCGTTCAGCTGAAAGATTCGTTCATTACATTCGTTCACCAGGTCGTTCAGTGACATTTCCGGTTTACCCGTAACTCACTCACTCTCACTTGTTCATGAATGATACAGCTCCCATTGCATTACTGGTCTTCTTGTTCAATCATCACAATATAACAACACAAAATTGTGTTTGTGTTCATCAGTGCTGTAAACATATGTGAACTGCTGATGTGTGCAAGATATACCCCCGCCGCCTTAGTTTGTCGTGGTCGAGGATCAGAATGTCTGACCTGTTGGGACTCATTTCGTTCGTTCACGACCGAGAGAGGACCCGGTCATTCGCCCCTCCTCTGTGCTCAAACTGAATTTGCTAGTGTGAAGGTTCTCAGTAATCCAGGTCATTGTAATTTTAATATGCTTCTAATATGAGAAAATCATCCTTAACAGAGGCAATGGCCTAGACACCACCTGGAGTCCAATTGGACCTCCAATCAGAGCCTCTGGATCTCCCTACAAGAAGTACCTTAATGAAATCTCCGTCTTTTTCTCTGTTGTTATGAATTTAATTCTCCTTCCTGATGTGCTCTGTGTTACAGTGGTTCAGGGCTTTGGAGTGACTTACTCTTCTACTCAGATCTGTGCTTTAAAAGGATCAACAGTGGACATACCCTGCACCTACACATACCCATCCACAATGACTACTGAAGTTCAAAGCAGCCTGTGGTTTACTAAAGAGAATTATTATGAACCTGTGGATCTGACCGCAGACTCAGACTACACAGGTCGTGTTCAGTATGTTTTTCATGAGAACGACTGCACTCTGAGAATCACAGACCTGAGAGAGAGCGACTCAGCTGAGTACAAGTTCAGATTCACAACAAACCAACCAGGTGGAAGTTTTAGTGGTTCACCTGGAGTCACTTTGTCTGTCACAGGTAACAGTTTCACCAGAATATTTGGTGTTTTTTGTGAATACTACTTTATCTTTGTGGGTTTTTTGTATCTGTGAACTTTATTGGTTTATTTTGAAATAACATTTCAGTTCTTTCTTCTCATGTTCAGACCTGCAGGTGCAGGTGGAAGGATCATCAACTCAGGCAGACCTGAGGTGTCACAGCAGCTGTAATGTGGCTGATAATCCTTCATATGTCTGGTTCAGTAATGGAGTGAAAATGGATGAAGAGACATCTTCTCTTAGAGGCTCTGTTAATGATGAAAACAGATATTCCTGCGCTGTTAAAGGACGTGAGGATTACCGCTCTCCTGTAGTGTGTGAGTTTACTCCACAGTGTCACTAACACAACTTATATTCTGTTATTTAACTCTTATTTTCTACTTAAATCATAGTACAATTTTCTTTACCAGGTTCTCTATATATTTTCCTCCAGATGGTCCAAAGCTTCCCTCTGTGTCAGTGAGTCCTGCTGAGATAGTGGAGGGCACGGCTGTGACTCTGACCTGTAGCAGTGAAGCTAACCCAGCAGCTACTTACACCTGGTACAAGGACAATGGAATTCAAAACCTTCAATATCTCAGTGAAGGACCGCAGCTTCTCTTCAGGTCCATCCAGTCCCATGAATCTGGAGAGTATTACTGTGCAGCTGAGAACAATCTGGGGAGGAAGTCTCAACACGTCTCCATAATTGTGAAATGTGAGTTGAACAGCTTGTTCAGTGGCAGCAAATTGCTTGAAGACATTATGTGTGAAGAAGAAACCCTCACTCCATCAGGTCCTGTGCTGGATTTTCAAGTTATAGCAAAAGTGTGAAACATTTACACTCCTACTTTTGTTACTTATCAGTATGTTTTTGCTCATGTGAAATCACTTGAAAACAAGAATCAATGTGTATTTGTTGTCTTAGAATGAGCCCTTTAAACAGGGGATGCAGTTGCTCCACCACAGTGTCCGCCATGTTGGCTCAATTTCTTTTTCAGGACCTTTAGCATTTGGTCTCAGTAGGTTCTCCAACATGCTTGGAGGGGACAGTGAGGCGAGGGGAGAGGTCATCAGTTAGTTGCAATTTGCAACCTCTCACTTTATGCCACTTAATCCTCCATACTGTGACTTTAACTTAACTATATTCACATCATCTTCTCCAGACGCTCCAAAGGATTCTTCTGTGTCTGTGAGTCCTTCTGGTGAAATCAGAGAGAACAATTATTTGACTCTGACCTGTAGCAGTGATGCTAACCCAGCAGCTGAATACACCTGGTACAAGGAACGTGGTAATCAAGCTGTCAGTACAGAAGCAAAGCTTGTCTTCAGCTCCATCCAGGCCTCTGACTCTGGAAAGTATTTCTGTGCAGCTGTGAACAGGCTGGGGAGGACGACATCTGTATCCACCAGCATTGATGTGAAATGTGAGTGAAACAACCCTTAATAAAATAAACATTCAGGCTGACTTTGCTGATTATATTCGCTTTTTTTTGTAGTTTCAGTCTTTGTTGGCGCCCAGATTTACTCCGCTGTTCAGGGTTATGCATTCAAGCTTCCCTCTGTGTTAGTGAGTCACTCTGGTGAGACAGTGGTTGGTAGTGGAGCATGCAGCTGGTGAACGAGAAGATTCTTCACTGCTAAATTAATCTGTAGTTAACCTACAAAGTGTTCACATTTCAAAGCAGCTACAGTCTGTGAGAATCTGCAGTCTGATCAGAAAATAAAAGACACTTAATCTTAGAGGACATGAAGACATGTGGTTCACTGTGTGTTTACTGCAGTTTGTCAGTAAGAAAGTGACACACTCTTTTAATTATACAGCAAATTATCCATCAACATTCTGATTTATTCAGCTGAATATAACAACAGTTGGAGGCCTGGATGAAAAATAATAGATGATATAAATTGTGGTTTTAAAGACACTGAGGTTTAATTCTCTCACGTGTTCTTTCTTCATGCTGGCTATTGGCTCCTGAACCAGAAAGCCAAACAAACCCAGCAGATAGAGACAGCTCTGACCTTCTGTAATGAACATATGAAGATTTAAACGTCTGTATTGTGTTAAAATGAATATTTTTGTCTTCTCAAGATGCTCCAAAGAGGACCTCTGTATCAGTGAGGCCCCCTGGTCAAATTATTGAGAACAGTTCAGTGACTCTGACCTGTAGCAGTGATGCTAAACCAGCAGCTGAATACACCTGGCACAAGAAGAATGGACATGTGGAACGTCAACCTCGCAGCCCAGGGACACAACTTTCCTTCTGGTCCATCAAAGCCTCAGACTCTGGAGAGTATTACTGTGCAGCTGAGAACGAGCTGGGGAGAAGTGAATCTGGACCTGTTTTAATTGATGTGAAATGTGAGTGAACAGATTATTATGACGACACTGAAGGTACAAATCATCTATTGTCACAAAGTGATGCCACACAGCGCTATGTTTCTGTGTTTATGTTCATGGGAAATGGCTTCATCTAATATACCTGTATGTCTGATATGTATATCTAATATTTGATCAGTTATTGGATGTTAGTATTGACAATTTAAGCATAAAAATGTCCACATGACATTAAAACAGATGTTTTCTCCTCCAGATGCTCCAAAGGATTCTTCTGTGTCTGTGAGTCCCCCTGGTCAAATTATTGAGAACAGTTCAGTGACTCTGACTTGTAGCAGTGATGCTAAACCAGCAGCTGAATACACCTGGTACAAGGAACGTGGTTATCAAGCTCTCAGTACAGAAGCAAAGCTTGTCTTCAGCTCCATCCAGGCCTCTGAGTCTGGAAAGTATTACTGCGCAGCTGGGAACAGGCTGGGGAGGACAACATCTGTATCCACCAGCATTGATGTGAAATGTGAGTGAAACAACCCTTTAAAAAAAGAAACATTCAGGCTGACTTTGCTGATTATATTCGCTTTTTTCTGTAGTTTCAGTGGTTCACTGTGTGTTTACTGCACTGTGGCAGTGAGAAAGTGACACACTCTTTTAACTATACAGCAAATTATTCATCCAACATTCGGATTTGTTAAGCAGAATGTGATGAGACATCATTTAGGTGGAGGCCTGGATGAAAGATAATGAGATTATATGAATCGTGCTTTTATAGACGCTGAGGTTTAATTCTCTCACGTGTTCTTTCTTCATGCTGGCTTTTGGCTACTTGGCAAACCCAACAACTAGAGACAGCTCTGACCTTCTGTAAATTTGTAGATTGAAATTTCCGTATCGTGTTAAAAATATATTTTTTTCATCTCAAGATGCTCCAAAGAGGACCTCTGTATCAGTGTGGCCCTCTGCTGAGATAGAGGAGCGCAGTTCTGTGAGTCTGACCTGTAGCAGTGATGCTAACCCAGCAGCTACTTACACCTGGCACAAGAAGAATGGACATGTGGAACGTCAACCTTACAGCACAGGGACACAACTTTACTTCTGGTCCATCACAGCCTCAGACTCTGGAGAGTATTACTGTGCAGCTCAGAACCAGCTGGGGAGAAGTGAATCTGGATCTGTTTCAATTGATGTGAAATGTGAGTGAACAGATTATTATGACGACACTGAAGGTACAAATCATCTCTTGTCATTGGTTTTCATATTGCATGCCATTTTTTAAATCAGTTATCCATCACAAACATCATCTATTGATTGGTAGTGTTATACAGATCGAGGTGGAAGGGGAACTTGTTTGGTATGGAGGTCGGGGGGATCTTCTCTGAACAACCTGGATGAGGCCATTTTACCTTAAACCTTAATTACATTAAATCAGAATCAGAATTTGGGTTTATTGCCAGGTAGGTTTGCACATACCAGGAATTTGGTTTGATAAACGTTGTTGTCATTTAAATTTGTACCTGAAAAAACGTTTTTATTTTACTTTAGACAAGTTAATTTATTAACTATATTTGAAAAAGTTTCCATTGTTTTATTGTAATATTAAAATATTTTTCCTTATCTTATTCATTTTCAGATACAGTTCATGCAGTGTCCTCACTGTTGACCTCGTATCAGTTCCTGCTGTCTCTCTTTCTCCATTATCTGCTGCTGTTTCTCTCCCCTCTTTCTGCTGCTGTCTCTTTAATTCATTACAGCATGCTGTGGGATCATCAGATGGCCCGCTAAACCAGCGCCTCCAGAAAGTGGTGCCTTAGCTCACTGCCTATATGGCCTACGCCTTGAGCTGGCCCAGCTTGAAGGCCACATTATTCATTTAATTTTTATCTCCTCCAGATGCTCCAAAGGTTCCTGATGTGTCTGTGAGCCCCTCTGGTGAAATCAGAGAGAACAGTACCGTGTCTCTGACCTGTAGCAGTGATGCTAAGCCTGAAGCTGAATTCACCTGGTACAAGAAGATTGGACATTGGAGGGATCAACTTCTTATTAAAAAGTCACAGTTTGTCTTCAGGTCCATCCAGGCCTCTGACTCTGGACAGTATAACTGTAAAGCTAAGAACAAGCACGGGGAAAATACATCTAAATACATCTCTTTAAATGTAAAACGTGAGTGAAACAGCTCAAACAAAAAGCAACATAAAGATGTTTACTTACTTAAAATAGTTCTTCACTATTCAATCAATCAAATTCAACATGAGTGTTGTCTTTATTTATGTTTGGTTTTTATATGTTTTACTCATGTCTGTTTTTGTTTAATTTTAATTTATTAATGCATCTTCAGATGGTCCGAAGCTTCCCTCTGTGTCAGTGAGTCCCTCTGCTGAGATAGTGGAGGGCAGTTCAGTGACTCTGACCTGTAGCAGTGATGCTAAACCAGCAGCTAAATGTACCTGATACAGGGAGAACCAAACACAGCCTCTAGGACCAGAGAGAAGTTATCATTTTACCTCCATCAGCTCCGATGATAGCAGGAACTACTACTGCAAGTGTGTGAATAATT
The DNA here is from genome assembly GCF_022749685.1 of Semicossyphus pulcher. Taxonomy (NCBI): domain Eukaryota; kingdom Metazoa; phylum Chordata; class Actinopteri; order Labriformes; family Labridae; genus Semicossyphus; species Semicossyphus pulcher. The sequence continues at coordinate 26,139,353 of NW_027211681.1, read as the reverse complement.
ACGGAGAAATCAATTCTTCACTTCTGTTCGTAGATGTCCAGTGTAAGCCACGCGACTCTTTTCTTCTTTTCATGGAACAAAAGTTCTTTAAATCATTCATTCAAATATTAATGGAGTTTGTCTCTCTATATTTTGTCCTCCAGATGCTCCAAAGCCTCTCTCTGTGTCAGTGAGTCCCTCTGCTGAGATAGTGGAGGGCAGTTCAGTGACTCTGACCTGTAGCAGTGAAGCTAACCCACCAGCTAATTACACCTGGATCAAGGAGCATGATGACTCACCAAAAGCTTCAGGACACATTTTTACCATCAGCAACCCAGGACCTGAACACAGTGGGAATTATTACTGTGAAGCCAAGAACACAAGAGGACGTAGTAACTCCACTGTACATCTGACTGTTGTGGCGGGTAAGTTTCACACAGACATACTCCAGTATAAGTAAGATGTTGACAGCTCCTCCATATGTGAAGGAGGAAGCACACAGTTGTCCTGTTAAATAACAAGATTAATCGACACGTTATGATCTGAGTTTTATGCTAACAACATAAACTACATAAGTTCAGCAAGATCTTGTTATGGTTAAAACAGGCCAATGTTGATTGTCAACTCCTGATTCAGCACTTCCAGCAATCTGTGAAGTTGGAAGCCCAACTTTGTCCTTCTGCCTCAACAGCTTAGACTGACAGTACGATGTTCACATGTACAAATATTCTGGTAATTTGTCAAAGTTCCAAACAAAAAAGAACCCAAAAAACATATTCAGAATGGGCTGAAGACAAGTCCAAAGAAAGTTTCTAAAACTGGAAAAGTATCATCTTAACCCAAATGTCTGAATCAGAAGATGCTTCATTTGGAAGGCCTAATTTGGAATATCCAAATAGTATATATTATTTTTGTGATCGCGGTAATTGGAGCATACAGTCTGGTCCTCCTTTTTTAAAAATTGGTAACCAAAACCCGGTCTGACACTTTTCCCAAGGTGTGCCATCCAAGACAGCCCAACAATGTCTCATCTACCCCCCGGAACTTGCAACAGCCTTGATTAGCTTTTAGGGATATACTAAGTCGGACTTCCCCCATGTCCTTAGACTCTCTTAGGCTTCACCCAACAGAGGATGTGTTGGTCAGGCTCAGGAGCCCCTTAAAGTTCCCTATTCTGGGTCAGAGGTCCTTTTGGTCTCCTAGTACCTGCCTGCTGCCTGCAGGAGACCCCAAGGTCAGCTAAGCTTGAAGCCTTCCTTCATGATTAGAATCATCTTACGGAACCACAAAGGCAACCATAGATCTTTGTCCGATGGTGTTATGGTACCAAGTGCACCAATGAACCTCCCTATGCTCAAATATTGTGTTTGTTATGGCCAATCTATGACTAGCACAGCAGTCCAATGACAACCACCACTGTGGTTCAGTTTGGGAAAGCCACTCTTCCCAATAACCCTCCTCCATGTTTAGTGTGGAAGTCTCCATGTGGAACTAAAGAATTCCAATATGAATCCAGGATGCCATCCAGGGACTTCGACAAGGGTTTCACAGCATCAGGGACGTTTGACTTTTGTCTTGGTCATCATTTTGTAATTTCATCAAAAGAAAATACATCAAGTTGGAAGAATATGTTTGTATTATTATATAATGGGGTAACTTTCTGCTTGACCCGAATCAATTGTCAGCCTTTTAATATGATCACTGTTTCTTTCAGGAGCGTGGAAACTTATTGCTCCTGCCACAGTCTCTGCTATTTTCCTCGCTATCATATTCATCTGTGTCCTCCTATGGATCATGTGAGCAGTTCTGTTTCACCAAAAAGCATTAGATACCATTGAGATTACTGCCATGGTTTAACTTTCTAAATATATCTTACTAGAAAGAGGAAGGCCTCCAAGCATCCATCTGAGCCTGTTGAGAGACCAGACAACAGAGAACAGGTGAGGAAGTTCATAAATTCAAAGAAGGAAGTATCTTTTTGTGTCTCGGTTTTCAATTTAAGACCAAAAAGGAATGCCTACAAGGATTCACTCTGTAAAAGCTTTGTTACAAGTGGAAATAGATCATGAAGCCTGATGTTCCTCCTCAGCTCTGTGTTTATCAAATGTATGATACACAGCAGACTGGAGTCTCTGTTAACAGTGACAGACAGACAGACAGACAGACAGACAGAAAGATCCGCACGATTAATACACAGAAAAAAACGATTTTTAAGAGACACAGCGGATAAATGTTACATCAGACAGGAATGAAAGGAGAGGTCTCCCCTTATCGTTCCCGTGGATATGGGGAAAGTGGGTGGTGCTTAATGTGACCCAGGACACGTGTGCGTTCACACTACTAGACGTATGTGGATAAATGTGTCCCAGACCACTTCCGTATGTGGCCTGAGTAATCAAATCTGAATGTGTCTTCAATCCATCCTGGGAGCGTTCAGACCTGTAGTTAAGTCTGTCCACTTGTGATCTGATCACGAAGACCACATGTTGATACCAGGTCTGAACGGGGTCTTATTCCAACAAAGACAATCCCTTTTAAGCTGCTTACATGGCTAATGGAAAAGTAGTATTCCACAGCTTTTCACATTTACATGGAGCCTATTGCCAATCCTTGCAAACTGAAGGCTTGTTGGTTTGTTTACAATGCACAGAGCTGACATTAAAAAGGATCTTGAACCTGATCTGGACAGATATGTTGAATGTGCTGTTTAAATGCCCAGATAATGCTCCCTAGAACTGAATATCACCATATCCCACTTATCTTAATTATAAAATGCTACAATATGAATAAGGTATCTGGACCATGACCCATAACAGAATCGGAATATGATCATAATAATATGATAATATTGGTCGAAAATTCTAATACATGTAAAAGTATTCATTGACACACCAGGAGTAGGTAGATTTGCGCTGGTGTAGATACTGTGGTGGGTAGTTGAGGAGAGAGGAACAGGTGAGCAAGTTGCTGCAGGAGCAGTTGACGAAGACCGTTGAGAAAGTGAGGGGATCTGTTGGACGGATGGACAATTACAAATCCTGGAGAGCTACAGAAATACATGGACCTGAGGGACGAAAGACCTAGCTAGAGACTTGAACAGTGGGTCAGACTGGTTCTACAAAATGTCATCACTGCCCTTTGAAGAAATAACAACTATTTATCATCTGTTATTAATGACCAGGAACTGGAACACCAATAAAACCATTGGTTTCACATACAAATCTCTAGCTCCCTTTTCTTTTTTGCCTTGATTAATTCTAACTTCTGTCTTTGTAAGTGACACAAGCCTTAAATTCTGTCTTTCAGATTTCCATCTACAGAGAAATAATTGAACCTATTTGTCCAATGTCCACAGATACAACCGGCCAGGCGGGAGGGTGATCTTGAATATGCCACTGTCAACTTTTCCAAAGAGCAGGCTGATCCTATCTACTCCAACGTCACACCAGCAAAGTCCAAAAGACACAAGAAACAAAAGAAGGAAGAAGAAGAAGAGATGGTTGAGTATTCTGCTGTGAAATTTAACAGTGCCAGTACAGCCCAGAGGTAAACAACACGTCACATTACAACATTATATTATAAAAGATCAAAGAACTGTAATTCTAATAATTTTGTTTTTAACTTTATTTTGTCCTGTTAACATGCTACATTCAATGTATTTCTCCTTCAGACCCTGCAGGGAGGAAGCTGCAGAGGATCCAGCTGCATTGTACAGTGCAGTCATCAAACCCCCCAAAAAGCATGCACCAAGGAACCTCTAGTCTACTTTCATCCATGGAGACCCTTAAAAGAAACCACTTTGAGTATTAAAACACATTCCTCAGGAAACGCTAGTTCAAGAACGCAGGTATACTAATTATGGCAGTATATGCTTTGTGTACGACTTAGCATTTAAGTCAACTGTAACAGATACGTAAAGTGTTTATGAATGATTGTATTAGATTATGAACTAAAACAAAACCCAGCCATCTTCACACCATCTCCAGGGCTTTGAAGGAGAATCATTTCAATGCTCTAAACTTGTTTTATTTTCTAACTTTTTCATTTCCTCTATTGTCGTTATTTGTACACTCATTTGAAATTATTTATACTACCGTTACATTCCAAAGTAGCGTTCATTGCTGCTTTCTTTATTCTTACTGCAGTTAATGGGCCTAGTTGTTTTGTATGTATACCTGTCTATGTTGGTAACATTATATTTGTATATATCCTCTGCTTTGCATTTTATATGTTATGTATTTTTTGGGTTTTGCTCTGCAAAGAAAGAAAAGTAACTGGAGAAGAAATAGTTTTGTTCGCTGGTTTATAATGTCTGTGTCAGGGCTTGTTCATTTTTTTCCCTTCATTTTTTGTTCAGTGTCTTGGTGTGCTTAACACAAACTCCTGCTTCCCTCCTGTTACTTGAGCACATTTATAGATTAGACAATAATCTCCTGAACTGTAACTTCCTCACTGATTTCAACCTCTGAATATAGTTAGTTGAAATGGCATTCAAGTAGCCCGTCATCATGGCTGCGTCTGTGCCAAGATAACACAGATACAATTCATTGTCATACTTTTTGAACAGGTTATATAAATTGGCCAATAATATCATTATTAGATGAGCCACTAACACCTTGTCTTTTCTCTTTATAAAGACCGGAGACTACGGGTAAGAGTGCTGGATCTTGGGTGGAAAAAAAGTGACGACTCGGGACTTGACTTGCCTTAACTAAGGACCTGACTTGACTTGGTATAACCTGTGACTAGCCTTGACTTGAAAAAATGACTCGAGACTTGCTTGAGACTTGGACCAAATGACTTGAGACTTACTTGGGACTTGAGCAAAGATGACTTGGTCACATCACTGGTATATAGTATATTAGTATTATAGTATTAGTACCATCTATTTGCCTGTTCATTCACCCATCATGCACTGAGCCAAAAGTTAACAAGTGGATGGTCAGTGTTTCCCACAGGATTTTGTGAGACTATGTTGGATGGACTCCGACTACCAGATAAAGGCAGTGTGTTTTCATGTCCGTACCAAACAATTAACGACCATGCTTTTTTTATTCGGATCTGGATGGCATTGTTTTTGGGCCGAGACCTATTTACAGTTTTGACGAGCGCATCTATTTTAAAGACACAGAGGGAGAAAAGAAGTGAGTCAGGGAAAAGTAGACATGGCGTGCTCTAAAATGAGAAAAGTTGACAGCAACAACAGAGATTTTAATCAAGACTGGACAGACTCATATGATGTTCTGTGACTGTGGCCATTATTAAACGTGGACACCGTCTGACTCCGTCACTCTGTCCGTCACTGTTAACAGAGACTCCAGGCTGCAGTTTAGTTCAAACTTCACTGATAAACCTGAGAGTTACACAGAGCTACACCAGGCTTCATCATCAAATGACCAGTTTTCCACTTATGTCTGCACTTCTTTTCTTATGTTTGTGCTCTCTCTCTCTCTCTCTCTCTCTCTCTCCCTCTCGCTCTCTTCAGGTCCGTTAGTGCACAGTATGTTTAAATATTATTTGTTTCATTATTTATTGTCCGTTTTAAAACTCACCATGAAAAAAAGTATAACTGCAATTGCTTTTCAGCAAAACATAAAATAAAATTTGGCTGAAATAAAAGGTAAAGTGAATCCTCTGATTATGGTATAAACTTTATAAGTCATTATAATCCTGCCAGGAGGCAGAGAGAGCAGCTTCAGTGAAGAAGTAAAGCTCTCTCTCTGCATGGACGACATTAGACTACCATGTGAATTATGGCCCTTCAAATCCTGCAAGAATGTGACATTCAGGCTTGAAGTACCAGACATTTATTATTTGAATTAATTTGTTTTCATTTACAAAAATAATGACACTTATATCATAAACTGGGGCATAAAAATAAACCTGAATACAGAAAATAAAGCTTTTGACACTCAGAATTTCCCTGAGGAGACTCTCTCAATAAATAAGGATTGAAAAAGGTGGAGAACAAAGGATGCGGAGGGCCCCATGCCTGTGTTCGCCTTGGGCCCCCATATTGCTAAATCCGCCACTGGCTCGCGGTGCTGCAGCCGCTAATCTCCCCAAACTTTACGTTCTGTCACTGCCTGCATCGATGCATGATCGCCAACTTCACGCTGCATCAATTCCACACCTCTAATAAATGTGTGTGGCCGAAGGGAGGGAGTGAGAAGAGTCGAGAATAGCCAGGCAACGCCACCTGGGGAATTGCAACCCAGGAAATACAATAACCACTCTTACTTTAGAAGAGCACACAGGTTCGTTACACCAATATGTTTAAAGAGGACGAGAGACGGACTTCCACATACAATAAGTTTTATTAATTCAAATAACTGAATAGGTCTAAAAGAACACAAAGATGTCACAAATGCACGGCCTGAGTGTCAAAATAACAAAGCACTGTAAATTGTGGTAAAAGCATACACAAATGGCAGGAACAGGGCTAAGGCTTAGCTTGGCGGACAGACTAAAGCAAAGCAACCAACAAAATAAACCCACTACTAACCACCACATGCCACACCAAATTCAGGGAAGTGAGAGGGGAATCACCACCGGGGGGAGTCTGCCGCACGCTACACCCGCTCCTGTCCTGGAAAAGAAGAAAACAAAATTATAATACCACGTGTGATGGGACACTCAGGCAGATGGATTGTACAGTTAAAACAGAATGATACTACACCACGCACACTCACACCCAACAGACAAAGAAATAAACCTAATAACTAATTAAATGATAGAGACCAAATACGAATCTATAAGAAAACAAAGTAACACGATAATAACAAAAAGAAACTTAACACCAAAAACTCAGCTGTGAGTGTTACGCCCCGTTGCCGGGGAAAATGATAAAGTAAAAACGGTGAAAAACTACAAGAACACCACACGTTTGCCGCCATTCAGTGTATTTTCTTTTTTAGCCACGTTTCTCTCATGCTTCTCTCTCAACACGCCAAAAAAAAGGCATCAACAATCGATCGCTGTGCAGCACATTCGCCACAGACTTGACAAAGAAAATAGAAGAATACAATTGAGTTTTTAAACATAACTTATGCAAATGCATTCTCATAAAAGGTAAGTAAAAGATTGTAAACAAAAACTGATAGAAAATAAACTATTTTATCTATTACTGTTGTTACTGTCTCTGTTGTCGTTTCTGGACCTGCGAGGCAAAAGCAGTTGAACACGGAACAGATGATCAATCATCATTTTAACCTTTTTAGCTCAGAATACATGTAAACAATGAATTATTATTACTTTTTAACAACGGTTTAACCCTTTTAGCTCAGAATACATGAAACAATGAATTATTCCATTTTTAATCACTATTCCTAATGAATTATTATGTTACACTTTGAACAACATGAATTACATTGTTTTTAATCAAATCTTACCATGAATTATTGTTTTTAGCCATAAGCTTGGTCTTTTTATCATGCACAACTTTATAACCATGACACACTCCCCTACAACACAGATGTCGTCCCCGACATCTCAACCAACAGGTGAGTAATGTTTAAAGCATTTACCTATGTCATTATATCATCAGATCAATCATTCTACAGTCTGTATACAATCACTCGGCTTATTCAAAGTCCAGGAGTGTGTTACACATGTGTATCAGCACTCTGCTTGTCCATCAGTCCATTTATGACTGTATAAGGTATGTATATGTGCATGTATGTCAACACTCAGTCCATGAAACAGTCCATCCATGAGTGTGTGTGTATGTAGTTGCATCAATACTCAGTTTGTGAAAGAGTCCATCCACGAATGTATGATATGTGTATGTAAGTGTATCAACACTCAGTGTCCAACAGTCCATCAAAGAGTGTATAATGTAGAGGTGTAAGTGTATCAACACTCAGTGTCCAACAGTCCAGCAATGAGTGTATGATATGTGTATGGTGTGTGTGTAAGTGAGTCTTCTTCTTTCAGTAGCCCGGTGCAACAACAGGCTGATAATTCCAGTGCTGTACTGGAGCTGTCCATGTACTTGCTGCTTGCATGGCTCCATAGGATGCGGGAGGATAGTAGTGCATCATGTAATCTGGGAGTCCGGTGCCACAGCAACTGGGATGGCCGAGCTGATCATATGTGAAGACTCTTGGAGGCCGTCTCTCTCTTACTGGTCGCTGGTACTGTTGTTCATCCACACTGTGATCTTCACTTTGAACAGGTGACTCTGCTGCTGGCATTCTCTCCTCCAGTGAAATCTCCTCTTGAACTGACATGTCCTCTTCTGACAGTGGATCTCTTGTGTCCTGCTCCAGCTGGTGCATGTCCTGATGCTCAGGCTCAACATCCTCCACGAGCTGTGTGACACCTTCATCAGCATCCTCTCTGTCTGTGTGGACTTGGGGCTGTGGCACAGGCTGATGTCTGAGTAGATAGTACCCATAGTCGTCATCATCACTATCATCATCGTTTGTCTCTTGGTCTGTTTGATCTTTGCCTCGATGAGTCTGAGCTGTGATTTGTCTTTTCACTTTAGCTGGTTTCAGCTGAATTTCTAGTGGTAAATGGTCACATGGCAACAGGAGGTTACGGTGCAGGATCCTACGTCCTCTCGCTTTGCCTTGCTCAGGTATCACTTCATATATGGGCATGTCTTTTCCCACCTGACGAATTACTTTGTGGATGCAATCTTCCCAGTGATTCCTGAGCTTTCCTGTCCCTCCACTAGGTGTCATATTCCTGATGAGAACACGGTCGCCCTCATGCAAAACAGAACTCCTGACTTTGTTATCATGATTCCTCTTGCTCCTTTCAGCACATTTCTTTGCATTTGCTGTTGTGATCTCATAAGCCTCTTGCATCTGTTGTTTCCACTTTTTCATGTACTCTCGATGATCAGCAGTTCCAGTCTCAGGGGTCAAACCAAATAACAAGTCAACAGGTCACCTTGGTGATCTGCCAAACAGAAGGTAAAAAGGGGAAAAACCTGTGACTTCACATCTGGTACTGTTATATGCGTAGATGAGCTTAGACAATGACTCTCTCTAATCTGACTTTTGTTTCTCTGTGAGCGTTCTTAGCATTTGTAGCAGTGTTCTGTTTAGCCGTTCCACTTGCCCGTTGCCTTGTGGGTGATACGGCGTGGTTCGAGAGCCCATCACTCCACAATTTTTCTTCAGCTGTGCAAACAATTGATTCTCGAATTCACCTCCCTGGTCGTGGTGAATTCTCAGAGGGAATCCAAACTTCAGTGCATAGTCATTAAATATTTTATCAGCAACAGTCTTGGCAGATTTCGATGTTGTGGGGTAGGCTTGTGCAAAGCGCGTGTAATGATCTACTATTAACAATATGTATTCATATCCACCTCGGCACTTATCCAGATGTAGGAAGTCAATGGATACAAGCTCGAATGGCTGAGTGGTGACAATCGGTACGAGTGGAGCTCTGGCTTCTCTACAGGGCTTTTTCTGTTTCAGGCATGTACAGCTTTGTGTGACGTAGTGCTCTATCTCTCGCTGCATGTGTGGCCAGAAGAAGCGATCCCTGATGAGCGATGTTGTGCGTTCCACGCCTTGATGTCCCATCTCATCGTGGAGCTGTTTCAACACTGTTACTTTGTATCTTTCAGGCAGAACAAGCTGAGTTCTGGTTGCAGTCTTTCTTTGAAGTATCCCGTCTCCATCCAAGGTAAGTTTCTCCCAGTCACGCAGCAAACATTTGGTCTGTACATTGAATGACTTTAACTGCTGTCTTGTCGGCTTTTCTTTTGATTGTTTACAGGCAATGACTGGACCAATGGTTGGATCATCTCTCTGAGCTCGACAGATATCTGCTCTTGAAAACGGTGTAGGTGTGTCTCCACCCATTTCTGTACACTCACAAGACATCATGGACCACACTGTGTGTGAGACATCACTTTCAACAGCTTGTACTGTGGCTTGCACTGAAGGGGATGACATTTCCTCTGTGCATTCCTGCATCATCGCCTCTATGTCACAGGGCATTCTTGAAAGACCATCAGCATCACAATTTTCTTTGCCTGGACGATACTTAATAATTAGGTCAAAGTCAGCTAATTCGGCAACCCACCTATGCCCTGTTGCATTTAATTTGGCTGTTGACAACACATAGGTCAGTGGGTTGTTGTCGGTATACACAGTACAGGAGGAGCCAATTAAATAGTCCCTGAATCGTTCGGTAACAGACCACTTCAAAGCTAAGAATTCAAGTTTCCCTGAATGAAGATGATAGTTCTTTTCTGCTTTGGTCAAGGTGCGTGATGCGTAGGCTATTACACGTAGCTTACTCTCCTGTTCTTGATATAACACAGCACCTAACCCTTGGTGTGAAGCGTCTGTGTGCAAGATGAACGATTTGTTGAAGTCTGGGAATCCAAGAATCGGTGGCTCAACCAAACAGTCAATCAGTCTCTCCAGTATTTGTTGATGTTCATCAGTCCATGTGATCGGCTTGTGTGAAGGTGCCCCTTTAAACTTTCCTTTCACTTTTCTTGTCCGTGTGTTACTGTCCTTGTGTTTGTCGGGTTTGGGATCTGATTCTGTCAGAGCATAAAGTGGGCCGGCGATGCGGGAAAAGTCTCTTATGTACTGCCGGTAGTAGCTCAGGAGTCCCATGACTGCTCTCAGTTCTCCCACAGTCTGCGGTCTCTTCTCCTTTAAAGCTCTCACTGCTACAGTATCAGCAGGGTCCATTTTACTGCCATCCGCAGACACGATGCGCCCCAAGTAGCGGACCTCACGTCTGAACACTTCACACTTCCTAGGTTTCAACTTTATGCCATGCTGACGTAGCCGCTGTAGCACTGTCCTCACATGTTCGACGTGATCCTCAAAGGTTCTGCTGAAAACCAGTGTGTCATCTAAATAAGGGATACAGATGTCATCTCTCAGTCCTTCCAAACAATTCTCCATGCAGCGCTGGAAGGCAGCTGGGGCGTTCATAAGACCGAAGGGAATCCTGATCCACTCATAGAGACCCCATGGTGTCACAAAAGCGGTCAGAGGTCTGCTCTCCCTCGTCATAAATCCCTGATGGTACGCCTTCCCTTGGTCTAGGAGAGAGAACCATGAGTTGCCTCCTAGCCCATCCATTATGTCTTGCACTCTGGGTATAGGCTGACGGTCAGGGAGCGTCTTCCTGTTCACCTCACGGTAGTCAATGCACAGTCGTAGACTGCCGTCTTTTTTTCGGACACACGACTGGTGAAGCATAAGGGGAGTTAGATATCTCTACCCAGTCCTGAGCGATGAGGTCACTCAGGTAGTCCTTCATTTCCTGATACAGTGGCTTAGGCACAGAGAGATATGTTTTTGCTACAGGCTCAGTGTCTTTCAGTGATATGTGAAGTTGCAATCTTTCTATGCGGCCAATATCATCATCTGTCCTTGAAAAGGAGGCAGACTCCTCTCTTAACATATGGCGAACTGTCTCCTGTTCTGGCTCGCTGAGATGACTCCGATTTACAGGTGGGTCCCAAACATTAACATCCGTTTGACCCGCTTTAGCAGTGATGTGATTTGTTGTGACTGACGGTGGTGGGCGAGATCTCTCCAGCACAGAGGTGGGGTAGACTGCCTGGACATGCTGGACAGTCCCAATAACAGTTCTCCCTGCTAACACAATGTCATGATCTGTTGGGTTCTGCACACTTACAGTAATAGAGGGTTTTTTTGTGCCTCTGGTTACCTCTACTGCCATGTCACACAGTTCAAGTCCCTCTGTCCAGCGAGGATTCACATCAGGCTCGAAGATGAGTATTGCATCCTCCTGTGGGGAGTCCATGTGGACGTGACACTCAACTTGGACTGACAGGTGTTTAGGTATGTTGATTCTCTCCCTTTTTGTCTTGACTACATACTCATTTGCTTGCTTAACACTGACTTGCTCAACAACAGCAGTTACATGTTTTACAAAAGTGTCTGTGTAGCCTGGGAATGATGCCCTCACTGTTTTACTCAGATGTTCCCTGTGAGTAGTGTCTGATTGTTTCAATTCACTGTCAACAATGATCTTAATTACATTAGAGCCAATGATTGGTTGAGCAAGTTTTCCACCCATCATTACAAGCTTGGGAACAATTACTTCTGTCTTGGATGCAGCCCCGGAAGCTAACCTGAAAGCTATCTCAACCCAACCTGTGTATGGCATGCTTTCCCCATTTGCTGCTTTTATATCTAGGCCCGGTGCCACGTCCAAAATGTCAGAAATGTCTCTCAGTCTTGTGTCTGGTAAGTGCACTTCTTTCCATAACTCGTCGATTATTGTCACTTGGGAGCCTGAGTCCCACAGAGCTTGGACCCTTTGACCTTGGATGAGGCAGCTGACCATGTGTTTCTCTCCTACTAATGGGGCTCTCTTAGCCTGTTTTTCTCTTCTTGAGGTAGCGTTAGCAGTCATACATGAGAGAGGTTTGCAATGTTTTTTGTGTTCAGCCCAATTATCAACTTGACATGGCCTAGAGCAATAAAACACCTTTTTACAGGATGCACACTGTTTCAGCATTACCCCTTCTCCCTTCTGTCCACAGTGTGCACATTGCTGGGACCTCGCTGTGTGATTGGTCACTCCCTGTCCCGTGCGAGTGACCTTCCTCCGTTTAAAGGCTCACCTCCAAATTGTCTCTGTCCCCTTGCTCGACATCCAGCAAGGAAATGTTCGCTGCTGCCACACCTGTAGCAGTGTGTACAATAGTCCTCAGCTCCACTCTGTTGACAGCCAAAACATCTCCTCATTCGTCCGCGATTTGGTGGAGGGAAGCTGCGTTGTGGGGCAAATCTTTGCTGGTACTGGGCAGTTCCACCTCGGTGTCTGGGGCCTGCATTGAACCAGTAGCTCTGTGACCAATCCTGCATCTGCTCACCTGAGAATTGCTGTCCTGATGTGCCATCCGCGCCCCCTGCTGGTGGTTGTGGTCTGGGTGCGTGCTGGGGCTGTAGCATGGACTCCCTGATTTGAGACACTTCCACTTTCAGGTCTTTCAACAGAGCTATCTCAGATTTAATCTCCTCAAGCTGGGAGAGAACGACAGGGGAAACTTTAGGATTTTGGTGAGTAGCTGGTTTTTCATTCTTTTCAGCAGGAACATCACTTGACTGTGCTGAGTGAACAGAAACAGGTTTCTGTTGCCCGGCCATTTTCTTTTTCATCTGTCTCTCTGTTTCATAGGCACATGCAGTGTTCATTCTCTCAAGCAACAGTTGGTCAGAGATGTCAGCTTGCTCCAAATAAGGCTGAAGATCACGCTTGATGTTGTCGTTCTGAAGTCCAGTTAACACAGTGTGAAGAAACATTCTTTGCACTAGCCCAGGATCATACTGAAGACCCGACTCAGATTCCTGTGAGGCAAACAAGATCTTTTGTCTCAGGTCGAGAGTGCGGATGAGGAAGTTCTGGGGGGGTTTCTTTAAATCCTTGCACCTCAGAAGTCAACTGAGTGTAGAGATCGGTTGAACTTTTCTCTTGATAATGTGAACGGAGGATTCGTCTCAATGTTGGTAAAGTCAAGTTCATTTTGCCCTCCAAATAGCTGCGAAGCTGCATACCAGGCGCTATGGCTCTAATCACTGAATCCACAATCTCTAGCTCTGGAAACCCCTTGCTTAGACCATGTTCAATTTGCCTTGCTAAGCTTGAAAAAGTCAGTTTGTCTTTTTGACCAGGCTCACCAATTTGTCCAGCAATTTTAAAGTCTTTGTGCCAGTGATGAGGTGGAGGGTTGTGGACTGTGTTCTGTGTTACCTGTCTGTTGTAACCGTTGCTTTTGGTGTCTCTTTCGTTCTGTGTGCTTGCTAGCCGGAGCTGCAACACTTCAATTTCCTTTAATAATTTTTCCTCCTCTTCATCTTGTTTTTTCTGCTGCTCCTCCGCTTGTTTTGTTACGCTAGCATTGCACACAGCCTGTAGCTCGTAGATTTTGTCTTGAAGATGGAGTAAGTCAGCCATACCTTGATCCTCAAGGTCCTCTAGCTCTTCTCTCTGGATGTAGCTTGAAATTAGCGTGATGAGGGCCGTGCGTCCTTTGCCGCTAACATGCTCGAACTCCGCTCCGCCGAGGATTAAATAGTCACACAGCTACACTAACCTTTCTCTGGGCAGCAAACACAGTTCTCTTATAACTCCGTGTTGTAGTTTCTCTATCTCTGTCGACGCCATCCTGCAGAATGTGGGCGCTAACGGCGAGGTGGTACCGATTAATCTTCTTAGCAGTTAGCTCTCCTGGTATGTAGCAATACCTCAGATTACTTGTAGCCGAAGACGGTCGGGTTCCCACGGCGGCCGACTCCTCACTTGCTCCGATGGTCCGGGTTGTTTTAAAAAAAAAAAGGGATGTGTGACGGTTGGGGACACCTCTCGTCGATGTTAAACCACGCTGCACACAATCCCAGCGGTGCCTCCAAATGTTACGCCCCGTTGCCGGGGAAAATGATAAAGTAAAAACGGTGAAAAACTACAAGAACACCACACGTTTGCCGCCATTCAGTGTATTTTCTTTTTTAGCCACGTTTCTCTCATGCTTCTCTCTCAACACGCCAAAAAAAAGGCATCAACAATCGATCGCAATGCAGCACATTCGCCACAGACTTGACAAAGAAAATAGAAGAATACAATTGAGTTTTTAAACATAACTTATGCAAATGCATTCTCATAAAAGGCAAGTAAAAGATTGTAAACAAAAACTGATATAAAATAAACTATTTTATCTACTACTGTTGTTACTGTCTCTGTTGTCGTTTCTGGACCTGCGAGGCAAAAGCAGTTGAACACGGAACAGATGATCAATCATCATTTTAACCTTTTTAGCTCAGAATACATGTAAACAATGAATTATTACTTTTTTACAACGGTTTAACCCTTTTAGCTCAGAATACATGAAACAATGAATTATTCCATTTTTAATCACTATTCCTAATGAATTATTATGTTACACTTTGAACAACATGAATTACAATGGCCGCTTTTCCCAGATTCGATCGTTCTTAAGGACTTAAGAAGGCTCTTAAGAAGGGTTCGGCTAAGAAGGAGCGCTAAGATAGGGGTGTTTCCCAGACGCGTTCTTAACTGCCTTCTTAAGATCCCGCCAAAGAAGCTTCTTAAGAAGCTCTTAGTGGGAGCTGTCCACCGCCGTGGTGCTGAAACTAAATCAATCGATGCCAGGCAAATCGATCACCCACCACTTTATCAGCGCATAAATCACACACAAGACCCTGTGGTCCCCACACACAGGTGCAATTAGGCTACGCGCGCATGTGTGTGTGATCACAGCTAACAGGTGTATCCAAGTAGTAATCAAGCCCATTAACGCATATATACCCCCCTGTGGCTAGGCACACACATGTGAGAATGGAAAAAGCAGCCAGCAAACGAAACAAGAGGTCACCCTCGTTTACCGCAGAGGAGATGGCCGTATTAGTGGACGAGGTCTGGCAGCACCGTGATGTGTTATTTGGGGGAACAAAGGGCAAAAAAAACATCGCATTAAAGAACCGAATTTGGCAGGCCATAGCCCAAAAGATGTCCCCCTCTAGTCCCTGTGGCCTGCGAGACTGGGGTGCTGTAAGAAAGAAGTGGCAGGAGTTCCAAAGCCAAACCAAAAAAAAAGGTGCAAAGGTGAGGCGAGAGAGCATGGGCACGGGTGGTGGCGCACCTGGTGCTACAACCCTCACTCCGGACGAGGAAAAAGTCCTTTCCATAATTGGAAAGACGGCCTCTGAAGGCATTAGTGGGGGCATCGATCTTCTGGGGGACGAGGGCCTCTCAGAAAACAGTGAGGGCGAGGAGGAGGAGGAGGAGGAGCCATCTGGGAGCAGAGCGGCGACATACACGTCCCCAGGAGAGGACGACCCCCCACAACCGAGCCCTGTCCCCGCGCGCCAACCAGCAGGGCCCGGTGTCCGCATGCGGGGAGGCTTAACAGGGCGGCCCCCCATAACGACCTGCACCTGCAGCGAGACGCTGGTGCGTCTCGAGAGGGAGAAACTGGCGGTGCTGCGGGGGATAGAGGGCCAACTGGAGAGACAGACTGCCCTCCAGGAGGAGATGGTGCAGATCCAACGCCAGAAGTTGGAGCTGCACCGGAGACAGCTGGCACTTGCCGAGGCGCAGTTCAACCGTCCCTCCATCTCGGTCCCAATAATTCTCCCCCAGGATGGAGGTAAGGGGCATTTCAATTTTTTTTTCTCCGCATTGCACAATGTATCCCGTTCAATTTCACTAATCAATCTCCCTTCATTGCAGGTGATGCAGATGCAGACGCCCAGTAACGACAGCGGTGCCACTGCTTTTTGTTTCTCTTTGTTTTTTTTAATAAACTACTTTTCCTTTTCAACCGTGTGTTGTGTGGATCATTTTGCGTCATTTCCTAGCTTTCAAGCCCTATACATGATAGTTGATATGGGTTGTGTGATGGTAGTGGGTTTAATGTTGGGAGTAGGGTGGTGCTGATATCAGTGCTTGGTGACTGGTGGTGACGGGGTAGGGGCTGATAGACATCAAAAGAGATTCACAAGCTCCTCTCTGGTCTGGACACCAGCTTGGTGGAGTGCTGCTCGGGATTCGTGGGGGGCGGGGTTGGGGGCTTCGTCTTCCGATGTTTCCCCATCTTCATCCACAGGAGGCGGCTCATCTGCTCCAACGCGCACTGCTATGTTGTGCAGCATGGCTGTGACAACAATCACGCGGCAACATTTCACAGGTGACAAGCGCAGCCCCCCCGACGAACGATGGATACATCGGTAACGAGACTTCCACCTGCCAAACACCCGTTCAATGTGGGTCCTGGTGTGTGTGTGGGCCTCATTGAACCTCTCCTCCTGTGGTGTTGCTGGGTTGGTTATCGGTGTCACGAGGTAACTCCTGAGAGGGTAGCCACTGTCCCCGAGGAAGATGCTCCTGCCGAACTCTCCTCTGCCAGCCTTCTGCCCCACAGCTGAGTTGGCCCACGAGAAGCTGTCGTGTGTGCCTCCTGGCCACCTGGCAACGATGTCTGTGATGAGGCCATCGTGGTCCACCGCCACCTGAGTGTTGATGGCAGCGTAATGTTTCCTCCCAATCCAGCACGGATCCACCAGAGAGGGATTGTGGATTGGGATCAGTGTGCCATCCACGACACCAATCACCCGGGGGATCCCAGCCATGGCATGAAATCCACGGTGGACCTGGCGGACCTCGTCCCGTGTGGTGGGCATTCTGATGTGTGTCTGGGCATGGCGCAGGAGGATCGGTGTCACGGCTGCCACACTCCGTGAAACCGATGCCTTGCTGAGGCCGGTGCCATCCCCCACCACCTCCAGGAAGCTCCCTACTGCGTAAAAACGCAGCGCGGCCAGGAGCTGCACCTCCGGGCTGAGGGCAAAATTGCAGCGGGTTGCCCTCTGGATGTGTGGTGACACTAGCGTGACGAGGCGTTGGATCTCCAAACGGGGAAGCCGGTACTTGGACTGGACAGCCCGGTCCGACAGCACATTAAGTGGGGAGAAGTGCTGACGCACATAGGCATTTATGTAAACCATCTGGCTTCGCGCACGGCGACGCTGTTGGTTAGCAGCGAGAATATGCTGTATTGCAGCCATGGTGTCTCACACGCGTGGACTTCAGCAACGCCTTTATATAGACTAGCAGGTGGAGCCTCTCTTGATGAGGTTCCAGCCGGGTTCAATTACACCTGTCGGTTTCCCTGATATCTGTGAAATACCACAGGGTTGTTGATGTTTTTATAGCTAATGTAAACTCATATGCAGATGCCGAATGTGTGTGAAAACGTAATGAGTGATAGTAATGATGATTCATTTTATTTATGTAGCTACAGGAACACATGGGCAATTCTTTATTTTTATATCGTTATTTTTCTTCTTATGCTATTGTTTTTCTTGCGTCAGTGTTCTGCAGCTGTGGGCGCACATTCATCATTACGCATGGTTTTAGTATTCCTTTGAGTGTCAGATATAACTTTCCCTGACGCGGCTGCAGTGAGCGTTTGGTCGCTAAGAAGGCTGTTAAGAGTGGGTCAGGCTGACCTTACATTTCCTTCTTAGTGAAAGATCTTCTTAAGCTAAGAACGACTCTGGGAAACACATCCTTCTTTCACAGCGCTCTTAAGAGCGCTCCTAAGAAGCTCTTAGCGCTTAAGAGCTTCTTAACGAATCTGGGAAACGCGGCCATTGTTTTTAATCAAATCTTGCCATGAATTATTGTTTTTAGCCATAAGCTTGGTCCTTTTTATCATGCACAACTTTATAACCATGACATGAGCAGGGACCAGGAATAATATTCCCTTTCAATAAGCACACGAACACAACAGCTGAATATTAAACTAAATAAACCACAAAAGAAAATATTTAACCCAAACGAATAAACCCAAATAAACGAAGACAGAAAGGAATTAATCAAATCAATAAGAGTTGTGGTGGGATGGAAAACCCGGAGCTGCGTGGGCACACGGCAGTATTACTGTGTCCCTTTAATCCACATGTAGACCACGCAGCAGCAGAAGAAGACGGCGGAGACGAAGCGACCGCACCAGGGCTGGGGGGCCGTGGACAGCCGTCCTTCACGATGCCCAGCTGGTAGTCCGCGTCACCGAGCCGTGGCAGCGCAGCCCCACACAGAGCGCAGGGGGAAGAGGAGAGACAAACTGTGGCCTCAGCAGCTACAGCAGGACAGAGAGCAGGACAAATTCAACACGAGGACAATAAGCCAGCAGACGTCGGTAACAAAAGAGCCAGCTTACCCGAGCGAAGAGAGCTTAACCCCTGGCCCAAAACACCTTCACGGTTTTCCTGGTGAGGGCAGAGAGCAGACTCCACACTCCTCAACCTCCTCACAAAACGGCACCAATCAACACGGCCGACAACGCTGTGGAGCCACAAAATCACCGCAGCTGTAACACCATGATGCACAATAAAATCAGTCTATAAGTATAGCAACACTCGCCTACCGTACAAATCCCGCTCGGGGCAAACAACCGGAGCACGCCAGCAAGCCCTCTCTCAGTGAACGCCAGGCAATAGTGTGCGCACCCGCGAAAGCGCGACTAATAACAGGCGGCACCGCTGCGCAATCAGGCACAGGTGGTATTGATTGAGTGGAGGTGGAGCAGCACTCAACCTGCCACATGTGCATCGGTGCAAAAACATCATGTTTTGTTGTCTCCTGTCACTGTACCTCTGAATAGGGATTTAACGTAAGAAAAACTTTCCTTCACACCATGATGTTAAACTTTACGCCAGTCCGCGGATCACCTGCGTGCTGAACCGTGCGATCCCACCGCTAGATGGTAAGTGGGTTTTATTTATTTACTTTTTTCCCACATTGTTAATAAGGAAGTAGAAATGTCCATCTTCATTGTTTAAAAAAAGACGAAACAAACGGCCGACTTTGTCAGATAGCCGCTCCACTGTTTCCTCGTATACAGGATGTGCAAGTTTCACTTTTAATGACTTCTAACACATTAGCCACGTTAGCTTTAGCCTTATTAGGTTATAATGTTTCACAATGCTTTTAGCTAGTTGTTGAGTTTGCCTGCAGAGAAGCCAAACACAAGCTTTTTCAGTTCTAATGTTGAGAGATGAGACATCGAGCTTCAGATATGTCCCTGAAGGATTAGGTCAGATAAAACTTTGATTATTGGGAAGATGCTGAAGAAAGAGAAACTGAGAAGTGAAAAGGGGGAAACAACAACAAATGACTGTATATATAGATGGACTCCACCTCCTCACGTTGTACAAAATTGAAGCCAAAACCCCCCAGAGAACACAAGAAGCTGTTCTGCTGCAGACTGAGCTCCTCTGAGGGATCTTTGCTGTTTCTTCTGGTAAGTTAGATGTGTTATTCTGGTAGCATGAGGGGCTGTACTTTGTGTATTTTGGCTTCTTCTTTTTTTTTTTTTACAACAAGAGGAGGGGGAGACAAGTCGTCCATCTTTATAAACAGTCATTGATTGTGTCCAAGATCTGCTGATAATGCCAGGTAATTTATATACAACTCTTTCACAGTGTATAAAGAGGAAAAACTCTTTATGAGCCAGCGTGCATCGCATGTGCAAAGTACTATTACAATTTCTGTGAGACCAGGTTGGTGCAAACGAACCCTTGCCTTACCCTGGGACCATGATTAAACGTGCATCTCTTCCTGTGTCAGAGAGACATCTCTGTCAACATGGAGCTCTGTCAGTTTGCACCCGCAGACGCACCCAGTAACTTCTCCTCTGCATCAGCTGCTGTTTTCACACATTTATTTGGCTACATTTTCACACATTTGATCTTTGTGTTACTTTTGTTCTTAATCTGCAATGACTGTGACCTGATGTAGTTAGTTACAGTAAAATGACTTGATATATTAGTCCAATTGTTGCTCAGCCAACATTTTTAGTAGCATCCATCCATCCATTATCTTCCGCTTATCCGGTGCCGGGTTGCATTGGTAGTAGCATATATTGCTTATTATTCAATATTAATACGTCAGTGAGAACCTTCTTTCATGCAGATTAATGGTATAAAGAGGAAGGAAGTCAGACAACTTCTACAGCTTGACTTCTGCCTTCTGATGATCACAAAGGAGCATTTTCTGTGAAGAGAACATCCTCTCCCTGTTGTAAGTAGAATTATCCATTGATATGACTGATATGTATTTGCAAAGGTTCTTTACCGTCCCTGCTGATGTGTTTTATTCTCTCTGAAGTCACACAGGGATGAGAGGAGCAGCTATGAGTTTAAAAGCAGCAGCAGCAAGTGGGTTGGTTATCGTCCTTCTCGTTGTGCCAGGTACTGTACATCCTCATTTACATTGTAAGACATTTATTAAGCTTATTCAGAACAGGCTTCATATGTTTTTAAACATTTTATAAAAGAACAGACTTCCTAAATGTGCACTTTTCTGGATTTAATGTGAGATATGACGTTAAATGATACAAACCATTTAAAGCATATTCACTTGTGTATTTACAGATTGTTCTGTATCCTCATGTTTCAAAGTCTTTAGATGTGTTTCATGTTTTCACACATGAAACATCTGTTTGCATCATGTTACATGAACTTTTGAGAGGTTTGGAGTATTGCACATGACGAGTAGTTCTCTAAGGCTGGAGCTGTCAGTGGTACATCTGAAGGATTCAGTAACTTAAGAGTTAAGTTACGGAAGTCTGTATTTCCTTAATGAGAAGAAGGGGAACCAACTTTGCCAGTGCATCAAGTTACTTACTGACGTCTGTGAGAGCCTGACCGATACTGGACTTGTGTTCATTGTAGGTATTATATGTTATAATTAAAAGAATAACATTCAAAATCTGAAAAGTTATTGTCACATTTGCATGACATACAAAATTCAGATAAAATAGAGTTTCTGTAGCAGCTTTAATAGCACTAAAATAAGCACCGTAACTTGAACTTCTTTATGAGACTTGAAATAGACTTCACAAAACGTCTTCATTTGCCGTTCTGTGAATGAGAACAGTCCGCGTGGGTCTCACTGCTGTATGGAGCTGCAGGTGTGACGGAGGGCGGAGTAGACAGACGCACACACCTGGCAGCAGCGCGACGATGGCTTATTAAAACAAAACCCTGTCTCTTCCTGCGGGGTTGCACGGAGGTGTAGACGTGTAAGCTTGTTGTTTAGAGCGTAACCGCTGTGAAACTAGCAGAAAATAGAGCTTAAAGCTCCTGTACCTTCATTACTATCGAACTTCAAACTAACTGAGAGCCAGACTGTACACACGGAATCTCGTCTGCGCCGTTTAGATGCGCAGAGGGTAGAAACAGCGGTGCGCTGAAAGCAAGCTTTCTTTAGCTGATTACTGTGATTTAAACGTGAGTTTGTTGTTCACAATGTTTCGTTCTGTTTGGGAAAGATAATATGCTGCTCCCCTTCGCTGTGTGTGCTGCTCTGCTCAGCTGTGACGCGCACTCTGGCAGCGATAGGGACGTCCTCATTTCCCATCATGCCTGCCGCCTAGTGCTGACTGAGTAGTTTAAGTTGTTAAGTTTATGTTAGAAATTGTCATTTTTGTGCTGGTTTATAACCATGAGTGAGGAGGCTGTTACATTTCTTCACTCAAGCTCTATTATGGTGGAATAACTTGGAGCTTGGTACTCCTGTTGATGAAACAAACGTTATACCCTCTGCTCGTCAGGAGGTGTAATGACTTTGTCTCACAGCACTGCAAGAATGAAAGTCATTAATAGTGGAGCATGTTGGATGATATATATGCCGATACTGATATTTCTGCAAAATGCAATGATCAGCAGATGAAATCAGCTGACCCGATACATCGGTCGGGTTGTTGTCTGTGTGATGTTTCCATGCATTCCTGATCTCTAACACTTTGTCTTTGATCTTCTATATGTCTGTGTTACTGTGCCTTAATAATAAAATAATAAATTATATAATAACAACCACTTTAATAAAGCATCACTTTCCTCAGACTCAAGATTTACTGCCACGTAGTTTTGGGAAATGTATTTAAGTCATGGAGCCGGTTTCTTTATTGAAACACCTGTACAGGTAATTGTCGAGTATTTCGTCTGTTGTGATTTTCTTAATGTTTTTTCTGGTGTGCTCTGTGTTACAGTGGTACAGGGGGAGACTGACTGGAGAGTGACTTACTCTTCCACTCAGATCTGTGCTTTAAAAGGATCAACTGTGGACATACCCTGCACCTACACATACCCATCCACAATGAATCAACAAACGACTGAAGTTCAAAGCAGCCTGTGGTTTGCTAAGAGGAGAAACAATGAACCTGTGGATCTGACGACAGACTCAGACTACACAGGTCGTGTTCAGTATGTTTTTCATGAGAACGACTGCACTCTGAGAATCACAGACCTGAGAGAGAGCGACTCAGCTGAGTATAAGTTCAGATTCATAACAAACCAACCAGGTGGAAGTTTTAGTGGTTCACCTGGAGTCACTTTGTCTTTCACAGGTAACAGTTTCACCAGAATATTTGGTGTTTTTTGTGAATACTACTTTATCTTTGTGGGTTTTTTGTATCTGTGAACTTTATTGGTTTATTTTGAAATAACATTTCACTTCTTTCTTCTCGTGTTCAGACCTGCAGGTGCAGATGGAAGGATCATCATCATCGACCCACGCAGACCTGAGGTGTCACAGCAGCTGTAATGTGGCTGATAATCCTTCATATGTCTGGTTCAGTAATGGACTGAGAATGTTTGAAGAGACATCTTCTCTTAGAGGCTCTGCTTATGGTAACAGTTACTCCTGCGCTGTTAAAGGACGTGAGGGATACCGCTCTCCTGCAGTGTGTGAGTTTACTGAGAACAATATGGGGAGGAGGGAGGGGGGGATCTGAGAAGAACTTAATCAATGTGAAATGTCATTCAAATAGTTTGTTAAGGTGCAGCAAGTTGCTTGAACCAGCGCGTTGGCAGAAATCACAGTGTGGGTGGGCAAAGAGAAAATCAGGTGGGTCTAGCCCGTCCGAGACCAATCATACTTAATAGGTTCTGAATCGCATTTGTTAACCAAAATAGGCCATTACAACTATACTTGCCTGAATGCACCAAAGTTTAATCATACAAGCCTTATGCATCACAGGCACAAAGACAAAGATTTGCTATGCTCATCGCATAGCCTGGCACGGCGGTCCACATGTTCACACAAACACAGCTGACAGACGCAGCAGCATCATTAATTAAAGCATATGGATGGAGGTGCACCGGCACCAACATGCTCAGTAACATTAAAACTGTCACATAACAAAACCTGATGCAGACTCGCAGCGCTGAGAGGGGGAGACCAGGGGCACGGAGGGAGGGAGGGAGGGAGGGAGGGAGGGAGCGGGTGATCGCGGACTGAAGTGATGAAAAAACATCAGTCTGATCATGAAACTTCGTTTGATCATGAAGCCTGATGCTCCTCTTCAGCTCTCGCACAGCAGACTGGAGTTTCTGTTAACAGGGACAGACGGACAGAAAGACCTGCGTGATTAGCACACAGATCCACGTCTGTCCTCCCCGCGCTGCGTTATTAGAAACTATGATGAACTGATCGCAGGTTACAGCTCCTGCCCGTGCCATTCAGAGCATGTAGAGACGTAGACCTATTTTATACTGTATAGTAACTGTGCGCGGGAATACGGACAGATCGCAACGTTATTGAGCCAGGTACAGGGCATGAGAAACACACAGATCTGTGTCATATCTGCTCCTTACCTGACGTCTGTGGTTAAAGCTCCTGTGAGGAGTTTTTCACTGGTCATGAAACAGACTGAAATTAATTCTGATGACTCTATATGACGTTCAAAAGCAAACCAGACCATCAGTGACAAGACTGATTATTTCTATAAAGTTATTTTTAATGCCTGAGACTGCTGGGGGGGGGTAGGTGTCAGACGAGGCGATTGACTGCACGCTGCCTTTGTCTACATTTTCCAGGGCAAAAATTTAAAGTGAGTTATACTAACGCCGGGAACACACTGGAGGCGGAAGTGCCGCGAATAGCCGCTAAGCGCCGAGAAGCGGAGCCCGTTTCCTTTCGGCGCCCATGTTCACCGATTGTGTTGTTCACATCAGAAGCGCCGCGGCGCGCACCTCTGCGGCCGGCTCGCGCCCTGCAGCGATCATTTCGGCGTCTGGTCTATTTTTTGCGCGAGCCGGGAGCGATCGCGTCAATCCTGGCAGGAAGTCACACATGAAACAACGAGAGAATCCGGTCAATTTTCAAAATTAAAACAATTTTCAAAATAAAACACCGCGATTGACAAATGCGATGTTATATTTGTGTGCTTTTATATATTTGTCAGTATCTAAACAGAGCGCGAGAGAGATGAAGATACACACACGCACGCACACACACCCACACACAAAGAGAGAGACACAAAGTGGCCTGGCTATAGGGGGTGGGGGCAGGGTGTCAAAACACACACGCAAACAGAGAGAGAGAGCATGATGAAAAAACAGCTCCGAATGTGAGTAAACGACAGCTGAGGAGCAGAGGCGCTTGTCGACCGGCGCGGAGAAACGCACGTCTGGTGTGAACGGAAGTGCTCCAGCTCGCGTGCAATGTTTCGTTGCGCGGCGCTTCGCAGCGCTTCCTCGTCCGGTGTGTCCCCGGCGTAAGACTGTTAAAGAAAGCAGGATGAGATGTTTTGTCAAAAAACCACAACTTCAGCATGTACAGGACAAAATCAGCAAAGAGATGAGAGGTAAGGCTTTGTCCACAGGGGGCGCCAAACCAACACAAACAGAAAGTTCCTCACAGGAGCTTTTAAAAGGCTTTGCTGTGAGTTCTTTCTTTGACGTTGCCATATTTAACATTCATTCAGGCTATTATATTAACGTTTGTTGAAATATAGCATCAAAGGTATGTTGTGTTCGTGCTAGTTGACCGTCGAAGTACTAGCGACTCCTAATGAGTCGAAGTCACCGCGAGTGATTTATCGGTGAAATGGGGTGTATCTGAGATGTGAACCTAGCCTGGCACGGCGCCCACAAAGCACGCACATGCATGCAGCCATATTTCAGACTATTTCACTGTATGAACCTCAACCGCCTGTGTTGGACCTTTCGGGTGTGTAGAAAACACATTTTATTTAATTGTAATTAGATTCTGACCGATCCTATTGGCGAGTGCTAAATCACATGCTGCTGCTGACGGGGGAAAGGGTTGAATGAGCAGCCCTGTCGTTGCTACTTGGCTGCACTCGTTGAGGAGAAAGCTGGCGAAGGTGTGTCGTGTTGAGAATGATGGCGGAACTTTCTCCTCCTCCTCACGTCTATTTGTGACAACCTTAAGCAAACTGATTTTTATTTCAACCTACATTAAAAACAGCTGTCTAGCTGACAGTAGGCCTCTGAACAGAAACATTCCTCTGTGAAAGAAGGAGGGGCGGCTCGCAATCTGGCATTTGCAAAGTGCACGGCTACTCAAACGATCTGACCTATCATCATCATCATCATCATCATCATCATCATTATCATCATGTGGTGAACAAGAATCATTTCATTTGTATTGGTGGAGTAGTCAGATAATTGAAACCGTATTCAGCCTACAGCTACGTGCCTGGCTTGAACAGTAAAAAAAAAGTGAAAATCGGAGCCTCTGGATCTCCCTACAAGAAGTACCTTAATGAAATCTCCGTCTTTTTCTCTGTTGTTATGAATTGAATTCTCCTTCCTGATGTGCTCTGTGTTACAGTGGTTCAGAGCTTTGGAGTGACTTACTCTTCCACTCAGATCTGTGCTTTAAAAGGATCAACTGTGGACATACCCTGCACCTACACATACCCATCCACAATGAATCAACAAACTACTGAAGTTCAAAGCAGCCTGTGGTTTACTAAAGAGAATTATTATGGACCTGTGGATGTGAGAACAGACTCAGACTACACAGGTCGTGTTCAGTATCTTTTTCATGAGAACGACTGCACTCTGAGAATCACAGACCTGAGAGAGAGCGACTCAGCTGAGTACAAGTTCAGATTCACAACAAACCAACAAGGTGGAAGTTTTAGTGGTTCACCTGGAGTCACTTTGTCTGTCACAGGTAACAGTTTCACCAGAATATTTGGTGTTTTTTGTAAACACTGCTTTGTATCTTGTTTGTATCTGTGAACTTTATTGGTTTATTCTGAAATAACATTTCAGTTCTTTCTTATGTTCAGACCTGCAGGTGAAGGTGGGAGGATCAAGGGATTATGCAGACCTGAGGTGTCACAGCAGCAGTTACACCTCATTTGTCTGGTTCAATAATGGAGTGAAAATGAATGAAGAGAGATCTTCTCTTAGAGTCTCTGTTAATAATAAAAACAGATATTCCTGCGCTGTTAAAGGACATGAGGGATGCCGCTCTCCTGCAGTGTGTGAGTCTTATCCACAGTGTCACTAACACAACTTATATTCTGCTGTGTTACTGTGCAGCTGATAATAATATTTGATCTGGTACTGGATCATAGTACTGACAATTTAAGCATCCAAGTGTCCATTAAAACACAGATGTTTTCTCCTCCAGATGCTCCACAGGATCCTGCTGTGTCTGTGAGACCCTCTGCTGAGATAGAGGAGAACAGTTCAGTGACTCTGACCTGTAGCAGTGATGCTAACCCAGCAGCTACTTACACCTGGCACAAGAAGAATGGACATGTGGAACGTCAACCTCGCAGCCCAGGGACACAACTTTCCTTCTGGTCCATCACAGCCTCAGACTCTGGAGAGTATTACTGTGCAGCTCAGAACCAGCTGGGGAGAAGTGAATCTGAATCTGTTTTCATTGATGTGAAATGTGAGTGAACAGATTATTATGACGACACTGAAGGTACAAATCATCTATTGTCACAAAGTGATGCCACACAGCGCTATGTTTCTGTGTTCATGTTCATGGGAAATGGCTTCATCTAATATACCAGTATGTCTGATATGTATATCTAATATTTGATCAGTTATTGGATGTTAGTATTGACAATTTAAGCATAAAAATGTCCATTTGGCATTAAAACACAGATGTTTTCTCCTCCAGATGCTCCAAAGGATCCTACTGTGTCTGTGAGTCCCCCTGGTCAAATTATTGAGAACAGTTCAGTGACTCTGACCTGTAGCAGTGATGCTAACCCAGCAGCTACTTACACCTGGTACAAGAGGAATGAAACTTGGAGGGATCAACTTCTTAAAAAGTCACAGCTCGTCTTCAGGTCCATCCAGGCCTCTGACTCTGGACAGTATTACTGTGCAGCTCAGAACCAGCTGGGGAAGAAGACATCTAAAAACATCTCTGTTAATGTGGAACGTGAGTGAAACAGCTCATATAAAACTGTGTTTTTTTGGAAATATACAAACACTCTGAATTTGATGCCTGCAACACGTTCCAAAAAAGTTGTGACAGGAGCATGTTCACCGCTGTGTTACATCACCTTTTCTTCTAACAACACCCTGTAACCGTCTTGGGACTGAAGACACTAATTGTTTAAGTATTGAGAGTGGATTTTTTTCCCCATTATTGCTTGATGTACATCTTAAGTTGCTCAACAGTGCAGGGTTTCCGCTGTCATATTTTGCGCTTCATAATGCGGCATACATTTTCAATGGGAGACAGGTGTGGACTGCATGCAGGCCAGTCTAGTACCTGCACTCTTTTACTGTGAAGCCATGCTGTTGTAACTCGTGCAGAATGTGGCTTGGCATTGTCTTGCTGAAATAAGCAGGGATGTCCTCGAAGAAGACGTCATCTGGATGGAAGCATATGTTGCTCCATAACCTGTGTGTGCCTCTCAGTATTAATGGTACCTTCACAGATGTGCAAGTTGCCCATGCCGTGGGCACTAATACACCCCCATACCATCACAGATGCTGGCTTTTGAACTTTGCACTGAGAACAATCTGGATGGTCCTCTTCCTCTTTAGCCCAGAGGACTCGATGGCAGTTATTTCCAAAATCAATTTGAAACGTGGACTCGTCAGACTGCAGCACACTTTCGCACTTTAGCTCAGTTTATCTCAGGTGAGCTCGGGCCCAGAGGAGTCGGCGGCGCTTCTGGGTGTTGATATATGGCTTTCGCTTTGCATGGTAGAGTCTTAACTTACATTTGTCGATGCAGGGACGTACTGTGTTAACTGACAATAGTTTTCCGATGTGTTCCCGAGCCCACGTTGTAATATCCATCACAGAATGATGCCAGATTTTAATGCAGTGCCGTCTTAGGGGTCGAAGGTCACAGGCGTTTGATGTCGGTTTTCGGCCTTGCCCCTTACGTTCAGATTCTCTGAATCTTTTGATGATGTTATGGACTGCAGACGGTGAAATCTCTCAATTCCTTGCAATTACACGTTGAGGAACGTTGTTGATAAACTGTTGGACTATTTGCCCACGCAGTCTTTCACAAGGTGGAGAATTGAGTGCTCCTTTTATACCCAATCATGGTACTATCACCTGTTACCAGTGAACCTACTTACCTGTGGAATGTTCCAGGTGTTTTTTGAGCATTCAACAACTTTTCTTGCTCCTGTCCCAACTTTATTGGAACGCGTTGCAGGCATCAAATTCAGAATGTGTGTATATTTCCAAAAAACAGTTAATCAGTTTGAACATTAAATACCTTGTCTTTGTGCTGTATTCACTTGAATATGGGTTGAAATGTATTTGCAAATCACTGTATTCTGTCCCAACTTTTTGATTGGGGGTTTGTATTTAATCATTTAAATTCAACATGAAACACTAGGGGCCCTATTTAGACGGCGTAAGGTGCACTAAAGCACATGGCGCTAAGTGATTTAGGGCGTGTCCGACGCACTTTTGCTAGTAACATGGCGCACAATCTGGGCGCAAACTGAGGCGCAAGGCGCAAAAAGGTTGCCTTAAGTCCCTGGATTATTCATAGGCGTGTTTTCGGCATAAAATGAATCAAACCAATCTGAGTGCCAGCTCTCATTCCCTTTAAGAGCCCGGTGCGCCTGTAGGCAGGGGTGTTGCTATTTACACGGCGGAGTTGAGTCATTCTTCTTATATAAACCGGACCCCGACCAGCATATTTAACTTATTTCTTTCAACTGCGTGCTGTTTCCACAACGTGGGCGCTGGGCGTGAAAAAAGACGACTGCACCAGGTGGAAGATAGCAATGACACTTGTAAATATATTTGTATATTTATGTTTGGTTTTTATATATTGTACTCATGTTTTATTTACTTATTTATGCATCTTCAGATGGTCCAAAGCTTCTCTCTGTGTCAGTGAGTCCCTCTGCTGAGGTAGTGGAGGGCAGTTCAGTGAATCTGACCTGTAGCAGTGATGCTAACCCAGCAGCTAATTACACCTGGTACAAGGAGCATGATGACTCACCAAAAGCTTCAGGACACATTTTTACCATCAGCAACACAAGACCTGAACACAGTGGGAATTATTACTGTGAAGCCCAAAACAGAAGAGGACGTAGTAACTCCACCGTACATCTGACTGTTG
This sequence comes from Semicossyphus pulcher, assembly GCF_022749685.1. Taxonomy (NCBI): domain Eukaryota; kingdom Metazoa; phylum Chordata; class Actinopteri; order Labriformes; family Labridae; genus Semicossyphus; species Semicossyphus pulcher. The sequence continues at coordinate 26,109,496 of NW_027211681.1, read as the reverse complement.
TGGCAGGTAAGCTCTCCACACTCACCTGCACACACACCTGTTCACTTCACCAGACCAGATTGATGTTAATAAGTAGCATCTGATAACTGATGTAAAGAAAAGGTCCTGTCTTCATTCCCAGACAATTGGCGTGAGGTTGATCACATATCTGTCTTTATTTGAAGGGAATTCCACATTAATCATGAACATCATCAGGCTGACTCTGGTGCTCTTGCTGGTGATTCCTCTGCTTCTCCTGATTGTGTGGACAAGGTAAAACCATTAAAATCCACCAGTTCACTCACCTCTCTTTCATTTAGCTCCTTTAACTTCCTTTAGTTTTATAGTTGTGAATTTCTGTGATGAGTTTTGTCATTTTTGTGTTTTGACTCAATCCAGGAAGAAGACTCTGAGCTTTGCAGAGACGATAGAGGTGAGAGAGAGAGAGTGTCTTTAAAACTTGAATAAATAGATTCTTAATTAAATCTTATCATCTGTCTTCAGTTAGACTCTGGTGCTGAGTATGAGGACGTCTCAGACTTGAAGGCCGTCACTGCAGCACAGACAGAAGACACAGAGGAGCAGGAAGACACGGTGTGAAGTCCAGTCAGGTCAGAGCCTCCTGCAACGAATAAAAACGTGCGACTACAGTTTTATTGTCACAGTTACGACTATAACTTTAGTTTCATGTGATTTTCTTCAGATGCAGATGAACCAGAGGCATGACTCACTGTGGAGAGTGAGGATGTGAAGGATGTAGGGGGAGTGGAAACATTTACCTTCTACTGCAAAAGATTTCACATTCAGTTTTCAGCATGTACGAGTCAGCAGCACAGAGAGTTAACATCAGCATGGAGCAGAAGGGTTAGAAGAATGTGGCCATGGCAGCTTAAACTGAATCATGTGGAGGTGTCAAACATTAATATTTAGATCAGCTGATGGTTAGGTGGTGTGTGACATAGTGACTTATTAATCACTGCTTTATATGCAAGCTTGTCTGTCCTTTAGAAGGTAATTATCTTGTTCCTTTAAGGACCTCTACAGCAGCCTCTCTTTTTGCTCTGCTACATTTGTGCTCTTAATGTTTAAGTTTTGCAAATACTGTATTATTTGTGCTTCTACAAATAATTTTGCACTGTGATGATATTTGACTACGAGGCCCAAAAGAACCAGGACAGGATAACGGTCCCTGTTTAGCAGGTCATGTCCCCGTATACCACCATTACCAGTAATTTCAAAGACACAAAGAAAGAAAAAGAACCTCGAAAGGAGAGCTGGGGCCTATATGGGCTTTCCCCTGCAGGAGAGAGCCTTCTCTGGAGGTAAACTCTCACAATAACCCTGCCTGAAAAGGACGGGAGAGACTCTGCTATGGACGTAGTTTTCCAACTTAAAAATTAAAGTAAACATTATGGAAGAAGTGGAGAGGATAAAACTAACCTATTATCACTCAGACAAGCAAGACAATCTTTACATCCACCTCTGCATGGTAGGAAACATTGAGATCATGTGGTGGGATTTAATTCCGGCTGCGTTCTCAGTGACCCCGATGCTGCGCTGATAGTTGTTGTAGGGATAAAATTTCACTGTCATTGTATCTCACGTGACTACATGTGAAAAGAAATGTATTGATTTGATTGTTTTTAAAGTAACATTTGATTTGAATTAATAAATAATAAATACTTGAAAATATTCTGATCAGCGTCCTGGTTTGCTAAGAGTTTAGATTGTCACACATTTATATCCAAGAGAAGCTCAGTAGAACCACAGTTTGCTAGATGGTCAAAGTATTCCTGTGTCTGATTCACATAAACAGCCAGCGTCCACAACAGGTGACGGATCTGTTTTTAAACTCTGTGGTCGGAAACATTAGAGAGCTAAATGATTTGGATTCAGCTTTAAAGGAAATTTCACATCAATTTTAAGTATTATTTTCTTTAACAGCTATCAAGACAATACAACTCAGATCTGTTCTTTAGCTTCTGCTTGTTTCTCACATTTTGTGTCTGTCAGGATGAAATGTGCCACAGTGTTTATTATGATGTGGGATGTTGCTGAGAGGAAGGTACACAGACCACAGAAGGTCATGTTTGAACTCTAAACCTCCTCTTGGTCCATTTAAAATACCTGGGTCCTTCATCCTAACAGAGCAGGTTAATGTTCACCAAATGTGAAGCCCTTTCAGAATAAAAGCCCACAATTTATAGCCTGTGCAAGCCAGTAATTATGAGCCTTTGCTCAACTACATCAACATGTTCTGAAAGGTTGTTGCTTTTGCACTGAGTCAAATATTTTGGTCAACAATGTAAACTGACTGTAAACCACTGAAGACACTTCATGAACGTAATCTGGATCTCGTCTGTTTAATGAATGAAGTATCTGTGGTCAACAAGTTCAAATGCAAATGTTGTCAATCATAACTAATAAAGTTCAAACGGTTAAACAAATTGGACTCAACAATCAGAGCTGGAAGGTAAAATGTTGTCAGGGTCCTGATTCAGTATCTGATGTTTCACTGTCCTCTAGTGGAGAAGTTTCAGTGGCACATTCAGGCTTCATCAGCCTGACTGCTCCCTCTACGTCCGGCTTTAAAGGAGCAGTTCACCAAAATAACATATTCACTCTCTTACCTGCAATGGTATCCATCTCTTCAGACGTCTGAGGTGTTGTTTTATTTTGTTGCACACTCTGAGGTTTGGTTGTTTTTTTCTGATGGGTTCAAACTAACAGGCATGAGAGTCTCTCCACGTCTGTGTTCAGCTTCTCTCTACAAACAGCAGCGACCTGACCACAGAGTGAACAGAGAAGAAACTGACCAAGACAAAAGTTACACTTCATTGTTACCTCCTCTCTTATATTTAATAATCTGTCTGATTTTCATCCTGTTCAGTCACACTGCCTCGTGGTTCACAGGTCCAATCAGTCCTGTTCCTTCTCCTCACCTGCAGACTGTGAGGCCTCCTGCCTCAGTGCACACAGAGATGAACTGTAGAGGCCATGTGTAAATATTGATCATCAATATAAGTGATTGTTGTTTAATATGTGCTTTGTGTTAAAGTGATACAGCGTCAGAGCGACTGAGTGAGTCGTGTGTTTTACATATTTCTCAATAGTAAAAATAAACTCTATTCCTGGCTGCACGGCGGTGCAAAGGGTTAACGCTGTTACCTCACAGCGAGAAGGTCACTGGTTTAAACCCCGGTATGGGCAAGGAGGGCCTTTCTGTGCGGAGTTTGTATGTTCTCCTCGTGCATGCGTGGATTCCCTCTGGGGTCTCTGGCTTTCTCCCACAGTCCAAAGACATGCTTGTAAGGTTAATTGGTGACTCTAAATTACCCATAGGTGCACCTCACCCCTATCCGAATGTTTCCGAGCCTCCAATCACGTCTTCCCAATTTCAGCTTTGAAAGCCAATTGCGGATTTCAGAATTCTCATCTTTCCCAACCGATGGCGCTCAGAGGATTTCAGCTTTCTAGCTCCCGCCCCCCTCTTTCTTTCAGCCAATCTTAGCCATGCAAGTCAAACTTTCTACGGGGTAATGGTCTGCACCAGATGCGGCGGCAAACTCAAACTCGAAGAGGAATTTCATCACTCAATCTCAAGGTAAATGCCATCAATAAAACTATTGTCATCCATATATTACTATTAATCGTTAGCATCATTGTGGTTAGCGTCTTTGTGTCAAATCCAGTTGTAGGTAAAAGAACAAAAACACCGTCTTGGTTAACATGGTCGATGTCTTCATTCACTAAAATGATTATTGTTGTCAGAGTTAGAGACGTGTAAGTTATGTTTGTATTGTATTTTGTCGTGTTACATCATCATGCGTCCTGTATCTCCACACGTCGTTGTTGTATGACTTCGATCCTAACGTTGTTGAGGCCATTTCGGCTAATATATAAATATACATAGAATATAACATTGCCCTATTTCATGAGCTTATTCATTATTTATGAACATCTTGTGGGGGGAGGGGTCAGTTAGTAAAAAAGAATGGGGAGTTTTGCTGTGTGGTAGGCTAAATAACAAGATGAGATTTTTCTCCATGTTGTCACGGTAACAGTGTTTTGTTTACAGTATGACCTTATAACTTACAATGGAACTAGAATTATTACACACAACATTACCTTGTGACCCTCACTTTTACCTCTTGTACCCTTCATTTATGTATTTTTGCCCTATATTCCATGCTTAAGCTCTATGTTTTATTAGTAGTTGTGAATAAGTTAATTTCACATATCTATACTATATTAACATTGACTTTGTTCTGTCTTATCTTATCTTATGATGGTAGCATTAGGTGTTGAGATGGTGGCATTTGATAGTGTAAGTTTTTTTCTCCTCTTTGGCCACAGGTGGCTTCTACACAAAAAAAACACAGGACTATGGGTGATGATGAATGGATGTCACACCTGCGGAGGTTTGCTGCCACAGGTGTTTGGCTGTCCGATGCAGGAAACAGGCCTGCTCCCCGCCAGAAGATGTGACATGACCTCTATCAGAAGGTAGAGTTGTATAAAGCAATAAGCATACAGTTATAAATGATAAAGCTAAATGTTTTTAAAAAGACACTTGCCTATTTGTTGTCATGAAATATTACAGATTGAGAAATACCCAATGCAGCTGAGGGGGCAGGCAACTCTGTTCAGGGGCCCACAGACATGTGAATGTGGTTTCCATACTAAGAAGGTATTTGTAAACTAATATCAAATTGTCATGTGCAGATTGTTGATGTTGTGTTCTTAAAATTAATGTTTCTGCTTATCTTTAGCCTCCCAAGAAAGTGTGGCCACCGATTAAAGTGGCCACAGCTACCATCTACTGTCAGACCCATGCAGGGATGCCACTGGAGCAGTTGCTGGAAGGCATTTGGTGGAAACGGGCAGAGAAGAAAAAAAACAGTGTATCTCTCTCCCTCTCTGACTGTCTCTTTTTTTGTATTTTATTTATTTTTTGTGTGTTGTATTTATTCATTATTGTGTTCTTTGCACTACTGGAGTCATTTGATTAATCATTTTTGTCATCATTTTTCTTATTTATTTTGTTCCATAATTTTGTGTGTGTGTGTGTGTGTGTGTGTGTGTGGAGATGGGGTGTGTGAAAGAGAGGGTTTGGGGGGTGGGATGTTTTTTTTTTACTTTGTTTTCTATTTAGAATAAATGTGTGGTTTGTTTCTACAACAATTCTTTCATTTGACTTATTTAAATCTCAGTGTAATACCAGGAGTCAAACATGGTTTTGCTTTTTGCCCCACCATGCATGATAACACAATACAGTACCATAATATTGTGGCTATAAAATAACCCTTTCTTAAATGGGAAGGAGAAGCTAAAAGCTAATATTTTCAATTCCTTAGTTAGAAATAATGTCTTATACCTAATACAGTTCTATGAATTAATGTCATTAAAAGTTCTGAGGAAGAATGAAAATCACAGTATCACTTTCCTGCACATCATGAATGCATAATAAAACACAGCATGACAAATCGTACTGATTTAATTAAATCTGAATACTAATAAGTGTTTTTTTTATGTCATATAATTCATTTAAACTTATTTCATCTAAACATTCCAAAGCACTTTGGATTGGGTACAATTTGTTTTGATCTTTAATTCTCATTTATAGAAACTGCAAAATTAAATATTTGGGTGATTTCTGGAATTATTATGAAAAATGACGACCTGGAGGGACTCTTCACATGCAGAAGAGCCACTAAGAGTCCTCATTTTCTGTCCTTTTCTGTCTTTTTTCCCTTTTTTCCCTCTCTTTTTCCTCTTTCTTCTCCCCCTCTATACAGACTATTGTTCTCTAGCTTCCAACTTAACTTCTTTTTGATGTGGATGTTTTTCATTTGGCTCCTCATGTATTTTAATCATGTAAAGAGGAAGGAAATGAGACGTTTGACAATCTGATATCAGTCTTCTGCTGACTGACTGCAGAAGAAAGGCATCTTTAAACACGACGTCCTTCATCTTTGTAAGTAAAGAGAATATTCAATATGTCCGATATTGTTTAACTGCTGTGTCCTTAATATTTTTATCCGCTGGCTTGTTTTATGGTCACTCAAGTCACACAGAAAGATGAGAGGAGCAATGAGGAGTTTAACTGCAGCAGCGAGTGGATTGGTCATCTTTCTTCTCTCTCTGACAGGTACCTTATATCTACAGTTAAATTCATTGCATTAAAAGAGAGGATTCTGGGAAAATGTGGGCTGATAAATGTGGGTTAAAGTGTGGAAAAAGTTGATCACAGGAAAACTTTTCAGAAACATTACAAACATTGGTTTTATGTTGTCTTGTCTGTTATCTTTTAAATCGAGAAATGTGTCCTATGCTTCTGTTTGTTCACTAAAGAAGCTCTCTGTGAAAAACTTTCACATGCTGTAAACTGAAAATGTTATTGTAAACAGGTATAACTGTTTTCTCTTTTCTTAAAAACCTGACACCCTTTGTATCTCTTTTCTGAAGCCGACCCTGGTTGCAGAGGCTTCAGCTCATGTGGTGCACGATCAGTTTTTATTTCTATAAATAGAAACTTTGATCATTGTAAAGTTTTTTGAAAGGTGAACCTGTTTCACTGTGGAGTCTCATGACACTGTCTCAACTTCTCTCTTATCATTATACATCTGCACCAAACCTGCTGGTTCCTTTTTGAGTGTGATACTTCCATGTTGTGCTGACAGCTCTTTCAGGCTTTTATCTCGTTTTTAAATCGCAGCTGCTGCACAATTTCTCACGCCTCAGTGTTCTGCTTTACTCTTTAGTTTTCACTCTTAACTCAGCAGAAAATGACCACAGAGTAAACTTTCCAAAGAAAAGCACAGACTCTGTAATAATTCAAGTTATACATGTTGATTGTGCTTCCTGATGTGCTCTGTGTTACAGTGGTACAGGGTCAGAATGGCTGGAGAGTGACGTACTCTCCTACTAAGATCTGTGCCGCAAAAGGATCAACAGTGGACATCAGCTGCACCTACACATACCCATCAAGAGTAAATAACAAGGATAACAAAGTTGAGAAAACATTCTGGTTCACCAGAAAAGAAGGTCGTGAAATTATAGATGTTGAAACAGAATCAAAGTATTCAGGTCGTGTGCAGAATCACTGTGAGGGGAACAGATGCACTCTGAGAATCACAGACCTGAGAGAGAGCGACTCAGCTGTGTACATGTTCAGGATCATAACAAACCAAGACACATATGTTGGTTATGATGGAGTCACCCTGTCTGTCACAGGTAAAGTTTTCACTAAAATATTCAACTATTTATTTTATAATTTCACCTTTTTCAAAAATACTGTAAATGATTGTGCACACGTGCAAATTAATGAACTGCCATTTCTACACATGTTCAGATCTCCAGGTGCAGGTGAGCACATATGGTCTACATGGGTCTTTGCGTTTGCAGTGTCTCAACAGTTGTCCTGGTGCTTCTTCCACTGTCTGGATCAAGAACGGACAGAAAATTAAACGTGAATATTCACTATATTATAAGCCAGGCCAGGTTGGTGATACAGACAGATTTTCCTGTGCTGTACGAGGATATGAGAAGTTCCCCTCTCCTTCAGTGTGTGAGTACATTCACAGTCTTCCACTGACATTAAACTCCTGTACGTTAAAGCTGCTGTGAGGTGTTTTCAGCTGGTTATGACCTACCTACAAAAGAAGTTTGATTAATATGTCTTGTTTTTTTTTGGTTTTTTATTATTATTTTATTTTTTTTCACCCCATCTGTTGTACTTATGATAATGACATTTTCATTCATGATTTTCCTTGGTTATTGTGAAAAAATTATCCATATCTATTATACATATAAATACAATTAAACATTAGTGGTGGGGTGTTGGGCCAGCCGGGGTGGGGACAGGGTGGGCGGGCGGCGATTCCTGTCCGGCTGCCTGGTGGTGCGGCGGGGCCTCTGGTTGGGGCAGGTGGAATCCAATCCAATAAGCATGTGCTTCCTCACTGGACAGACTCCCTCCCCAAGAGTCTGGCAGTGATCCATGTACAGGACAGGACAAGAGATTTGGGCCCAGATGTTTAGCTCTAACGACGCCAGTGATGATAACTCTGAAAACGTTTTTTTTCAGAAACGTACATGCCCTTGATCTAAAATGCAACATGTGACAAGGGTTTGTTATCATTTGATATCAACATCCTCATATGATATGAATGACATTTGTCTCTCTTAATCTCCTCCAGACTCACCAAAGCTTCCCTCTGTGTCAGTGAGTCCCTCTGCTGAGATTGTGGAGGGCAGTTCAGTGACTCTGAACTGTAGCAGTGATGCTAACCCAGCAGCTTCTTATACCTGGTACAGGGAGAAGGAAGACACACCAGAAGCTTCAGGACAGATCTTCATCATCACTGAGTTCACAGCTGAACACGGTGGGAATTATTACTGTGAAGCCAGGAACACAAGAGGACGTTATAACTCCACCTTACACCTGATTGTGGCGGCAGGTAAAATTTTGAATTCAGGTACACACATCCTGCACCAGAATACAAAAGCATCATGTGATCTTATGCTTCATCCACCTGATTAAAACCCTTCCTGTTTGACTTCTTAAAGTCAGATAAAAACCTCTTCAAAAGGTTTTTCTTGAAGTCAAAAACAAAGAAACATTTGTATCAGCTTTTATGTTTTCAGTATGACAGAAAACCTCAGCATGGTATATAGTTTATGGAGTCTTCTTGTTGCAACAGTAACATACTCCAGATTGGGAACAGAAACAAGGGGTGTGTCCTCATGTTATCTGACTGATCTGGACCTCAGATCAAGGAACACAGTCCAGATTTTATCTTAGCCGTGAATGGAGGTTATGTATTTGTGACAAAGTAATTCTTTGTTGCTAGCCCCTATTCCCTGCTCTACTGGGCTGTAGTTGGCAAGTACAATTGTTCTGTAAGGTACAATGACTGTAAACCATGCTTTAGGGCTTTCTGCAGGAGATTGAGCTTATGTTTCATGAGGATGGTCCAATTTGACCAATTGCTCTGACTTACACCTTGCTCTTTTCACAAACATAGCCATTAGTGTTGCTACCAAACAGAACTTGACAATTTCAAACTCTTAATGATGTTGTCTCTTGGGTCAAGACAAGAATAACTACTTGGTTTGATTTAGGAGACAATTATGATTAGGGTTGAAATATTTATTCAGTCCTATGTTTTTATTACTGCTTTATTACAGCAATACCAGCCAATCACAGCCCAATACAGAGGGACTATGTAGCTCTTCATTGTAGGCATCATGTAATGTGGACTGTAACATTTTTTTTTTATTTTGTCGACCTGATCAGGGACAGCCAGAGGAGCAGGAAGACCTGCAGTATGCCAGCATCCACTTGTCCAACAAGCAGACAGATCCAGATCTGTACTACAACATCAGACCTGCTCGGCCACACAGACACATGGAGCAACAGGAAGACATTGAGTACACTGCTGTCAAATTTAACAGGGCCAGTACCACCATGAGGTGAGCAGCTCATGAGAAAAGGACATCCTCATAGCAAAATACATTTACTTGAGAATCATGCATTTATTTTGGCCTTCCGAGCGCTGTTGTTATCATTATCACTGATGGGATATTATTTTCTACTTAATCTATATAACCACATGATTTTTCCCTTCAGAAGCAGAGGTCAGGAAACTGGAGAGGATCCAGCTGCACTGTACAGCACAGTCAACAAAACCCGATGACCACAACAAATATTGCATTCATACTCTGATATTTCTATTTCTATATTCTTTTTCAAATTTGTATTTTACTTATAGTTTTTATAATATATTTCTAAGGATCAGCCGATCCAAGAAGGTACCAGAAGGTACAATTATATATAAAACACAACTTTAACATTCAGCAGTTTTCAGCTTAATTCTCTGCCTGTTTCATAACTGAAGAATAATGAAAGTATTTACTGAGTGTTGCTGGGTTGCATCAACAAGATGAATTTTACCCAAGATTTGTTTGAAATCAGTAAATCTAAGTTTTTATCTGTAAAAAAAATGAAATAGAGTTTAGTTAATTCGTAGACGCTTACTCACCAGAATTAAAAGATGAACAGAATTAACATGAAGTGGTTTTCTATCAAGCTAAGTCTGTTAATTAGATAATAAGGCTCGGCAAAGAAGCTCCAAATCTCCTTCTTTGAGAATTTAAAAGTTACGCTTTCTCCAATGTAATTTTAAAGTTAATACCGCATCACTTTTTCAATTTGAGTTAATGATTTTGGTGAAACAGAATTAAATTAAATCTAGGTTTAGAGTAGAAACACAACTGAGGTTTAAATAGAGGTTTAAATTTCATCTTTCTTCACTTCAAGCTAGTTTTAAAGTTTGGTGCAAAACAATTTAAAGTTAAACCCTGATTTCATCTGCCTGTGCCTCCCTGTGCACGTGCAAATAGATACCTGAAGTAAATGTAAGTAAACAATGGAAATGTTATACTTACAGCTAATTTAATTACTTGAATACTTTGTGAAATACTCATAGACCAGAAACTTAGGAGTCCTTAATTCAGCGCTCCAGAGTCCCACATCTTGTATCAGATACTTTTAACTTTTCTCTGCACGAGTCTCTGCAAATCACAGTCCTTAAATGTAAATCATAAAACTAAATACAAATCTCAGAGACAAAGCTGCATTGATAACACAATAAAAAAACATAAGAAAGCTCTCATTATTGATTTTCTTACCTATTAGCCTGTCTCTTGCACTGCTCTAACATGTGAATACATCCCAGATGATCAATGAAGCCCTACCTGATATTCACTGGTTTCATTCATTGGTTCCCTTAAAGACTTTATTCTAAAGAAGGTTAACTGCAGAATTTGCACAATAAGACTTGTTGCATCATGTACATTTTCTCCCATAATGATACAGTTCATTTCTTTGAACCTGCAGTCTGAAGGTAGTTCTTAGTGTGGCCACAGAGATGTGCAAAGTCATGATGCATCATGCTGTCACACGTGTGTCCTTTCTGTCCCCATTTGGTTGAACACTACTGACTGACCATAAGTTGGGAGAGGTTCAAGTAAAGTAGTTTCTGACTCTGTCTTTAAAATGTCAAACTAAGAAGTTCATTACATGCCCAAACCCACAAAACATGTTCCTTATTTTAAATTGAATCTGCCATTTGACTAGTCTTGCATGTCGATAATGTAGAGAGGAAGGAAGTAGGGTTCAACAACTTGACTTCTGTCTGCTGCTTTCAGCAACAACGTTCTTCAACTTAAGGTAGAAGTTGTTTTGAATGTGTAAATTAAACTGACACAAATCAGTGGGAGCTAATTTGCTCCTTCAATTACGTCTATAATGCTTCTAAAATGAGTTTGATGTTGGCCCTCCTGATTAAGATAGATATACGAGAGAGAGAGAGAGAGCGAGAGAGAGAGAGAGAGAGAGAGAGAGAGAGAGAGAGAGAGAGAGAGAATGAGAGAGAGAGAGAGAGAGAGAGATAATTGAACACTGATTAAAGTCTAATATAGACAAAACAAACAGTTTAATGACTTGATGCTTCAGACTGGGAATTTAATTGACTGTATCTTTGCATTACTTACCGGAAAGCTAATGAGTGGCTAACTTTTACTTTTTTTTTTTTTAATTCCCAGTTTAAAATTTCTCTCTAAAACACATTGATCATGTCATGATTTCATTGTTATATCAAACTGTTGCCACTGAGTGTTCATGAAGAGACACATATTAGTGATATAAAACCATTCAGACTGTGGACAGATTTCTACTGCAGCCACACTGAGTGACAGGAAGTGGGAGACCACAGCTGCAGTCATGCGAAAAATACACTGTGTAGCACTGTGTATCCGAGTTTAAATGTATATATACACTACATATATATGTATATGTATTTATATACGTTAACAGAGACAAAATAACCTGTCATCTGTCTCATGATAACACTGCTGGAAAAGCACTTGACTGTGTAATACTCAATGACATTTTAATGATTAGTCTGAATTGTACCATTGTCAAGGGAAATATCCATGGCACAATTATAATGGTCTCATGACAGCCAAAGTCAACACCATCCACATATGACAGAGTAATGTCGTGTTAACACATGAAGCTGAATAGTTTCTTTAAGTTTGACTGGTTATTTTGTCTTTGTTAATGTCAACGTGTGATAACAAATGACACCTAATGACAACAGTCATAAACATTCATAAAGACTTCATGTTCATGACAGGTGTCATGTCATGGTTATGATGGTGTCACGTCAGTCTTATGCACACCCCTTCAAATAAAGTTTTAAAATAGAGATACCAAGTATTTAATAAAATCCACATTCTCCCTGACTTACAACATTTAAAAGAAGCATCCAGAATGTGAAAAAACTAAAACCTAAAATAGTATATCTAATGACAAATGTCTTGCATCTAAAGTATGATGACTTTTTACAGACATTAGTAATGATGTATTTCATGGTTCATTAAGTCATGGTGGTAAGGAAGTTTCACTGTCTCATCATGCACGGTGTGTAAAGTGATATTTCAAGCTTTCTGCAGTCTGGATGGCAACTTAGTTTATTTGAGCACTGCTGGAAGGATTGACTAATTAATCTTTCAGATACTAAATTTTTCCTGTATTTTTACTGGAATGGAAGTCATGAAAAAAATAGCCTTCTCTTTTATATAATTGGTGAGGTGGTGTGGTGTGGACAACACAAGTCGTTGTTTTATCCTTGTTCTCACATCTGTTTCACAATGCATATTAAAACTTTGAACAGGAAGGAAGTGGGGTGTATTTTAGCAGCTTCTTTCTGTCTGCTAACCCCCTGACCACAGAGGTATGGTACAAGTAAAGACAACTTCTTTTAGTATTCTGAGAGCATTTGTTTAATTTTATCGGTCTGTATATGGTGTACAGTAATGATCTTGTGATGTGTTTTATTGTTACTAAAGCCAGACAGCAATAAGAGGAGCAGCTATGAGTTTAACAGCAGCAAAGAGTGGATTTGTCGTCTTTCTTCTCTCCATGACAGGTAACTTACATCATGTCACATGTTTTCTGTATCTTTACATATTAAGGTATAGTGATTTTATTGTGGCCGCATGAAGTCCTCAGATTTTTCTTTCAGACATGAAACATATCTTTGTATCTTTTTACCTAACACTTATAAAAATGGTTGTCCCGTTTAAGCCAGTGGGGGTTTTAGGGTAAATACAACCCTATTTACATGAAAGTGATTATTCTAGAAGTACAGGCTGCTGTTCGACTCGAGGCATTTTTCAATACAGTATGCCAAATTTGGACTTGTGCATTTGGTAATTCGAACTGGGCAAATTCAACTCAGGAATTTAAACTCTGAGAGCACACTAAGAGACCTTTGTGCAACAATGAAACTGCTTTATGGAGCTTTTAACCTATTAATAGTAAATGGCTACAAGAGGACTGCTGCTGTCATTATGGATTAATCTTCAATCAATTAAGTGTACAGCTCGTAATTTTAGCTTGAGAGTCTTTAGAGACTTGTTAGGACAGGGTGATAATAACGGATCACAACATTCTAACATAGAAGCAACTAATTGAGACTAAAAAGTGTTCTGGTTTCTGTTTGTAGTCCCAGAAGTATTGTTCTACAGTGTTTACGCAGGCTTTGGCTGTGCTCATGAAAACAGTGTGTAGAAATCAAAAGGGGTGGAACGCAATCCACAATAATGCAAACCAGGAACCCATCAGCAGTCATCTAACAACGATTAAGCTTTAGTTACTGTATATAAACAGATACCTGCATGCAAGTGCCACTCATCAACCCCTCTGCTCAACGCCAAATACATTCTAGCTCCTCAAGCTGCTAGTTGGACTGTAAACAATGGCAGCGCATGTAAAGGAAGTCTTACCGGATCACCAGGAGAACCTGTTCATCCAAATCTCTGCTATAAGCAGAAGATTGAACCTACATTCTCAGTTCAAACACAGGATGTGTCTCAGGATGTGATTGGCCTCCCTGATCTGGTTTTGTTCACGTGTCCTGGCAACTGTGCGAAGCTCCTGTCAGCCTTCACATGCATCCAGTTGTAAAACTTCACACCTTCGATCGCACCTAAACCAGCTCTGCTTCCTGAATATAGACAGCTACATGCAACAGAATCTCTGAATTCTTAGAAGTGTCTTTGAAATGAGATCGTCTTTACCATACATCACCTTTCCACACTTAATCACCCCCTTGACATTTCCTTTGGTTTTAATGTTACAACGGCAAATAAAAAGGATTTCATGTAATGCACATTATGTGGGATATTACATGGTACATACACATTACATCAAAATTAGAGTATGAAAAGCTCAGAGTGGTTTGCTGTGAAATCTCTGAGATCAGGTCCAACCAATTGCCCGCATGTTGACTTTTGCATCCAGCAAATGTCTCCTTTTTGGTCTGCTCTTGATTGTTCATCAAACTGTTAAAAGTCCAGATTAAATCTTTTTGACTTTTACAATGTAACAGTGTTTAATTGAAAACTTTCAAGAGGGGTGGATACTTATGCAAGGCACTGTATCGTTCCCAAGGTGTAAAAGTGAATATCCATGTACTTACACTTGTGTCTGATTAGAGCTTATATTTGTGTTCCTTCTTTACAGATCCAGATCTTCATGCGAAGGTGATTAATTCAACAGCCTACCGAGGTTTAACCTGGGCAGAACTGAAGTGTCACAGAAGTTGTCGTCTACCTGATCGTCCTTCCTACGTCTGGTACAGGAATGGACGGACAATTCTGAAAGAAACATCTTCATTTTCAGACAGCTTTTATCCTGCAGACAGCTTTACCTGTGCCCTTAAAGGTCATGAGGGTTTTCCTTCTCCTGCAGTGTGTGAGTTCATCTCAAGGTCAACCATACCAGAGTGCCATCTGGTGGCACATTGAACCTATTGCACTGCTCAGTGAATGCAAGTATAGTAAATATGGATTGCCTGACTTCCTTTTTGCTATGACACCCTCTAACATCTATCTATTTATCTAACACCATCTTTTTTGCATTGGGCTCCATAGGATAAATACAACCTGCTCTGTGCTGCAGACAAATGAAGCTGTTTCAGTTTTATTAAAAAAGGTTTTATCTTCCAGGTGTCGGCAGTGAAACCTGCCGCAGAGTGACGTACGCTGCCAGGAGTATCTGTGCCTTCAAAGGCTCATCAGTGGACATTTCCTGTACTTACAACAGTTATGCAGCGATCACATCGAAATTCTGGTTCAGTCCTGAACGTAGTGGCTTGTGGAGGTTTCCCTCAAGTCCTGAAGACCTGAGTGAAGACTCCCAGTATGCAGGCCATGTTCAGGTCCTTGAAACAGAGAGAGGACGCTCCACTCTGAGAATCAGTGACCTGAGAGAGAGCGATGCAGCCCAGTATCACTTCAAATTCAACACACAATGGACGAGCAGTTTACCTGGTACATCTCTGACTGTCACAGGTACTCATTAACACCAACGGATATTTACACAGTTTAATAAAACCATGTTGTTTTATAACTTTCTATTAAGGCTCCCTTAAAGGGGTTAACATGCTGCAACCAGTGACTTTATTAATGTGAAACAACCTTTTCTTTTTAGTTAGCTCAGTACTTAATCAGAGAGACTACTTTATTGACACTTTTGTTTGCCATATTAATCGGCCATATTAATCCACTAATGTCTTCAAGTATTTCACCGATCTATTGCATGTGTGCTTTTTTACTGTGAACCAACGACAGTTTATTCTTCCTGACATACCCAGCTCTACAGGTGCAGGTACTGTACATGGGCTGCAGATTTAAACTAAACCAGCGTCCAACCACAGGGCTTTTAAGGTGTTTTTAAAGAAACCATTATGAATGTTTTGCAGATTATTAGTTACTGACCGTTAATACAAACTTTTGGGGTTGAAAGGCTCTGTAAATGTTTTGTCTCATTCCCATTCTCAGCCTTTCCTAAACTTGTAACAACACTGCAGTTATTATAAATACCCATCCACGCACACGTAATAATTTGTTAAGTAACAAGTAGTAACTTACGACTACATGACCTCTTGCCGGGTTCACCTTCAGTACCTTCAAGGCCTGAAGAAATCAGATTATCCCGCTCTTTTAGGGGTGTTGATCATTTCATTTACAGATGCTTGAAGTATTTCACTTCCGGCTCTAAATAATATCATGGCTGTGTTTTTAACTAATGACATTTGGCTGTTTTCCTCACGTGTCCAGCTCTCCAGGTGCATGTGACTGGGGTAACAATCCACCAGGGTTATACCGAGGCAGAGCTGAGGTGTCACAGCAGCTGCTCTCCTGCTGCTCATATTTCATATGTCTGGTTCAGGAATGGACAGAAAATACAGAATGAGGAGAAATCCTCTTATAAAGCCCTGTTTGATCCAGGAGACATTATCTATTGTGCTTTGAAAGGATTTGACAGTTATGGCTCTCCCTCTGTGTGTGAGTTTACGACTCATTAAAATTGTTCAAACGGTTAAACAAATTGGACTCAACAATCAGAGCTGGAAGGTAAAATGTTGTCAGGGTCCTGATTCAGTATCTGATGTTTCACTGTCCTCTAGTGGAGAAGTTTCAGTGGCACATTCAGGCTTCATCAGCCTGACTGCTCCCTCTACGTCCTGCTTTAAAGGAGCAGTTCACCAAGATAACATATTCACTCTCTTACCTGCAATGGTATCCATCTCTTCAGACGTCTGAGGTGTTGTTTTATTTTGTTGCACACTCTGAGGTTTGGTTGTTTTTTTCTGTTGGGTTCAAACTAACAGGCATGAGAGTCTCTCCACGTCTGTGCTCAGCTTCTCTCTACAAACAGCAGCGACCTGACCACAGAGTGAACAGAGAAGAAACTGACCAAGACAAAAGTTACACTTCCTCATCCTCTCTTATATTTAATAATCTGTCTGATTTTCACCCTGTTCAGTCAAACAGAAGTATACTAACAGCAATGTACTAGTAGTATACTTATAGGGGTCTTAATCGGCCAACTTTTAAGTACATAAAGTATATTATTTTAAGTAAGTGTAAAAGTAGTAAAGTTTTTTAATTTTATTTTGTACTGCAACTATCATGTGGACTATATTATAAGTGAACCTATATACTAGTTATATACTTCTTGTCAACTTTTTAGTTCATTAAAGTATATTTCGAAGTATACAGCAAGTAAACTTATAAGTACACTGTCCTTTTACCAGTTATATAGGATAGGGCATTACACCTCCTGTCAAGTGGAGGACATAAGGAGTTCCTCTCCAACATGTGGGACATACCACAATACCTGTGAAAATGCAGCTGGAGTCATGAAATGTAACAGCCCCCTCACTCATGGTTGCAACTATAAACCAGCTCAAAAATGACAATTACCAACTAAAGCCATATTCAGAACATATGTTCTGAACAGACACATTTCAAGCCCTTACAAAAAAAGGGCATTTTGCACTTCGGAACATAAGATAGCAAACTTAAACGACTCAGTTAGCACTAGGTGGCAGGCATGAAGGGAAATGAGGACGGATGAGGAGTAAGTATACTTTAAAGTAAACCGCAAGTAAACTTATAATTACACTGTTAGTTTACCAGTTAGCTATGTACTACTAGTCCACTTTTTAGTTTATGAAAGTACACTTTAAGAATTCTACATTGTTACGACCTCACCAAAGGCTCTCAAATCAAAGAGGCCAAACATAATAAAGAGTCAGAGTTTGCCAAAATCCACAAGAATTTATTTATCAAAATCAGAATAACCCACAAAACAACCCATTTCAAAAATCAAACCTAAACAAATACTGATGGGCCGGCCAAACCAAACAAAAGCAGGAAGACACTCAGACCAGCCCACAAAGGGCCGTAGGATCTGGTGTCTTTCCTCCTTCCCTAAACTTAACCAAAAACTAAACCGTAGTAAAGAAACAAAACCGAAAACTAGACTACCGGTCCCATCAGAAAATAATTAAAGAAAGCACAAAGCACACTCAAATTAACAAAGGAGTAGCTTCAGCTGCTCCTGCTGCTGCTGCTTCTGTGAAGCCATCAGACAAAGAGGAAGAGAGAGTGTCGTTTTTCTACCCCTCCCTTTTATGGGCTCTCCTCCATCAGGTGGATCACCCACACCTGAAAGCATGAACAGGGTGAGAACAGACCTTGACACAAATAACCAGTAGGGGGAGCGCATGTAACACCCCCACCCTAAGTTACTGAACATGTACTAAAAGAATAAGAAGTACATTGCATGATTTCTTATTACGATACAATGTTCAGGAAAAAAAAAAAAGAATCTACAGGCGCGACAACGCGTCGGCCAAAACATTGTCACTGCCACGGACATGTCGAATCTCCACATTGAAGCCTTGCAGCCGCAAACTCCAACTCATTAGACGTCGGTTTTTGTTACGCACCCTGTGAAGAAAAACAAGCGGATTATGATCAGTATATACAACCACAGGAGCACTAGTGGAACCTATATAAACCTGAAAATGCTCTGGAGCCACAACAAGAGCCAATGTTTCCTTTTCTATTGTAGAGTACCACTTTCGATGGCAATCAAGTTTCTTCGAGAAGTAAGAAACTGGGTGCTCTACGCCATCAGAACCGTCCTGCAAAAGAACAGCGCCAATGCCGGTGTCGCTCGCATCCACAGCCAACTTAAACGGCTGGTCGAACTGGGGCGCAGCGAGGACAGGTGCATTTACAAGAAGACTTTTGGTCTGTTCAAAAGCAGACTGACAGATGCTGGACCACTTAAAGCCAACCATGGCCAAATAACGGCGAAGCTCGGTTCGGTTAGTTGGAACGGGAAATGCAATAATACATTCCACCTTCGCCTGAACAGGACGAACTTGACCTCCCCCCACCACCTTGCCAAGATAAGTGACAGTCGCCTGTCCGAACTCACATTTGGACAAGTTAACAGTTAAACCTGCATCCTTCAAACGACAGAACACTTTATTTAGGTGCTCCAGATGTTTAACCCACGACTCGGAAAAAACAACCAAATCATCCAGATACGCCTCACAAAATGACAGACCAGATAGAACTACATTCATTAGCCTCTGAAAGGTGGCCGGCGCATTACGCATTCTGCCAAGACCGTATACTGGAGGAAGTCATCCGGAGTGACAAAAGCAGAAACCTCTTTTGCCCGCTCAGTCAACGGAACCTGCCAGTATCCCTTCAGTAAGTCTAACTTTGTAACAAACCTAGCCCCCCCGACATGATCAACACAGTCCTCCATTCGTGGAAGAGGATAACAGTCGGGTTTTGTTACATTGTTCACTTTTCTAAAGTCTGTACAAAAACGATCTTCACCGTTAGCTTTATCAGCCAACAAACAGGGGGAGCTCCAAGGACTACAACTAGGCTCAGCAATGTCATGCTGTAACATATACTCCACCTGCTTCTTGAGACGACGACGTTTATCTGGGTTTACACGATAAGGATGTTGTTTAATGGGCCGTGAGTCGCCTACGTCAATGTCATGTTTCAACAAAGAAGTCTGAAAGGGAACATCAGAAAAAAGTGTTATGCTAGACTGTATTAGCTGAACCAAGTCTGAACTCTGCGACTCAGAAAGATGAGACAAGTAAGCGGGGAGATTTTTCAAAACCTCTGAGTTGGACAACTTCCCATGAGTCAAAGCCACTGACAAAACGTCACTCATTTCAGCACAAGGCAGAGCCCCTGGGACTTTACCCGCTACCAGGCTAACACGCGGTGCAGCAACTTCAGCACCGGACAGCGCCACAGAGGTAACCACAGGCTCACCTGGTTCAGAACTGGATCCACTATCGATCTGCACATTTTCCCTTTCACAATAAGGTTTTAACATATTAATGTGACAGAGACGACTTCTACGACGGCGATCAGGAGTGTCTAGAAGGTAATCTCTATCACCAACCTTTTCTTTTACCAGATGAGGCCCACTATAGCGGGCCTGCAGGCTGGACCCAGGGATCGGCAGCAACACTAAAACCCTGTGTTTAGCGTGCCTATCATACCAGCCTTTCATTCTGGCCTGCGCTACTTTAAGATTGTCTCTGGCTATCTCACAGGCACGGCGCAGTTTCATTCTGAAGTTACACACATAATCAAGCAGGTTCTCATCTGTGCCTTCACACAACCACTTCTCTTTCAAAAGTTTGAGAGGACCGCGTACAGGATGGGCAAACACGAGCTCTGATGGACTAAACCCCAAAGACTCCTGAACTACCTCCCTCATTGCGAACATTTGCATATAAACTCCCTCATCCCAGTCCTTTTCAAACTCCAAACAATACGTGCGCAACATAGTTTTTAACGTCTGGTGGAAACGCTCAGTTGTTATTGTACGCAGAGGAAACACCTCTGGGAATCTTGTGGATGCACACATGAATGTCAACAAAAAAACGTATTCCCAGATTTTGTACGTGGAAGAGGACCCACACAGTCAACCAAAACACGCTCAAAAGGGTCACATACAACTGGAATTGGATACAGTGGAGCAGGAGGAATGGTCTGGTTAGGTTTCCCAGCCACCTGACATGTATGACAAGACTTGCAGTAACGTGCCACATCACTCTTTAAACCAGGCCAAAAGAAATGTCTCAAAATACGGTTGTATGTTTTTTTAACACACAAATGACCGGCAAGAGGATTATCATGTGCTAGGCTCAATATTTCTGACTGATATGGACCTGGAATTACAATCTGTGTAACAACACTCCAGTCATCTGCAGCAGACGCATCCAACGGCGTCCATTTACGCATGAGCATCCCATCCTTCAGGAAGTAACCAGTGGACAAAGACTCAACTTTATCTGCAACTATAGCATTTTCAAACAATGCAGACAAAGCAGAATCATTTTTCTGTGCAGCAATTAACTGCTCACAAGAGAAAGACAAGTTTTTAACCTCAGGGAAAGTTTTTGTAGGCCTACTAATTTTTTTACTTTCAGCAGCGTCTGACGCAAATGAGCGACTGTCATCCGGGACACAGAGAAAACTGTCACTCAAATCAACTTCGCCCTCCTGCTTACTCATAGACCTAGTTACAGCACAAGAAGCAAAAACCTTGGGAAATTTCTGAGCAAGCTCATCCGGAGACTGACGAACAGGAATGGGTGTCACGTCAGGCGTGACCAACACCTTTCCCCCAGCCAAATCATTCCCCATCAAGAAGGCAACCCCTTTTATCGGAAAACCAGGACGCACGCCCACAGACACGTTATCGGACACAAGGTCCGACTCCACAATGATTTTGTGTAATGGTACGTCTATGTCTTCCATGCCGAAACCCAACACGGGAACATCAGTCCCTACCGCAGACTCATCACTGAGTGGCAAAACTCCCTCCAAAATAAAGGACTGCGAGGCAGCTGTGTCACGCAGCGTCTTCACAGGGACCTTAAGACTGTTACCAGGCAACGAGACAAAACCATCCATAACAAACGGAGCAAAGTCCGCCAACCCACTGGACATTTCTTCAGACATCACAGGTTCGGGTAAGTTATCAAGTTTGTCTACGAAAGCGACTGGCTTAGCGTTGCGCTTTCTCAACACCGGGCAACTTGCTACAATATGTCCTTTTTTCTTACAGTAGAAACACATTACATTATCCTTGTCCCTCAAATCTTCCTTATCAGTTTTAACATCCAGCTCTAACGCACTAGAACTCCTGTTACCATGAGATACGCCAGCAAAACTTTTAGCATGGTCCTTTCCATTACTTGTATTAAAGCTCTCCAAGGGCTTGTTAACATAGCTAAATGGACGATCGAAAACCGCCTTATGTGTGAGGACATAATCATCCACCAAAACAGCAGCTTTAAACACATCACTGACTTTATTCTCATTTAAGTATGTCGACACTTTCTCAGGGAGACAGTTTTTAAAATCCTCCATTAGCACGAGCTGTTTAAGCTGATCCAAATCTTTTACATCATTAGATTTACACCAACGATCAAAAAGTGCCTCCTTCTCATGAGCAAATTCAACAAAAGTCTGATGTCCTTGTTTTTTTAACCTGCAAATTTTTTGTCGATAAGCCTCCGGTACTAGTTCATACGCTCTGAGCACCGCTGCTTTTACTTTGTCAAAAGACCGTCTTCCGCCGGAAGTGCAGAATAAACCCTTTGCGCTTTACCAGTCAAAACACATTGCAATAACAACGTCCATGCAGACTTCGGCCACTTAAGAGCAGAAGCCACCCGTTCAAACAAGACAAAATATTTATCAACATCCTTTTCATCAAAAGGAGGAACCAAACAAATGTTTCTACTCACGTCAAAGTCCGGAGATCTAGCAGAAACATTAGCAACAGCACCTAGCTCCAACTCACGCAAGCGAATTGTAGTCTGCTGTTCAAGCTTCTTCGTTTCGAGATCGTTAGCAAGCTGAAGTTCTTTTTCTTTCACTGACAAACGTTGCAATTCAATTTCAAGCTCTTTAAGTTTTACCAACTCACCTACTCTTTGACTTGACTGCTCGGGAGTTTTAGGAGTGCTCGGTAACTCTGGCAAAATGCCCTTATTCACTAAGGCAGCGCATAACTCCGACTTTGTTTTTTCGCCTGTTTTGAGACACCTACGTTATAGTGATCAGCAATTAACAATAGATGATCTTTAACACAACGATTCAACACCTCCACAGAAGGAGATTCAATGAACTGCTCCAAATTAAACTCCATTTTTAGGAGAACTCACCTCTCAGCCACAGTACAACACAGCCTTAACAGCAACTACTGACTCAAATACTGCAAACTAAATCACAGCAAAAACACTTCAACAACTTTAGCCCACAAACTGCATCCAAAGTTACCAACAATACCAAAGGCAACACACAGTACTACTGGCTACAAGTACAAGTGACCAAAAATAACATCCAAAGAACCACAGACTTACTGCCACTAAGCAATTAAACCCTGATGCTACAAAAAAACCACATGTCACTACAACATTGAAAACTCAGTTTTCAATCTATTTGTATGAGCCCCCAAATTATGTTACGACCTCACCAAAGGCTCTCAAATCAAAGAGGCCAAACATAATAAAGAGTCAGAGTTTGCCAAAATCCACAAGAATTTATTTATCAAAATCAGAATAACCCACAAAACAACCCATTTCAAAAATCAAACCTAAACAAATACTGATGGGCCGGCCAGACCAAACAAAGACACTCAGACCAGCCCACAAAGGGCCGTAGGATCTGGTGTCTTTCCTCCTTCCCTAAACTTAACCAAAAACTAAACCCTAGTAAAGAAACAAAACCGAAAACTAGACTACCGGTCCCATCAGAAAATAAATAAAGAAAGCACAAAGCACACTCAAATTAACAAAGGAGTAGCTTCAGCTGCTCCTGCTGCTGCTGCTGTGAAGCCATCAGACAAAGAGGAAGAGAGAGTGTCGTTTTTCTGCCCCTCCCTTTTATGGGCTCTCCTCCATCAGGTGGATCACCCACACCTGAAACAAGCTTTGAAGTGCACACTTTTGTTGAAGAATGACTCAAGTCATCAGTTAAACACATTGTACCATCTTTCAAGTGTACAGCACTGTTGTATCTCTGCTTAGTCTGACATATATTTGACTGTGATACAGAACTCCAAAAAACATCTGTAAGACCAGAAGCAGGTACTTAGATTTCCACATAACTTGGCAATGGCAAGCCTATATAAAATTGTGATATTTTCTTGCAATGGGGAACACTTATTATAGTATACTTTCATAAACTAAAAAGTGGACTAGAAGTATATATATCTATACATCCCCTTATAGTATAGTTACTAGTACATTGATGTTTGTACACTTACAACATAACGTATACTTGAGAAAGTATACAACATACAACATATAAGGTATACTTGGGAAAGTAACTATGAAACGACAAACTGACACTGAGACAAGGGAGCACAAAGACTTAATAAACTTAGAAGGTGAGGCTGATCAGACACAGGTGAGACAATCAAGGGGCAGGTGAAAACAATAAGGGCAGGGCACGTAATCAAACAAGCGGGAAACACAAAGGCAGGAAGTGGATCAACACAAGAGACAAGGTGACAAAGTAAAACAGGAAATGATCTAAACCCATGAAACACACATAAAATACTTGACTAAACAAGACTAAATTGTAACAAAAACAAAGAAAACTAAATACAAAACTAAACAATAAGAACTCATGACACCAAGAGAGAAAGTGACAAAGTAAAACAGGAAATAATATCTGAGCCCAAAATATTAATCAAAATCATAGCTAAACTAGAATAACTCATGACACAATAGTTAAAATAAACTCTGTTCTCAGCATGTGACCTTTTTTTATCACATACTGCTGCAGTGCAGAGGAAATGAAACACACCTGTTTTCCTCTTCTCTTTTTGCTCTTTTCTTGTGATTTATGCAGCAAACAGGTTTAAAACCAACAAGCTGTGTCACTAGTTTTTTTAAGTCTCTCTTAACTTATCTTAAAACAACCTAACTTCTTTGTGATGTAGGTGTTAGCTGGCATTTGACACCTGATGTATTTTAGTCGTGTAAAGAGGAAGGAAACAAGCCTCACAATTCTGTCTTCTGCTGACTGACTGCAGAAGAAAGACATCTTTGACGACGACGTCCTTCATCTTTGTAAGTAAAAAATAATAATCAATATGTGTCATTCTGTTTAATTTCTGTAAACTTATTATTTTATCTGCTTTTTTGGTCCCTAAAGTCACACAGAAAGATGAGAGGAGCAATGAGGAGTTCAAGTGCAGCAGCGAGTGGATTGGTCATCTTCCTTCTCTCTCTGACAGGTACCTTATATCTACAGTTAAATTCATTGCATTAAAAGAGGGGATTCTGGGAAAATGTGGGCTGATAAATGTGGGTTAAAGTGTGGAAAATGTTGATCACAGGAAAGCGAGAAACGCTACAAACATTGGTTTTGTGTTGTTTAACTCTGTAGACAGAAATGTGTCCAACATCAACATCTTCTGCTCCTGTTTTTTGGATAAAGAAGCTCTGTGTGAAAAACTTGTACATGCTGTAAACTGAAAATATTATTGTACACATTTATAACTGTTCCCTCCTTACTCGTTAAAAACCTGACACCCTTTGTATCTCTTTTCTGAAGCCGACCCTGGTTGCAGAGGCTTCAGCTCATGTGGTGCACGATCAGTTTCTATTTCTATAAATAGAAACTTTGATCATTGTAAAGTTTTTTGAAAGGTGAACTTGTGTCACTGTGAAGTCTCAAGACACTGTTTGAACTTCATCTTTTAGCATCTTACATCTGAACCACACAGTACAGTTTCTCACGCCTCAGTGTTCTGCATTTCTCTTTAGTTTTCACACTTAACTCAGCAGCAACCTGACCACAGAGTAAACTTTCCAAAGAAAAGCACAGACTCTGTAATAATTCAAGTCATACATGTTGATTGTGTTTCCTGATGTGCTCTGTGTTACAGTGGCACAGGGTCAGAATGGCTGGATAGTGACGTACTCTCCTACTAAGATCTGTGCCGCAAAAGGATCAACAGTGGACATCAGCTGCACCTACACATACCCATCAAGAGTAAATAACGTTGATATTAAAGTTGAGAAAAAATTCTGGTTCACCAGAATAGAAGGTCGTGAATTTATAGATGTTGAAACAGAATCAACGTATTCAGGTCGTGTGCAGAATCACTGTGAGGGGAACAGATGCACTCTGACAATCACAGACCTGAGAGAGAGCGACTCAGCTGTGTTCATGTTCAGGATCATAACAAACCAAGACACATATGTTGGTTATGATGGAGTCACCCTGTCTCTCACAGGTAAAGTTTTCACTAAAATATTCAATTATTTATTTTATAATTTCCTCTTTCAAAAATACTGTAAATGATTGTGCACACGTGCAAATGAATAAACTGTCATTTCTACACATGTTCAGCTCCCCAGCTGCAGGTGAGCAGACCAGGTGGGCATTTGCTCTTTGAGTGTCTCAGTTGTCCTGGTGCTTCTTCCTACGTCTGGATCAAGAACGGACAGAAAATTGTACATGAATATTCATGGTATTATTATCCAGGCCTGGTTGGTGATACAGACAGATTTTCCTGTGCTGTACGAGGATATGAGAAGTTCCCCTCTCCTTCAGTGTGTGAGTACATTCACAGTTTTCCACTGACATTAAACTCCTGTACGTTAAAGCTGCTGTGAGGAGTTTTTAGCTGGTTATGACCTACCTACAAAAGCAGTTTGATTAATATGTCTTGTTTTTTTTTTGTTTTTTTTATTATTATTATTATTTTTATTTTTTTCACCCCATCTGTTGTACTTATGATAATGAAATTTTCATTCATGATTTTCTTTGGTTATTTTGAAAAAATGATCTATTATACATATAAATACAATTAAACATTAGTGGTGGGGTGTGGGGCCAGCTGGGGTGGGGACAGGGTGGGTGGGCGGCGATTCCTGTCCGGCTGCCTGGTGGTGTGGCGGGGCCTCTGGTTGGGGCAGGTGGAATCCAATCCAATAAGCATGTGCTTCCTCACTGGACAGACTCCCTCCCCAAGAGTCTGGCAGTGGTCCATGTACAGGACAGGACAAGAGATTTGGGCCCAGATGTTTAGCTCTAACGACGCCACTGATGATAACTCTGAAAACGTTTTTTTTTCAGGAACGTACATGCCCTTGATCTAAAATGCAACATGTGACAAGGGTTTGTTATCATTTGATATCAACATCCTCATATGATATGAATGACATTTGTCTCTCTTAATCTCCTCCAGACTCACCAAAGCTTCCCTCTGTGTCAGTGAGTCCCTCTGCTGAGATTGTGGAGGGCAGTTCAGTGACTCTGACCTGTAGCAGTGATGCTAACCCAGCTGCTAATTACACCTGGTACAGGGAGAAGGAAGACTCACCAAAAGCTTCAGGACAGATCTTCACCATCACTGAGTTCACAGCTGAACACGTTGGGAATTATTACTGTGAAGCCAGGAACACAATAGGACGTCATAACTCCACCTTACACCTGATTGTGGCGGCAGGTAAAATTTTGAATTCAGCTACACACACACCTGTTCACTTCACCAGACCAGATTGATGTTAATAAGTAGCATCTTATAACTGATGTAAAGAAAAGGTCCTGTCTTCATTCCCAGACAGTTGGAGTGAGGTTGATCACATATCTGTCTTTATTTGAAGGGAATTCCACATTAATCATGAACATCATCAGGCTGACTCTGGTGCTCTTGCTGGTGATTCCTCTGCTTCTCCTGATTGTGTGGACGAGGTAAAACCATTAAAATCCACCAGTTCACTCACCTCTCTTTCATTTAGCTCCTTTAACTTCCTTTAGTTTTATAGTTGTGAATTTCTGTGATGAGTTTTGTCATTTTTGTGTTTTGACTCAATCCAGGAAGAAGACTCTGAGCTTTGCAGAGATGATAGAGGTGAGAGAGAGAGAGTGTCTTTAAAACATGAATAAATAGATTCTTAATTAAATCTTATCATCTGTCTTCAGTTAGACTCTGGTGCTGAGTATGAGGACGTCTCAGACTTGAAGGCCATTACTGCAGCACAGACAGAAGACACAGAGGAGCAGGAAGACACGGTGTGAAGTCCAGTCAGGTTAGAGCCTCCTGCAACGAATAAAAACGTGCGACTACAGTTTTATTGTCACAGTTACGACTATAACTGTAGTTTCATGTGATTTTCTTCAGATGCACATGAACCAGAGGCATGACTCACTGTGGAGAGCGAGGATGTGAAGGATGTAGGGGGAGTGGAAACATTTACCTTCTACTGCATTTGATTGTTTTTAAAGATTTTTGGGTAATATTTTATTGTAATTAATAAATAATAAATACTTGAAAATATTCTGATCAGCGTCCTGGTTCGCTAAAAGTTTAGATTGTCACACATTTATATCCAAGAGAAGCTCAGTAGTACCACAGTTTGCTAGATGGTCAAAGTATTCCTGTGTCTGATTCACATAAACAGCCAGCGTCCACAACAGGTGACGGATCTGTTTTTAAACTCTGTGGTCCGAAACATTAGAGAGCTAAATGATTTGGATTCAGCTTTAAAGGAAATTTCACATCAATTTTAAGTATTATTTTCTTTAACAGCTATCAAGACAATACAACTCAGATCTGTTCTTTAGCTTCTGCTTGTTTCTCACATTTTGTGTCTGTCAGGATGAAATGTGCCACAGTGTTTATTATGATGTGGGATGTTGCTGAGAGGAAGGTACACAGACCACAGAAGGTCATGTTTGAACTCTAAACCTCCTCTTGGTCCATTTAAAATACCTGGGTCCTTCATCCTAACAGAGCAGGTTAATGTTCACCAAATGTGAATCCCTTTCAGAATAAAAGCCCACAATTTATAGCCTGTGCAAGCCAGTAATTATGAGCCTTTGCGCAACTACATCAACATGTTCTGAAAGGTTGTTGCTTTTGCACTGAGTCAAATATTTTGGTCAACAATGTAAACTGACTGTAAACCACTGACACTTCATGAACGTAATCTGGATCTCGTCTGTTTAATGAATGAAGTATCTGTGGTCAACAAGTTCAAATGCAAATGTTGTCAATCATAACAAATAAAGTTCAAACGGTTAAACAAATTGGACTCAACAATCAGAGCTGGAAGGTAAAATGTTGTCAGGGTCCTGATTCAGTATCTGATGTTTCACTGTCCTCTAGTGGAGAAGTTTCAGTGGCACATTCAGGCTTCATCAGCCTGACTGCTCCCTCTACGTCCGGCTTTAAAGGAGCAGTTCACCAAAATAACATATTCACTCACTTACCTGCAATGGTATCCATCTCTTCAGACGTCTGAGGTGTTGTTTTATTTTGTTGCACACTCTGAGGTTTGGTTGTTTTTTTCTGATGGGTTCAAACTAACAGGCATGAGAGTCTCTCCACGTCGGTGTTCAACTTCTCTCTACAAACAGCAGCGACCTGACCACAGAGTGAACAGAGAAGAAACTGACCAAGACAAAAGTTACACTTCATTGTTACCTCCTCTCTTATATTTAATAATCTGTCTGATTTTCATCCTGTTCAGTCACACTGCCTCGTGGTTCACAGGTCCAATCAGTCCTGTTCCTTCTCCTCACCTGCAGACTGTAAGGCCTCCTGCCTCAGTGCACACAGAGATGAACTGTAGAGGCCATGTGTAAATATTGATCATCAATATAAGTGATTGTTGTTTAATATGTGCTTTGTGTTAAAGTGATACAGCGTCAGAGCGACTGAGTGAGTCGTGTGTTTTACATATTTCTCAATAGTAAAAATAAACTCTATTCCTGGCTGCACGGCGGTGCAAAGGGTTAACGCTGTTACCTCACAGCGAGAAGGTCACTGGTTTAAACCCCGGTATGGGCAAGGTGGGCCTTTCTGTGCGGAGTTTGTATGTTCTCCTCGTGCATGCGTGGATTCCCTCTGGGGTCTCTGGCTTTCTCCCACAGTCCAAAGACATGCTTGTAAGGTTAATTGGTGACTCTAAATTACCCATAGGTGCACCTCACCCCTATCCGACTGTTTCCGAGCCTCCAATCACGTCTTCCCAATTTCAGCTTTGAAAGCCAATTGCGGATTTCAGAATTCTATCTTTCCCAACCGATGGCGCTCAGAGGATTTCAGCTTTCTAGCTCCCGCCCCCCTCTTTCTTTCAGCCAATCTTAGCCATGCAAGTCAAACTTGCTACGGGGTAATGGTCTGCACCAGATGCGGCGGCAAACTCAAACTCGAAGAGGAATTTCAGCTCTCAATCTCAAGGTAAATGCCATCAATAAAACTATTGTCATCCATATATTACTATTGATCGTTAGCATCATTGTGGTTAGCGTCTTTGTGTCAAATCCAGTTGTAGGTAAAAAAACAAAAACACCGTCTTGGTTAACACGGTCGATGTCTTCATTCACTAAAATGATTATTGTTGTCAGAGTTAGAGACGTGTAAGTTATGTTTGTATTGTATTTTGTCGTGTTACATCGTCATGCATCCTGTATCTCCACACGTCGTTGTTGTATGACTTCGATCCTAACGTTGTTGAGGCCATTTCGGCTAATATATTTATACATAGAATATAACATTGCCCTATTTCATGAGCTTATTCATTATTTATGAACATCTTGTGGGGGGAGGGGTCAGTTAGTAAAAAAGAATGGGGAGTTTTGCTGTGTGGTAGGCTAAATAACAAGATGAGATTTTTCTCCGTGTTGTCACGGTAACAGTGTTTTGTTTACAGTATGACCTTATAACTTATAATGGAACTAGAATTATTACACACAACATTACCTTGTGACCCTCTCTTTTACCTCTTGTACCCTTCATTTATGTATTTTTGCCCTATATTCCATGCTTAAGCTCTATGTTTTATTAGTAGTTGTGAATAAGTTAATTTCACATATCTATACTATATTAACATTGACTTTGTTCTGTCTTATCTTATCTTATGATGGTAGCATTATGTGATGAGATGGTGGCATTTGATAGTGTAAGTTTTTTTCTCCTCTTTGGCCACAGATGGCTTCAACACAAAAAAAACACAGGACTATGGGTGATGATGAATGGATGTCACGCCTGCGGAGGTTTGCTGCCACAGGTGTTTGGCCGTCCGATGCAGGAAACAGGCCTGCTCCCCGCCAGAAGATGTGACATGACCTCTATCAGAAGGTAGAGTTGTATAAAGCAATAAGCATACCGTTATAAATGATGAAGCTAAATGTTTTTAAAAAGACACTTGCCTATTTGTTGTCATGAAATATTACAGATTGAGAAATACCCAATGCAGCTGAGGGGGCAGGTAACTCTGTTCGGGGGCCCACAGACATGTGAATGTGGTTTCCATACTAAGAAGGTATTTGTAAACTAATATCAAATTGTCATGTGCAGATTGTTGATGTTATGTTCTTAAAATTAATGTTTCTGCTTATCTTTAGCCTCCCAAGAAAGTGTGGCCACCGATTAAAGTGGCCACAGCTACCATCTACTGTCAGACCCAGGGGCTATGTGACGCTGAATTTGCACACAGATGAATTGCACTTTATGAATTGCACTTCATGTGACTCTGCTGAGTATTTTATTTCTTATGTATTGTTCATTGTTTTTTCTGACTATTGTATGTGTGTAGTGGAATGTTGTTGTGGGTGGAATGTCCTGTCTGCAGCAGACCCCTCTGTCCGAGACAAGTTTCTCCCACGGGAGACAAATAAAGATACCTTGACCTTGACCATGCAGGGACACCACTGGAGCAGTTGCTGGAAGGCATTTGGTGGAAACAGGCAGAGAAGAAAAAAAACAGGTGGTCTTTTTTGTATTTTATTTATTTTTGTTTGTGTTGTTTTTATTCATTATTGTGTTCTTTGCACTACTGGAGTCATTTGATTAATAATTTTTGTCATCATTTTTCTTATTTATTTTGTTGTGTTCAATTAATTGTCGTTCCATAATTTTGTGTGTGTGTGTGTGTGTGTGTGTGTGTGGAGATGGGGTGTGTGAAAGAGAGGGTTTGGGGGGTGGGATTTTTTTTTTTTACTGTGTTTTCTATTTAGAATAAATGTGTGGTTTGTTTCTACAACAATTCTTTCATTTGACTTATTTAAATCTCAGTGTAATACCAGGAGTCAAACATGGTTTTGCTTTTTGCCCCACCATGCATGATAACACAATACAGTACCATAATATTGTGGCTATAAAATAACCCTTTCTTAAATGGAAAGGAGAAGCTAAAAGCTAATATTTTCAATTCCTTAGTTAGAAATAATGTCTTATACCTAATACAGTTCTATGAATTAATGTCCTTAAAAGTTCTGAGGAAGAATGAAAATCACAGTATCACTTTCCTGCACATCATGAATGCATAATAAAACACAGCATGACAAATCGTACTGATTTAATTAAATCTGAATACTAAAAAGTGTTTTTTATGTCATATAATTCATTTAAACTTATTTCATCTAAACATTCCAAAGCACTTTGGATTGGGTACAATTTGTTTTGATCTTTAATTCTCATTTATAGAAACTGCAAAATTAAATATTTGGGTGATTTCTGGAATTATTATGAAAAATGACGACCTGGAGGGACTCTTCACATGCAGAAGAGCCACTAAGAGTCCTCATTTTCTGTCCTTTTTCTGTCTTTTTTCCCTTTTTTCCCTCTCTTTTTCCTCTTTCTTCTCCCCCTCTATACAGACAATTGTTCTCTAGCTTCCAACTTAACTTCTTTTTGATGTGGATGTTTACTGCCATTTGGCTCCTCATGTATTTTAATCATGTAAAGAGGAAGGAAATGAGACGTTTGACAATCTGATATCAGTCTTCTGCTGACTGACTGCAGAAGAAAGGCATCTTTAAACACGACGT
Source organism: Semicossyphus pulcher (assembly GCF_022749685.1). Taxonomy (NCBI): domain Eukaryota; kingdom Metazoa; phylum Chordata; class Actinopteri; order Labriformes; family Labridae; genus Semicossyphus; species Semicossyphus pulcher. The sequence goes on along the minus strand of NW_027211681.1, from coordinate 26,077,228 downwards.
CCTTCATCTTTGTAAGTAAAGAGAATATTCAATATGTCCGATATTGTTTAACTGCTGTGTCCTTAATATTTTTATCCGCTGGCTTGTTTTATGGTCACTCAAGTCACACAGAAAGATGAGAGGAGCAATGAGGAGTTTAACTGCAGCAGCGAGTGGATTGGTCATCTTCCTTCTCTCTCTGACAGGTACCTTATATCTACAGTTAAATTCAGTGCATTAAAAGAGGGGATTCTGGGAAAATGTGGGCTGATAAATGTGGGTTAAAGTGTGGAAAAAGTTGATCACAGGAAAACTTTTCAGAAACATTACAAACATTGGTTTTATGTTGTCTTGTCTGTTATCTTTTAAATCAAGAAATGTGTCCTATGCTTCTGTTTGTTCACTAAAGAAGCTCTCTGTGAAAAACTTTCACATGCTGTAAACTGAAAATGTTATTGTAAACAGGTATAACTGTTTTCTCTTTTCTTAAAAACCTGACACGCTTTTTTATCTCTTTTCTGAAGCCTACCCTGGTTGCAGAGGCTTCAGCTCATGTGGTGCACGATCAGTTTTTATTTCTATAAATAGAAACTTTGATCATTGTAAAGTTTTTTGAAAGGTGAACTTGTTTCACTGTGAAGTCTCATGATACTGTCTCAACTTCTCTCTTATCATTATACATCCGCACCAAACATGCTGGTTCCTTTTTGAGTGTGATACTTCCATGTTGTGCTGACAGCTCTTTCAGGCTTTTATCTCGTTTTTAAATCGCAGCTGCTGCACAATTTCTCACGCCTCAGTGTTCTGCTTTACTCTTTAGTTTTCACTCTTAACTCAGCAGAAAATGACCACAGAGTAAACTTTTAAAGAAAAGCAAAGACTAATAATTCAAGTTATACATGATGATTGTGTTTCCTGATGTGCTCTGTGTTACAGTGGTACAGGGTCAGAATGGCTGGAGAGTGACGTACTCTCCTACTAAGATCTGTGCCGCAAAAGGATCAACAGTCGACATCAGCTGCACCTACACATACCCATCAAGAGTAAATAACAAGGATAACAAAGTTGAGAAAAAATTCTGGTTCACCAGAATAGAAGGTCGTGAATATATAGATGTTGAAACAGACTCAAAGTATTCAGGTCGTGCGCAGAATCACTGTGAGAGGAACAGATGCACTCTGACAATCACAGACCTGAGAGAGAGCGACTCAGCTGAATACAAGTTCAGGTTCATAACAAACCAAGACAAGTATTTTGGTTATAATGGAGTCACCCTGTCTGTCACAGGTAAAGTTTTCACGAAAATATTCAACTATTTATTTTATAATTTCACCTTTTTCGAAAATACTGTAAATGATTGTGCACACGTGTAAATGAATAAACTGCCATTTCTACACATGTTCAGATCTCCAGGTGCAGGTGAGCACATATGGTCCACATGGGTCTTTGCATTTGCAGTGTCTCAACAGTTGTCCTGGTGCTTCTTCCACTGTCTGGATCAAGAACGGACAGAAAATTAAACGTGAATATTCACTATATTATAAGCCAGGCCAGGTTGGTGATACAGACAGATTTTCCTGTGCTGTACGAGGATATGAGAAGTTCCCCTCTCCTTCAGTGTGTGAGTACATTCACAGTCTTCCACTGACATTAAACTCCTGTACGTTAAAGCTGCTGTGAGGTGTTTTCAGTTGGTTATGACCTACCTACAAAAGAAGTTTGATTAATAAGTCTTGTTTTTTGGGTTTTTTATTATTATTATTATCATTATTTTTTTTTTTTTTCACCCCATCTGTTGTACTTATGATAATGACATTTTCATTCATGATTTTACTTGGTTATTTTGAAAAAATGATCTATTATACATATAAATACAATTAAACATTAGTGGTGGGGTGTGGGGACAGGGTGGGCGGGCGGCGATTCCTGTCCGGCTGCCTGGTGGTGTGGCGGGGCCTCTGGTTGGGGCAGGTGGAATCCAATCCAATAAGCATGTGCTTCCTCACTGGACAGACTCCCTCCCCAAGAGTCTGGCAGTGGTCCATGTAAAAGACAGGACAAGAGATTTGGGCCCAGATGTTTAGCTCTAACGACGCCACTGATGATAACTCTGAAAAAGTTCTTTTTTCAGGAACGTACATGCCCTTGATCTAAAATGCAACATGTGACAAGGGTTTGTTATCATTTGATATCAACATCCTCATATGATATGAATGACATTTGTCTCTCTAAATCTCCTCCAGACACACCAAAGCTTCCCTCTGTGTCAGTGAGTCCCTCTGCTGAGATTGTGGAGGGCAGTTCAGTGACTCTGAACTGTAGCAGTGATGCTAACCCAGCAGCTTCTTATACCTGGTACAGGGAGAAGGAAGACACACCAGAAGCTTCAGGACAGATCTTCACCATCACTGAGTTCACAGCTGAAAATGGTGGGAATTATTACTGTGAAGCCAGGAACACAATAGGACGTCGTAACTCCACCTTACACCTGATTGTGGCGGCAGGTAAAATTTTGAGTTCAGCTACACACATCCTGCACCAGAATACAAAAGCATCATGTGATCTTATGCTTCATCCATCTGATTAAAACCCTTCCTGTTTGACTTCTTCAAGTCAGATAAAAACCTCTTCAAAAGGTTTTTCTTGAAGTCAAAAACAAAGAAACATTTGTATCATCTTTTATGTTTTCAGTATGAAAAAAAACCTCAGCATGGTATATAGTTTATGGAGTCTTCTTGTTGCAACAGTAACATACTCCAGATTGGGAACAGAAACAAGGGGTGTGTCCTCATGTTATCTGACTGATCTGGACCTCAGATCAAGGAACACAGTCCAGATTTTATCTTAGCCGTGAATGGAGGTTATGTATTTGTGACAAAGTACTTCTTTGTTGCTAGCCCCTATTCCCTGCTCTACTGTGCTGTAGTTGGCAAGTACAATTGTTCTGTAAGGTACAATGACTGTAAACCATGCTTTAGAGCTTTCTGCAAGAGATTGAGCTTACGTTTCATGAGGATGGTCCAAGTTGACCAATTGCTCTGACCTACACCTTGCTCTTTTCACAAACATAACCATTAGTGTTGCTACCAAACAGAACTTGACAATTTCAAACTCTTAATGATGTTGTCTCTTGGGTCAAGACAACATAACTACTTGGTTTGATTTAGGACACTGATGATGATTAGGGTTGAAATATTTATTCAGTCCTATGTTTTTATTACTGCTTTATTACAGCAATACCAGCCAATCACAGCCCAATACAGAGGGACTATGTAGCTCTTCATTGTAGGCATCATGTAATGTGGACTGTAACATTTTTTTGATGTTTTATCATACAACGCTCTGATCACCTTTTCTCAGGAGGAGGGAAATTACCTGTTGTTGCTGGAACAATCACTGTTGTCCTCGTGGTTATTGTGTCATTCTCTGTCTTCCTGTGGATCAGGTGAGCAGCTCTGTTTAACTCAATCATCAAAAGTAAAGTTTTCAGATCTTAAACACTGTATAATATCATTTTTAATACATTCTCCTGACCAGAAAGAGGAGGGCCTCCAATGAATCGTCTGAGGCTGAAGAGAGACCAGGCATAAGGGAGCAGGTGAAAATAATTATGTATTTTATTCAAGGCCAAAAGAAATCCCCTTCTGGTTCCTGTTCATTCATACTGCTCCCTCACTGACTATTAATGTTTCCAAAGGAGTTTATGTGCCAGACAGGATAGGGAAGCGCCTTTGCCAAATAGGTTCTTGTATATTTTACTCACATAACTAATCACAATTGATCAGCTGACCTCATCTACGTGCTTTTAAATAACTGCATTAAATTTCCTTTCTCCCCAGACAGCAAGAGACATGGGCATTCATTTCTGACATAAAAGAACACTTAATACTTAGTCCAAATTCTCAAGAGTTAGCTTTACAATGAGCCTAGTTTATTGGTCAGAAATGTATTTATCTCAGGATAAACCACTTGAGATGTATTATCTTGTTTTCAGTGTGCTGCAGTGTATAAAAACTTAAGATGTGAATTTTTACTTGTTACAATGAAGGGGCACTTGCTCTGTTCTGCACCATCAATCTATCGGACAAATTATTTTTTCTTTTTTTCTCGTTTGCAATATATCCTGATCTCAGTTTGAACTAATGGAGGGTATTTATCTTTTTCAAAGGTTTATCTTCAGTGTTGGTTAATGACCATTACTTTTGCAATCATCTTCACATGCTACAGAGACATGTTAAAGCCCTCACAGCTACTTAACGTAGCTGTACTGTAATAGGAAGCTAAGTTAACAAGGACACTCAGGTTCTGAATGAATTCCTTTTTAATGAGATAGGCTGATGCATATCCATAAAAATCCTGATTGACAATTGTTAGAGGAACAGCTTTGGCACAGAGCAGCTGCTGAGACAAGTTCTCACAGTGACTGTCTCACAAGCCATGGCTGCTCCATGAAACAATTCATGTGCTGTTACACACCATGATTAAATATACACTGGGCAAATTTCTAAAAAGTATACAGCTCAGAAAGTTAAACTGCACATACAATCACTAAACAAAGTTGTCTGTGTATCTGTCTTAATAAGAAGAGACTACAGTATGTAGGTCTCATACGGGGCACCATAATATATGTTAATAATTAAACACATCCTTGAGGTCAGCTTTTTACGCATATTCTGATTCTTTCTTTAGGCTGACAGCTCCCTGTGTTTCTGTGGCTGAATGTCAGTGACTACTACCTCATTTGTTCACTGTACAAAACAGCTTTAGAAAATGGAAGGACCTTAAAAACATTGTGGTTACATGGAGAGAAAATATATGATTAACACTGTCAATCATGTTTCTGTAGGTTCTGTTAACAGCCAAAGTATGAGCACTTCTTACTGAAACTTCTAATAATTTCTGCTTCTTATGGGTTTTGAATCTAAATATATTTAAAAGTCAGGCTCCACAGATTATTACTGGCAAATAATCAGGATTTAAATATAAACTGTAGATCATAATACATACTATAACAAATATTCATATGGTTTTGCTGTAGTTCTTATCAAGTTCCTAATCAACAATATTTCCAGACATATTTTTTATATGAGCTTTACATAGCTTACATAGTCATACAGCGGCATGTTGGTGACACAGGTATATTTATTACATCTACACCACAGCTGCTGTTGTTTTGGGCTTTTCTGTACTGGATGGGACCCATTTGGAGATTGCAATATTTCAATGAAAGACCTTCCCATGTAAAATAGGAGCTCAAAATTATTTTGTCGACCTGATCAGGGACAGCCAGAGGGGCAGGAAGACCTGCAGTACGCCAGCATCCACTTCTCCAACAACCAGTCAGATCCAGATCTGTACTACAACATCAGACCTGCTCGGCCACACAGACACATGGAGCAACAGGAAGACATTGAGTACACTGCTGTCAAATTTAACCGGGCCAGTACCACCATGAGGTGAGCAGCTCATAAGAAAAGGACATCCTCATAGCAAAATACATTTACTTGAGAATCATGCATTTATTTTGGCCTTCCGAGCTCTGTTGTTATCATTATCACTGATGGGATATTTTTTTCTACTTAATCTATATAACCACTTGATTTTTCCCTTCAGAAGCAGAGGTCAGGAAACTGGAGAGGATCCAGCTGCACTGTACAGCACAGTCAACAAAACCTGATGACCACAACAAATATTGCATTCATACTCTGATATTTCTATTTTCTTTTTCAAATTTGTATTTTACTTATAATTTTAATAATATATTTCTAAGGATCAGCCGATCCAAGAAGGTACCAGAAGGAACAATTATATATAAACGTAACTTTAAACATTAAGCAGTTTTCGGCTTCGGCTTTGGTTTTTCCTCTGCATGTGTCATAACTAAAGAATAATGAGAGTTTTTCCTGGGTTAGGCAAGGTTGCATCAACAAGATGAATTTTACCCAAGATTTGTTTTAATTAGTGTCTGGTAAAAAAAAATTGAAATCAGTGAATCTAAATAATGAAATAATTCAAACAAATGAAATAGAGTTTAATTAATTCGTAGACGCTTACTCACCAGAATTAAAAGATGAACAGAATTAACATGAAGTGGTTTTCTATCAAGCTAAGTCTGTTAATTAGATAATAAGGCTCGGCAAAGAAGCTCCAAATCTCCTTCTTTGAGAATTTAAAAGTTACGCTTTCTCCAATGTAATTTTAAAGTTAATACCGCATCACTTTTTCAATTTGAGTTAATGATTTTGGTGAAACAGAATTAAATTAAATCTAGGTTTAGAGTAGAAACACAACTGAGGTTTAAATAGAGGTTTAAATTTCATCTTTCTTCACTTCAAGCTAGTTTTAAAGTTTGGTGCAAAACAATTTAAAGTTAAACCCTGATTTCATCTGCCTGTGCCTCCCTGTGCACGTGCAAATAGATACCTGAAGTAAATGTAAGTAAACAATGGAAATGTTATGCTAACAGCTAATTTAAATACTTGGATACTTTGTGAAATACACAAAGACCAGAAACTAAGGAGTCCTTAATTCAGCGCTCCAGAGTCCCACATCTTGTATCAGATACTTTTAACTTTTCTCTGCACGAGTCTCTGCAAATCACAGTCCTTAAATGTAAATCGTAAAACTAAATACAAATCTCAGAGACAAAGCTGCATTGATAACACAATAAAAAACATAAGAAAGCTCTCATTATTGATTTTCTTACCTATTAGCCTGTCTCTTGCACTGCTCTAACATGTGAATACATCCCAGATGATCAATGAAGCCCTACCTGATATTCACTGGTTTCATTCATTGGTTCCCTTAAAGACTTTATTCTGAAGAGGGTTAACTGCAGAATTTGCACAATAAGACTTGTTGCATCATGTACATTTTCTCCCATAATGATACAGTTCATTTCTTTGAACCTGCAGTCTGGAGGTAGTTCTTAGTGTGGCAACAGAGATGTGCAAAGTCATGATGCATCATGCTGTCACACGTGTGTCCTTTCTGTCCCCATTTGCTTGAACACTACTGACTGACCATAAGTTGGGAGAGGTTCAAGTAAAATAGTTTCTGACTCTGTCTTTAAAATGTCAAACTAAGAAGTTCATTACATGCCCAAACCCACAAAACATGTTCCTTATTTTAAATTTAATCTGCCATTTGACTAGTCTTGCATGTCGATAATGTAGAGAGGAAGGAAGTAGGGTTCAACAACTTGACTTCTGTCTGCTGCTTTCAGCAACAACGTTCTTCAACTTAAGGTAGAAGTGTTTTTGAATGTGTAAATTAAACTGACACAAATCAGTGGGAGCTAATTTGCTCCTTCAATTACGTCTATAATGCTTCTAAAATTAGTTTGATGTTGGCCCTCCTGATTAAGATAGATAGACAGAAAGAGAGAGAGAGAGAGAGAGAGAGAGAGAGAGAGAGGGAGTGAGAGAATGAGAGAGAGAGAGAGAGAGAGAGAGATAATTGAACACTGATTAAAGTCTAATATAGACAAAACAAACAGTTTAATGACTTGCATCTTTGCATTACTTTACCAGAAAGCTAATGAGTGGCTAACTTTTACTTTTTTTTTTTTAATTCCCAGTTTAAAATTTCTCTCTCAAACACATTGATCATGTCATGATTTCATTGTTATATCAAACTGTTGCCACTGAGTGCTTATGAAGAGCCATATATTAATGATAGAAAATCATTTCCGAGGCTCTGTCATGTTCTGTCATTTCTATTTTTGCCACATTTTTGCTACTGCAGCCACACTGAGTGACAGGAAGTGGGAGACCACAGCTGCAGTCATGCTTGCCACTGTGAAAAATACACTGTGTAGCACTGCGTATCCGAGTTTAGATGTACAGTATATATATGTATATGTATTTATATACGTTAACAAAGACAAAATAACCTGTCAACTGTCTCCTGACACTGCTGGAAAAGCACTTGACTGTGTAATACTCAATGACATTTTAATGATTAGTCTGAATTGTACCATTGTCAAGGGAAATATCCATGGCACAATTATAATGGTCTCATGACAGCCAAAGTCAACACCATCCACATATGACAGAGTAATGTCGTGTTAACACATGAAGCTGAATAGTTTCTTTAAGTTTGACTGGTTATTTTGTCTTTGTTAATGTCAACGTGTCATAACAAATGACACCTAATGACAACAGTCATAAACATTCATAAAGACTTCATGTTCATGACAGGTGTCATGTCATGGCTATGATGGTGTCACGTCAGTCTTATGCACACCCCTTCAAATAAAGTTTTAAAATAGAGATACCAAGTATTTAATAAAATCCACATTCTCCCTGACTTACAACATTTAAAAGAAGCATCCAGAATGTGAAAAAACTAAAACCTAAAATAGTATATCTAATGACAAATGTCTTGCATCTAAAGTATGATGACTTTTTACAGACATTAGTAATGTTGTATTTCATGGTTCATTAAGTCATGGTGGTAAGGAAGTTTCACTGTCTCATCATGCATGGTGTGTAAAGTGATATTTCAAGCTTTCTGCAGTCTGGATGGCAACTTAGTTTATTAGACTTAGACTTAGACTTAGACTTAGACTCAACTTTATTGATCCCTTTGGGATGACTCCCTCTGGGAAATTCAGTCTCCAGCAGCTTATACAGTACAATACAATAGGAAAGAATCAGCACACAGAGGGTAAAAAATAAAGATCAAAATATATATATCTATATATATATATATATATATATATATATATATATAAAAAAGTACAAAATTAGATAACAGATATTTGTGCACTGCTGGAAGGATTGACTAATTAATCTTTCAGATACTAAATTTTTCCTGTATTTTTACTAAAATGGAAGTCATGAAAAAAATAGCCTTCTCTTTTATATTATTGGTGAGGTGGTGTGGTGTGGACAACACAAGTCGTTGTTTTATCCTTGTTCTCACATCTGTTTCACAATGCATATTAAAACTTTGAACAGGAAGGAAGTGGGTTGTATTTTAGCAGCTTCTTTCTGTCTGCTAACCCCCTGACCACAGAGGTATGGCACAAGTAAAGACAACTTCTTTTAGTATTCTCAGAGCATTTGTTTAATTTTATCAGTCTGTATATGGTGTACAGTAATTATCTTGTGATGTGTTTTATTGTTACTAAAGCCAGACAGCAATAAGAGGAGCAGCTATGAGTTTAACAGCAGCAAAGAGTGGATTTGTCGTCTTTCTTCTCTCCATGACAGGTAACTTACATCATGTCACATGTTTTCTGTATCTTTACATATTAAGGTATAGTGATTTTATTGTGGCCGCATGAAGTCCTCGGATTTTTCTTTCAGACATGAAACATATCTTTGTATCTTTTTACCTAACACTTATAAAAATGGTTGTCCCGTTTAAGCCAGTGAGGGTTTTAGGGTATATACAACCCTATTTACATGAAAGTGATTATTCTAGAAGTACAGGCTGCTGTTGACTTCGACTCGAGGCATTTTTCAATACAGTATGCCAAATTTGGACTTGTGCATTTGGTAATTTGAACTGGGCAAATTCAACTCAGGAATTTAAACTCTGAGAGCACACTAAGAGACCTTTGTGGAACAATGAAACTGCTTTATGGAACTTTTAACCTATTAATAGTAAATGGTTATGAGAGGACTGCTGCTGTCATTATGGATTACTCTTCAATCAATTCATCGTAAAACTAGTAATTTTAGTTGTTCTTTATTATAAATTATAATATAATGTATATCTATAATCTATTAAGGATATGGTGGAGCCTGATCATTAAGGCTTTCTTGGGAAGAAGAAGGAAATTCAATACTATTCTTGATTTTACAGGGAGCACAGAGAAGAATGTAAAGAAGCTAATACGGAAGAACCACGACCTCTTTTCCTTGTTAGTGAGCGTACAAGTGCATCAAAACTTTAGACCAGCTTGAGAGTCTTTAGAGACTTGTTAGGACAGGGTGATAATAATGGGTCGCAACATTCGAACATAGGTGCAACTAGTGTATTTACAGATTCTGCATGAAAGTGCAAAATCTGTAGGCGTGGGACAGGATGTTGGAATAAGAAGTGTTCTGGCTTCTGTTTGTAGTCCTCAGTATTACCCTACAGTGTTTCAGCAGGCTTTGGCTCTGTTCATGAAAATACTCAAAAGGTCAAAAGGGGTGGAACGGAATCCATAATGCAAACCAGGAACCCATCAGCAGTCATCTAACAACGATTAAGCTTTAGTTACTATATATAAACAGATACCTGCATGCAAGTGCCACTAATCAACCCCTCTGCTCAACGCCAAATACATTCTAGCTCCTCAAGCTGCTAGTTGGACTGTAAACAATGGCAGCGCATGTAAAGGAAGTCTTGACCAAAAGACTTGAAGCCCCAAAAGGTTAGCCGTCACTCCCAGAGGTTATCGTTGTCAGATGATAGCTGATGGGTTCCGAGACTGAGAAGTAACAAATGTTTGGACTAGGTTTTTAGCATTCTTTGAAGACAGGATGGGCTCGCCTGAGTTCTTTAAGTTTTACATTAGCCTCCACAAACAATCAAATTGTGATCATAATTTCTGATGTGCTCTGTGTTACAGTGGTACAGGCTCAGACTGGCTGGGGAGTGACTTACTCTTCAAATCAGATCTGTGCTGTAAAAGGATCAACAGTGGACATACCCTGCACCTACACATATCCATCCGGATGGAATGAGCAGGAAACTGTAGTTGAGAAAACTTTCTGGTTTACTAAAATGAATGGAAATGAACCTGTTGATCTAAGAACAGACTCAGAGTATTCAGGCCGTGTGCGGTATCACAGTAATAAGAACGTCTGCACTCTGACAGTCACAGACGTGAGAGAGAGCGACTCAGCAGACTACAAGTTCAGACTGATAGCAAACCAGCCAGGTGGGAGTTTTACCGGATCACCTGGAGTTACTTTATCTGTCACAGGTAACGTCTTTATTTAAGTATTTCTTAGGTTCTTATGTTATGAAGATAAATCTTCATTATCATAGAAACTGTACTATGAATGTACGTATTGTGAAGAAAACCTGTTCATCCAAAGCTCTGCTATAGGCAGAAGATTGAACCTACATTCTCAGTTCAAACACAGGATGTGTCTCAGGATGTGATTGGCCTCCCTGATCTGGTTTTGCTCACGTATCCTGGCAACTGTGCGAAGCTCCTGTCAGCCTTCACATGCACCCAATTGTAAAACTTCACACCTTCGATCGCACCTAAACCAGCTCTGCTTCCTGAATATAGACAGCTACATGCAACAGAATCTCTGAATTCTTAGAAGTATCTTTGAAATGAGATCGTCTTTACCATACATCACCTTTCCACACTTAATCACCCCCTTGACATTTCCTTTGGTTTTAATGTTACAACGGCAAATAAAAAGGATTTCATGTAATGCACATTATGTGGGATATTACATGGTACATACACATTACATCAAAATTAGAGTATGAAAAGCTCAGAGTGGTTTGCTGTGAAATCTCTGAGATCAGGTCCAACCAATTGCCCGCATATTGACTTTTGCATCCAGCAAATGTCTCCTTTTTGGTCTGCTCTTGATTGTTCATCAAACTGTAAAAAGTCCAGATTAAATCTATTTGACTTTTACAATGTAACAGTGTTTAATTGAAAACGTTCAAGAGGGGTGAATACTTATGCAAGGCACTGTATCGTTCCCAAGGTGTAAAAGTGAATATCCATGTACTTACACTTGTGTCTGATTAGAGCTTATATTTGTGTTCCTTCTTTACAGATCCAGATCTTCATGTGAAGGTGATTAATTCAACAGCCTACCGAGGTTTAACCTGGGCAGAGCTGAAGTGTCACAGCAGTTGTCGTCTACCTGATCGTCCTTCCTACGTCTGGTACAGGAATGGACGGACAATTCTGAAAGAAACATCTTCATTTTCAGGCAGCTTTTATCCTGCAGACAGCTTTACCTGTGCCCTTAAAGGTCATGAGGGTTTTCCTTCTCCTGCAGTGTGTGAGTTCATCTCAAAGTCAACCATACCAGAGTGCCATCTGGTGGCACATTGAACCTATTGCACTGCTCAGTGAATGCAAGTATAGTAAATATGGATTGCCTGACTTCCTTTTTGCTATGACACCCTCTAACATCTATCTATTTATCTAACACCATCTCTTTTGCATTGGGCTCCATAGGATAAATACAACCTGCTTTGTGCTGCAGACAAATGTAGCTGTTTCAGTTTTATTAAAAAAGGTTTTATCTTCCAGGTGTTGGCAGTGAAACCTGCCGCAGAGTGACGTACGCTGCCAGGAGTATCTGTGCCTTCAAAGGCTCATCAGTGGACATTTCCTGTACTTTCAACAGTTATGCAGCGATCACATCAAAATTCTGGTTCAGTCCTGAACGTAGTGGCTTGTGGAGGTTTCCCTCAAGTCCTGAAGACCTGAGTAAAGACTCCCAGTATGCAGGCCGTGTTCAGGTCCTTGAAACAGAGAGAGGACGCTCCACTCTGAGAATCAGTGACCTGAGAGAGAGCGATGCAGCCCAGTATCACTTCAAATTCAACACACGAAGCTTTGAATGGACGAGCAGTTTACCTGGTACATCTCTGACTGTCACAGGTACTCAAGAACACCAACGGATATTTACACAGTTTAATAAAACCATGTTGTTTTATAACTTTCTATTAAGGCTCCCTTAAAGGGGTTAACATGCTGCAACCAGTGACTTTATTAATGTGAAACAACCTTTTTAGTTAGCTCAGTACTTAATCAGAGAGACTACTTTATTGACACTTTTGTTTGCCATATTAATCGGCCATATTAATCCACTAATGTCTTCAAGTATTTCACTGATCTATTGCATGTGTGCTTTTTTACTGTGAACCAACAACAGTTTGTTCTTCCTGACATACCCAGCTCTACAGGTGCAGGTGACCAGAGCTTCCTGGACTTCTTCTGAGACAGAGCTGAAGTGTCTCAGCAGCAGCTGCAGTCCATCTGGTCGTCTTTCCTACGTCTGGTTCAAGAATGGAAAGAAAATTCAGAAAGAAACATCGTCTTTTTCAGTCTACTTAGACCCTGCAGACAGCTATTCCTGTGCTTTTAAAGGATATGAGGACTTCCCTTCTCCTTCAGTGTGTGAGTTTAGTCTTAAATCTCTCACTGATATATCCTCATCTGGTGGGGCCTGTGATTCACTGTACATTATACTTTGACTGCTGATGTCCCATGAGAATGTGACACATTGTTTTTAATCAGCAAATGCTTTAAAAAAGAATATAGATTATTTTGTTTTAAGGATTGAGTGTAAAGTATTTAGTTTAAATTCTCTGATGGCTCTGCTGACAGAATGATTTAAACAAACTTTTGCTTGTCTTGCTCTGTCTGTCAGCCAGCTTCTCATGACATTTTGTAAGATGCAAGAACCCAAAAGCCCAGAAAGAAACTTTAAACAAAGAACTATGGTCACATAAAAAGAGCAATCATTTATGAGAGTGGTAACTGGTAAGTTACAAGATCTCTGCAGTTAAGCATCTTTGAGGAAACGATGATGTTAAAATGTTCCACAGGTTGGAAAGATTAAACATTCATTGTTTAATCCACTCAGGATTATCTGATACGCTTAGAGGCTCTTACTGGAAATAGCCAAAGATCTTGTACCCTCTACTTTCTGTCTCTGCTTTAATATACAAGAAGAACATGTGTGTTTGGTATTTTTAAATATGTGTCTTCACTGGTTACAACACAAACTCACTAAAATGTGTTTTATCTTAGGTGTAGATGGTCAAACCTGCAACAGAGTGATGTACAACATCAGAAGCATCTGTGCTCCAAAAGGCTCCTCAGTGGACATTTCATGCACATACTACAGTCATGAATCACATGTTGCATCAAAATTCTGGTTCAGTCCTGAACGTGGTCATCAATGGGAGAATCCTTCACAGCCTGAGGACCTGAGTGAAGACTCCCAGTATGCAGGTCGTGTTCAGGTCTTTGAAACAGAGAGAGGACGCTCCACTCTGAGAATCAGTGACCTGAGAGAGAGCGACTCAGCCCAGTATCACTTCAAATTCAACACACCAAGCTTTGAATGGAGGAGCAGTTTACCTGGTACATCTCTGACTGTCACAGGTACTCAAGAACACAAACTCATACATTTTTACTGCTGCCAAGTAAGACACCCATAAAGGGCTTTACACTCTTAAGCAATTATGTAATGATAATAATTATAATACAATTTTATTTATAGGCGCCTTTCAGAACACTCAAGGTCACCTTACACGGCAGAGTTAAAAACAATGCAACAATAAATCAACAAAATTAACTCTATATAATTGATTTATTTATAATTTATTGTATAAAATCATCATGTACAGAGGTTTAGTGTGAGGGATCAAACTGCATATGCAAGTTTAAAAAGATGTGTTTTGAGATGGGATTTGAGAGTCAGTGTTACGGATGTCTGGTGGGAGGGAGTTCCAGAGGAAAGTTAGATATCTTTTTTTGATTGACAGAGGAAAGTGGATAGTGTCGAAAACAGGGAAACAGAGAGGGGATGACATGCAGCAAGGGGCCGAAGGCAGGAGTTGAACCCGGGGCTGCTGTACCGAGGGCTGCAGCCTCTGTACATGGGCTGCAGATTTAAACTAAACCAGCGTCCAACCACAGGGCTTTGTAGGTGTTTTTAAAGAAACCACTATGAATGTTTTGCAGATTATTAGTTACTGACCGTTAATACAAACTTTTGGGGTTGAAAGGCTCTGAAAATGTTTTGTCTCATTCCCATTCTCAGCCTTTCCTAAACTTGTAACAACACTGCAGTTATTATAAATACCCATCCATGCACACGTAATAATTTGCTAAGTAACAAGTAGTAAATTACGACTAAATGATCTCTTGCCGGGTTCACCTTCAGTACCTTCAAGGCCTGAAGAAATCAGATTATCCCGCTCTTTTAGGGGTGTTGATCATTTCATTTACAGATGCTTGAAGTATTTCACTTCCGACTCTAAATAATATCATGGCTGTGTTTTTAACTAATGACATTTGGCTGTTTTCCTCACGTGTCCAGCTCTCCAGGTGCAGGTGACTGGGGTAACAGTCCACCAGGGTTATACCGAGGCAGAGCTGAGGTGTCACAGCAGCTGCTCTCCTGCTGCTCATATTTCATATGTCTGGTTCAGGAATGGACAGAAAATACAGAATGAGGAGAAATCCTCTCATAAAGCCCTGTTTGATCCAGGAGACATTATCTATTGTGCTTTGAAAGGATTTGACAGTTACAGCTCTCCCTCTGTGTGTGAGTTTACGACTCATTAAAATTGACATAAAGATTCTATGTGACATATGGGCAGCCCGTAAAGCACTAAATACTATACATATCATATTTGCTTCTTAACCTTTTAAACCTATTCATGTTTTTATTGTTACTGCAGATGCTCTGAAGGCTCCTTCTGTTTCAGCAAGTCCTTCTAGTGAATAATGGAGGGCGGATCAGTGACTCTGACCTGTAGCAGTGATGCCAACACAGCTGCTAATTACACCTGGTACAAGGAGCATGATGACTCACCAAAAACTTCAGGACAGATCTTCACCATCACTGAGTTCACAGCTGAACACAGTGAGAATTATTACTGTGAAGCCCAGAACACAATAGGACATCATAACTCCACCTTACACCTGATCACTGTGTCTCGTAAGTTATCCACACTCACCTGCACACACACCTGTTCACTGCACCGGACCAGATTCACATGTTAATAAGTAGCATCTGATAACTGATGTAAAGAAAAGGTCCTGTCTTCATTCCCATACAGTTGGCGTGAGGTTGATCACATATCTGTCTTTATTTGAAGGGAATTCCACATTAATCATGAACATCATCAGGCTGACTCTGGTGCTCTTGCTGTTGATTCCTCTGCTTCTCCTGATTGTGTGGACGAGGTAAAACCATTAAAATCCACCAGTTCACTCACCTCTCTTTCATTTTGCTGAGATGAAGGTACACAGACCACAGAAGGTCATGTTTGAACTTTAAACCTCCTCTTGGTCCATTTAAAATACCTGGGTCCTTCATCCTAACAGAGTAGGTTAATGTTCACCAAATTTGAAGCCCTTTCAGAATAAAAGCCCACAATTTATAGCCTGTGCAAGCCAGTAATTATGAGCCTTTGCTCAACTATATCAACATGTTCTGAAAGGTTGTTGCTTTTGCACTGAGTCAAATATGTTGGTCAACAATGTAAACTGACTGTAAACCACTGACACTTCATGAACGTAATCTGGATCTCGTCTGTTTAATGAATGAAGTATCTGTGGTCAACAAGTTCAAATGCAAATGTTGTCAATCATAACAAATAAAGTTCAAACGGTTAAACAAATTGGACTCAACAATCAGAGCTGGAAGGTAAAATGTTGTCAGGGTCCTGATTCAGTATCTGATGTTTGACTGTCCTCTAGTGGAGAAGTTTCAGTGGCACATTCAGGCTTCATCAGCCTGACTGCTCCCTCTACGTCCTGCTTTAAAGGAGCAGTTCACCAAGATAACATATTCACTCTCTTACCTGCAATGGTATCCATCTCTTCAGACGTCTGAGGTGTTGTTTTATTTTGTTGCACACTCTGAGGTTTGGTTGTTTTTTTCTGTTGGGTTCAAACTAACAGGCAAGAGAGTCTCTCCACGTCTGTGCTCAGCTTCTCTCTACAAACAGCAGCGACCTGACCACAGAGTGAACAGAGAAGAAACTAACCAATACAAAAGTTACACTTCATTGTTACCTCCTCTCTTATATTTAATAATCTGTCTGATTTTCACCCTGTTCAGTCAAACTGCCTCGTGGTTCACAGGTCCAATCAGTCCTGCAGACTGTGAGGCCTCCTGCCTCAGTGCTCACAGAGATGAACTGTAGAGGCCATGTGTAAATATTGATCATCAATATAAGTGATTGTTGTTTAATATGTGCTTTGTGATACAGTGTCAGAGCGACTGTGAGTGAGTCATGTGTATTTTACATATTTATCAATAGTTAAAATAAACTCTGTTCTCAGCATGTGACCTTTTTTTATCACATACTGCTGCAGTGCAGAAGAAATTAAACTCGTCTGTTTTCCTCTTCTCTTTTTGCTCTTTTCTTGTGATTTATGCAGCAAACAGGTTTGAAACCAACAAGCTGTGTCACTAGTTTTTTTAAGTCTCTCTTAACTTCGCTTAAAACAACCTAACTTCTTGGTGATGTGGGTGTTAGCTGGCATTTGGCACCTCTTGTATTTTAGTCGTGTAATGAGGAAGGAAACAAGCCTCACAATTCTGTCTTCTGCTGACTGACTGCAGAAGAAAGACATCTTTGACGACGACGTCCTTCATCTTTGTAAGTAAAAATAATAATCAATATGTGTCATTCTGTTTAATTTCTGTATACTTATTATTTTATCTGCTTTTTTGGTCCCTAAAGTCACACAGAAAGATGAGAGGAGCAATGAGGAGTTTAACTGCAGCAGCGAGTGGATTGGTCATCTTCCTTCTCTCTCTGACAGGTACCTTATATCTACAGTTAAATTCATTGCATTAAAAGAGAGGATTCTGGGAAAATGTGGGCTGATAAATGTGGGTTAAAGTGTGGAAAATGTTGATCACAGGAAAGCGAGAAACGCTACAAACATTGGTTTTGTGTTGTTTAACTCTGTAGACAGAAATGTGTCCAACATCAACATCTTCTGCTCCTGTTTTTTGGATAAAGAAGCTCTGTGTGAAAAACTTGTACATGCTGTAAACTGAAAATATTATTGTACACATTTATAACTGTTCCCTCCTTACTCGTTAAAAACCTGACACCCTTTGTATCTCTTTTCTGAAGCCGACCCTGGTTGCAGAGGCTTCAGCTCATGTGGTGCACGATCAGTTTTTATTTCTATAAATAGAAACTTTGATCATTGTAAAGTTTTTTGAAAGGTGAACTTGTGTCACTGTGAAGTCTCAAGACACTGTTTGAACTTCATCTTTTAGCATCTTACATCTGAACCACATAGTACAGTTTCTCACGCCTCAGTGTTCTGCATTTCTCTTTAGTTTTCACACTTAAGTCAGCAGCAACCTGACCACAGAGTAAACTTTCCAAAGAAAAGCACAGACTCTGTGATAGTTCAAGTCATACATGTTGATTGTGTTTCCTGATGTGCTCTGTGTTACAGTGGTACAGGGTCAGAATGACTGGAGAGTGACGTACTCTCCTACTAAGATCTGTGCCGCAAAAGGATCAACAGTGAACATCAGCTGCACCTACACATACCCATCAAGAGTAAATAACAAGGATAACAAAGTTGAGAAAAAATTCTGGTTCACCAGAATAGAAGGTCGTGAATTTATAGATGTTGAAACAGAATCAAAGTATTCAGGTCGTGTGCAGAATCACTGTGAGGGGAACAGATGCACTCTGACGATCACAGACCTGAGAGAGAGCGACTCAGCTGAGTACAAGTTCAGGATCATAACAAACCAAGACACATATGTTAATTATGATGGAGTCACCCTGTCTGTCACAGGTAAAGTTTTCACTAAAATATTCAATTATTTATTTTATAATTTCTTGTTTCGAAAACACTGTAAATGATTGTGCACACGTGCAAATGAATAAACATCTTTTCTACACAGGTTCAGCTCCCCAGCTGCAGGTGAGCAGACCAGGTGGGCGTTTGCTCTTTAAGTGTCTCAGTTGTCCTGGTGCTTCTTCCTACGTCTGGATCAAGAACGGACAGAAAATTAAACGTGAATATTTACAGTATTATCCAGACCAGGAAGGTGATACAGACAGATTTTCCTGTGCTGTACGAGGAAATGAGAAGTTCCCCTCTCTTTCAGTGTGTGAGTACATTCACAGTCTTCCACTGACATTAAACTCCTGTATGTTAAAGCTGCTGTGAGGAGTCTTTAGCTGGTTATGACCTACCTACAAAAGTTGACTTTTTATATATAGTTATTTTAAGTCCTGTCACGGCTGCCACCAGGTCGGTCTCAGACGAGGTGATTTACAGTCTTTGTTTACATTTTGTACAGCAAAGTTTTATAGTGAGTGATACGACTGACTGTTAAAAGACAGCAGGAGGAGATTTTTCATCAGAACACACTACAAACACATGTACAGGACAAGATCAGCAGAGAGTTAAGATTTACCGATGTGTCCACAGGGGTCGCCAAGATCGACACACAATGAAAGTTGCTCCCAGTTGCTTTAACTGCATGAACCTCAGTGATATTTGCTGATTTAATGGGCAGAATTGAGTGAAAAAAGTCTTTGCCCCGTGAGATTGTAGAGATATTGTATAATAATCTCTTCTCCTCCGTCTGCACTACAAAATTAAGCCATATCAGAAGCTTACACTTGAAATTTAGCGACACAAGTCAGCATCATTATGTCTTTAAAATTGATTTATCAGTTAACAGTCTCCACAAACACTAGACCAGGATCACTTCCTTGTTCTCAGGCCTTCAGCACTGCCGAACAGTTCTTTATATCTGTGATGTTGATGAGCTTTAGGTTTGATTTCTACCCGTGTCTGACCTTTTGTCCAATTAAAATATTGTCAGATGTGAAACTCATCTAAAATTAAATGTGTCATTACATATTGTGTTTTCTCCTCCAGATGCTCCAAAGCTTCCCTCTGTGTCAGTGAGTCCCTCTGCTAAGATAGTGGAGGGCACATCAGTGACTCTGACCTGTAGCAGTGAAGCTAACCCAGCAGCTAAATACACCTGGGACAAAAGTTATGGACCTCGAAACAGTCATTATGTCAGTTCAGGACCAGAGCTTGTCTTCAGGTCCATCCAGGCCTCTGACTCTGGAGAGTATTACTGTACAGCTGAGAACGAGCTGGGGAGGAAGACATCTACAAAGATCTCTGTTAGTGTTGAATGTAAGTAAACCACAGCTCTATCTATCTATCTATCTATCTATCTATCTATCCACATCTGCACAGATGTTCAGGGTCAACCATCGATCAAGATTCAGATGCTTCCACACACACAACAACTTGTAGCACCAGAAAATTGTAACATATTTTTATTAATCTTTTCCAGATGCTCCAAAGCTTGCTGCTCTGGATGTGAGTCCCACTGGTGAAATCAGAGAGAACAGCTCAGTGAATCTGACCTGTAGCAGTGATGCTAACCCAGCAGCTAAATACACCTGGTACAAGGAGAACCAAACACTGCCTAAAGAACGAGGCCAAACTTATCATTTCACCTCCATCAGTTCTGAGGACAGAGGGACCTACTACTGCAAGTCTGAGAATGTACACGGGTGGAAAAGGTCTTTGTCTCTCTTAATAGATGTCCAGTGTAAGTACAGAACAAGAGCAAATATGATGCACAGCTTTATAATACACATCATGGGGTCACAGTGTTCCATACATGACCAAAATGTAACATGACAAAGCTATGCAAACATTTGATACAATGTTATCTGATATTAATGACATTTGTCTCTCTGAATCTCATCCAGACTCACCAAAGCTTCCCTCTGTGTCAGTGAGTCCCTCTGCTGAGATAGTGGAGGGCAGTTCAGTGACTCTGACCTGTAGCAGTGATGCTAACCCAGCAGCTAATTACACCTGGTACAAGGAGCATGATGACTCACCAAAAGCTTCAGGACAGATCTTCACCATCACTGAGATCACAGCTGAACACGGTGGGAATTATTACTGTGAAGCCCAGAACACAAGAGGACGTCATAACTCCACCTTACACCTGATTGTGGCGGCAGGTAAAATTTTGAGTTCAGCTACACACATCCTGCACCAAAATACAAAAGCATCATGTGATCTTATGCTTCATCCATCTGAAAAACCCTTCCTGTTTGACTTCTTAAAGTCAGATCAAAACATCTTCAAAAGGTTTTTCTTGAAGTCAAAAACAAAGAAACATTTGTATCAGCTTTTATGTTTTCAGTATGACAGAAAACCTCAGCATGGTATATAGTTTATGGAGTCTTCTTGTTGCAACAGTAACATACTCCAGATTGGGAACAGAAACAAGGGGTGTGTTCTCATGTTATCTGACTGATCTGGACCTCAGATCAAGGAACACAGTCCAGATTTTATCTTAGCTGTGAATAGAGGTTATGTATTTGTGACAAAGTACTTCTTTGTTCTTAAATTGCTAGCCCCTATTCCAGAGGTCACTAACAGGCGGACCGTGGTCCGGGTCCGGACCCAGAAGCTGTCCCATACGGACCCAGACCTACAGCCAAAAACAGAAGGATTATGATTCAAAACCTGACAGGGCGCTTCTATTTTAAGCGGCGCAGCTTTTGTAGTCTTTACGGTAGTGGTTTAGTGGATGAAACGTACAGACCAATTACATGCAAGTTAAGCCATCCCACGTGATACTACTCAGCCAATCAAGTCTGTGCATTCCAGGCAGTAAACACTGTGACTTTACAGCGCAGACAGAGAAAGACGGAGTAAGACGGAGACAAACGGAGAAAGGGAGAAATAGAGACGACTGTGCCGGAGAAAGTTGAGAAAAAGACGGAGAAAGGGAGAAATAGAGACTACTGCGCTTGAGACAAGCTAGAGCTCAATTCTCTCACTGAGCAAAAAAAGTGGGAGAGTTGAATAAGAGGGGAAGAAAATGAACCTCTACAACTGTTCAATTGTAAAAATGTGTTGAGATTTATTATCTGCAAAATTGGTTGAGACTGTTGAGTCGAGATGTTAAACAGAAAAGGGGGAATTCAAACTTTTCCTTCCTTTATTTTATTTTTCTGAAGTTAAGCATATTTGAACATGTACAATTTTCACATTTTCTTTATTTGCTCTTATTTTGAAATGCAGCCCTACTTTTATTTAGTAAATGATAGAACATTATACATATTGGCAGTCATACATATATGTTCAGTTCTGTGTTACATGACAATAAAAATTGTCAAAAGGTTTTTGAATTGTACTGAATTCATTTGATTTGGCTGAGGTATTTATTACATGCAGATGTGGATACAACTACTAGGCTACTTAGATATATATCACACTAAATAGTTAGCCATCATGATCTTCTGGACCTTTACTTCAAGAAATTTTCTCGAACTGGACCTCTTTAAATTTTAGTTGAATACCCCTGCCCTATTCCCTGCACTACTGGGCTGTAGTTGGCAAGTACAATTGGGCTTTAAGGTACAATTTCCGTAAACCATGCTTTAGAGCTTTCTGCAGGAGATTGAGCTTACGTTTCATGAGGATGGTCCAAGTTGACCAATTGCTCTGACCTACACCTTGCTCTTTTCACAAACATAACCACTAGTGTTGCTACCAAACAGAACTTGACAGTTTCAAACTCTTAATGATGTTGTCTGTTGGGTCAAGACAACCTAACTGCTTGGTCAGATTTAGGAGACAATTATGATTAGGGTTGAAATATTTATTCAGTCCTGTGTTTTTACGACTGGCTTTCCCAGACAAAACAGCAATACCAGCCAATCACAGCACAGCAGGGCAGGACTACATAGCACCCCATTGTAGGCATAATGTAATGTGGACTGTAAACATTTTTTTCATGTTTTATCATACAACACTCTGATCATCTTTTCTCAGGAGGAGGGAAATTAACTGTTGTTGCTGGAACAATCACTGTTGTCCTCGTGGTTATTGTGTCATTCTCTGTCTTCCTGTGGATCAGGTGAGCAGCTCTGTTTAACTCAATCATCAAAAGTAAAGTTTTCAGATCTTAAACACTGTATAATTTCATTTTTAATAAATTCTCCTAACCAGAAAGAGGAGGGCCTCCAATGAATGTTCTGAGGTTGAAGAGAGACCAGGCATCAGGGAGCAGGTGAGAATAATTATGTATTTTATTCTAATCCAAAAGAAACCCCCTTCTGGTTCCTGTTCATTCATACTGCTCCCTCACTGACTATTAATGTTTCCAAAGGAGTTGATGTGCCAGACAGGATAGGGAAGCGCCTTTGCCAAATAGGTTCTTGTGAAGCGTATATTTTACTCACATAACTAATCATAATTGATCAGCTGACCTCATCTACGTGCTTTTGAATAACTGTATTAAATTTCCTTTCTCCCCAGACAGCAAGAGACATGGGCATTCATTTCTGACATAAAAGAACACTTAATACTTAGTCCAAATTCTCAAGAGTTAGCTTTACAATGAGCCTAGTTTATTGGTCAGAAATGTATTTATCTCAGGATAAACCCCTTGAGCTGTATTATCTTGTTTTCACTGTGCTGCAGTGTATAAAAACTTAAGATGTGAATTTTTACTTGTTACAATGAAGGTGCACTTGCTCTGTTCTGCACCATCAATCT
Organism: Semicossyphus pulcher; assembly: GCF_022749685.1. Lineage (NCBI taxonomy): Eukaryota > Metazoa > Chordata > Actinopteri > Labriformes > Labridae > Semicossyphus > Semicossyphus pulcher. The sequence goes on along the minus strand of NW_027211681.1, from coordinate 26,053,974 downwards.
ATCGGACAAATTATTTTTTCTTTTTTTCTCATTTGCAATATATACTGATCTCAGTTTGAGCTAATGGAGGGTATTTATCTTTTTCAAAGGTTTATCTTCAGTGTTGGTTAATGACCATTACATTTCCAATCATCTTCACATGCCACAGAGATATGTTAAAGCCCTCACAGCTACTTAACGTTGCTGTACTGTAATAGGAAGCTAAGTTCACAGGGACACTCAGGTTCTGAATGAATTCCTTTTTAACTAGATAGGCTGATGCTAATCCATAAAAATCCTGATTGACAATTGTTAGAGGAACAGCTTTGGCACAGAGCAGCTGCTGAGACAAGGTCTCACAGTGGCTGTCTCACAAGCCATGGCTGCTCCGTGAAACAATACATGTGCTGTTACACACCATGATTAAATATACACTGGGCAAATTTGATACATTTCTAAAAAGTATACAGCTCAGAAAGTTAAACTGCACATATAACCAGCAAACAAAGTTCTTTGTGTATCTGTCTTAATAAGAAGAGACTGTAGTATGTACGTCTCATACGGGGCACCATAATATATGTAAATAATTAAACACATCCTTGAGGTCAGCTTTTTACGCATATTCTGATTCTTTCTTGAGGCTGGCAGCAACCTGTGTTTCTGTGGCTAAATGTCAGTGACTAATACCTCATTTGTTGGCTGTACAAAACAGCTTTAGAAAAAGGAAGGACCTTAAAAACATTGTGGTTACATGGAGAAAAAATATATGTTTAACACTGAGGCAATCATGTTTCTGTGGGTTCTGTCAAACAGAGCACTTCTTACTGAAACTTCTAATAATTTCTGCTTCTTATGAGATTTGAATCTAAATTTATTTAAAAGTCAGGCTCCACAGATTATTACAGGCAAATAATCAGGTTTTAAATATAAACTGTAGATCATAACACGTACTATATCAAATATTCATATGGTTTTGCAGTAGTTCTTATCAAGTTCCTAATCAACAATATTTCCAGACATAGATTTATGTGATCTTTACATAGCTTACATAGTCATACAGCAGCATGTTGGTGACACAGGTATATTTATTACATCTACACCACAGCTGCTGTTGTTTTGGGCTTTTCTGTACTGGATGGGACCCATTTGGAGATTGCAATATTTCAATGAAAGACCTTCCCATGTAAAATAGGAGCTCAAAATTATTTTGTCGACCTGATCAGGGACAGCCAGAGGAGCAGGAAGACCTGCAGTATGCCAGCATCCACTTCTCCAACAAGCAGACAGATCCAGATCTGTACTACAACATCAGACCTGCTCAGCCACACAGACACATGGAGCAACAGGAAGACACTGAGTACAGTGCTGTCAAATTTAACAGGGCCAGTACCACCATGAGGTGAGCAGCTCATAAGAAAAGGACATCCTCATAGCAAAATACATTTTCTTGAAAATCATGCATTTATTTTGGCCTTCCGAGCTCTGTTGTTATCATTATCACTGATGGGATATTATTTTCTACTTAATCTATATAACCACTTGATTTTTCCCTTCAGAAGCAGAGGTCAGGAAACTGGTGAGGATCCAGCTGCACTGTACAGCACAGTCAACAAAACCCGATGACCACAACAAATATTGCATTCATACTCTGATATTTCTTTTTCTATATTCTTTTTCAAATTTGTATTTTACTTATAATTTTTATAATATATTTCTAAGGATCAGCCGATCCAAGAAGGTACCAGAAGGTACAATTATATATAAAACAGAACTTTAACATTCAGCAGTTTTCAGCTTAGTTCTCTGCCTGTTTCATAACTGAAGAATGATGAAAGTATTTACTGAGTTTTGCTGGGTTGCATCAACAAGATGAATTTTACCCAAGATTTGTTTGAAATCAGTAAATCTAAGTTTTTATCTGTAAAAACAATATGAAATAGAGTTTAGTTAATTCGTAGACGCTTACTCACCAGAATTAAAAGATGAACAGAATTAACGTGAAGTGGTTTTCTATCAAGCTAAGTCTGTTAATTAGATAATAAGGCTCGGCAAAGAAGCTCCAAATCTCCTTCTTTGAGAATTTAAAAGTTACGCTTTCTCCAATGTAATTTTAAAGTTGATACTGCATCACTTTTTCAATTTGAGTTAATGATTTTGGTAAAACAGAATTAAATTTAATCTAGGTTAAGAGTAGAAACACAACTGAGGTTTAAATAGAGGTTTAAATTTCATCGTTCTTCACTTCAAGCTAGTTTTTAAAGTTTGGTGCAAAACAATTTAAAGTTAGACCCTGATTTCATCTAGTTAAAAAAGTGCTTCTTGTCCTAAAGTATTTAACTGTGAATATAATTTGTGAAACATGCTTTTTATGACCAACTGATAAATAAATATTTAATACTCAGTAACCATTTCTCTCTGAATTTGTCTGTAGAATATCTTCCTCCAAAGCCTCTAGACTACCTATTAGCCTGTCTCTTTCACTGCTCTAACATGTGAATACATCCCAGATGATCAATGAAGCCCTACCTGATATTCACTGGTTTCATTCATTGGTTCCCTTAAGTTTGACTGGTTATTTTGTCTTTGTTAATGTCAACGTGTCATAACAAATGACACCTAATGACAACAGTCATGAACATGAAATAAAGACTTCATGTTCATGACAGGTGTCATGTCATGGTTATGATGGTATCACTTCAGTCTTATGCACACCCCTTCAAATTAGGTTTTAAAATAGAGATACCAAGTATTTAATAAAATCCACATTCTCCCTGACTTACAACATTTAAAAGAAGCATCCAGAATGTGAAAAAACTAAAACCTAAAATAGTATATCTAATGACAAATGTATCCATTAGTAATTAGTAATTAGTAATTTCATGGTTCATTAAGTCATGGTGGTAAGGAAGTTTCACTGTCTCATCATGCATGGTATGTAAAGTGATATTTCAAGCTTTCTGCAGTCTGGATGGAAACCTAGTTCATTTGAGCACTGCTGGAAGGATTGACTAATTAATCTTTCATATACTATATTTTTCCTTTTACTAAAATGGAAGTCATGAAAAAAACAGCCTTCACTTTTATATTACTGGTGAGGTGGTGGTGTGTGGACAACACAAGTCGTTTTTTTATCCTTGTTCTCACATCTGTTTCACAATGCATATTTAAACTTTGAACAGGAAGGAAGTGGGGTGTATTTTAGCGGCTATAACAAATAAAAGAACCATGATGGGAACGGAGAAAGCCTTTTCTGGGTGTAAACTCTTGCAAAAACTCTTCAGGAAAAGAACTGTGATAGGAGAACAGGGGCCTGCAGAGGGTTTCCCCTGTGGATTAGAGCATAAATATTCACAAAAATCCCACATGAGAAGAACCAGAATGGGAGAAGGGGGCAAGCCGACCACGGTCCCTGTTTTGCTGTTCATGTTCCAATATACCACCTTTACCAGTAATTTTCAATCACACCAAGAGACAAAAGGAACTGTGCAGGGGTCTGCAAATGGTTTCCCAAGCAGAACAAAGCCCTCTCTGCTTGTAAACTATCACAAAAACCCCGCCTGAACAGACGAGGATGGCTAGCTGACCATCGTCCCCATATACCACCTTTACCAGTTTTTATATGAACATAGAGAGGAAAAAGAACCGTGAAGGGAACTTGGGCCTCCAGGGGGTCTCCCCCATGGGAGAGAGCCTTCTCTGAGGCTAACCTTAGCAAAAAACCCTCACGAAAAGAACCAGGATGGGAGAACGGGGGCCTGAGGAGGGTTTCCCCCATGGGACAGAGCCTCCTCTGCGGCTAAACTCACCAAACAACCCTGCCTAAATAGAACAAGGATGGAAAATGAGGGCTAGCTGACCACGGTTTTGTTAAGTGTTCATGTCCCAATCTACTACCGATACCAGTAATTGCACTGACACTAAGTGAAAAGAAGAAATCTGACAAGAGAGAAGACACAACAACGGGAGAATGGTGCTAGCTGACCATGGTCCCCGTTTAGCAGGTTGTGTCCCCTTATACCACCATTACCAGTAATTTCAAAGACACAGAGGGGGAAAAAGAACCTCGTAGTGAGAGCTGGGGCCTGGATGGGATTTCCCCTGCAGAAGAGAGCCTTCTCTGAAGGTAAAGTCTCACGATAACACTGCCTGAAAGGGCTGGGAGAGACCCCTTACAGGCCCCTAACTTTTTTAGTTTTATTTTGTACTGCAACTATCATGTGGACTATACTATAAACAATATATATAATATATGATATATGTGAACATATATACTAGTTATATACTTCTTGTCAACTTTTTAGTTCATTAAGGTATATTTCGAAGTATACAGCAAGTAAACTTATAAGTACACTGTCCTTTTACCAGTTATATACTACCAGTATCAGCGAACATATCCTCCATTTTGCTCCAAAGGCAATAAATTATTTTGTCTGGACTACTGGGAGGATAGGGCGTTACACCTCCTAACAAGTGGAGGACATAAGGAGTTCCTCTCCTACATGTGGGACATACCACAATACCTGTGAAAATGCAGCTGGAGTCATGAAATGTAACAGCCCCCTCACTCATGGTTGCAACTATAAACCAGCTCAAAAATGACAATTACCAACTAAAGCCATATTCAGAACATATGTTCTCAACTTAAACAACTCAGTCAGCACTAGTTAGTGTACCAGTTAGCTTTGTATTACTAGTCCACTTTTTAGTTTATGAAAGTACACTTTAAGAATTCTACATATATATACCGTATATTCTGGTAATGGCTGTAAAATATCAGCCAGAGTGAATCAAGTCTGTTGCTTTGAAGTGCACACTTTTGTTCATGAATGACTCAAGTCATCAGTTAAACACATTGTACCATCTTTCAAGTGTACCGCACTGTTGTATCTCTGCTTAGTCTGACATATATTTGACTGTGATACAGAACTCAACCAAAAAACATCTGTAAGACCAGAAGCAGGTACTTAGATTTCAACATAACTTGGCAATGGCAAGCCTATATAAAATTGTGATATTTTCTTGCAATGGGGAACACTTATTATAGTATACTTTCATAAACTAAAAAGTGGACTAGAAGTTTATATATCTATACATCCCCTTATAGTATAGTTACTAGTACATTGATGTTCGTACACTTACAACATAACGTATACTTGAGAAAGTATACAACATACAACATAAGGTATACTTGGGAAAGTAACTATGAAATGACAAACTGACACTGAGACAAGGGAGCACAAAGACTAAATAAACTTAGGAGGTGAGGCTGACCAGACACAGGTGAGACAATCAAGGGGCAGGTGAAAACAATAAGGGCAGGGCACGTAATCAAACAAGCGGGAAACACAAAGGCAGGAAGTGGATCAACACAAGAGACAAGGTGACATTGGCTGCTTCCCAAGTCTCTTAAATTGCATCCATGTTCCCTTCACTTGTGTCGTTCACTTGCGTCTTAGTCCCTCCCACCAGAGATGCATGGAGAGACGCGAGGAAACCAAGAGAGGAGAGAGGAAACGAGGGAATGTTTTTTAAGAGACATGAGACGTCCTTTCCGATGAAGCGTCACGTGCCGCAACGTCCGTTTGTGATTATCGCGTCAGCTGATCACCGCTGGATCAGCTGTCAGTCTGCTTTAACAGCTGTTTGTGTCTGCACACATGTGCACTGTATTAATTCTAATAAAACACACAGTAACAGTGCTTTCTCTCTGTAACCTGTTACCTGTGTAACAAACACCTTTACATGAAGAACAGGCTGCAGTCTGTGTTCCTGTTGCAGAGCCAGACGGACATTTCCTACAGCACTGTGTGTTTATATTACTTGTTCATTATTTACATTTTCGATCACTGATAATCTGATCTGAATTAATTATTTAATAAGCCCAAATACTGTCTGTCCATGAACTATGAACATTATTGATTAGGCTAAAAGTTTCAGGATAAATAGAAATCACGTCACGCTGATCAAACCCGACCCTGATGATCACTCTCACACGTAAAAAGTGTTACCTGCTGACAGAGAGACTCTCCTGCTCCCTCTGAATTCATTCATTCATCTGTAATAAAATTTAGCAGGGAAATAACTGATCATGACAAGAGGTTTTTTTTTAGATTAAATTTAATAGAAATGAATCTATTTTTGCATTTTTTGATTTTCAGACAACTTATTTTTACTCAGATGTTGACCCAGAAAACAAATCAAATCTTCAGTTATTCACTGCATTTTATATATATAATACGACAAGTTATGATCAATATTTCGTCCTAAACGATCTCCGCTTGTCAGATACCAACTCATTATACCCGCGTTGTTTATAGTCTGTTTCAAGGTGCCCTGTACAGTCTGTTTTAAGGTCCGCTTCTTCCTCTCTGCGATATGAAACTCCGGTGATGTTGTGAAGTTTCACATAAGTCCGATCAGCTGCAGCGTCCAATCACTAACTGATCTGTAATAAGGGGGCGTGTCGGCCAGTAAAAGACTTCCGTAGAGGCTGCTCTCGTGTATCCTCGCTTATCGCTCCTCGGAACTCCCTCCTCTCTCCTCGCTCCTCGCTCCTCCGAGCAGCGATAAGAACTTTGAGACGGTCCTCAATATGGCGGCTCCGGAACTACTTCCGGTTCGGGCGAGGAGCGAGAAGCGAGGACCTATCAAATAAGAGACTTGGGAAGCAGCCAATGTAAAATGGGAAATGATCTAAACCCATGAAACACAAATACAATACTTGACTAAACAAGACTAAATTGTAACAAAAACAAAGAAAACTAAATACAAAACTAAACAATAAGAACTCATGACACCAAGAGAGAAAGTGACAAAGTAAAACAGGAAATAATATCTGAGCCCAAAATACTAATCAAAATCATAGCTAAACTAGAATAACTCATGACGCAATAGTTAAAATAAACTCTGTTCTCAGCATGTGACCTTTTTTTATCACATACTGCTGCAGTGCAGAAGAAATTAAACTCGTCTGTTTTCCTCTTCTCTTTTTGCTCTTTTCTTGTGATTTATGCAGCAAACAGGTTTGAAACCAACAAGCTGTGTCACTAGTTTTTGTTTTAAGTCTCTCTTAGCTTAGCTTAAAACAATCTAGCTTCCTGGTGATGTAGGTGTTAGCTGGCATTTGGCACCTGATGTATTTTAGTCGTGTAAAGAGGAAGGAAACAAGCCTCACAATTCTGTCTTCTGTTGACTGACTGCAGAAGAAAGACATCTTTGACGACGACGTCCTTCATCTTTGTAAGTAATAAATAATAATCAATATGTGTCATTCTGTTTAATTTCTGTATACTTATTATTTTATCTGCTTTTTTGGTCCCTAAAGTCACACAGAAAGAAGACGGGAGCAATGAGGAGTTTAACTGCAGCAGCGAGTGGATTGGTCATCTTCCTTCTCTCTCTGACAGGTACCTTATATCTACAGTTAAATTCATTGCATTAAAAGAGAGGATTCTGGGAAAATGTGGGCTGATAAATGTGGGTTAAAGTGTGGAAAATGTTGATCACAGGAAAGCGAGAAACGCTACAAACATTGGTTTTGTGTTGTTTAACTCTGTAGACAGAAATGTGTCCAACATCAACATCTTCTGCTCCTGTTTTTTGGATAAAGAAGCTCTGTGTGAAAAACTTGTACATGCTGTAAACTGAAAATATTATTGTACACATTTATAACTGTTCCCTCCTTACTCGTTAAAAACCTGACACCCTTTGTATCTCTTTTCTGAAGCCGACCCTGGTTGCAGAGGCTTCAGCTCATGTGGTGCACGATCAGTTTTTATTTCTATAAATAGAAACTTTGATCATTGTAAAGTTTTTTGAAAGGTGAACTTGTTTCACTGTGAAGTCTCAAGACACTGTTTGAACTTCATCTTTTAGCATCTTACATCTGAACCACACAGTACAGTTTCTCACGCCTCAGTGTTCTGCATTTCTCTTTAGTTTTCACACTTAACTCAGCAGCAACCTGACCACAGAGTAAACTTTCCAAAGAAAAGCACAGACTCTGTGATAATTCAAGTCATGCATGTTGATTGTGTTTCCTGATGTGCTCTGTGTTACAGTGGTACAGGGTCAGAATGACTGGAGAGTGACGTACTCTCTTACTAAGATCTGTGCCGCAAAAGGATCAACAGTGGACATCAGCTGCACCTACACATACCCATCAAGAGTAAATAACAAGGATAACAAAGTTGAGAAAACATTCTGGTTCACTAGAACAAAAGGTGGTGAATATATAGATGTTGAAACAGAATCAAAGTATTCAGGTCGTGTGCAGAATCACTGTGAGGGGAACAGATGCACTCTGACAATAACAGACCTGAGAGAGAGCGACTCAGCTGTGTACAAGTTCAGGTTCATAACAAACCAAGACAAGTATTTTGGTTATAATGGAGTCACCCTGTCTGTCACAGGTAAAGTTTTCACGAAAATATTCAACTATTTATTTTATAATTTCACCTTTTTCGAAAATACTGTAAATGATTGTGCACACGTGTAAATGAATAAACTGTCATTTCTACACATGTTCAGATCTCCAGGTGCAGGTGAGCACATATGGTCTACATGGGTCTTTGCATTTGCAGTGTCTCAACAGTTGTCCTGGTGCTTCTTCCACTGTCTGGATCAAGAACGGACAGAAAATTAAACGTGAATATTCACTATATTATAAGCCAGGCCAGGTTGGTGATACAGACAGATATTCCTGTGCTGTACGAGGATATGAGAAGTTCCCCTCTCCTTCAGTGTGTGAGTACATTCACAGTCTTCCACTGACATTAAACTCCTGTACGTTAAAGCTGCTGTGAGGAGTTTTCAGCTGGTTATGACCTACCTACAAAAGAAGTTTGATTAATAAGTCTTGTTTTTTTTTGTTTTTTTATTATTATTATTATTATTATTATTTTTTTTTTTAACCCCATCTGTTGTACTTATGATAATGACATTTTCATTATTGATTTTACTTGGTTATTTTGAAAAAATTATCTATTATACATATAAATACAATTAAACATTAGTGGTGGGGTGTGGGGCCAGCTGGGGTGGGGACAGGGTGGGCGGGCGGCGATTCCTGTCCGGCTGCCTGGTGGTGTGGCGGGGCCTCTGGTTGGGGCAGGTGGAATCCAATCCAATAAGCATGTGCTTCCTCACTGGACAGACTCCCTCCCCAAGAGTCTGGCAGTGGTCCATGTACAGGACAGGACAAGAGATTTGGGCCCAGATGTTTAGCTCTAACGACGCCAGTGATGATAACTCTGAAAAAGTTTTTTTTTCAGGAACGTACATGCCCTCGATCTAAAATGCAACATGTGACAAGGGTTTGTTATCATTTGATATCAACATCCTCATATGATATGAATGACCTTCATCTCTCTAAATCTCCTCCAGACACACCAAAGCTTCCCTCTGTGTCAGTGAGTCCCTCTGCTGAGATTGTGGAGGGCAGTTCAGTGACTCTGAACTGTAGCAGTGATGCTAACCCAGCAGCTTCTTATACCTGGTACAGGGAGAAGGAAGACACACCAGAAGCTTCAGGACAGATCTTCACCATCACTGAGTTCACAGCTGAACACGGTGGGAATTATTACTGTGAAGCCCAGAACACAAGAGGACGTTATAACTCCACCTTACACCTGATTGTGGCGACAGGTAAGATTTTGAATTCAGCTACACACATCCTGCACCAAAATACAAAAGCATCATGTGATCTTATGCTTCATCCACCTGATTAAAACCCTTCCTGTGTGACTTCTTCAAGTCAGATAAAAACATCTTCAAAAGGTTTTTCTTGAAGTGAAAAACAAAGAAACATTTGTATCAGCTTTTATGTTGTCAGTATGACAGAAAACCTCAGCATGGTATATAGTTTATGGAGTCTTCTTGTTGCAACAGTAACATACTCCAGATTGGGAACAGAAACAAGGGGTGTGTCCTCATGTTATCTGACTGATCTGGACCTCAGATCAAGGAACACAGTCCGGATTTTATCTTAGCCGTGAATGGAGGTTATGTATTTGTGACAAAGTACTTCTTTGTTCTTAAATTGCTAGCCCCTATTCCCTGCTCTACTGGGCTGTAATTGGAAAGTACAATTGTTCTGTAAGGTACAATTTCCGTAAACCATGCTTTAGGGCTTTCTGCATGAGATTGAGCTTATGTTTCATGAGGATGGTCCAAGTTGACCAACTGCTCTGACTTACACCTTGCTCTTTTCACAAACATAACCACTAGTGTTGCCACCAAACAGAACTTGACAATTTCAAACTCTTAATGATGTTGTCTCTTGGGTCAAGACAACATAACTACTTGGTTTGATTTAGGACACTGATGATGATTAGGGTTGAAATATTTATTCACTCCTATGTTTTTATTACTGCTTTATTACAGCAATACCAGCCAATCACAGCCCAATACAGAGGGACTATGTAGCTCTTCATTGTAGGCATCATGTAATGTGGACTGTAACATTTTTTTCATGTGTTACCATACAACGCTCTGATCACCTTTTCTCAGGAGGAGGGAAATTACCTGTTGTTGCTGGAACAATCACTGTTGTCCTCGTGGTTATTGTGTCATTCTCTGTCTTCCTGTGGATCAGGTGAGCAGCTCTGTTTAACTCAATCATCAAAAGTAAAGTTTTCAGATCTTAAACACTGTATAATATCATTTTTAATACATTCTCCTGACCAGAAAGAGGAGGGCCTCCAATGAATCGTCTGAGGCTGAAGAGAGACCAGGCATCAGGGAGCAGGTGAGAATAATTATGTATTTTATTCTAATCCAAAAGAAACCCCCTTCTGGTTCCTGTTCATTCATACTGCTCCCTCACTGACTATTAATGTTTCCAAAGGAGTTGATGTGCCAGACAGGATAGGGAAGCACCTTTGCCAAATTGGTTCTTGTGAAGCGTATATTTTACTCACATAACTAATCACAATTGATCAGCTGACCCCATCTACGTGCTTTTGAATAACTGCATTAAATTTCCTTTCTCCCCAGACAGCAAGAGACATGGGCATTCATTTCTGACATAAAAGAACACTTAATACTTAGTCCAAATACTCAAGAGTTAGCTTTACAATGAGCCTAGTTTATTGGTCAGAAATGTATTTATCTCAGGATAAACCACTTGAGATGTATTATCTTGTTTTCAGTGTGCTGCAGTGTATAAAAACTTAAGATGTGAATTTTTACTTGTTACAATGAAGGTGCACTTGCTCTGTTCTGCACCATCAATCTATCGGACAGATTATTTTTTCTTTTTTTCTCGTTTGCAATATATCCTGATCTCAGTTTGAACTAATGGAGGGTATTTATCTTTTTCAAAGGTTTATCTTGAGTGTTGGTTAATGACCATTACATTTGCAATCATCTTCACATGCCACAGAGATATTTTAAAGCCCTCACAGCTACTTGACGTTGCTATACTGTAATAGGAAGCTAAGTTAACAGGGAAACTCAGGTTCTGAATGAATTCCTTTTTAATGAGATAGGCTGATGCTAATCAGTAAAAATCCTGATTGACAATTGTTAGAGGAACAGCTTTGGCAGAGCAGCTGCTGAGACAAGGTCTCACAGTGGCTGTCTCACAAGCCATGGCTGCTCCGTGAAACAATTCATGTGCTGTTACACACCATGATTAAATATACACTGGGCAGATTTGATAGATTTCTAAAAAGTATACAGCTCAGAAAGTTAAACTGCACATATAACCAGCAGACAAAGTTCTTTGTGTATCTGTCTTAATAAGAAGAGACCATAGTATGTAGGTCTCATACGGGGCACCGTAATATATGTAAATAATTCAACACATCCTTGAGGTCAGCTTTTTATGCATATTCTGATTCTTTCTTGAGGCTGGCAGCACCCTGTGTTTCTGTGGCTGAATGTAAGTGACTAATACCTCATTTGTTGGCTGTACAAAACAGCTTTAGAAAATGGAAGGACCTTAAAAACATTGTGGTTACATGGAGAAAAAATATATATTTAACACTGAGGCAATCATGTTTCGGTGGGTTCTGTCAAACAGAGCACTTCTTACCGAAACTTCTAATAATTTCTGCTTCTTATGGGATTTGAATCTAATCTAATCTAATCTTGAATCTTATTTAAAAGTCAGGCTCCACAGATTATTACAGGCAAATAATCAGGATTCAAATATAAACTGTAGATCATAACACGTACTTTATCAAATATTCATATGGTTTTGCTGTAGTTCTTATCAAGTTCCTAATCAACAATATTTCCAGACATAGATTTATGCGATCTTTAAATAGCTTACATAGTCATACAGCAGCATTTTGGTGACACAGGTATATTAATTACATCTACACCACAGCTGCTGTTGTTTTGGGCCTTTCTGTACTGGATGGGACCCATTTGGAGATTGCAATATTTCAATGAAAGACCTTCCCATGTAAAATAGGAGCTCAAAATTATTTTGTTGACCTGATCAGGGACAGCCAGAGGAGCAGGAAGACCTGCAGTATGCCAGCATCCACTTGTCCAACAAGCAGACAGATCCAGATCTGTACTACAACATCAGACCTGCTCGGCCACACAGACACATGGAGCAACAGGAAGACACTGAGTACACTGCTGTCAAATTTAACAGGGCCAGTACTACCATGAGGTGAGCAGCTCATGAGAAAAGGTCATCCTCATAGCAAAATACATTTTCTTGAAAATCATGCATTTATTTTGGCCTTCCGAGCTCTGTTGTTATCATTATCACTGATGGGATATTATTTTCTACTTAATCTATATAACCACTTGATTTTTCCCTTCAGAAGCAGAGGTCAGGAAACTGGAGGGGATCCAGCTGCACTGTACAGCACAGTCAACAAAACCTAATGACCACAACAAATATTGCATTCATACTCTGATATTTCTATTTCTATATTCTTTTTCAAATTTGTATTTTACTTATAATTTTTATAATATATTTCTAAGGATCAGCCGATCCAAGAAGGTACCAGAAGGTACAATTATATATAAAACATAACTTTGACATTCAGCAGTTTTCAGCTTAGTTCGTTCTCTGCCTGTTTCATAACTGAAGAATAATGAAAGTATTTACTGAGTGTTGCTGGGTTGCATCAACAAGATGAATTTTACCCAAGATTTATTTGAATAAGTGTTTGAAATCAGTAAATCTAAGTTTTTATCTGTAAAAAATGAAACAGAGTTCAGTTAATTCGTAGACGCTTACTCACCAGAATTAAAAGATGAACAGAATTAACATGAAGTGGTTTTCTATCAAGCTAAGTCTGTTAATTAGATAATAAGGCTCGGCAAAGAAGCTCCAAATCTCCTTCTTTGAGAATTTAAAAGTTACGCTTTCTCCAATGTAATTTTAAAGTTGATACTGGATCACTTTTTCAATTTGAGTTAATGATTTTGGTAAAACAGAATTACATTTAATCTAGGTTAAGAGTAGAACACAACTGAGGTTTAAATAGAGGTTTAAATTTCATCGTTCTTCACTTCAAGCTAGTTTTTAAAGTTTGGTGCAAAACAATTTAAAGTTAAACCTTGATTTTTTTTAAGTATTTAACTGTGAATATAATTTGTAAAACATACTTTTTATGACCAACTGATAAATAAATATTTAACTCAGTAACCCTTTCTCTCTGAATTTGTCTGTAGCATCTCTTCCTCCAAAGCCTCTAGACTACCTATTAGCCTGTCTCTTTCACTGCTCTAACATGTGAATACATCCCAGATGATCAATGAAGCCCTACCTGATATTCACTGGTTTCATTCATTGGTTCCCTTAAGTTTGACTGGTTATTTTGTCTTTGTTAATGTCAACGTGTCATAACAAATGACACCTAATGACAACAGTCATGAACATTAAATAAAGACTTCATGTTCATGACAGGTTTCATGTCATGGTTATGATGGTATCACTTCAGTCTTATGCACACCCCTTCAAATAAAGTTTTAAAAAAGAGATGCCAAGTATTTAATAAAATCCACATTCTCCCTGACTTACAACATTTAAAAGAAGCATCCAGAATGTGAAAAAACTAAAACCTAAAATAGTATATCTAATGACAAATGTATCCATTAGTAATTAGTGATTAGTAATTTCATAGTTCATTAAGTCATGGTGGTAAGGAAGTTTCACTGTCTCATCATGCATGGTGTGTAAAGTGATATTTCAAGCTTTCTGCAGTCTGGATGGAAACTTAGTTCATTTGAGCACTGCTGGAAGGATTGACTAATTAATCTTTTAGATACCATATTTTTCCTATTACTAAAATGGAAGTCATGAAAAAAACAGCCTTCACTTTTATATTACTGGTGAGGTGGTGGTGTGTGGACAACACAAGTCGTTGTTTTATCTTTGTTCTCACATCTGTTTCACAATGCACATTTAAACTTTGAACAGGAAGTAAGTAGGGTGTATTTTAGCGGCTATAACAAATAAAAGAACCATGATGGGAACGGAGAAAGCCTTTTCTGGGTGTAAACTCTTGCAAAAACTCTTCATGAAAAGAACTGTGATAGGAGAACAGGGGCCTGCAGAGGGTTTCCCCTGTGGATTAGAGCATAAATATTCACAAAAATCCCACATGAGAAGAACCAGAATGGGAGAAGGGGGCGAGTCGACAAAGGTCCCTGTTTTACTGTTCATGTTCCTATATACCACCTTTACCAGTAATTATCAATCACACCAAGAGACAAAAAGAACTGTGCAGGGGTCTGCAAATGGTTTCCCAAGCAGAACAAAGCCCTCTCTGCTTGTAAACTATCGCAAAAACCCCGCCTGAACAGAAGAGGATGGCTAGCTGACCATTGTCCCCATATACCACCTTTACCAGTTTTTATATTGACATAGAGAGGAAAAAGAACCGTGAAGGGAACTTGGGCCTCCAGGGGGTCTCCCCCACAGGAGAGAACATTCTCTGAGGCTAACCTTAGCAAAAAACCCTCACGAAAAGAACCAGGACGGGAGAACCGGGGCCTGAGGAGGGTTTCCCCCATGGGACAGAGCCTCCTCTGCGGCTAAACTCACCAAACAACCCTGCCTAAATAGAACAAGGATGGAAAATGAGGGCTAGCTGACCACGGTTTTGTTAAGTGTTCATGTCCCAATCTACTACCGATACCAGTAATTGCACTGACACTAAGTGAAAAGAAGAAATCTGACAAGAGAGAAGACACAACAACGGGAGAATGGTGCTAGCTGACCATGGTCCCCGTTTAGCAGGTTGTGTCCCCTTATACCACCATTACCAGTAATTTCAAAGACACAGAGGGGGAAAAAGAACCTCGTAGTGAGAGCTGGGGCCTGCATGGGCTTTCCCCTGCAGAAGAGAGCCTTCTCTGGAGGTAAAGTCTCACGATAACACTGCCTGAAAGTGCTGGGAGAGACCCCTTACAGGCCCCTAACTTTTTTGGTTTTATTTTGTACTGCAACTATCATGTGGACTATACTATAAACATATATAATATATAATATATGTGAACATATATACTAGTTATATACTTCTTGTCAACTTTTTAGTTCATTAAGGTATATTTCGAAGTATACAGCAAGTAAACTTATAAGTACACTGTCCTTTTACCAGTTATATACTACCAGTATCAGCGAACATATCCTCCATTTTGCTCCAAAGGCAATAAATTATTTTGTCTGGACTACTTTGAGGATAGGGCATTACACCTCCTAACAAGTGGAGGACATAAGGAGTTCCTCTCCAACATGTGGGACATACCACAATACCTGTGAAAATGCAGCTGGAGTCATGAAATGTAACAGCCCCCTCACTCATGGTTGCAACTATAAACCAGCTCAAAAATGACAATTACCATCTAAAGCCATATTCAGAACATATGTTCTTAACAGACACATTTCAAACCCTTAGGAAAAAAATGTTTTTGCATCTCGGAACATAACATAGCAAACTTAACAACTTAAACAACTCAGTCAGCACTAGTTAGTGTACCAGTTAGCTTTGTACTACTAGTCCACTTTTTAGTTTATGAAAGTACACTTTAAGAATTCTACATATATATACTGTATATTCTGGTAATGGCTGTAAAATATTAGCCAGAGTGAATCAAGTCTGTTACAAGCTTTGAAGTGCACACTTTTGTTTATGAATGACTCAAGTCATCAGTTAAACACATTGTACCATCTTTCAAGTGTACCGCACTGTTGTATCTTTGCTTAGTCTGACATATATTTGACTGTGATACAGAACTCAACCAAAAAACATCTGTAAGACCAGAAGCAGGTACTAAGAATTCAACATAACTTGGCAATGGCAAGCCTATATAAAATTGTGATATTTTCTTGCAATGGTGAACACTTATTACAGTATACTTTCATAAACTAAAAAGTGGACTAGAAGTATACATCCCCTTATAGTATAGTTACTAGTACATTGATGTTCGTACACTTACAACATAACGTATACTTGAGAAAGTATACAACATACAACATAAGGTATACATGGGAAAGTAACTATGAAACGACAAACTGACACTGAGACAAGGGAGCACAAAGACTAAATAAACTTAGGAGGTGAGGCTGATCAGACACAGGTGAGACAATCAAGGGGCAGGTGAAAACAATAAGGGCAGGGCACGTAATCAAACAAGCGGGAAACACAAAGGCAGGAAGTGGATCTACACAAGAGACACGGTGAGAAAGTAAAACGGGAAATGATCTAAACTATGAACATCTGTGTGGTGTCTTGAAATGCGCGCGGGCTGCGTGTTGGCCACAGTGAAACTGATAAATCACGCCGTGTTGTTGTGGACAAATTGATGGAGAGATGTGACATTTTGTGTGTCCAGGAGATGTTTCTGATCTAAACAAGACCTGGAAAGACTAAATTCTATACATAGGGACTTTCATGGGGCGGGTGAATCAACAACTGACCTAAGTGCTAAAGTGGTCCGGTGGAGGATTTCGGGGGGGTTAGCCACGATGTGGAATAATAAATATGACCAGTTGGTTAATTTTATAAGATTGGGAGTTGACTGGGCTATTGGGATTGAGCTGTGTTGTAATGATATGAAAATAATAATTTTGAATGTCTATACGCCATATGAGTGCATACAAAATGAGGATGAGTACCTCTGGCATTTATCATGTCTTTTATACAGGACAATCCTTCTACCTGCAGCTATGTTGTTGGGGACATGAATGCTGATGTAACTGATGCCAACTCTTTATTTGGTAATCATCTAATTCAGTTTTGTTCAGACAGTGGACTGATTTTATCTAGTAAGGTACTATTGCCAAATGATAGTTATACCTATATCAGCGAGGCCTGGCACTCTACTTCCTGGCTAGACCACTGCCTTTGTACAGTGGATGCCCATGACTCCATCGATGTGATGAAAATTGATTATGATCTGGCTACTACAGACCATATACCCTTTCTCATGGTGTTGAACACAGGCAATTTACCTGTGGATAATGGCATTGATGTAGGGAAAATAGATTGGTCAAAACTGTCTAAGAAAGAGCTTAATGAATATGTCAATCATTCTGATGCTTTGCTGGGTAATATTAAGGTCCCAAAAGATGCCTTATTGTGTCGGGATATGAACTGTAAGAATGTACAACACTGTAAGGAATTATGTTCCCTGTATGAAGCTATTTTGGAGTCTCTCGATATCTCGAGCAGGTCTCTGTATAAACATAGGACAAAAGTGTGCAATGCTAAACCAGGTTGGAAGGATCATGTAGAAGAGCTCCATGCAGAGGCCCGAAATGCTTTTAAAAAATGGGCTGAGTCAGGCAAAAGCAGGCATGGCCCCTTGTTTGAAAATAAAAAACGCACTAATGCTAGATTTAAATATGCACTTCGCTATATTAAAAGAAATGAAAATACTATGAGGTTAGACTCACTGGCAAGGAAGCTGCAAAAAAATAATGTTAATGACTTCTTGAAAGAAAAAAAAACTATTAATAATTGCAAAACATCTCTTCCATCTAATATCGATGGTGTGAGTGGTCTTGGTGAAATTTCACAGTTATGGCGGAAACAATATTATGAACTGTTAAACTGTGTAAAAAGTAATCTGTTTGTAGTGGATAATGTAGAGTTTAATGATGATGTTATTGTCACTTCGGCTGAAGTCAATGAAGCAATATTGAAGTTAAGAGATAATAAGGCCTGTGGTTTGGATAATATTACAGCTGAACATATTAAACTTGCCAGTAAGAAACTGTGCCCTCTGGTGGCTGCATGCTACACAGGTTTTTTTGTTCATGGAGTGTTACCTGATTCTATGCTCTCTGTTGTGCTGGTACCAGTTATCAAAGATAAAGACAATTACAGGCCAATAGCTCTGGCCAGTGTCATGTCCAAAGTGCTGGAGACAGTTCTACTGCGTAGACTTGAGAAGTACGTCCTGTCTACTGACAACCAATTTGGTTTTAAATGAAAGCATGGCACTGATTTATGTATTTTAGCACGAAAGGAAATTTTAGATAAATATAATAGGCAAAATTCCACAATGTTCATGTGCTTCATTGATGCTTCTAAAGCATTCGATCGTGTTAATCATGAGAAATTATTTCTAAAATTGTTTAAAAATGGGGTCCCTGGTTTCTTAATTAGAATCTTGGTTTATTGGTACTCGCATCAGGCAATGAGAGTGAGATGGGGGAATGTAACATCTGCTCCCTTCCATGTGACCAATGGTGTTCGCCAGGGCGGAATTTTGTCTCCTTTTCTTTTTAATATATATATGAATGATTTGTCTTTGATTTTAAATGCATGTGGTACAGGTTGTAGGGTTGGTGACTCACTAATTAATCACCTTATGTACGCATGTTGATTTGGTCATTTTTAGCCCATATAGTGCTGGTCTCCAACAGCTTCTGAGAAAATGCACACAGTATGTACAACGCTAAAAAGAGTAAGATCATGATTGTCAGAAGTAGAGAAGACAGAAAGTCAACCTTCCCTGACTTTTATCTGTCTGGCACTGCACTCAGTGTGTGCAGTGAGATTACATATTTGGGCCATATTATCGCAAATGACCTGTCTGATGACAAGGATACCATTAGGCAGCGTCGGAAGCTGTATGCTCAAGCGAACGTGCTGTGTCGTAAGTTGAGCATGTGCTCTGTATCTGTGAAGATCTCACTCTTCAGAACGTATTGTACACCTTTGTATACTGCCTACTTGTGGTGTCGTTATAAACAAGGCAGCATTAAAATACTCACAGTGGCTTATAATGACAGCATGAGGCTGCTGCTGAGAGCTTCAAGAAGCTCCAGTGCAAGCCATATGTTTGTCAGTGTCGGGGTACCGACCTGCTCTGCTGTTTTACGTAACCTGATGTATAGATTTATGTGTAGGGCATCTGAGTCAGAAAACGACTTAATCGCTGTTCTGGCTAACCCTGTACGCAGTTCTGTCAGATTTTCTTCCACACTGTGGAACCATTGGCGAACTTGTCTGTATGTTAGACATTGAACATTGTGGAAGGCTTTGTATTTTATTGTTTATTTTTTCTCTTTTTGTGTGTGTGTCTGTTTTTTGTGTTTTGTGATATGGATCCCCCTGGGTCTGAAATAAAGAAATAAAGAAAGATTAAACCCATGAAACACAAATACAATAGTTGACTAAACAAGACTAAATTGTAACAAAAACAAAGAAAACTAAATACAAAACTAAACAATAAGAACTCATGACACCAAGAGAGAAAGTGACAAAGTAAAACAGGAAATAATATCTGAACCCAAAATACAAATCAAAATCATAGCTTAACTAGAATAACTCATGACACAATAGTTCAAATAAACTCTGTTCTCAGCATGTGACCTTTTTTTATCACATACTGCTGCAGTGCAGAGGAAATGAAACACACCTGTGTTTCTCTTCTCTTTTTGCTCTTTTCTTGTGATTTATGCAGCAAACAGGTTTGAAACCAACAAGCTGTGTCACTAGTTTTTTTAGTATCTCTTAACTTAGCATTAAAACAACCTAACTTCTTGGTGATGTGGGTGTTAGCTAGCATTTGGCACCTGATGTATTTTAGTCGTGTAAAGAGGAAGGAAACAAGCCTCACAATTCTGTCTTCTGCTGACTGACTGCAGAAGAAAGACATCTTTGACGACGACGTCCTTCATCTTTGTAAGTAAAAATAATAATCAATATGTGTCATTCTGTTTAATTTCTGTATACTTATTATTTTATCTGCTTTTTTGGTCCCTAAAGTCACACAGAAAGATGAGAGGAGCAATGAGGAGTTTAACTGCAGCGGCGAGTGGATTGGTCATCTTCCTTCTCTCTCTGACAGGTACCTTATATCTACAGTTAAATTCATTGCATTAAAAGAGAGGATTCTGGGAAAATGTGGGCTGATAAATGTGGGTTAAAGTGTGGAAAATGTTGATCACAGGAAAGCGTTTCAGAAATGCTGCAAACATTGGTTTTGTGTTGTTTAACTCTGTAGACATTTTTTCTTGTATCATTAAAATGTAGAAATGTTTGTGGATAACATCGTTTGCTCTGTTTTTTTGGATAAAGAAGCTCTGTGTGAAAAAAGTTTGCATGCTGTAAACTAAAATATTATTGTACATGTTTATAACTGCTTTCTGATGCCGACCCTGGTTTTTATTTCTATGAATATAAACTTTGAATATTGTACATTTTTTTGAAAGGTGTCACTGTGAAGTCTCAAGACACTGTTTGAACTTCATCTTTTAGCATCTTACATCTGAACCACACAGTACAGTTTCTCACGCCTCAGTGTTCTGCTTTTCTCTGTAGTTTTCACTCTTAATTCAGCAGCAACCTGACCACAGAGTAAACTTTCCAAAGAATATAATAATACACTTTATTTATATAGCACTTTTCATGACAAGGTTACAAAGTGCTTGACAGAAGATAAAAGGGACAGCAGATGAAAACAACACAGAAAAAAGACAAAAGATAAAACAAGAATAAATCACATTAAAAGACAATTGAAGACAGGAGATAAACTAAACATTCATGAAAGCTTTCCTATCAAAAAGGTCTTGAGAGAGGATTTTAAGGAAGCTAAAGTTGTGGCCTGTCTTATTGTGATTAGCAGAGAGTTCCACAGTCTGAGGGCTCTGACTGCAAAAGCCCTGTCACCTTTTGTTACAAGGCGACATTTAGGAACAACCAACAGAGCTGGATCCACTGATCTTAAGGAACACCCAGGCACACAAGGGGTTAAAATATCTGTAATATAATTTGGGACCAGGACATTTTTTGAAACGTGTTTGAGATGATAAAAACAGGATTTTCCAAAAATCTTCAGGGTGTCAAAACGAAGATCTGCATCAAATATTACGCCCAGAAGAAAACCACAAACTCTGTAATAATTCAAGTCATACATGTTGATTGTGTTTCCTGATGTGCTCTGTGTTACAGTGGTACAGGGTCAGAATGGCTGGAGAGTGACGTACTCTCCTACTAAGATCTGTGCCGCAAAAGGATCAACAGTGAACATCAGCTGCACCTACACATACCCATCAAGAGTAAATAAGAAGGATAACAAAGTTGAGAAAAAGTTCTGGTTCACCAGAATAGAAGGTCGTGAATTTATAGATGTTGAAACAGAATCAAAGTATTCAGGTCGTGTGCAGAATCACTGTGAGGGGAACAGATGCACTCTGACAATCACAGACCTGAGAGAGAGCGACTCAGCTGAGTACATGTTCAGGATCATAACAAACCAAGACACATATTCTGGTAGTCCTGGAGTCACCCTGTCTGTCACAGGTAAAGTTTTCACTAAAATATTCAATTATTTATTTTATAATTTCTTGTTTCGAAAACACTGTAAATGATTGTGCACACGTGCAAATGAATAAAATGTAATTTCTACACATGTTCAGCTCCCCAGCTGCAGGTGAGCAGATCAGACTGGTATTTGCTCTTTAAGTGTCTCAGTTGTCCTGGTGCTTCTTCCTACGTCTGGATCAAGAACGGACAGAAAATTAAACGTGAATATTCATGGTATTATTATCCAGGCTGGGTTGGTGATACAGACAGATTTTCCTGTGCTGTACGAGGATATGAGAAGTTCCCCTCTCCTTCAGTGTGTGAGTACATTCACAGTCTTCCACTGACATTAAACTCCTGTACATTAAAGCTGCTGTGAGGAGTCTTTAGCTGGTTATGACCTACCTACAAAAGCAGTTGACTTTTTATATATAGTTATTTTATGTCCTGTCACGGCTGCCACCAGGTCGGTCTCAGACGAGGTGATTTACAGCCTTTGTTTACATTTTGTACAGCAAAGTTTTATAGTGAGTGATACGATCGACTGTTAAAAGACAGCAGGAGGAGATTTTTCATCAGAACACACTACAAACACATGTGCAGGACAAGATCAGCAGAGAGATAAGATGTACCGATGTGTCCACAGGGGTCGCCAAGATCGACACACAATGAAAGTTGCTCCCAGTTGCTTTAACTGCATGAACCTCAGTGATATTTGCTGATTTAATGGGCAGAATTGAGTGAAAAAAGTCTTTGCCCCGTGAGATTGTAGAGATATTGTATAATAATCTCTTCTCCTCTGTCTGCACTACAAAATTAAGCCATATCAGAAGCTTACACTTGAAATTTAGCGACACAAGTCAGCATCATTATGTCTTTAAAATTGATTTATCAGTTAACAGGCTCCACAAACACTAAACCAGGATCACTTCCTTGTTCTCAGGCCTTCAGCACTGCCGAACAGTTCTTTATATCTGTGATGTTGATGAGCTTTAGGTTTGATTTCTACCAGTTTTGTGTCTGAACTAATGTCAATTTAAAAAAGTTTCTGATGTGAAACTCATCTAAAATTAATTGTGTCATTACATATTGTGTTTTCTCCTCCAGATGCTCCAAAGCTTCCCTCTGTGTCAGTGAGTCCCTCTGCTAAGATAGTGGAGGGCACATCAGTGACTCTGACCTGTAGCAGTGAAGCTAACCCAGCAGCTAAATACACCTGGTACAAAAGTTATGGACCTCGAAACAGTCATTATGTCAGTTCAGGACCAGAGCTTGTCTTCAGGTCCATCCAGGCCTCTGACTCTGGAGAGTATTACTGTACAGCTGAGAACGAGCTGGGGAGGAAGGCATCTACAAAGTTCTCTGTTAGTGTTGAATGTAAGTAAACCATAGCTCTGTCTGTCTGTCCTTCCGTCCGTCTCTTTAAGTTGTATTGATCATTTGCTTATCTTGCACTGTTTTAGAGCAGCACTTTTTCACAGCTTTGCGTCCACATCTGCACAGATGTTCAGGGTCAACCACCTATCAAGATTCAGATGCTTCCACACACACAACAACTTCTAGCACAAAAAAACTTCAACATATTTTATTTTATCTTTTCCAGATGCTCCAAAGCTTTCTGCTCTGGATGTGAGTCCCACTGGTGAAATCAGAGAGAACAGCTCAGTGAATCTGACCTGTAGCAGTGATGCTAACCCAGCTGCTAAATACACCTGGTACAAGGAGAACCAAACACTGCCTAAAGAACGAGGCCAAACTTATCATTTCACCTCCATCAGTTCTGAGGACAGAGGGACCTACTACTGCAAGTCAGAGAATGTACACGGGTGGAAAAGGTCTTTGTCTCTCTTAATAGATGTCCAGTGTAAGTACAGAACAAGAGCAAATATGATGCACAGCTTTATAATATACATCGTGGGGTCACAGTGTTACATACATGACCTTACGCCAAAATGTAACATGACAAAGCTATGCTAACATTTGATACAACGTTATCTGATATGAATGACATTTGTCTCTCTAAATCTCCTCCAGACACACCAAAGCTTCCCTCTGTGTCAGTGAGTCCCTCTGCTGAGATAGTGGAGGGCAGTTCAGTGACTCTGACCTGTAGCAGTGATGCTAACCCAGCAGCTAATTACACCTGGTACAAGGAGCATGATGACTCACCAAAAGCTTCAGGACAGATCTTCACCATCACTGAGTTCACAGCTGAACACGGTGGGAATTATTACTGTGAAGCCAAGAACACAATAGGACGTCATAACTCTACCTTACACCTGATTGTGGCGGCAGGTAAGAGTTTGAGTTCAGCTACACACATCCTGCACCAAAACACAAAAGCATCATGTGATCTTATGCTTCATCCATCTGATTAAAACCCTTCCTGTTTGACTTCTTCAAGTCCAGATTGGGAACAGAAACAAGGGGTGTGTCCTCATGTTATCTGACTGATCTGGACCTCAGATCAAGGAACACAGTCCAGATTTTATCTTAGCCGTGAATGGAGGTTATGTATTTGTGACAAAGTACTTTTTTGTTCTTAAATTGCTAGCCCCTATTCCCTGCTCTACTGGGCTGTAGTTGGCAAGTACAATTGGGCTTTAAGGTACAATGACTGTAAACCATGCTTTAGAGCTTTCTGCAGGAGATTGAGCTTATGTTTCATGAGGATGGTCCAAGTTGACCAATTGCTCTGACCTACACCTTGCTCTTTTCACAAACATAACCACTAGTGTTGCTACCAAACAGAACTTGACAATTTCAAACTCTTAACGATGTTGTCTCTTGGGTCAAGACAACATAACTACTTGGTTTGATTTAGGACACTGATGATGATTCGGGTTGAAATATTTATTCAGTCCTATGTTTTTATTACTGCTTTATTACAGCAATACCAGCCAATCACAGCCCAATACAGAGGGACTATGTAGCTCTTCATTGTAGGCATCATGTAATGTGGACTGTAACATTTTTTTCATGTTTTATCATATAACGCTCTGATCACCTTTTCTCAGGAGGAGGGAAATTACCTGTTGTTGCTGGAACAATCACTGTTGTCCTTGTGGTTATTGTGTCATTCTCTGTCTTCCTGTGGATCAGGTGAGCAGCTCTGTTTAACTGAATCATCAAAAGTAAAGTTTTCAGATCTTAAACACTGTATAATTTTATTTTTTTAATAAATTCTCCTAACCAGAAAGAGGAGGGCTTCCAATGAACCGTCTGAGGCTGAAGAGAGACCAAGCATCAGGGAGCAGGTGAGAATAATTATGTATTTTATTCTAATCCAAAAGAAATCCCCTTCTGGTTCCTGTTCATTCATACTGCTCCCTCACTGACTATTAATGTTTCCAAAGGAGTTGATGTGCCAGACAGGATAGGGAAGCGCCTTTGCCAAATTGGTTTTTGTGAAGCGTATATTTTACTCACATAACTAATCACAATTGATCAGCTGACCTCATCTACGTGCTTTTGAATAACCGCATTAAATTCCTTTCTCCCCAGACAGCAAGAGACATGGGCATTCATTTCTGACATAAAAGAACACTTAATACTTACATACGGGGCACCATAATATATGTAAATAATTAAACACATCCTTGAGGTCAGCTTTTTACGCATATTCTGATTCTTTCTTGAGGCTGACAGCTCCCTGTGTTTCTGTGGCTGAATGTCAGTGACTAATACCTCATTTGTTCACTGTACAAATCAGCTTTAGAAAATGGAAGGACCTTAAAAACATTGTGGTTACATGGAGAGAAAATATATGTTTAACACTGTCAATCATGTTTCTGGAGGTTCTGTCAAACAGAGCACTTCTTACTGAAACTTCTAATAATTTCTGCTTCTTATGGGATTTGAATCTAAATGTATTTAAAAGTCAGGCTCCACAGATTATTACAGGCAAATAATCAGGATTCAAATATAAACTGTAGATCATAATACGTACTATATCAAATATTCATATGGTTTTGCAGTAGTTCTTATCAAGTTCCTAATCAACAATATTTCCAGACATAGATTTATGTGATCTTTACATAGCTTACATAGTCATACAGCAGCATTTTGGTGACACAGGTATATTAATTACATCTACACCACAGCTGCTGTTGTTTTGGGCCTTTCTGTACTGGATGGGACCCACTTGGAGATTGCAATATTTCAATGAAAGACCTTCCCATGTAAAATAGGAGCTCAAAATTATTTTGTCGACCTGATCAGGGACAGCCAGAGGAGCAGGAAGACCTGCAGTATGCCAGCATCCACTTGTCCAACAAGCAGACAGATCCAGATCTGTACTACAACATCAGACCTGCTCGGCCACACAGACACATGGAGCAACAGGAAGACACTGAGTACACTGCTGTTAAATTTAACAGGGCCAGTACCACCATGAGGTGAGCAGCTCATGAGAAAAGGACATCCTCAGAGTAAAATACATTTTCTTGAGAATCATGCATTTATTTTGGCCTTCCGAGCTCTGTTGTTATCATTATCACTGATGGGATATTATTTTCTACTTAATCTATATAACCACTTGATTTTTCCCTTCAGAAGCAGAGGTCAGGAAACTGGAGAGGATCCAGCTGCACTGTACAGCACAGTCAACAAAACCCGATGACCACAACAAATATTGCATTCATACTCTGATATTTCTATTTCTATATTCTTTTTCAAATTTGTATTTTAGTTATAATTTTTATAATATATTTCTAAGGATCAGCCGATCCAAGAAGGTACCAGAAGGTACAATTATATATAAAACATAACTTTAACATTCAGCAGTTTTCAGCTTAGTTCGTTCTCTACCTGTTTCATAACTGAAGAATAATGAAAGTATTTACTGAGTGTTGCTGGGTTGCATCAACAAGATGAATTTTACCCAAGATTTATTTAAATAAGTGTTTGAAATCAGTAAATCTAAGTTTTTATCTGTAAAAAAAATATGAAACAGAGTTTAGTTAATTCGTAGACGCTTACTCACCAGAATTAAAAGATGAACAGAATTAACATTAAGTGGTTTTCTATCAAGCTAAGTCTGTTAATTAGATAATAAGGCTCGGCAAAGAAGCTCCAAATCTCCTTCTTTGAGAATTTAAAAGTTACGCTTTCTCCAATGTAATTTTAAAGTTAATACCGCATCACTTTTTCAATTTGAGTTAATGATTTTGGTGAAACAGAATTAAATTAAATCTAGGTTTAGAGTAGAAACACAACTGAGGTTTAAATAGAGGTTTAAATTTCATCTTTCTTCACTTCAAGCTAGTTTTTAAAGTTTGGTGCAAAACAATTTAAAGTTAAACCCTGATTTCATCTGCCTGTGCCTCCCTGTGCACGTGCAAATAGATACCTGAAGTAAATGTAAGTAAACAATGGAAATGTTATGCTAACAGCTAATTTAAATACTTGAATACTTTGTGAAATACTCATAGACCAGAAACTTAGGAGTCCTTAATTCAGCGCTCCAGAGTCCCACATCTTGTATCAGATACTTTTAACTTTTCTCTGCACGAGTCTCTGCAAATCACAGTCCTTAAATGTAAATCATAAAACTAAATACAAATCTCAGAGACAAAGCTGCATTGATAACACAATAAAAAACATAAGAAAGCTCTCATTATTGATTTTCTTACCTATTAGCCTGTCTCTTGCACTGCTCTAACATGTGAATACATCCCAGATGATCAATGAAGCCCTACCTGATATTCACTGGTTTCATTCATTGGTTCCCTTAAAGACTTTATTCTGAAGAGGGTAAACTGCAGAATTTGCACAATAAGACTTGTTGCATCATGTACATTTTCTCCCATAATGATACAGTTCATTTCTTTGAACCTGCAGTCTGAAGGTAGTTCTTAGTGTGGCAACAGAGATGTGCAAAGTCATGATGCATCATGCTGTCACACGTGTGTCCTTTCTGTCCCCATTTGCTTGAACACTACTGACTGACCATAAGTTGGGAGAGGTTCAAGTAAAATAGTTTCTGACTCTGTCTTTAAAATGTCAAACTAAGAAGTTCATTACATGCCCAAACCCACAAAACATGTTCCTTATTTTAAATTTAATCTGCCATTTGGCTAGTCTTGCATGTCGATAATGTAGAGAGGAAGGAAGTAGGGTTCAACAACTTGACTTCTGTCTGCTGCTTTCAGCAACAACGTTCTTCAACTTAAGGTAGAAGTGTTTTTGAATGTGTAAATTAAACTGACACAAATCAGTGGGAGCTAATTTGCTCCTTCAATTACGTCTATAATGCTTCTAAAATTAGTTTGATGTTGGCCCTCCTGATTAAGATAGATAGACAGAAAGAGAGAATGAGAGAGAGAGAGAGAGATAATTGAACACTGATTAAAGTCTAATATAGACAAAACAAACAGTTTAATGACTTGATGCTTCAGACTGGGAATTTAATTGACTGCATCTTTGCATTACTTACCAGAAAGCTAATGAGTGGCTAACTTTTACTTTTTTTTTTTTTAATTCCCAGTTTAAAATTTCTCTCTAAAACACATTGATCATGTCATGATTTCATTGTTATATCAAACTGTTGCCACTGAGTGCTTATGAAGAGCCATATATTAATGATAGAAAATCATTTCCGAGGCTCTGTCATGTTCTGTCATTTCTATTTTTGCCACATTTTTGCTACTGCAGCCACACTGAGTGACAGGAAGTGGGAGACCACAGCTGCAGTCATGCTTGCCACTGTGAAAAATACACTGTGTAGCACTGCGTATCCGAGTTTAGATGTACAGTATATATATGTATATGTATTTATATGCATTAACAAAGACAAAATAACCTGTCAACTGTCTCCTGACACTGCTGGAAAAGCCCTTGACTGTGTAATACTCAATGACATTTTAATGATTCATCTGAATTGTACCATTGTCAAGGGAAATATCCATGGCACAATTATAATGGTCTCACTACAGCCAAAGTCAACACCATCCACATATGACAGAGTAATGTCGTGTTAACACATGAAGCTGAATAGTTTCTTTAAGTTTGACTGGTTATTTTGTCTTTGTTAATGTCAACGTGTCATAACAAATGACACCTAATGACAACAGTCATAAACATTCATAAAGACTTCATGTTCATGACAGGTGTCATGTCATGGCTATGATGGTGACACGTCAGTCTTATGCACACCCCTTCAAATAAAGTTTTAAAATAGAGATACCAAGTATTTAATAAAATCCACATTCTCCCTGACTTACAACATTTAAAAGAAGCATCCAGAATGTGAAAAAACTAAAACCTAAAATAGTATATCTAATGACAAATGTCTTGCATCTAAAGTATCATGACTTTTTACAGACATTAGTAATGTTGTATTTCATGGTTCATTAAGTCATGGTGGTAAGGAAGTTTCACTGTCTCATCATGCATGGTGTGTAAAGTGATATTTCAAGCTTTCTGCAGTCTGGATGGCAACTTAGTTTATTTGAGCACTGCTGGAAGGATTGACTAATTATTCTTTCAGATACTAAATTTGTCCTGTATTTTTACTAAAATGGAAGTCATGAAAAAAATAGCCTTCTCTTTTCTATTATTGGTGAGGTGGTGTGGTGTGGACAACACAAGTGGTTGTTTTATCCTTGTTCTCACATCTGTTTCACGATGCATATTAAAACTTTGAACAGGAAGGAAGTGGGGTGTATTTTAGCAGCTTCTTTCTGTCTGCTAACCCCCTGACCACAGAGGTATGGTACAAGTAAAGACAACTTCTTTTAGTATTCTCAGAGCATTTGTTTGATTTGATCAGTCTGTATATGGTGTACAGTAATTATCTTGTGATGTGTTTTATTGTTACTAAAGCCAGACAGCAATAAGAGGAGCAGCTATGAGTTTAACAGCAGCAAAGAGTGGATTTGTCGTCTTTCTTCTCTCCATGACAGGTAACTTACATCATGTCACATGTTTTCTGTATCTTTACATATTAAGGTATAGTGATTTTATTGTGGCCGCATGAAGTCCTCAGATTTTTCTTTCAGACATGAAACATATCTTTGTATCTTTTTACCTAACACTTATAAAAATGGTTGTCCCGTTTAAGCCAGTGGGGGTTTTAGGGTAAATACAACCCTATTTACATGAAAGTGATTATTCTAGAAGTACAGGCTGCTGTTGACTTCGACTCGAGGCATTTTTCAATACAGTATGCCAAATTTGGACTTGTGCATTTGGTAATTTGAACTGGGCAAATTCAACTCAGGAATTTAAACTCTGAGAGCACACTAAGAGACCTTTGTGCAACAATGAAACTGCTTTATGGAGCTTTTAACCTATTAATAGTAAATGGTTATAAGAGGACTGCTGCTGTCATTATGGATTAATCTTCAATCAATTAATCATACTACTAGTAATTTTAGTTTTTCTTTATTATAAATAATAATATAATGTATATCTATAATCTATTAAAGATATGGTGGAGCCTGATCATTGAGGCTTTCTAGGGAAGAAGAGGGAAATTAAATACTATTCTTGATTTTACAGGGAGCACAGAGAAGAATGTAAAGAAGCTAATACGGGAGAACCACGATCTCTTTTCCTTGTTAGTAATTGTACAAGTGCATCAAAACTTTAGACCAGCTTGAGAGTCTTTAGAGACTTGTTAGGACAGGGTGATAATAATGGGTCGCAACATTCGAACATAGGTGCAACTAGTGTATTTACAGATTCTGCATGAAAGTGCAAAATCTGTAGGCGTGGGACAGGATGTTGGAATATGAAGTGTTCTGGCTTCTGTTTGTAGTCCTCAGTATTACCCTACAGTGTTTCAGCAGGCTTTGGCTCTGTTCATGAAAATACTCAAAAGGTCAAAAGGGGTGGAACGGAATCCATAATGCAAACCAGGAACCCATCAGCAGTCATCTAACAACGATTAAGCTTTAGTTACTGTATATAAACAGATACCTGCATGCAAGTGCCACTAATCAACCCCTCTGCTCAACGCCAAATACATTCTAGCTCCTCAAGCTGCTAGTTGGACTGTAAACAATGGCAGCGCATGTAAAGGAAGTCTTGACCAAAAGACTTGAAGCCCCAAAAGGTTAGCCGTCACTCCCAGAGGTTATCGTTGTCAGATGATAGCTGATGGGTTCCGAGACTGAGAAGTAACAAATGTTTGGACTAGGTTTTTAGCATCCTTTGAAGACAGGATGGGCTCGCCTGAGTTCTTTAAGGTTTACATTAGCCTCCACAAACAATCAAATTGTGATCATAGTTTCTGATGTGCTCTGTGTTACAGTGGTACAGGCTCAGACTGGCTGGGGAGTGACTTACTCTTCAAATCAGATCTGTGCTGTAACAGGATCAACAGTGGACATACCCTGCACCTACACATATCCATCCGGATGGAATGAGCAGGAAACTGTAGTTGAGAAAACTTTCTGGTTTACTAAAATGAATGGAAATGAACCTGTTGATCTAAGAACGGACTCAGAGTATTCAGGCCGTGTGCGGTATCACAGTAATAAGAACGTCTGCACTCTGACAGTCACAGACGTGAGAGAGAGCGACTCAGCAGACTACA
Source organism: Semicossyphus pulcher (assembly GCF_022749685.1). Taxonomy (NCBI): domain Eukaryota; kingdom Metazoa; phylum Chordata; class Actinopteri; order Labriformes; family Labridae; genus Semicossyphus; species Semicossyphus pulcher. The sequence continues at coordinate 26,022,720 of NW_027211681.1, read as the reverse complement.
AGTTCAGACTGATAGCAAACCAGCCAGGTGGGAGTTTTACCGGATCACCTGGAGTTACTTTATCTGTCACAGGTAACGTCTTTATTTAAGTATTTCTTAGGTTCTTATGTTATGAAGATAAATCTTCACTTTTCATAGAAACTGTACTATGAATGTACGTATTGTGAAGAAAACCTGTTCATCCAAAGCTCTGCTATAGGCAGAAGATTGAACCTACATTCTCAGTTCAAACACAGGATGTGTCTCAGGATGTGATTGGCCTCCCTGATCTGGTTTTGCTCACGTATCCTGGCAACTGTGTGAAGCTCCTGTCAGCCTTCACATGCACCCAGTTGTAAGAACAGAAGCCATCTTCTTCCTGTTTATTGACCACTTGTTATCACGTGGCCAAAACTTCACATCTTTGATCGCACCTAAACCAGCTCTGCTTCCTGAATATAGACAGCTACATGCAACAGAATCTCTGAATTCTTAGAAGTATCTTTGAAATGAGATCGTCTTTACCATACATCACCTTTCCACACTTAATCACCCCCTTGACATTTCCTTTGGTTTTAATGTTACAACGGCAAATAAAAGGATTTCATGTAATGCACATTACGTGGGATATTACATGGTACATACACATTACATCAAAATTAGAGTATGAAAAGCTCAGAGTGGTTTGCTGTGAAATCTCTGAGATCAGGTCCAACCAATTGCCCGCATGTTGACTTTTGCATCCAGCAAATGTCTCCTTTTTGGTCTGCTCTTGATTGTTCATCAAACTGTTAAAAGTCCAGATTAAATCTTTTTGACTTTTACAATGTAACAGTGTTTAATTGAAAACGTTCAAGAGGGGTGAATACTTATGCAAGGCACTGTATCGTTCCCAAGGTGTAAAAGTGAATATCCATGTACTTACACTTGTGTCTGATTAGAGCTTATATTTGTGTTCCTTCTTTACAGATCCAGATCTACATGTGAAGGTGATTAATTCAACAGCCTACCGAGGTTTAACCTGGGCAGAGCTGAAGTGTCACAGCAGTTGTCGTCTACCTGATCGTCCTTCCTACGTCTGGTACAGGAATGGACGGACAATTCTGAAAGAAACATCTTCATTTTCAGACAGCTTTTATCCTGCAGACAGCTTTACCTGTGCCCTTAAAGGTCATGAGGGTTTTCCTTCTCCTGCAGTGTGTGAGTTCATCTCAAAGTCAACCATACCAGAGTGCCATCTGGTGGCACATTGAACCTATTGCACTGCTCAGTGAATGCAAGTATAGTAAATATGGATTGCCTGACTTGCTTTTTGCTATGACACCCTCTAACATCTATCTATTTATCTAACACCATCTCTTTTGCATTGGGCTCCATAGGATAAATACAACCTGCTTTGTGCTGCAGACAAATGTAGCTGTTTCAGTTTTATTAAAAAAGGTTTTATCTTCCAGGTGTTGGCAGTGAAACCTGCCGCAGAGTGACGTACGCTGCCAGGAGTATCTGTGCCTTCAAAAGCTCATCAGTGGACATTTCCTGTACTTACAACAGTTATGCAGCGATCACATCGAAATTCTGGTTCAATCCTGAACGTAGTCGCTTGTGGAGGTTTCCCTCAAGTCCTGAAGACCTGAGTAAAGACCCCCAGTATGCAGGCCGTGTTCAGGTCTTTGAAACAGAGAGAGGACGCTCCACTCTGAGAATCAGTGACCTGAGAGAGAGCGACGCAGCCCAGTATCACTTCAAATTCAACACACGAAGCTTTGAATGGAGGAGCAGTTTACCTGGTACATCTCTGACTGTCACAGGTACTCATTAACACCAACGGATATTTACACAGTTTAATAAAACCATGTTGTTTTATAACTTTCTATTAAGGCTCCCTTAAAGGGGTTAACATGCTGCAACCAGTGACTTTATTAATGTGAAACAACCTTTTCTTTTTAGTTAGCTCAGTACTTAATCAGAGAGACTACTTTATTGACACTTTTGTTTGCCATATTAATCGGCCATATTAATCCACTAATGTCTTCAAGTATTTCACTGATCTATTGCATGTGTGCTTTTTTACTGTGAACCAACAACAGTTTGTTCTTCCTGACATACCCAGCTCTACAGGTGCAGGTGACCAGAGCGTCCTGGACTTCTTCTGAGACAGAGCTGAAGTGTCTCAGCAGCAGCTGCAGTCCATCTGGTCGTCTTTCCTACGTCTGGTTCAAGAATGGAAAGAAAATTCAGAAAGAAACATCGTCTTTTTCAGTCTACTTAGACCCTGCAGACAGCTATTCCTGTGCTTTTAAAGGATATGAGGACTTCCCTTCTCCTTCAGTGTGTGAGTTTAGTCTTAAGTCTCTCACTGATATATCCTCATCTGGTGGGGCCTGTGATTCACTGTACATTATACTTTGACTGCTGATGTCCCATGAGAATGTGACACATTGTTTTTAATCAGCAAATGCTTTAAAAAAGAATATAGATTATTTTGTTTTAAGGATTGAGTGTAAAGTATTTAGTTTAAATTCTCTGATGGCTCTGCTGACAGAATGATTTAAACAAACTTTTGCTTGTCTTGCTCTGTCTGTCAGCCAGCTTCTCATGACATTTTGTAAGATGCAAGAACCCAAAAGCCCAGAAAGAAACTTTAAACAAAGAACTATGGTCTCATAAAAAGAGCAATCATTTATGAGAGTGGTAACTGGTCAGTTACAAGATCTCTGCAGTTAAGCATCTTTGAGGAAACGATGATGTTAAAATGTTCCACAGGTTGGAAAGATTAAACATTCATTGTTTAATCCACTCAGGATTATCTGATACGCTTAGAGGCTCTTACTGGAAATAGCCAAAGATCTTGTACCCTCTACTTTCTGTCTCTGCTTTAATATACAAGAAGAACATGTGTGTTTGGTATTTTTAAATATGCGTCTTCACTGGTTACAACACAAACTCACTAAAATGTGTTTTATCTTAGGTGTAGATGGTCAAACCTGCAACAGAGTGATGTACAACATCAGAAGCATCTGTGCTCCAAAAGGCTTCTCAGTGGACATTTCATGCACATACTACAGTCATGAATCACATGTTGCATCAAAATTCTGGTTCAGTCCTGAACGTGGTCATCAATGGAAGAATCCTTCACAGCCTGAGGACCTGAGTGAAGACTCCCAGTATGCAGGTCGTGTTCAGGTCTTTGAAACAGAGAGAGGACGCTCCACTCTGAGAATCAGTGACCTGAGAGAGAGCGACGCAGCCCAGTATCACTTCAAATTCAACACACGAAGCTTTGAATGGAGGAGCAGTTTACCTGGTACATCTCTGACTGTCACAGGTACTCAAGAACACAAACTCATACATTTTTACTGCTGCCAAGTAAGACACCCATAAAGGGCTTTACACTCTTAAGCAATTTTGTAATGATAATAATTATAATACAATTTTATTTATAGGCGCCTTTCAGAACACTCAAGGTCACCTTACACGGCAGAGTTAAAAACAATGCAACAATAAATCAACAAAATTAACTCTATATAATTTATTTATTTATAATTTATTGTATAAAATCATCATGTACAGAGGTTTAGTGTGAGGGATCAAACTGCATATGAAGTTTAAAAAGATGTGTTTTGAGATGGGATTTGAGAGTCAGTGTTACGGATGTCTGGTGGGAGGGAGTTCCAGAGGAAAGTTAGATATCTTTTTTTGATTGACAGAGGAAAGTGGATAGTGTCGAAAACAGGGAAACAGAGAGGGGATGACATGCAGCAAGGGGCCGAAGGCAGGAGTTGAACCCGGGGCTGCCGTATCGAGGGCTGCAGATTTAAACTAAACCAGGGTCCAACCACAGGGCTTTGTAGGTGTTTTTAAAGAAACCATTATGAATGTTTTGCAGATTATTAGTTACTGACCGTTAATACAAACTTTTGGGGTTGAAAGGCTCTGAAAAAGTTTTGTCTCATTCCCATTCTCAGCCTTTCCTAAACTTGTAACAACACTGCAGTTATTATAAATACCCATCCATGCACACGTAATAATTTGCTAAGTAACAAGTAGTAAATTGCGACTACATGACCTCTTGCCGGGTTCACCTTCAGTACCTTCAAGGGCTGAAGAAATCAGATTATCCCGCTCTTTTAGGGGTGTTGATCATTTCATTTACAGATGCCTTGAAGTATTTCACTTCCGACTCTAAATAATATCATGGCTGTGTTTTTAACTAATGACATTTGGCTGTTTTCCTCACGTGTCCAGCTCTCCAGGTGCAGGTGACTGGGGTAACAGTCCACCAGGGTTATACCGAGGCAGAGCTGAGGTGTCACAGCAGCTGCTCTCCTGCTGCTCATATTTCATATGTCTGGTTCAGGAATGGACAGAAAATACAGAATGAGGAGAAATCCTCTCATAAAGCCCTGTTTGATCCAGGAGACATTATCTATTGTGCTTTGAAAGGATTTGACAGTTACAGCTCTCCCTCTGTGTGTGAGTTTACGACTCATTAAAATTGACATAAAGATTCTATGTGACATATGGGCAGCCCATAAAGCACTAAATACTATACATATCATATTTGCTTCTTAACCTTTTAAACCTATTCATGTTTTTATTGTTACTGCAGATGCTCTGAAGGCTCCTTGTGTTTCAGCAAGTCCTTCTAGTGAAATAATGGAGGGCAGATCAGTGACTTTGACCTGCAGCAGTGAGGCTAACACAGCAGCTAAATACACCTGGTACAAGAAGAACCAGACACTGCTCAATGAAGAAGCACAGCTTGTCTTCAGATCCATGCAGCCTGCTGACTCTGGAGAGTATTACTGCACCGCTGAGAACGAGCTGGGACAGAGAGCATCTGAGAGCATCTTTATTGATGTGAAATGTGAGTGAAACATGTCACATTAAAACAACATAAAGATGATTACATACTAAGAAAGGAATTCACCTGCAATGCTTCACAAAGACAAAACTCTAAATGATTTCATCCTTCAAATGCAACATGTAGCATTCAATTAATGTTTATGTTGTTTTTTATGTATATTTTGTTCTATTCATTATCTATCCATCGCCAGATTCACCAAAGCTTCCCTCTGTGTCAGTGAGTCCCTCTGCTGAGATAGTGGAGGGCAGTTCAGTGAATCTGACTTGTAGCAGTGATGCTAACCCAGCAGCTAATTACACCTGGTACAAGGAGCATGATGACTCACCAAAAGCTTCAGGACAGATCTTCACCATCACTGAGTTCACAGCTGAACACGGTGGGAATTATTACTGTGAAGCCCAGAACACAAAAGGACGTCATAACTCCACCTTACACCTGATTGTGGCAGCAGGTAAAATTTTGAGTTCAGCTACACACATCCTGCACCAGAATACAAAAGCATCATGTGATCTTATGCTTCATCCATCTGATTAAAACCCTTCCTGTTTGACTTCTTAAAGTCAGATAAAAACATCTTCAAAAGGTTTTTCTTGAAGTCAAAAACAAAGAAACATTTGTATCAGCTTTTATGTTTTCAGTATGAAAAAAAACCTCAGCATGGTATATAGTTTATGGAGTCTTCTTGTTGCAACAGTAACATACTCCAGATTGGGAACAGAAACAAGGGGTGTGTCCTCATGTTATCTGACTGATCTGGACCTCAGATCAAGGAACACAGTCCAGATTTTATCTTAGCCGTGAATGGAGGTTATGTATTTGTGACAAAGTACTTCTTTGTTCTTAAATTGCTAGCCCCTATTCCCTGCTCTACTGGGCTGTAGTTGGCAAGTACAATTGGGCTTTAAGGTACAATTACCATAAACCATGCTTTAGAGCTTTCTGCAGGAGATTGAGCTTATGTTTCATGAGGATGGTCCAAGTTGACCAATTGCTCTGACTTACACCTTGCTCTTTTCCCAAACATAACCACTAGCGTTGCTACCAAACAGAACTTGACAATTTCAAACTCTTAATGATGTTGTCTGTTTGGTCAAGACAACAAAACTACTTGGTTAGATTTAGGAGACGATCATGATTCTGGAGAAATATTTATTCAGTCCTGTGTTTTTACGACTGGCTTTCCCAGACTAAACAGCTATACCAGCCAATCACAGCACAGCAGGGCAGGACTACGTAGCACTCCATTGTAGGCATCATGTAATGTGGACTGTAAATATTGTTTTGATGTTTTATCATACAACGCTCTGATCATCTTTTCTCAGGAGGAGGGAAATTACCTGTTGTTGCTGGAACAATCACTGTTGTCCTCGTGGTTATTGTGTCATTCTCTGTCTTCCTGTGGATCAGGTGAGCAGCTCTGTTTAACTCAATCATCAAAAGTAAAGTTTTCAGATCTTAAACACTGTATAATTGTATTTTTTAATACATTCTCCTAACCAGAAAGAGGAGGGCCTCCAATGAATTGTCTGAGGCTGAAGAGAGACCAGGCATCAGGCAGCAGGTGAGAATAATTATGTATTTTATTCTAATCCAAAAGAAACCCCCTTCTGGTTCCTGTTCATTCATACTGCTCCCTCACTGACTATTAATGTTTCCAAAGGAGTTTATGTGCCAGACAGGATAGGGAAGCGCCTTTGCCAAATTGGTTCTTGTGAAGCGTATATTTTACTCACATAACTAATCACAATTGATCAGCTGACCTCATCTACGTGCTTTTGTATAACTGCATTAAATTTCCTTTCTCCCCAGACAGCAAGAGACATGGGCATTCATTTCTGACATAAAAGAACACTTAATACTTACATACGGGGCACCATAATATATGTAAATAATTAAACACATCCTTGAGGTCAGCTTTTTACGCATATTCTGATTCTTTCTTTAGGCTGACAGCTCCCTGTGTTTCTGTGGCTGAATGTCAGTGACTAATACCTCATTTGTTGGCTGTACAAAACAGCTTTAGAAAATGGAAGGACCTTAAAAACATTGTGGTTACATGGAGAAAAAATATATGTTTAACACTGAGGCAATCATGTTTCTGTAGGTTCTGTCAAACAGAGCACTTCTTACTGAAACCTCTAATAATTTCTGCTTCTTATGAGATTTGAATCTAAATATATTTAAAAGTCAGGCTCCACAGATTATTACAGGCAAATAATCAGGATTGAAATATAAACTGTAGATCATAATACGTACTATAACAAATATTCATATGGTTTTGCAGTAGTTCTTATCAAGTTCCTAATCAACAATATTTCCAGACATAGATTTATGTGATCTTTACATAGCTTACATAGTCATACAGCAGCATGTTGGTGACACAGGTATATTAATTACATCTACACCACAGCTGCTGTTGTTTTGGGCTTTTCTGTACTGGATGGGACCCACTTGGAGATTGCAATATTTCAATGAAAGACCTTCCCATGTAAAATAGGAGCTCAAAATTATTTTGTCGACCTGATCAGGGACAGCCAGAGGAGCAGGAAGACCTGCAGTATGCCAGCATCCACTTCTCCAACAAGCAGACAGATCCAGATCTGTACTACGACATCAGACCTGCTCGGCCACACAGACACATGGAGCAACAGAAAGACACTGAGTACACTGCTGTCAAATTTAACCGGGCCAGTACCACCATGAGGTGAGCAGCTCATAAGAAAAGGACATCCTCATAGCAAAATACATTTACTTGAGAATCATGCATTTATTTTGGCCTTCCGAGCTCTGTTGTTATCATTATCACTGATGGGATATTATTTTCTACTTAATCTATATAACCACTTGATTTTTCCCTTCAGAAGCAGAGGTCAGGAAACTGGAGAGGATCCAGCTGCACTGTACAGCACAGTCAACAAAACCCGATGACCACAACAAATATTGCATTCATACTCTGATATTTCTATTTCTATATTCTTTTTCAAATTTGTATTTTACTTATAATTTTTATAATATATTTCTAAGGATCAGCCGATCCAAGAAGGTACCAGAAGGTACAATTATATATAAAACATAACTTTAACATTCAGCAGTTTTCAGCTTAGTTCGTTTTCTGCCTGTTTCATAACTGAAGAATAATGAAGGTATTTACTGAGTGTTGCTGGGTTGCATCAACAAGATGAATTTTACCCAAGATTTGTTTTAATTAGTGTTTGAAATCAGTAAATCTAAGTTTTTATCTGTAAAAAAAATGAAATAGAGTTTAGTTAATTCGTAGACGCTTACTCACCAGAATTAAAAGATGAACAGAATTAACATGAAGTGGTTTTCTATCAAGCTAAGTCTGTTAATTAGATAATAAGGCTCGGCAAAGAAGCTCCAAATCTCCTTCTTTGAGAATTTAAAAGTTACGCTTTCTCCAATGTAATTTTAAAGTTGATACTGGATCACTTTTTCAATTTGAGTTAATGATTTTGGTGAAACAGAATTAATTTAGATCTAGGTTAAGAGTAGAAACACAACTGAGGTTTAAATAGAGGTTTAAATTTCATCTTTCTTCACTTCATGCTAGTTTTTAAAGTTTGGCGCAAAACAATTTAAAGTTAAACCCTGATTTATTCTGCCCTCAGGGGAAAAAAGAACCTCGTAGGTAGAGCTGTGGCCTCCATGGGCTTTCCCCTGCAGAAGAGAGCCTTCTCTGGAGGTAAAGTCTCACGATAACACTGCCTGAAAGGGCTGGGAGAGACGCCTTACAGGCCCCTGCTCTCCCGTCACCTCCCTTCCTGTGCTATGGACGTAGTTTTCCAAAAAGAACCAGGATTATAGAACGGTGCTAACCAATCATGTTCCACGTTTAGCAGCTGATGTCCCCGTATACCACCATTACCAGTAATTTCAAAGAAAAACAAGGGAAAAAAGGAACCTCGAAGGGAGAGCTGGGGTCTGCAGAGGGTCTGCCCTGCAGGAGAGAGCCTTCTCTGGAGGAACATTATGGAAGAAGCGGAGAGGATAAAACTAACCTATTATCACACAGACAAACAAGACAATCTTTACATCCACCTCTGCATGGTAGGAAACATTGAGATCATGTGGTGGGATTTAATTCCGGCTGCGTTCTCAGTGACCCCGATGCTGCGCTGAGAGTTGTTGTTGGGATAAAATTTCACTGTCATTGTATCTCACGTGACTACATGTGAAAATAAATGTATTGATTTGATTGTTTTTAAAGTAACATTTGATTTGAATTAATAAATAATAAATACTCTAAAATATTCTGATCAGCGTCCTGGTTTGCTAAGAGTTTAGATTGTCACACATTTATATCCAAGAGAAGCTCAGTAGAACCACAGTTTGCTAGATGGTCAAAGTATTCCTGTGTCTGATTCACATAAACAGCCAGCGTCCACAACAGGTGACGGATCTGTTTTTAAACTCTGTGGTCGGAAACATTAGAGAGCTAAATGATTTGGATTCAGCTTTAAAGTAAATTTCACATCAATTTTAAGTATTATTTTCTTTAACAGCTATCAAGACAATACAACTCAGATCTGTTCTTTAGCTTCTGCTTGTTTCTCACATTTTGTGTCTGTAAGGATGAAATGTGCCACAGTGTTTATTATGATGTGGGATGTTGCTGAGATGAAGGTACACAGACCACAGAAGGTCATGTTTGAACTCTAAACCTCCTCTTGGTCCATTTAAAATACCTGGGTCCTTCATCCTAACAGAGTAGGTTATGAATGAAGTATCTGTGGTCAACAAGTTCAAATGCAAATGTTGTCAATCATAACAAATAAAGTTCAAACGGTTAAACAAATTGGACTCAACAATCAGAGCTGGAAGGTAAAATGTTGTCAGGGTCCTGATTCAGTATCTGATGTTTCACTGTCCTCTAGTGGAGAAGTTTCAGTGGCACATTCAGGCTTCATCAGCCTGACTGCTCCCTCTACGTCCTGCTTTAAAGGAGCAGTTCACCAAGATAACATATTCACTCTCTTACCTGCAATGGTATCCATCTCTTCAGACGTCTGAGGTGTTGTTTTATTTTGTTGCACACTCTGAGGTTTGGTTGTTTTTTTCTGATGGGTTCAAACTAACAGGCATGAGAGTCTCTCCACGTCTGTGTTCAGCTTCTCTCTACAAACAGCAGCGACCTGACCACAGAGTGAACAGAGAAGAAACTGACCAAGACAAAAGTTACACTTCATTGTTACCTCCTCTCTTATATTTAATAATCTGTCTGATTTTCATCCTGTTCAGTCAAACTGCCTCGTGGTTCACAGGTCCAATCAGTCCTGTTCCTTCTCCTCACCTGCAGACTGTGAGACCTCCTGCCTCAGTGCACACAGAGATGAACTGTAGAGGCCATGTGTAAATATTGATCATCAATATAAGTGATTGTTGTTTAATATGTGCTTTGTGTTAAAGTGATACAGCGTCAGAGCGACTGAGTGAGTCGTGTATTTTACATATTTCTCAATAATAAAAATAAACTCTATTCCTGGCTGCACGGCGGTGCAGTGGTTAACGCTGTTACCTCACAGCGAGAAGGTCACTGGTTTAAACCCCGGTATGGGCAAGGTGGGCCTTTCTGTGCGGAGTTTGTATGTTCTCCTCGTGCATGCGTGGATTCCCTCTGGGGTCTCTGGCTTTCTCCCACAGTCCAAAGACATGCTTGTAAGGTTAATTGGTGACTCTAAATTACCCATAGGTGCACCTCACCCCTATCCGACTGTTTCCGAGCCTCCAATCACGTCTTCCCAATTTCAGCTTTGAAAGCCAATTGCGGATTTCAGAATTCTCATCTTTCCCAACCGATGGCGCTCAGAGGATTTCAGCTTTCTAGCTCCCGCCCCCCTCTTTCTTTCAGCCAATCTTAGCCATGCAAGTCCAACTTTCTACGGGGGAATGGTCTGCACCAGATGCGGTGGCAAACTCAAACTCGAAGAGGAATTTCATCTCTCAATCTCAAGGTAAATGCCATCAATAAAACTATTGTCATCCATATATTACTATTGATCGTTAGCATCATTGTGGTTAGCGTCTTTGTGTCAAATCCAGTTGTAGGTAAAAGAACAAAAACACTGTCTTGGTTAACACGGTCGATGTCTTCATTCACTAAAATGATTATTGTTGTCAGAGTTAGAGACGTGTAAGTTATGTTTGTATTGTATTTTGTCGTGTTACATCATCATGCATCCTGTATCTCCACATGTCGTTGTTGTATGACTTCGATCCTAACGTTGTTGAGGCCATTTCGGCTAATATATAAATATACATAGAATATAACATTGCCCTATTTCATGAGCTTATTCATTATTTATGAACATCTTGTGGGGGGAGGGGTCAGTTAGTAAAAAAGAATGGGGAGTTTTGCTGTGTGGTAGGCTAAATAACAAGATGAGATTTTTCTCCGTGTTGTCACGGTAACAGTGTTTTGTTTACAGTATGACCCTATAACTTACAATGGAACTAGAATTATTACACACAACATTACCTTGTGACCCTCACTTTTACCTCTTGAACCCTTCATTTATGTATTTTTGCCCTATATTCCATGCTTAAGCTCTATGTTTTATTAGTAGTTGTGAATAAGTTAATTTCACATATCTATACTATATTAACATTGACTTTGTTCTGTCTTATCTTATCTTATGATGGTAGCATTATGTGATGAGATGGTGGCATTTGATAGTGTAAGTTTTTTTCTCCTCTTTGGCCACAGATGGCTTCAACACAAAAAAAACACAGGACTATGGGTGATGATGAATGGATGTCACGCCTGCGGAGGTTTGCTGCCACAGGTGTTTGGCCGTCCGATGCAGGAAACAGGCCTGCTCCCCGCCAGAAGATGTGACATGACCTCTATCAGAAGGTAGAGTTGTATAAAGCAATAAGCATACAGTTATAAATGATAAAGCTAAATGTTTTTAAAAAGACACTTGCCTATTTGTTGTCATGAAATATTACAGATTGAGAAATACCCAATGCAGCTGAGGGGGCAGGCAACTCTGTTCAGGGGCCCACAGACATGTGAATGTGGTTTCCATACTAAGAAGGTATTTGTAAACTAATATCAAATTGTCATGTGCAGATTGTTGATGTTGTGTTCTTAAAATTAATGTTTCTGCTTATCTTTAGCCTCCCAAGAAAGTGTGGCCACCGATTAAAGTGGCCACAGCTACCATCTACTGTCAGACCCATGCAGGGATGCCACTGGAGCAGTTGCTGGAAGGCATTTGGTGGAAACGGGCAGAGAAGAAGAAAAACAGTGTATCTCTCTCCCTCTCTGACTGTCTCTTTTTTTGTATTTTATTTATTTTTTGTGTGTTGTATTTATTCATTATTGTGTTCTTTGCACTACTGGAGTCATTTGATTAATCATTTTTGTCATCATTTTTCTTATTTATTTTGTTCCATAATTTTGTGTGTGTGTGTGTGTGTGTGTGGAGATGGGGTGTGTGAAAGAGAGGGTTTGGGGGCTGGGATGTTTTTTTTTACTGTGTTTTCTATTTAGAATAAATGTGTGGTTTGTTTCTACAACAATTCTTTCATTTGACTTATTTAAATCTCAGTGTAATACCAGGAGTCAAACATGGTTTTGCTTTTTGCCCCACCATGCATGATAACACAATACAGTACCATAATATTGTGGCTATAAAATAACCCTTTCTTAAATGGGAAGGAGAAGCTAAAAGCTAATATTTTCAATTCCTTAGTTAGAAATAATGTCTTATACCTAATACAGTTCTATGAATTAATGTCATTAAAAGTTCTGAGGAAGAATGAAAATCACAGTATCACTTTCCTGCACATCATGAATGCATAATAAAACACAGCATGACAAATCGTACTGATTTAATTAAATCTGAATACTAAAAAGTGTTTTTTTTATGTCATATAATTCATTTAAACTTATTTCATCTAAACATTCCAAAGCACTTTGGATTGGGTACAATTTGTTTTGATCTTTAATTCTCATTTATAGAAACTGCAAGAATTAAATATTTGGGTGATTTCTGGAATTGTTATGAAAAATGACGACCTGGAGGGACTCTTCACATGCAGAAGAGCCACTAAGAGTCCTCATTTTCTGTCCTTTTCTGTCTTTTTTCCCTTTTTTCCCTCTCTTTTTCCTCTTTCTCCCCCCCCTCTATACAGACTATTGTTCTCTAGCTTCCAACTTAACTTCTTTTTGATGTGGATGTTTACTGCCATTTGGCTCCTCATGTACTTTAATCATGTAAAGAGGAAGGAAATGAGACGTTTGACAATCTGATATCAGTCTTCTGCTGACTGACTGCAGAAGAAAGGCATCTTTAAACACGACGTCCTTCATCTTTGTAAGTAAAGAGAATATTCAATATGTCCGATATTGTTTAACTGCTGTGTCCTTAATATTTTTATCTGCTGGCTTGTTTTATGGTCACTCAAGTCACACAGAAAGAAGATGGGAGCAATGAGGAGTTTAACTGCAGCAGCGAGTGGATTGGTCATCTTCCTTCTCTCTCTGACAGGTACCTTATATCTACAGTTAAATTCATTGCATTAAAAGAGGGGATTCTGGGAAAATGTGGGCTGATAAATGTGGGTTAAAGTGTGGAAAATGTTGATCACAGGAAAGCGAGAAACGCTACAAACATTGGTTTTGTGTTGTTTAACTCTGTAGACAGAAATGTGTCCAACATCAACATCTTCTGCTCCTGTTTTTTGGATAAAGAAGCTCTGTGTGAAAAACTTGTACATGCTGTAAACTGAAAATATTATTGTACACATTTATAACTGTTCCCTCCTTACTCGTTAAAAACCTGACACCCTTTGTATCTCTTTACTGAAGCCGACCCTGGTTGCAGAGGCTTCAGCTCATGTGGTGCACGATCAGTTTTTATTTCTATAAATAGAAACTTTGATCATTGTAAAGTTTTTTGAAAGGTGAACTTGTTTCACTGTGAAGTCTCAAGACACTGTTTGAACTTCATCTTTTAGCATCTTACATCTGAACCACACAGTACAGTTTCTCACGCCTCAGTGTTCTGCATTTCTCTTTGGTTTTCACACTTAACTCAGCAGCAACCTGACCACAGAGTAAACTTTCCAAAGAAAAGCACAGACTCTGTAATAATTCAAGTCATGCATGTTGATTGTGTTTCCTGATGTGCTCTGTGTTACAGTGGTACAGGGTCAGAATGACTGGAGAGTGACGTACTCTCCTACTAAGATCTGTGCCGCAAAAGGATCAACAGTGAACATCAGCTGCACCTACACATACCCATCAAGAGTAAATAAGAAGGATAACAGAGTTGAGAAAAAATTCTGGTTCACCAGAATAGAAGGTCGTGAATATATAGATGTTGAAACAGAATCAAAGTATTCAGGTCGTGTGCAGAATCACTGTGAGGGGAACAGATGCACTCTGACAATCGCAGACCTGAGAGAGAGCGACTCAGCTGAGTACAAGTTCAGGATCATAACAAACCAAGACACATATGTTGGTTATTATGGAGTCACCCTGTCTCTCACAGGTAAAGTTTTGACGAAAATATTCACTTATTTATTTTATAATTTCCTTTTTCAAAAATACTGTAAATGATTGTGCACACGTGCAAATGAATAAAATGTCATTTCTACACAGGTTCAGCTCCCCAGCTGCAGGTGAGCAGACCAGGTGGGCGTTTGCTCTTTGAGTGTCTCGGTTGTCCTGGTGCTTCTTCCTACGTCTGGATCAAGAACGGACAGAAAATTAAACATGAATATTCATGGTATCATCCAGACCAGGTTGGTGATACAGACAGATTTTCCTGTGCTGTACGAGGATATGAGAAGTTCCCCTCTCCTTCAGTGTGTGAGTACATTCACAGTCTTCCACTGACATTAAACTCCTGTACGTTAAAGCTGCTGTGAGGAGTCTTTAGCTGGTTATGACCTACCTACAAAAGCAGTTGACTTTTTATATATAGTTATTTTAAGTCCTGTCACGGCTGCCACCAGGTCGGTCTCAGACGAGGTGATTTACAGCCTTTGTTTACATTTTGTACAGCAAAGTTTTATAGTGAGTGATACGATTGACTGTTAAAAGACAGCAGGAGGAGATTTTTCATCAGAACACACTACAAACACATGTACAGGACAAGATCAGCAGAGAGATAAGATGTACCGATGTGTCCACAGGGGTCGCCAAGATCGACACACAATGAAAGTTGCTCCCAGTTGCTTTAACTGCATGAACCTCAGTGATATTTGCTGATTTAATGGGCAGAATTGAGTGAAAAAAGTCTTTGCCCCGTGAGATTGTAGAGATATTGTATAATAATCTCTTGTCCTCTGTCTGCACTACAAAATTAAGCCATATCAGAAGCTTACACTTGAAATTTAGCAACACAAGTCAGCATCATTATGTCTTTAAAATTGATTTATCAGTTAACAGTCTCCACAAACACTAAACCAGGATCACTTCCTTGTTCTCAGGCCTTCAGCACTGCCGAACAGTTCTTTATATCTGTGATGTTGATGAGCTTTAGGTTTGATTTCTACCCGTGTCTGACCTATTGTCCAATTTAAAATATTGTCAGATGTGAAACTCATCTAGAATTAAATGTGTCATTACATATTGTGTTTTCTCCTCCAGATGCTCCAAAGCTTCCCTCTGTGTCAGTGAGTCCCTCTGCTAAGATAGTGGAGGGCACATCAGTGACTCTGACCTGTAGCAGTGACGCTAACCCAGCAGCTCGATACACCTGGGACAAAATTAATCGACTTCTGAATCTTCATCGTGTCAGTTCAGGACCAGAGCTTGTCTTCAGGTCCATCCAAGCCTCTGACTCTGGAGAGTATTACTGTACAGCTGAGAACGAGCTGGGGAGGAAGACATCTACAAACATCTCTGTTAGTGTTGAATGTAAGTAAACCACAGCTCTGTCTGTCTGTCTGTCTTTTTAAGTCGTATTGATCATTTGCTTATCTTGCACTGTTTTAGAGCAGCACTTTTTCACAGCTTTGCGTCCACATCTGCACAGATGTTCAGGGTCAACCACCTATCAAGATTCAGATGCTTCAACACACACAACAACTTCTAGCACTGAATAAATTCAACACATTTTGTTTCATTGGTTCCAGATCCTCCGAAGGTTCCAACTGTGTCTGTGAGTCCCACTGGTGAAATCAGAGAGAACAGCTCAGTGACTCTGACCTGTAGCAGTGATGCTAACCCAGCTGCTAATTACACCTGGTACAAGGAGAACCAAACACTGCCTAAAGAACGAGGGCAAACTTATCATTTCACCTCCATCAGTTCTGAGGACAGAGGGACCTACTACTGCAAGTCTGACAATGTACACGGGTGGAAAAGGTCTTTGTCTCTCTTAATAGATGTCCAGTGTAAGTACAGAACAAGAGCAAATATGATGCACAGCTTTATAATATACATCATGTGGTCACAGTGTTACATACATGATCTTACGCCAAAATGTAACATGACAAAGCTATGCTAACATTTGATACAATGTTATCTGATATGAATGACCTTTATCTCTCTAAATCTCCTCCAGACTCACCAAAGCTTCCCTCTGTGTCAGTGAGTCCCTCTGCTGAGATAGTGGAGGGCAGTTCAGTGACTCTGACCTGTAGCAGTGAAGCTAAACCAGCAGCTAATTACACCTGGTACAAGGAGCATGATGACTCACCAAAAGCTTCAGGACAGATCTTCACCATCACTGAGTTCACAGCTGAACACGGTGGGAATTATTACTGTGAAGCCCAGAACACAATAGGACGTCATAACTCCACCTTACACCTGATTGTGGCGGCAGGTAAGATTTTGAATTCAGCTACACACACACCTGTTCACTGCACCAGACCAGATTGATGTTAATAAGTAGCATCTTATAACTGATGTAAAGAAAAGGTCCTGTCTTCATTCCCAGACAGTTGGAGTGAGGTTGATCACATATCTGTCTTTATTTGAAGGGAATTCCACATTAATCATGAACATCATCAGGCTGACTCTGGTGCTCTTGCTGGTGATTCCTCTGCTTCTCCTGATTGTGTGGACGAGGTAAAACCATTAAAATCCACCAGTTCACTCACCTCTCTTTCATTTAGCTCCTTTAACTTCCTTTAGTTTTATAGTTGTGAATTTCTGTGATGAGTTTTGTCATTTTTGTGTTTTGACTCAATCCAGGAAGAAGACTCTGAGCTTTGCAGAGACAATAGAGGTGAGAGAAAGAGAGTGTCTTTAAAACATGAATAAATAGATTCTTAATTAAATCTTATCATCTGTCTTCAGTTAGACTCTGGTGCTGAGTATGACGACGTCTCAGACCTGAAGGCCGTCACTGCAGCACAGACAGAAGACACAGAGGAGCAGGAAGACACGGTGTGAAGTCCAGTCAGGTCAGAGCCTCCTGCAACGAATAAAAACGTGTGACTACAGTTTTATTGTCACAGTTACGACTATAACTTTAGTTTTTTGTGATTTTCTTCAGATGCAGATGAACCAGAGGCATGACTCACTGTGGAGAGCGAGGATGTGAAGCATGTAGGGGGAGTGGAAACATTTACCTTCTACTGCAAAAGACTTCATATTCAGTTTTCAGCATGTACGAGTCAGCAGCACAGAGAGTTAACATCAGCATGGAGCAGAAGGGTTAGAAGAATGTGGCCTTGGCAGCTTAAACTGAATCATGTGGAGGTGTCAAACATTAATATTTAGATCAGCTGATGGTTAGGTGGTGTGTGACATAGTGACTTATTAATCACTGCTTTATATGCAAGCTTGTCTGTCCTTTAGAAGGTAATTATCTTGTTCCTTTAAGGACCTCTACAGCAGCCTCTCTTTTCACTCTGCTACATTTGTGGTCTTAATGTTTAAGTTTTGCAAATACTGTATTATTTGTGCTTCTACAAATAATTTTGCACTGTGATGATATTTGACTACGAGGCCCAAAAGAACCAGGACAGGAGAACGGTCCCTGTTTAGCAGGTCATGTCCCCGTATACCACCATTACCAGTAATTTCAAAGACACAAAGAAAGAAAAAGAACCTCGAAGGGAGAGCTGGGGTCTGCAGAGGGTCTGCCCTGCAGGAGAGAGCCTTCTCTGGAGGTAAACTCTCACAATAACCCTGCCTGAAAAGGACGGGAGAGACTCTGCTATGGACGTAGTTTTCCAATGTGAAAATTAAAGTGAACATTATGGAAGAAGCAGAGAGGATAAAACTAACCTATTATCACACAGACAAGCAAGACAATCTTTACATCCACCACTGCATGGTAGGAAACATTGAGATCATGTGGTGGGATTTAATTCCGGCTGCATTCTCAGTGACCCCGATGCTGCGCTGAGAGTTGTTGTAGGGATGAAATTTCACTGTCATTGTATCTCACGTGACTACATGTGAAAATAAATGTATTGATTTGATTGTTTTTAAAGTAACATTTTATTTGAATTAATAAATAACAAATACTTGAAAATATTCTGATCAGCGTCCTGGTTTGCTAAGAGTTTAGATTGTCACACATTTATATCCAAGAGAAGCTCAGTAGTACCACAGTTTGCTAGATGGTCAAAGTATTCCTGTGTCTGATTCACATAAACAGCCAGCGTCCACAACAGGTGACGGATCTGTTTAAACTCTGTGGTCGGAAACATTAGAGAGCTAAATGATTTGGATTCAGCTTTAAAGGAAATTTCACATCAATTTTAAGTATTATTTTCTTTAACAGCTATCAAGACAATACAACTCAAATCTGTTCTTTAGCTTCTGCTTGTTTCTCACATTTTGTGTCTGTCAGGATGAAATGTGCCACAGTGTTTATTATGATGTGGGATGTTGCTGAGAGGAAGGTACACAGACCACAGAAGGTCATGTTTGAACTCTAAACCTCCTCTTGGTCCATTTAAAATACCTGGGTCCTTCATCCTAACAGAGTAGGTTATGAATGAAGTATCTGTGGTAAACAAGCTAAAATGCAAATGTTGTCAATCATAACAAATAAAGTTCAAACGGTTAAACAAATTGGACTCAACAATCAGAGCTGGAAGGTAAAATGTTGTCAGGGTCCTGATTCAGTATCTGATGTTTCACTGTCCTCTAGTGGAGAAGTTTCAGTGGCACATTCAGGCTTCATCAACCTGACTGCTCCCGCTACGTCCTGCTTTAAAGGAGCAGTTCACCAAGATAACATATTCACTCTCTTACCTGCAATGGTATCCATCTCTTCAGACGTCTGAGGTGTTGTTTTATTTTGTTGCACACTCTGAGGTTTGGTTGTTTTTTTCTGTTGGGTTCAAACCAACAGGCATGAGAGTCTCTCCACGTCTGTGTTCAGCTTCTCTCTACAAACAGCAGCGACCTGACCACAGAGTGAACAGAGAAGAAACGAACCAATAAAGAAGTTACACTTCCTCATCCTCTCTTATATTTAATAATCTGTCGGATTTTCACTCACTGTTCAGTCAAACAGAAGTATACTAACAGCAATGTACTAGTAGTATACTTGTAGGGGTCTAAATTGGCCAACTTTTAAGTACATAAAGTATATTATTTTAAGTTAGTGTAACAGTAGTAAACTTTTTTAGTTTTATTTTGTACTGCAACTATCATGTGGACTATAGTATAAACAACATATATAATTTATAATATATGTGACCATATATACTAGTTATATACTTCTTGTCAACTTTTTAGTTCATGAAAGTATATTTCCAAGTATACAGCAAGTAAACCTATAAGTACACTGTCCTTATACCAGTTATATACTACCAGTATCAGCGAACATATCCTCCATTTTACTCCAATGGCAATGAATTATTTTGTCTGGACTACTGGGAGGATAGGGCATTACACCTCCAGACAAGTGGAGGACATAAAGATTCCTCTCCTACATTTGGGACATACCACAATACCTGTGAAAATGCAGCTGGACTCATGAAATGTAACAGCCCCCTCACTCATGGTTGTAACTATAAACCAGCTCAAAAATGACAATTACCAACTAAAGCCATATTCAGAACATATGTTCTGAACAGACACATTTCAAACACTAATGAACTTTTTTTATTGCATTTCGGAACATAAGATAGCAAACTTAAACAACTCAGTCAGCACTAGTTAGTGTACCAGTTTTTAGTTTATGAAAGTACACTTTAAGAATTCTACATATATATACTGTATATTCTGGTAATGGCTGTAAAATATTAGCCAGAGTGAATCAAGTCTGTTACAAGCTTTGAAGTGCACACTTTTGTTTATGAATGACTCAAGTCATCAGTTAAACACATTGTACCATCTTTCAAGTGTACAGCACTGTTGTATCTCTGCTTAGTCTGACATATATTTGACTGTGATACAGAACTCAACCAAAAAACATCTGTAAGACCAGAAGCAGGTACTTAGATTTCCACATAACTTGGCAATGGCAAGCCTATATAAAATTGTGATATTTTCTTGCAATGGGGAACACTTATTATAGTATACTTTCATAAACTAAAAAGTGGACTAGAAGTATATATATCTATACGTCCCCTTATAGTATAGTTACTAGTACATTGATGTTCGTACACTTACAACATAACGTATACTTGAGAAAGTATACAACATACAACATAAGGTATACATGGGAAAGTAACTATGAAACGACAAACTGACACTGAGACAAGGGAGCACAAAGACTAAATAAACTTAGGAGGTGAGGCTGATCAGACACAGGTGAGACAATCAAGGGGCAGGTGAAAACAATAAGGGCAGGGCACGTAATCAAACAAGCGGGAAACACAAAGGCAGGAAGTGGATCAACACAAGAGACAAGGTGACAAAGTAAAACAGGAAATGATCTAAACCCATGAAACACAAAAACAATACTTGACTAAACAAGACTAAATTGTAACAAAAACAAAGAGAAAAACTAAATACAAAACTAAACAATAAGAACTCATGACACCAAGAGAGAAAGTGACAAAGTAAAACAGGAAATAATATCTGAGCCCAAAATACAAATCAAAATCATAGCTAAACTAGAATAACTCATGACACAATAGTTAAAATAAACTCTGTTCTCAGCATGTGACCTTTATTTATCACATACTGCTGCAGTGCAGAGGAAATGAAACACACCTGTTTTCCTCTTCTCTTTTTGCTCTTTTCTTGTGATTTATGCAGCAAACAGGTTTGAAACCAACAAGCTGTGTCACTAGTTTTTTTTTTAAGTCTCTCTTAACTTAAGTCTCTCTTAACTCTTAACTCAGCTCCTCATGTATTTTAATCATGTAAAGAGGAAGGAAACAAGCCTTATAACTGTTGACTGACTACAGAAGGAAGACATCTTTGACGACTACGTCCTTCATCTTTGTAAGTCAAAATAATAATCAATATGTGTCATTCTGTTTAATTTCTGTATACTTATTAGTTTATCTGCTTTTTTGGTCCCTAAAGTCACACAGAAAGATGAGAGGAGCAATGAGGAGTTTAACTGCAGCAGCGAGTGGATTGGTCATCTTCCTTCTCTCTCTGACAGGTACCTTATATCTACAGTTAAATTCATTGCATAAAACACACCCTTTGTATCTCTTTTCTGAAGCCGACCCTGGTTGCAGAGGCTTCAGCTCATGTGGTGCACGATCAGTTTTTATTTCTATAAATAGAAACTTTGATCATTGTAAAGTTTTTTGAAAGGTGAACTTGTGTCACTGTGAAGTCTCAAGACACTGTTTGAACTTCATCTTTTAGCATCTTACATCTGAACCACACAGTACAGTTTCTCACACCTCAGTGTTCTGCATTTCTCTTTAGTTTTCACACTTAACTCAGCAGCAACCTGACCACAGAGTAAACTTTCCAAAGAAAAGCACAGACTCTGTGATAATTCAAGTCATGCATGTTGATTGTGTTTCCTGATGTGCTCTGTGTTACAGTGGTACAGGGTCAGAATGACTGGAGAGTGACGTACTCTCCTACTAAGATCTGTGCCTCAAAAGGATCAACAGTGAACATCAGCTGCACCTACACATACCCATCAAGAGTAAATAAGAAGGATAACAAAGTTGAGAAAAAATTCTGGTTCACCAGAAGAGAAGGTCGTGAATATATAGATGTTGAAACAGAATCAAAGTATTCAGGTCGTGTGCAGAATCACTGTGAGGGGAACAGATGCACTCTCACAATCACAGACCTGAGAGAGAGCGAAGTTGTGGCAGGTAAGTTTCACACAGGCTGCATCATAAGTCTTAAACATGCATGAGGTCAGATAAAAATAAAAAATCCAGTTTGAGTAACAAGATGTTGATAGCTGCCCCACATGTGAAGGAGGAAGGACACAGTTGTGCTGTTCAATAACAAGATTGATTGACTTACGCTGTGATCTGCAATCAATATATTTTTTAGTTTGCCTAAATGGTAAGTAACAGCAAGATCTTGTTATGGTTAATACAGGCCCATGCTGATTGTCTTTTTCTTACCCTCAAGTCCTGGGGTCTCATTTATAACTGTTGCGTACGCACAAAACGGGGCCTGAAAGTGGCGCACACCACTCTCCACGCAAAAATTGTGAACTATAAAAAAGATTTGAAAAAATAGATGCAAATATTAAATAAAAGTCCACTTAGTATTTGATCAGCACTGTCTCACCTTCACAGTCCCCTCGGAGCGCAGAGGAGAGACCGTCTCCTGAATTAAATTAAATAAAATGTGAAATAGAGCTTCTGTGGTTTTCATTAATACCTTCTTATACAGTGTTTGTATAGACAAGTAGGATTTTTAGTTTTAATGGAGATAATATGACTTGAATGAACTAATAATCAGGAATGTGGCGTCAGGTGCTCAGTGCGCACCAGAGACTCCGCGGTGTTGCCCACTCTGCCTTTGCTCATTTACACGATCCATATGTTCAAGTAGTGAAAATATCCTGGTGGAGGTGACAAGCAAAGTCAAAAACTACAAATAAAGCCAGTGGCTGCCCTTACAAAACACATCATTACATATCCATTTAATCAGTCCCAAAAAACGTGCGGGCCAAGTTAATCATAACCATACCACATAAATTAAAAAGCTTGCGTTTGCACCGATCAATATTTTATTAGATAATATCCCGGAGTGGGGAGACCTCTGATTGAACATTCAGCCATGTGAAGTTATCACTGTGGTTTCTGTAAACCATTTATACGAGAGGAGACACTCGTGCGTAATGCTGCTGATAGGTACACTGGCACTGCTGGTGAACTACCTGAATGCTGTAACAACTTGTTCTTCTGTTTGCAACCCCTGCTGTGTCCATATTGTTTACATGTTCTTTCTGAACTTCACCTCAGTCACCAGTACCTCAATCTGTGTCAGACGGTTCATTTCCTTCATCCTTCTCTCGGTTGTTTCCGTGATTCATCGTCAGTCTCAGCAGCTCCTTAAAGTTCCCTTTTCTGTGGCAGAGGTCCATTTGGCCTTCTAGTACCTGCCTGCTGCTTCAGGAGACCCCTGGGCCCCCCAAGCTTGAAGGCCTCCGTCTGAAGCCTGGCACCCTCCTTCAGCACTGGTGTCCACCAGCAGGTTTCAGGTTGCCACCACCCATTTTACCCTCACTACAGGTTAAGGCAATGAGATTAATCTCACAAAACACCGAAGGCAACCATAGATCTTTGTCCAAAGGTGTTATGGTACAAAGTCCACCTTTGAACCTCCCTATGCTCAAACATGGTGTTTGTTATAGCCAATCTACAACTTGCACAGAAGTCCAATAACAACCACCACTCTGGTTCAGTTTGAAGAAACTCTTCCGAATAACCCTCCTCCATGTTTCTCCACTGTTGCCCACTTGAGTGTGGAGGTCTCCATGTGGAACTAAAGAATTCCAATATGAATCCAGGACGCCATCCAGGGACTCCAACAAGGGTTTCACAGCATCAGGGACGTTTGACATTCGTCTCGGTCATCATTTTGTAATTGGAAGTTGAAGAATGTGTTTGTATTATTATATAATGGGGTAACTTTCTGCGTGACCCGAATAGTCAGCCTTTTAATATGATCACTGTTTTTTCAGGAGCGTGGAAACGTATTGCTCCTGCCACAGTCTCTGCTATTTTCCTCGCCATCATATTCATCTGTGTCCTCCTATGGATCATGTGAGCAGTTTTGTTTCACAAAATAATTGATCAACTTCCAGATTGTTTCATTTAAGTATTGAGGTGACTACCGTGGTTTAACTTTCTAAATATATCTTACCAGAAAGAGGAAGGCCTCCAAACATCCATCTGAGCCTGGTGAGAGACCAGACAACAGAGAACAGGTGAGGAAGTTCATAAATTCAAAGAAGGAAGTATCTTTTTGTGTCTCGGTTTTCAATTTAAGACCAAAAAGGAATGCATACAAGGATTCACTCTGTAAAAGCTTTGTTACAAGTGGAATTAGAAATGTCTCCCTCGTATGTAGAGAAACACACAAACAGTAGAAGCTGATAACAAAAGAGAGTTTAATAAGCTTGAAATAACTTTGGCAACATTCACATCCACAAATATTCAGTTTTTGGCCCTCATTCCAACAAAGACAATCCTTTTTAAGCTTCTTACATGGCTAATGAAAATGAGTATTCCACAGCTTTTCCCATTTTCATGCAGCCTATTGCCAATCCTTGCAAACTGAAGGCTTGTTGGTTTGTTTACAACGCACAGAGCTGACATTAAAAAGGATCTTGAACCTGATCTGGACACATATGTTGAATGTGCTGTTTAAATGCCCAGATAATGCTCCCTAGAACTGAATATCACCATATCCCACTTATCTTAATTATAAAATGCTACAATATGAATAAGGCATATGGACTATTACCCATAACAGAGTCGGAATATGATCATAATAATATGATAATATTGGTCGAAAATTCTAATACATGTATAAGTATTCATTGACACACCAGGAGTAGGTGGATTTGGGCTGGTGTAGATACTGTGGTGGGTAGTTGAGGAGAGAGGAACAGGTGAGCAAGTTGCTGCAGGAGCAGTTGACGAAGACCGTTGAGAAAGTGAGGGGACCTGTTGGACGGATGGACAATTACAAATCCTGGAGAGCTACAGAAATACATGGACCTGAGGGACGAAAGACCTAGCTAGAGACTTGAACAGTGGGTCAGACTGGTTCTACAAAATGTCATCACTGCCTTTAGGGGCCACTCTACCAAAATGGCACTTCTGTCAGTAACGGAATCACTGCGTCTGGCTAAAGCTGTTGGACAGTCCTCAGCTCTATTGCTGCTGGATCTGTCAGTCGCCTTTGACACAGTGAACCACCAAATCCTCCTCTCTACTCTCTCTGAGCTTGGTATCTCAGGATCTGCCCTCCTCTGGTTCATGTCCTACCTCTCAGGGAGATCTTTTAGAGTATCTTGAAAGGAGAAGTGTCCAAAACCCACAGCTTATCCACTGGGGTGCCTCAAGGGTCAGTGCTCGGTCCCCTTGTCTTTTCAATATATACCACCTCATTTGATGCAATCATCCGCTCCCGTGGTTTCTCATACCAGTGCTATGTGGACGATATCCAGCTCTTCCTGTCATTTCCACCAGACGACACTACGGTCTCGGCATGGATCTCGTCAGGCCTTGCCGATATCTCTAAATGGATGAAAGAACGCCATCTTCAACTCAAACTATACAAGACTGAGCTCCTTGTCATCCCAGCCAGTCCCTCTATGCAAACACTGATCAATATCCAGCTTGGACAAACTGAACTCATACCCACTAAGTCTGCCTGGCTCCCAGTCGCCGCTCGCATCAAATTCAAATCCTTTTGCTCGCTTACAAAACAGCAACAAAAACGGCTCCTGCCTACCTGAACGCCCTCATCCAGGTCCACACTCCGTCCCACCCACTACGCTTTGCCAATGACAGGCGCCTGGTACTCCCATCACAACAGGGCCCTAAGTCTCAAACTAGACTCTTCTCCTCAGTCTTCCCCAGATGGTGGAACGAGCTACCAATCTCCAATCGGTCTGCAGAGTCCCTTTGACCTTTAAGAAGAAGCTAAAGACCCAGCTCTTTATGCTGACCGATCTCACTTGAAGCTGTCCGTTGCTTGTGTTGTATTAACTCTCAGATGTACGTCGCTTTGTACAAAAGCGTCTGCTAAATGGAACTGTAACATTGTAGCATAACTATTTATCATCTGCTATTAATGACCAGGAACTGAAACACCAATAAAACCATTGGTTTTAAATACAAATTTCTGGCTCACTTTCCTTTTTTGCTTTGATTAATTCTAACTTCTGTCTTTGTAAGTGACACAAGCCTTAAATACTGTCTTTCAGATTTCCATCTACAGAGAAATCATTGAACCTATTTGTCCACTGTCCACAGATACAAGCACCAGAGCAGGACGGTGATGTTCTATATGCCACTGTCCACTTTTCCAAAAAGCAGGCTGATCCTATCTACTCCAACATCACACACACAAGACGCAAGAAAGAAAAGGGAGAAGAGATGGTTGTGTATTCTGCTGTGAAATTTAACAGTGCCAGTACAGCCCAGAGGTAAACAACGCCTCACATGACATTATATTACTTAAAGATAAGAACTGTAATTCTCATAATTTTGTTTTTAACTTTATTTTGTCCTGTTAACATGCTACATTCAATGTATTTCTCCTTCAGACCCAGCAGGGAGGAAGCTGCAGAGGATCCAGCTGCATTGTACAGTACAGTCATCAAACCCCCCAAAAAGCATGCACCAAGGAACCTCTAGTCTACTTTCATCCATGGAGACCCTTAAAAGAAACCACTTTGAGTATTAAAACACATTCCTCAGGAAACGCTAGTTCAAGAACGCAGGTATACTAATTATGGCAGTATATGCTTTGTGTACGACTTAGCATTTAAGTCAACTGTAACAGATACGTAAAGTGTTTATGAATGATTGTATTAGATTATGAACTAAAACAAAACCCAGCCATCTTCACACCATCTCCAGGGCTTTGAAGGAGAATCATTTCAATGCTCTAAACTTGTTTTATTTTCTAACTTTTTCATTTCCTCTATTGTCGTTATTTGTACACTCATTTTAAATTATTTATACTACCGTTACATTCCAAAGTAGCGTACATTGCTGCTTTCTTTGTTCTTACTGCAGTTAATGGGCCTAGTTGTTTTGTATGTATACCTGTCTGTGTTGGTAACATTATATTTGAATATATCCTCTGCTTTGCATTTTATATGTTATGTATTTTTTGGGTTTTGCTCTGCAAAGAAAGAAAAGTAACTGGAGAAGAAATAGTTTTGTTCGCTGGTTTATAATGTCTGTGTCAGGGCTTGTTCATTTTTTTCCCTTCATTTTTTGTTCAGTGTCTTGGTGTGCTTAACACAAACTCCTGCTTCCCTCCTGTTACTTGAGCACATTTATAGATTAGACAATAATCTCCTGAACTGTAACTTTCTCACTGATTTCAACCTCTGAATATAGTTAGTTGAAATGGCATTCAAGTAGCCCGTCATCATGGCTGCGTCTGTGCCAAGATAATACAGATACAATTCATTGTCATACTTTTTGAACAGGTTATATAAATTGGCCAATAATATCATTATTAGATGAGCCACTAACACCTTGTCTTTTCTCTTTATAAAGACCGGAGACTACAGGTAAGAGTGCTGGATCTTGGGTGGAAAAAAAGTGACTTGACTCGGGACTTGACTTGCCTTAACTAAGGACCTGACTTGACTTGGTATAACCTGTGACTAGCCTTGACTTGAAAAAATGACTCGAGACTTGCTTGAGACTTGGACCAAATGACTTGAGACTTACTTGGGACTTGAGCAAAGATGACTTGGTCACATCACTGGTATATAGTGTATTAGTATTATATTATTAGTACCATCTATTAGCATGTTCATTCACCCATCATGCACTGAGCCAAAAGTTAACAAGTGGATGGTCAGTGTTTCCCACAGGATTTTGTGAGACTATGGTGGATGGACTCCGACTACCAGATAAAGGCAGTGTATTTTCATGTCCGTACCAAACAATTAACGACCATGCTTTTTTTATTCGGATCTGGATGGCATTGTTTTTGGGCCGGGACCTATTTACAGTTTTGACAAGCGCATCTATTTTAAAGACACAGAGGGAGAAAAGAAGTGAGTCAGGGAAAAGTAGACATGGCGTGCTCTAAAATGAGAAAAGTTGACAGCAACAACAGAGATTTTAATCAAGACTGGACAGACTCATATGATGTTCTGTGACTGTGGCCATTATTAAACGTGGACACCGTCTGACTCCGTCACTCTGTCCGTCACTGTTAACAGAGACTCCAGGCTGCAGTTTAGTTCAAACTTCACTGATAAACCTGAGAGTTACACAGAGCTACATCAGGCTTCATCATCAAATGACCAGTTTTCCACATATGTCTGCACTTCTTTTCTTATGTTTGTGCTCTCTCTCTCTCTCTCTCTCTCCCTCTCGCTCTCTTCAGGTCCGTTAGTGCACAGTATGTTTAAATATCATTTATTTCATTATTTATTGTCCGTTTTAAAACTCACCATGAAAAAAAGTATAACTGCAATTGCTTTTCAGCAAAACATAAAATAAAATTTGGCTGAAATAAAAGGTAAAGTGAATCCTCTGATTATGGTAAAAACTTTCTAAGTCATTATAATCCTGCCAGGAGGCAGAGAGAGCAGCTTCAGTGAAGAAGTAAAGCTCTCTCTCTGCATGGACGACATTAGACTACCATGTGAATTATGGCCCTTCAAATCCTGCAAGAATGTGACATTCAGGCTTGAAGTACCAGACATTTATTATTTGAATTAATTTGTTTTCATTTACAAAAATAATGACACTTATATCATAAACTGGGGCATAAAAATAAACCTGAATACAGAAAATAAAGCTTTTGACACTCAGAATTTCCCTGAGGAGACTCTCTCAATAAATAAGGATTGAAAAAGGTGGAGAACAAAGGATGCGGAGGGCCCCATGCCTGTGTTCGCCTTGGGCCCCCATATTGCTAAATCCGCCACTGGCTCGCGGTGCTGCAGCCGCTAATCTCCCCAAACTTTACGTTCTGTCACTGCCTGCATCGATGCATGATCGCCAACTTCTGCATCACGCTGCATCAATTCCACACCTCTAATAACTGTGCATCGGTGCAAAAACATCATGTTTTGTTGTCTCCTGTCACTGTACCTCTGAATAGGGATTTAACGTAAATAAAACTTTCCTTCACACCATGATGTTAAACTTTACACCAGTCCGCGGAACACCTGCGTGCTGAACCGTGCGATCCCACCGCTAGATGGTAAGTGGGTTTTATTTATTTACTTTTTTCCCACATTGTTAATAAGGAAGTAGAAATGTCCATCTTCATTGTTTAAAAAAAGACGAAACAAACAGCCGACTTTGTCAGATAGCCGCTCCACTGTTTCCTCGTATACAGGATGTGCAAGTTTCACTTTTAATTACTTCTAACACATTAGCCACGTTAGCTTTAGCCTTATTAGGTTATAATGTTTCACAATGCTTTTAGCTAGTTGTTGAGTTTGCCTGCAGAGAAGCCAAACACAAGCTTTTTCAGTTCTACTGTTGAGAGATGAGACATCGAGCTTCAGATATGTCCCTGAAGGATTAGGTCAGATAAAACTTTGATTATTGGGAAGATGCTGAAGAAAGAGAAACTGAGAAGTGAAAAGGGGGAAACAACAACAAATGACTGTATATATAGATGGACTCCACCTCCTCACGTTGTACAAAAATGAAGCCAAAACCCCCCAGAGAACACAAGAAGCTGTTCTGCTGCAGACTGAGCTCCTCTGAGGGATCTTTGCCGTTTTTTCTGGTAAGTTAGATGTGTTATTCTGGTAGCATGAGGGGCTGTACTTTGTGTATTTTGGCTTCTTTGTTTGTTTGTTTTTTTACAACAAGAGGAGGGGGAGACAAGTCGTCCATCGTTTTAAACAGTCATTGATTGTGTCCAAGATCTGCTGATAATGCCAGGTAATGTATATACAACTCTTTCACAGTGTATAAAGAGGAAAAACTCTTTATGAGCCAGCGTGCATGGCATGTGCAAAGTACTATTACAATTTCTGTGAGACCAGGTTGGTGCAAACGAACCCTTGCCTTACCCTGGGACCATGATTAAACGTGCATCTCTTCCTGTGTCAGAGAGACATCTCTGTCAACATGGAGCTCTGTCAGTTTGCACCCGCAGACACACCAAGTTACTTCTCCTCTGCATCAGCTGCTGATTTCACACATTTCTTTGGCTACATTTTCACACATTTGATCTTTGTGTTACTTTTGTTCTTAATCTGCAATGACTGTGACCTGATGTAGTTAGTTACAGTAATATGACTTGATATATTAGTCCAATTGTTGCTCAGCCAACATTTTTAGTAGCATCCATCCATCCATCCATTATCTTCCGCTTATCCGGTGCCGGGTTGCATTGGTAGTAGCATATATTGCTTATTATTCAATATTAATACGTCAGTGAGAACCTTCTTTCATGCAGATTAATGATGTAAAGAGGAAGGAAGTCAGACAACTTCTACAGCTTGACTTCTGCCTTCTGATGATCACAAAAGAGCATTTTCTGTGAAGAGAACATCCTCTCCCTGTTGTAAGTAGAATTATCCATTGATATGACTGATATGTATTTGCAAAGGTTCTTTACCGTCCCTGCTGATGTGTTTTATTCTCTCTGAAGTCACACAGGGATGAGAGGAGCAGCTATGAGTTTAAAAGCAGCAGCAGCAGCAAGTGGGTTGGTTATCGTCCTTCTCGTTGTGCCAGGTACTGTACATCCTCATTTACATTGTAAGACATTTATTAAGCTTATTCAGAACAGGCTTCATATGTTTTTAAACATTTTATAAAAGAACAGACTTCCTAAATGTGCACTTTTCTGGATTTAATGTGAGATATGACGTTAAATGATACAAACCATTTAAAGCATATTCACTTGTGTATTTACAGATTGTTCTGTATCCTCATGTTTCAAAGTCTTTAGATGTGTTTCATGTTTTCACACATGAAACATCTGTTTGCATCATGTTACATGAACTTTTGAGAGGTTTGGAGTATTGCACATGACGAGTAGTTCTCTAAGGCTGGAGCTGTCAGTGGTACATCTGAAGGATTCAGTAACTTAAGAGTTAAGTTACGGAAGTCTGTATTTCCTTAATGAGAAGAAGGGGAACCAACTTTGCCAGTGCATCAAGTTACTTACTGACGTCTGTGAGAGCCTGACCGATACTGGACTTGTGTTCATTGTAGGTATTATATGTTATAATTAAAAGAATAACATTCAAAATCTGAAAAGTTATTGTCACATTTGCATGACATACAAAATTCAGACGATCTATGGACTGTCTGTCGCGGGGCAGAGGTCTGGAGCTCAGCCAACAGTCCGCAGGTCGGGACTCAGTCAAAACGTAGCATCACGGTGACATGGCTGTCTCTCTGCTCTGCTCTCTCTGTCTGTCTGTAGCACCGTAACTTTAACTTCGTTTTGAGACTTGAAATAGACTTCACAAAACGTCTTCATTTGCCGTTCTGTGAATGAGAACAGTCCGCGTGGGTCTCACTGCTGTATGGAGCTGCAGGTGTGACGGAGGGCGGAGTAGACAGACGCACACACCTGGCAGCAGCGCGACGATGGCTTATTAAAACAAAACCCTGTCTCTTCCTGCGGGGTTGTACGGAGGTGTAGACGTGTAAGCTTGTTGTTTAGAGCGTAACCGCTGTGAAACTAGCAGAAAATAGAGCTTAAAGCTCCTGTACCTTCATTACTATCGAACTTCAAACTAACTGAGAGCCAGACTGTACACACGGAATCTCGTCTGTGCCGTTTAGATGCACAGAGGGTAGAAACAGCGGTGCGCTGAAAGCAAGCTTTCTTTGGCTGATTACTGTGATTTTAACGTGAGTTTGTTGTTCACAATGTTTCGTTCTGTATGGGAAAGATAATATGCTGCTCCCCTTCGCTGTGTGTGCAGCTCTGCTCAGCTGTGACGCGCACTCTGGCAGCGATAGGGACGTCCTCATTTCCCATCATGCCTGCCGCCTAGTGCTGACTGAGTAGTTTAAGTTGTTAAGTTTATGTTAGAAATTGTCATTTTTGTGCTGGTTTATAACCATGAGTGAGGAGGCTGTTACATTTCTTCACTCAAGCTCTATTATGGTGGAATAACTTGGAGCTTGGTACTCCTGTTGATGGAACAAACGTTATGCCCTCTGCTCGTCAGGAGGTGTAATGACTTTGTCTCACAGCACTGCAAGAATGAAAGTCATTAATAGTGGAGCATGTTGGATGATATATATGCTGATACTGATATTTCTGCAAAATGCAATGATCAGCAGATGAAATCAGCTGACCGTAGAGATGTCAGCTGTCGTTCACTTCAGTGACCCGGATCTTCGGATCTCGTTCAGCTGAAAGATTCGTTCATTACATTCGTTCACCAGGTCGTTCAGTGACATTTCCGCTTTACCCGTAACTCACTCACTCTCACTCGTTCATGAACGATACGGCTCCCATTGCATTACTGGTCTTCTTGTTCAATCATCACAATATAACAACACAAAATTGTGTTTGTGTTCATCAGTGCTGTAAACATATGTGAACTGCTGATGTGTGCAAGATATACCCCCGCCGCCTTAGTTTGTCGTGGTCGAGGATCAGAATGTCTGACCTGTTGGGACTCATTTCGTTCGTTCATGACCGAGAGAGGACCCGGTCATTCGCCCCTCCTCTGTGCTCAAACTGTATTTGCTAGTGTGAAGGTTCTCAGTAATCCAGGTCATTGTAATTTTAATATGCTTCTAATATGAGAAAATCATCCCTTAACAGAGGCAATGGCCTAGACACCACCTGGAGTCCAATTGGACCTCCAATCGGAGCCTCTGGATCTCCCTACAAGAAGTACCTTAATGAAATCTCCGTCTTTTTCTCTGTTGTTATGAATTTAATTCTCCTTCCTGATGTGCTCTGTGTTACAGTGGTTCAGGGCTTTGGAGTGACTTACTCTTCCACTCAGATCTGTGCTTTAGAAGGATCAACAGTGGACATACCCTGCACCTACACATACCCATCCACAATGACTACTGAAGTTCAAAGCAGCCTGTGGTTTACTAAAGAGAATTATTATGAACCTGTGGATCTGACCGCAGACTCAGACTACACAGGTCGTGTTCAGTATGTTTTTCATGAGAACGACTGCACTCTGAGAATCACAGACCTGAGAGAGAGCGACTCAGCTGAGTACAAGTTCAGATTCACAACAAACCAACCACGTGGAAGTTTTAGTGGTTCACCTGGAGTCACCTTGTCTGTCACAGGTAACAGTTTCACCAGAATATTTGGTGTTTTTTGTGAATACTACTTTATCTTTGTGGGTTTTTTGTATCTGTGAACTTTATTGGTTTATTTTGAAATAACATTTCACTTCTTTCTTCTCATGTTCAGACCTGCAGGTGCAGGTGGAAGGATCATCAACTCAGGCAGACCTGAGGTGTCACAGCAGCTGTAATGTGGCTGATAATCCTTCATATGTCTGGTTCAGTAATGGAGTGAAAATGGATGAAGAGACATCTTCTCTTAGAGGCTCTGTTAATGATGAAAACAGATATTCCTGCGCTGTTAAAGGACGTGAGGATTACCGCTCTCCTGTAGTGTGTGAGTTTACTCCACAGTGTCACTAACACAACTTATATTCTGTTATTTAACTCTTATTTTCTACTTAAATCATAGTACAATTTTCTTTACCAGGTTCTCTATATATTTTCCTCCAGATGGTCCAAAGCTTCCCTCTGTGTCAGTGAGTCCTGCTGAGATAGTGGAGGGCACAGCTGTGACTCTGACCTGTAGCAGTGAAGCTAACCCAGCAGCTACTTACACCTGGTACAAGGAGAATGGAATTCAAAACCTTCAATATCTCAGTGAAGGACCGCAGCTTCTCTTCAGGTCCATCCAGTCCCATGAATCTGGAGAGTATTACTGTGCAGCTGAGAACAAGCTGGGGAGGAAGTCTCAACACGTCTCCATAATTGTGAAATGTGAGTTGAACAGCTTGTTCAGTGGCAGCAAATTGCTTGAAGACATTATGTGTGAAGAAGAAACCCTCACTCCATCAGGTCCTGTGCTGGATTTTCAAGTTATAGCAAAAGTGTGAAACATTTACACTCCTACTTTTGTTACTTATCAGTATGTTTTTGCTCATGTGAAATCACTTGAAAACAAGAATCAATGTGTATTTGTTGTCTTAGAATGAGCCCTTTAAACAGGGGATGCAGTTGCTCCACCACAGTGTCCGCCATGTTGGCTCAAATTCTTTTTCAGGACCTTTAGCATTTGGTCTCAGTAGGTTCTCCAACATGCTTGGAGGGGACAGTGAGGCGAGGGGAGAGGTCATCAGTTAGTTGCAATTTGCAACCTCTCACTTTATGCCACTTAATCCTCCATACTGTGACTTTAACTTAACTATATTCACATCATCTTCTCCAGACGCTCCAAAGGATTCTTCTGTGTCTGTGAGTCCTTCTGGTGAAATCAGACAGAACAATTATGTGACTCTGACCTGTAGCAGCGATGCTAACCCAGCAGCTGAATACACCTGGTACAAGGAACGTGGTAATCAAGCTGTCAGTACAGAAGCAAAGCTTGTCTTCAGCTCCATCCAGGCCTCTGACTCTGGAAAGTATTTCTGTGCAGCTGTGAACAGGCTGGGGAGGACAACATCTGTATCCACCAGCATTGATGTGAAATGTGAGTGAAACAACCCTTAATAAAATAAACATTCAGGCTGACTTTGCTGATTATATTCGCTTTTTTCTGTAGTTTCAGTCTTTGTTGGCGCCCAGATTTACTCCGCTGTTCAGGGTTATGCATTCAAGCTTTCCTCTGTGTTAGTGAGTCACTCTGGTGAGACAGTGGTTGGTAGTGGAGCATGCAGCTGGTGAACGAGAAGATTCTTCACTGCTAAATTAATCTGTAGTTAACCTACAAAGTGTTCACATTTCAAAGCAGCTACAGTCTGTGAGAATCTGCAGTCTGATCAGAAAATAAAAGACACTTAATCTTAGAGGACATGAAGACATGTGGTTCACTGTGTGTTTACTGCAGTTTGTCAGTAAGAAAGTGACACACTCTTTTAACTATACAGCAAATTATCCATCAACATTCTGATTTATTCAGCTGAATATAACAACAGTTGGAGGCCTGGATGAAAAATAATAGATGATATAAATTGTGGTTTTAAAGACACTGAGGTTTAATTCTCTCACGTGTTCTTTCTTCATGCTGGCTATTGGCTCATGAACCAGGAAGCCAAACAAACCCAGCAGATAGAGACAGCTCTGACCTTCTGTAATGAACATATGAAGATTTAAACGTCTGTATTGTGTTAAAATGAATATTTTTGTCTTCTCAAGATGCTCCAAAGAGGACCTCTGTATCAGTGAGGCCCCCTGGTCAAATTATTGAGAACAGTTCAGTGACTCTGACCTGTAGCAGTGATGCTAACCCAGCAGCTACTTACACCTGGCACAAGAAGAATGGACATGTGGAACGTCAACCTCGCAGCCCAGGGACACAACTTTACTTCTGGTCCATCAAAGCCTCAGACTCTGGAGAGTATTACTGTGCAGCTCAGAACCAGCTGGGGAGAAGTGAATCTGGACCTGTTTTAATTGATGTGAAATGTGAGTGAACAGATTATTATGACGACACTGAAGGTACAAATCATCTATTGTCACAAAGTGATGCCACACAGCGCTATGTTTCTGTGTTTATGTTCATGGGAAATGGCTCCATCTAATATACCTGTATGTCTGATATGTATATCTAATATTTGATCAGTTTTTGGATGTTAGTATTGACAATTTAAGCATAAAAATGTCCACATGACATTAAAACAGATGTTTTCTCCTCCAGATGCTCCACAGGATTCTTCTGTGTCTGTGAGTCCCACTGGTCAAATTATTGAGAACAGTTCAGTGACTCTGACCTGTAGCAGTGATGCTAACCCAGCAGCTGAATACACCTGGTACAAGGAACGTGGTTATCAACCTCTCAGTACAGAAGCAAAGCTTGTCTTCAGCTCCATCCAGGCCTCTGAGTCTGGAAAGTATTACTGCGCAGCTGGGAACAGGCTGGGGAGGACAACATCTGTATCCACCAGCATTGATGTGAAATGTGAGTGAAACAACCCTTTAAAAAAAGAAACATTCAGGCTGACTTTGCTGATTATATTCGCTTTTTTCTGTAGTTTCAGTGGTTCACTGTGTGTTTACTGCACTGTGGCAGTGAGAAAGTGACACACTCTTTTAACTATACAGCAAATTATTCATCCAACATTCGGATTTGTTAAGCAGAATGTGATGAGACATCATTTAGGTGGAGGCCTGGATGAAAGATAATGAGATTATATGAATCGTGCTTTTATAGACGCTGAGGTTTAATTCTCTCACGTGTTCTTTCTTCATGCTGGCTTTTGGCTACTTGGCAAACCCAACAACTAGAGACAGCTCTGACCTTCTGTAAATTTGTAGATTGAAATTTCCGTATCGTGTTCAAAATATATTTTTTTCATCTCAAGATGCTCCAAAGAGGACCTCTGTATCAGTGTGGCCCTCTGCTGAGATAGAGGAGCGCAGTTCTGTGAGTCTGACCTGTAGCAGTGATGCTAACCCAGCAGCTACTTACACCTGGCACAAGAAGAATGGACATGTGGAACGTCAACCTCGCAGCCCAGGGACACAACTTTACTTCAGGTCCATCACAGCCTCAGACTCTGGAGAGTATTACTGTGCAGCTCAGAACCAGCTGGGGAGAAGTGAATCTGGATCTGTTTCAATTGATGTGAAATGTGAGTGAACAGATTATTATGCCGACACTGAAGGTACAAATCATCTATTGTCATTGGTTTTCATATTGCATGCCATTTTTTAAATCAGTTATCCATTTCAAACATCATCTATTGATTGGTAGTGTTATACAGATCGAGGTGGAAGGGGAACTTGTTTGGTATGGAGGTCGGGGGGATCTTCTCAGAACAACCTGGATGAGGCCATTTTACCTTAAACCTTAATTACATTAAATCAGAATCTGAATTTGGGTTTATTGCCAGGTAGGTTTACACATACCAGGAATTCGGTTTGATAAACGTTGTTGTCATTTAAATTTGTACCTGAAAAAACGTTTTTATTTTACTTTAGACAAGTTAATTTATTAACTATATTTGAAAAAGTTTCCATTGTTTTATTGTAATATTAAAATATTTGTCCTTATCTTATTCATTTTCAGATACAGTTCATGCAGTGTCCTCACTGTTGACCTCGTATCAGCTCCTGCTGTCTCTCTTTCTCCTTTATCTGCTGCTGTTTCTCTCCCCTCTTTCTGCTGCTGTCTCTTTAATTCATTACAGCATGCTGTGGGATCATCAGATGGCCCGCTAAACCAGCGCCTCCAGAAAGTGGTGCCTTAGCTCACTGCCTATATGGCCTACGCCTTGAGCTGGCCCAGCTTGAAGGCCACATTATTCATTTAATTTTTATCTCCTCCAGATGCTCCAAAGGTTCCTGATGTGTCTGTGAGCCCCTCTGGTGAAATCAGAGAGAACAGTACAGTGTCTCTGACCTGTAGCAGTGATGCTAAGCCTGAAGCTGAATTCACCTGGTACAAGAAGATTGGACCTTGGAGTGATGAACTTCTTATTAAAAAGTCACAGTTTGTCTTCAGGTCCATCCAGGCCTCTGACTCTGGACAGTATTACTGTAAAGCTAAGAACAAGCACGGGGAAAAAACATCTAAATACATCTCTTTAAATGTAAAACGTGAGTGAAACAGCTCAAACAAAAAGCAACATAAAGATGTTTACTTACTTAAAATAGTTCTTCACTATTCAATCAATCAAATTCAACATGAGTGTTGTCTTTATTTATGTTTGGTTTTTATATGTTTTACTCATGTCTGTTTTTGTTTAATTTTAATTTATTAATGCATCTTCAGATGGTCCGAAGCTTCCCTCTGTGTCAGTGAGTCCCTCTGCTGAGATAGTGGAGGGCAGTTCTGTGACTCTGACCTGTAGCAGTGATGCTAAACCAGCAGCTAAATGTACCTGGTACAGGGAGAACCAAACACAGCCTCTAGGACCAGAGAGAAGTTATCATTTGACCTCCATCAGCTCCGATGATAGAAGGAACTACTACTGCAAGTGTGCGAATAATTACGGAGAAATCAATTCTTCACTTCTGTTCGTAGATGTCCAGTGTAAGCCACGCGACTCTTTTCTTCTTTTCATGGAACAAAAGTTCTTTAAATCATTCATTCAAATATTAATGGAGTTTGTCTCTCTATATTTTGTCCTCCAGATGGTCCAAAGCTTCCCTCTGTGTCAGTGAGTCCCTCTGCTGAGATAGTGGAGGGCAGTTCAGTGACTCTGACCTGTAGCAGTGAAGCTAACCCACCAGCTAATTACACCTGGATCAAGGAGCATGATGACTCACCAAAAGCTTCAGGACACATTTTTACCATCAGCAACCCAGGACCTGAACACAGTGGGAATTATTACTGTGAAGCCAAGAACACAAGAGGACGTAGTAACTCCACTGTACATCTGACTGTTGTGGCAGGTAAGTTTCACACAGACATACTCCAGTATAAGTAAGATGTTGACAGCTCCTCCATATGTGAAGGAGGAAGCACACAGTTGTCCTGTTAAATAACAAGATTAATCGACACGTTATGATCTGAGTTTTATGCTCACAACATAAACTACATAAGTTCAGCAAGATCTTGTTATGGTTAAAACAGGCCAATGTTGATTGTCAACTCCTGATTCAGCACTTCCAGCAATCTGTGAAGTTGGAAGCCCAACTTTGTCCTTCTGCCTCAACAGCTTAGACTGACAGTACGATGTTCACATGTACAAATATTCTGGTAATTTGTCAAAGTTCCAAACAAAAAAGAACCCAAAAAACATATTCAGAATGGGCTGAAGACAAGTCCAAAGAAAGTTTCTAAAACTGGAAAAGTATCATCTTAACCCAAATGTCTGAATCAGAAGATGCTTCATTTGGAAGGCCTAATTTGGAATATCCAAATAGTATATATTATTTTTGTGATCGCGGTAATTGGAGCATACAGTCTGGTCCTCCTTTTTTAAAAATTGGTAACCAAAACCCGGTCTGACACTTTTCCCAAGGTGTGCCATCCAAGACAGCCCAACAATGTCTCATCTACCCCCTGGAACTTGCAACAGCCTTGATTAGCTTTTAGGGATATACTAAGTCGGACTTCCCCCATGTCCTTAGACTCTCTTAGGCTTCACCCAACAGAGGATGTGTTGGTCAGGCTCAGGAGCCCCTTAAAGTTCCCTATTCTGGGTCAGAGGTCCTTTTGGTCTCCTAGTACCTGCCTGCTGCTTCAGGAGACCCCAAGGTCAGCCAAGCTTGAAGCCTTCCTTCATGATTAGAATCATCTTACGGAACCACAAAGGCAACCATAGATCTTTGTCCGATGGTGTTATGGTACCAAGTGCACCAATGAACCTCCCTATGCTCAAATATTGTGTTTGTTATGGCCAATCTATGACTAGCACAGCAGTCCAATGACAACCACCACTGTGGTTCAGTTTGGGAAAGCCACTCTTCCCAATAACCCTCCTCCATGTTTAGTGTGGAAGTCTCCATGTGAAACTAAAGAATTCCAATATGAATCCAGGATGCCATCCAGGGACTTCGACAAGGGTTTCACAGCATCAGGGATGTTTGACTTTTGTCTTGGTCATCATTTTGTAATTTCATCAAAAGAAAATACATCAAGTTGGAAGAATATGTTTGTATTATTATATAATGGGGTAACTTTCTGCTTGACCTGAATCAATTGTCAGCCTTTTAATATGATCACTGTTTCTTTCAGGAGCGTGGAAACTTATTGCTCCTGCCACAGTCTCTGCTATTTTCCTCGCTATCATATTCATCTGTGTCCTCCTATGGATCATGTGAGCAGTTCTGTTTCACCAAAAAGCATTAGATACCATTGAGATTACTGCCATGGTTTAACTTTCTAAATATATCTTACTAGAAAGAGGAAGGCCTCCAAGCATCCATCTGAGCCTGTTGAGAGACCAGACAACAGAGAACAGGTGAGGAAGTTCATAAATTCAAAGAAGGAAGTATCTTTTTGTGTCTCGGTTTTCAATTTAAGACCAAAAAGGAATGCATACAAGGATTCACTCTGTAAAAGCTTTGTTACAAGTGGAAATAGATCATGAAGCCTGATGTTCCTCCTCAGCTCTGTGTTTATCAAATGTATGATACACAGCAGACTGGAGTCTCTGTTAACAGTGACAGACAGACAGACAGACAGACAGACAGACAGAAAGATCTGCGCGATTAATACACAGAAAAAAACGATTTTTAAGAGACACAGCGGATAAATGTCACATCAGAAAGGAATGAAAGGAGAGGTCTCCCCTTATCGTTCCCGTGGATATGGGGAAAGTGGGTGGTGCTTAATGTGACCCAGGACACGTGTGCGTTCACACTACTAGACGTATGTGGATAAATGTGTCCCAGACCACTTCCGTATGTGGCCTGAGTAATCAAATCTGAATGTGTCTTCAATCCATCCTGGGAGCGTTCAGACCTGTAGTTAAGTCTGTCCACTTGTGATCTGATCACGAAGACCACATGTTGATACCAGGTCTGAACGGGGTCTTATTCCAACAAAGACAATCCCTTTTAAGCTGCTTACATGGCTAATGGAAAAATAATATTCCACAGCTTTTCACATTTACATGGAGCCTATTGCCAATCCTTGCAAACTGAAGGCTTGTTGGTTTGTTTACAACGCACAGAGCTGACATTAAAAAGGATCTTGAACCTGATCTGGACAGATATGTTGAATGTGCTGTTTAAATGCCCAGATAATGCTCCCTAGAACTGAATATCACCGTATCCCACTTATCTTAATTATAAAATGCTACAATATGAATAAGGTATCTGGACCATGACCCATAACAGAGTCGGAATATGATCATAATAATATGATAATATTGGTCGAAAATTCTAATACATGTAAAAGTATTCATTGACACACCAGGAGTAGGTAGATTTGGGCTGGTGTAGATACTGTGGTGGGTAGTTGAGGAGAGAGGAACAGGTGAGCAAGTTGCTGCAGGAGCAGTTGACGAAGACCGTTGAGAAAGTGAGGGGATCTGTTGGACGGATGGACAATTACAAATCCTGGAGAGCTACAGAAATACATGGACCTGAGGGACGAAAGACCTAGCTAGAGACTTGAACAGTGGGTCAGACTGGTTCTACAAAATGTCATCACTGCCCTTTGAAGAAATAACAACTATTTATCATCTGTTATTAATGACCAGGAACTGGAACACCAATAAAACCATTGGTTTCACATACAAATCTCTAGCTCCCTTTTCTTTTTTGCTTTGATTAATTCTAACTTCTGTCTTTGTAAGTGTCACAAGCCTTAAATTCTGTCTTTCAGATTTCCATCTACAGAGAAATAATTGAACCTATTTGTCCAATGTCCACAGATACAACCGGCCAGGCGGGAGGCTGATCTTGAATATGCCACTGTCAACTTTTCCAAAGAGCAGGCTGATCCTATCTACTCCAACATCACACACACAAGACGCAAGAAAGAAAAGGGAGAAGAGATGGTTGTGTACTCTGCTGTGAAATTTAACAGTGCCAGTACAGCCCAGAGGTAAACAACGCCTCACATGACAACATTATATTATTTAAAAATAAGAACTGTAATTCTCATAATGTTGTTTTTAACTTTTGTCCTGTTAACATGCTACATTCAATGTATTTCTCCTTCAGACCCAGCAGGGAGGAAGCTGCAGAGGATCCAGCTGCATTGTACAGTACAGTCATCAAACCCCCCAAAAAGCATGCACCAAGGAACCTCTAGTCTACTTTCATCCATGGAGACCCTTAAAAGAAACCACTTTGAGTATTAAAACACATTCCTCAGGAAACGCTAGTTCAAGAACGCAGGTATACTAATTATGGCAGTATATGCTTTGTGTACGACTTAGCATTTAAGTCAACTGTAACAGATACGTAAAGTGTTTATGAATGATTGTATTAGATTATGAACTAAAACAAAACCCAGCCATCTTCACACCATCTCCAGGGCTTTGAAGGAGAATCATTTCAATGCTCTAAACTAGTTTTATTTTCTAACTTTTTCATTTCCTCTATTGTCGTTATTTGTACACTCATTTTAAATTGTTTATACTACTGTTACATTCCAAAGTAGCGTACATTGCTGCTTTCTTTATTCTTACTGCAGTTAATGGGCCTAGTTGTTTTGTATGTATACCTGTCTGTGTTGGTAACATTATATTTGAATATATCCTCTGCTTTGCATTTTATATGTTATGTATTTTTTGGGTTTTGCTCTGCAAAGAAAGAAAAGTAACTGGAGAAGAAATAGTTTTGTTCGCTGGTTTATAATGTCTGTGTCAGGGCTTGTTCATGTTTTTCCCTTCATTTTTTGTTCAGTGTCTTGGTGTGCTTAACACAAACTCCTGCTTCCCTCCTGTTACTTGAGCACATTTATAGATTAGACAATAATCTCCTGAACTGTAACTTTCTCACTGATTTCAACCTCTGAATATAGTTAGTTGAAATGGCATTCAAGTAGCCCGTCATCATGGCTGCGTCTGTGCCAAGATAATACAGATACAATTCATTGTCATACTTTTTGAACAGGTTATATAAATTGGCCAATAATATCATTATTAGATGAGCCACTAACACCTTGTCTTTTCTCTTTATAAAGACCGGAGACTACAGGTAAGAATGCTGGATCTTGGGTGGAAAAAAAGTGACGACTCGGGACTTGACTTGCCTTAACTAAGGACCTGACTTGACTTGGTATAACCTGCGACTAGCCTTGACTTGAAAAAATGACTCGAGACTTGCTTGAGACTTGGACCAAATGACTTGAGACTTACTTGGGACTTGAGCAAAGATGACTTGGTCACATCACTGGTATATAGTATATTAGTATTATAGTATTAGTACCATCTATTAGCATGTTCATTCACCCATCATGCACTGAGCCAAAAGTTAACAAGTGGATGGTCAGTGTTTCCCACAGGATTTTGTGAGACTATGGTGGATGGACTCCGACTACCAGATAAAGCCAGTGTGTTTTCATGTCCGTACCAAACAACTAACGACCATGCTTTTTTTATTCGGATCTGGATGGCATTGTTTTTGGGCCGAGACCTATTTACAGTTTTGACGAGCGCATCTATTTTAAAGACACAGAGGGAGAAAAGAAGTGAGTCAGGGAAAAGTAGACATGGCGTGCTCTAAAATGAGAAAAGTTGACAGCAACAACAGAGATTTTAATCAAGACTGGACAGACTCATATGATGTTCTGTGACTGTGGCGATTATTAAACGTGGACACCGTCTGACTCCGTCACTCTGTCCGTCACTGTTAACAGAGACTCCAGGCTGCAGTTTAGTTCAAACTTCACTGATAAACCTGAGAGTTACACAGAGATACATCAGGCTTCATCATCAAATGACCAGTTTTCCACTTATGTCTGCACTTCTTTTCTTATGTTTGTGCTCTCTCTCTCTCTCTCTCTCTCTCTCTCCCTCTCGCTCTCTTCAGGTCCGTTAGTGCACAGTATGTTTAAATATTATTTGTTTCATTATTTATTGTCCGTTTTAAAACTCACCATGAAAAAAAGTATAACTGCAATTGTTTTTCAGCAAAACATAAAATAAAATTTGGCTGAAATAAAAGGTAAAGTGAATCCTCTGATTATGGTAAAAACTTTCTAAGTCATTATAATCCTGCCAGGAGGCAGAGAGAGCAGCTTCAGTGAAGAAGTAAAGCTCTCTCTCTGCATGGACGACATTAGACTACCATGTGAATTATGGCCCTTCAAATCCTGCAAGAATGTGACATTCAGGCTTGAAGTACCAGACATTTATTATTTGAATTAATTTGTTTTCATTTACAAAAATAATGACACTTATATCATAAACTGGGGCATAAAAATAAACCTGAATACAGAAAATAAAGCTTTTGACACTCAGAATTTCCCTGAGGAGACTCTCTCAATAAATAAGGATTGAAAAAGGTGGAGAACAAAGGATGCGGAGGGCCCCATGCCTGTGTTCGCCTTGGGCCCCCATATTGCTAAATCCGCCACTGGCTCGCGGTGCTGCAGCCGCTAATCTCCCCAAACTTTACGTTCTGTCACTGCCTGCATCGATGCATGATCGCCAACTTCACGCTGCATCAATTCCACACCTCTAATAAATGTGTGTGGCCGAAGGGAGGGAGTGAGAAGAGTCGAGAATAGCCAGGCAACGCCACCTGGGGAATTGCAACCCAGGAAATACAATAACCACTCTTACTTTAGAAGAGCACACAGGTTCGTTACACCAATATGTTTAAAGAGGACGAGAGACGGACTTCCACATACAATAAGTTTTATTAATTCAAATAACTGAATAGGTCTAAAAGAACACAAAGATGTCACAAATGCACGGCCTGAGTGTCAAAATAACAAAGCACTGTAAATTGTGGTAAAAGCATACACAAATGGCAGGAACAGGGCTAGGGCTTAGCTTGGCGGACAGACTAAAGCAAAGCAACCAACAAAATAAACCCAC
The DNA here is from genome assembly GCF_022749685.1 of Semicossyphus pulcher. NCBI lineage: Eukaryota > Metazoa > Chordata > Actinopteri > Labriformes > Labridae > Semicossyphus > Semicossyphus pulcher. The sequence continues at coordinate 25,978,233 of NW_027211681.1, read as the reverse complement.
TACTAACCACCACGTGCCACACCAAATTCAGGGAAGTGAGAGGGGAATCACCACCGGGGGGAGTCTGCCGCACGCTACACCCGCTCCTGTCCTGGAAAAGAAGAAAACAAAATTATAATACCACGTGTGATGGGACACTCAGGCAGATGGATTGTACAGTTAAAACAGAATGATACTACACCACGCACACTCACACCTAACAGACAAAGAAATAAACCTAATAACTAATTAAATGATAGAGACCAAATACGAATCTATAAGAAAACAAAGTAACACGATAATAACAAAAAGAAACTTAACACCAAAAACTCAGCTGTGAGTGTTACGCCCCGTTGCCGGGGAAAATGATAAAGTAAAAACGGTGAAAAACTACAAGAACACCACACGTTTGCCGCCATTCAGTGTATTTTCTTTTTTAGCCACGTTTCTCTCATGCTTCTCTCTCAACACGCCAAAAAAAAGGCATCAACAATCGATCGCTGTGCAGCACATTCGCCACAGACTTGACAAAGAAAATAGAAGAATACAATTGAGTTTTTAAACATAACTTATGCAAATGCATTCTCATAAAAGGTAAGTAAAAGATTGTAAACAAAAACTGATATAAAATAAACTATTTTATCTATTACTGTTGTTACTGTCTCTGTTGTCGTTTCTGGACCTGCGAGGCAAAAGCAGTTAAACACGGAACAGATGATCAATCATCATTTTAACCTTTTTAGCTCAGAATACATGTAAACAATGAATTATTATTACTTTTTAACAACGGTTTAACCCTTTTAGCTCAGAATACATGAAACAATGAATTATTCCATTTTAAATCACTATTCCTAATGAATTATGTTACACTTTGAACAACATGAATTACATTGTTTTTAATCAAATCTTACCATGAATTATTGTTTTTAGCCATAAGCTTGGTCTTTTTATCATGCACAACTTTATAACCATGACACACTCCCCTACAACACAGATGTCGTCCCCGACATCTCAACCAACAGGTGAGTAATGTTTAAAGCATTTACCTATGTCATAATATCATCAGATCAATCATTCTACAGTCTGTATACAATCACTCGGCTTATTCAAAGTCCAGGAGTGTGTTACACATGTGTATCAGCACTCTGCTTGTCCATCAGTCCATTTATGACTGTATAAGGTATGTATATGTGCATGTATGTCAACACTCAGTCCATGAAACAGTCCATCCATGAGTGTGTGTGTATGTAGTTGCATCAATACTCAGTTTGTGAAAGAGTCCATCCACGAATGTATGATATGTGTATGTAAGTGCATCAACACTCAGTGTCCAACAGTCCATCAAAGAGTGTATAATGTAGAGGTGTAAGTGTATCAACACTCAGTGTCCAACAGTCCAGCAATGAGTGTATGATATGTGTATGGTGTGTGTGTAAGTGAGTCTTCTTCTTTCAGTAGCCCGGTGCAACAACAGGCTGATAATTCCAGTGCTGTACTGGAGCTGTCCATGTACTTGCTGCTTGCATGGCTCCATAGGATGCGGGAGGATAGTAGTGCATCATGTAATCTGGGAGTCCGGTGCCACAGCAACTGGGATGGCCGAGCTGATCATATGTGAAGACTCTTGGAGGCCGTCTCTCTCTTACTGGTCGCTGGTACTGTTGTTCATCCACACTGTGATCTTCACTTTGAACAGGTGACTCTGCTGCTGGCATTCTCTCCTCCAGTGAAATCTCCTCTTGAACTGACATGTCCTCTTCTGACAGTGGATCTCTTGTGTCCTGCTCCAGCTGGTGCATGTCCTGATGCTCAGGCTCAACATCCTCCACGAGCTGTGTGACACCTTCATCAGCATCCTCTCTGTCTGTGTGGACTTGGGGCTGTGGTACAGGCTGATGTCTGAGTAGATAGTACCCATAGTCGTCATCATCACTATCATCATCGTTTGTCTCTTGGTCTGTTTGATCTTTGCCTCGATGAGTCTGAGCTGTGATTTGTCTTTTCACTTTAGCTGGTTTCAGCTGAATTTCTAGTGGTAAATGGTCACATGGCAACAGGAGGTTACGGTGCAGGATCCTACATCCTCTCGCTTTGCCTTGCTCAGGTATCACTTCATATATGGGCATGTCTTTTCCCACCTGACGAATTACTTTGTGGATGCAATCTTCCCAGTGATTCCTGAGCTTTCCTGTCCCTCCTCTAGGTGTCATATTCCTGATGAGAACACGGTCGCCCTCATGCAAAACAGAACTCCTGACTTTGTTATCATGATTCCTCTTGCTCCTTTCAGCACATTTCTTTGCATTTGCTGTTGTGATCTCATAAGCCTCTTGCATCTGTTGTTTCCACTTTTTCATGTACTCTCGATGATCAGCAGTTCCAGTCTCAGGGGTCAAACCAAATAACAAGTCAACAGGTAACCTTGGTGATCTGCCAAACAGAAGGTAAAAAGGGGAAAAACCTGTGACTTCACATCTGGTAATGTTATATGCGTAGATGAGCTTAGGCAATGACTCTCTCTAATCTGACTTTTGTTTCTCTGTGAGCGTTCTTAGCATTTGTAGCAGTGTTCTGTTTAGCCGTTCCACTTGCCCGTTGCCTTGTGGGTGATACGGCGTGGTTTGAGAGCCCATCACTCCACAATCTTTCTTCAGCTGTGCAAACAATTGATTCTCGAATTCACCTCCCTGGTTGTGGTGAATTCTCAGAGGGAATCCAAACTTCAGTGCATAGTCATTAAATATTTTATCAGCAACAGTCTTGGCAGATTTCGATGTTGTGGGGTAGGCTTGTGCAAAGCGCGTGTAATGATCTACTATTAACAATATGTATTCATATCCACCTCGGCACTTATCCAGATGTAGGAAGTCAATGGATACAAGCTCGAATGGCTGAGTGGTGACAATCGGTACGAGTGGAGCTCTGGCTTCTCTACAGGGCTTTTTCTGTTTCAGGCATGTACAGCTTTGTGTGACGTAGTGCTCTATCTCTCGCTGCATGTGTGGCCAGAAGAAGCGATCCCTGATGAGCGATGTTGTGCGTTCCACGCCTTGATGTCCCATCTCATTGTGGAGCTGTTTCAACACTGTTACTTTGTATCTTTCAGGCAGAACAAGCTGAGTTCTGGTTGCAGTCTTTCTTTGAAGTATCCCGTCTCCATCCAAGGTAAGTTTCTCCCAGTCACGCAGCAAACATTTGGTCTGTACATTGAATGACTTTAACTGCTGTCTTGTCGGCTTTTCTTTTGATTGTTTACAGGCAATGACTGGACCAATGGTTGGATCATCTCTCTGAGCTCGACAGATATCTGCTCTTGAAAACGGTGTAGGTGTGTCTCCACCCATTTCTGTACACTCACAAGACATCATGGACCACACTGTGTGTGAGACATCACTTTCAACAGCTTGTACTGTGGCTTGCACTGAAGGGGATGACATTTCCTCTGTGCATTCCTGCATCATCGCCTCTATGTCACAGGGCATTCTTGAAAGACCATCAGCATCACAATTTTCTTTGCCTGGACGATACTTAATAATTAGGTCAAAGTCAGCTAATTCGGCAACCCACCTATGCCCTGTTGCATTTAATTTGGCTGTTGACAACACATAGGTCAGTGGGTTGTTGTCGGTATACACAGTACAGGAGGAGCCAATTAAATAGTCCCTGAATCGCTCGGTAACAGACCACTTCAAAGCTAAGAATTCAAGTTTCCCTGAATGAAGATGATAGTTCTTTTCTGCTTTGGTCAAGGTGCGTGATGCGTAGGCTATTACACGTAGCTTACTCTCCTGTTCTTGATATAACACAGCACCTAACCCTTGGTGTGAAGCGTCTGTGTGCAAGATGAACGATTTGTTGAAGTCTGGGAATCCAAGAATCGGTGGCTCAACCAAACAGTCAATCAGTCTCTCCAGTATTTGTTGATGTTCATCAGTCCATGTGATCGGCTTGTGTGAAGGTGCCCCTTTAAACTTTCCTTTCACTTTTCTTGTCCGTGTGTTACTGTCCTTGTGTTTGTCGGGTTTGGAATCTGATTCTGTCAGAGCATAAAGTGGGCCGGCGATGCGGGAAAAGTCTCTTATGTACTGCCGGTAGTAGCTCAGGAGTCCCATGACTGCTCTCAGTTCTCCCACAGTCTGCGGTCTCTTCTCCTTTAAAGCTCTCACTGCTACAGTATCAGCAGGGTCCATTTTACTGCCATCCGCAGACACGATGCGCCCCAAGTAGCGGACCTCACGTCTGAACACTTCACACTTCCTAGGTTTCAACTTTATGCCATGCTGACGTAGCCGCTGTAGCACTGTCCTCACATGTTCGACGTGATCCTCAAAGGTTCTGCTGAAAACCAGTGTGTCATCTAAATAAGGGATACAGATGTCATCTCTCAGTCCTTCCAAACAATTCTCCATGCAGCGCTGGAAGGCAGCTGGGGCGTTCATAAGACCGAAGGGAATCCTGATCCACTCATAGAGACCCCATGGTGTCACAAAAGCGGTCAGAGGTCTGCTCTCCCTCGTCATAAATCCCTGATGGTACGCCTTCCCTTGGTCTAGGAGAGAGAACCATGAGTTGCCTCCTAGCCCATCCATTATGTCTTGCACTCTGGGTATAGGCTGACGGTCAGGGAGCGTCTTCCTGTTCACCTCACGGTAGTCAATGCACAGTCGTAGACTGCCGTCTTTTTTTCGGACACACGACTGGTGAAGCATAAGGGGAGTTAGATATCTCTACCCAGCCCTGAGCGATGAGGTCACTCAGGTAGTCCTTCATTTCCTGATACAGTGGCTTAGGCACAGAGAGATATGTTTTTGCTACAGACTCAGTGTCTTTCAGTGATATGTGAAGTTGCAATCTTTCTATGCGGCCAATATCATCATCTGTCCTTGAAAAGGAGGCAGACTCCTCTCTTAACATACGGCGAACTGTCTCCTGTTCTGGCTCGCTGAGATGACTCCGATTTACAGGTGGGTCCCAAACATTAACATCCGTTTGACCCTCTTTAGCAGTGATGTGATTTGTTGTGACTGACGGTGGTGGGCGAGATCTCTCCAGCACAGAGGTGGGGTAGACTGCCTGGACATGCTGGACAGTCCCAATAACAGTTCTCCCTGCTAACACAATGTCATGTCATGTCTGTTGGGTTCTGCACACTTACAGTAATAGAGGGTTTTTTTGTGCCTCTGGTTACCTCTACTGCCATGTCACACAGTTCAAGTCCCTCTGTCCAGCGAGGATTCACATCAAGCTCGAAGATGAGTATTGCATCCTCCTGTGGGGAGTCCATGTGGACGTGACACTCAACTTGGACTGACAGGTGTTTAGGTATGTTGATTCTCTCCCTTTTTGTCTTGACTACATACTCATTTGCTTGCTTAACACTGACTTGCTCAACAACAGTTACATGTTTTACAAAAGTGTCGGTGTAGCCTGGGAATGATGCCCTCACTGTTTTTCTCAGATGTTCCCTGTGAGTAGTGTCTGATTGTTTCAATTCACTGTCAATAATGATCTTAATTACATTAGAGCCAATGATTGGTTGAGCAAGTTTTCCACCCTTCATTACAAGCGTGGGAACAATTACTTCTGTCTTGGATGCAGCCCCGGAAGCTAACCTGAAAGCTATCTCAACCCAACCTGTGTATGGCATGCTTTCCCCATTTGCTGCTTTTATATCTAGGCCCGGTGCCACGTCCAAAATGTCAGAAATGTCTCTCAGTCTTGTGTCTGGTAAGTGCACTTCTTTCCATAACTCGTCGATTATTGTCACTTGGGAGCCTGAGTCCCACAGAGCTTGGACCCTGTGACCTTGGATGAGGCAGCTGACCATGTGTTTCTCTCCTACTAATGGGGCTCTCTTAGCCTGTTTTTCTCTTCTTGAGGTAGCGTTAGCAGTCATACATGAGAGAGGTTTGCAATGTTTTTTGTGTTCAGCCCAATTATCAACTTGACATGGCCTAGAGCAATAAAACACCTTTTTACAGGATGCACACTGTTTCAGCATTACCCCTTCTCCCTTCTGTCCACAGTGTGCACATTGCTGGGACCTCGCTGTGTGATTGGTCACTCCCTGTCCCGTGCGAGTGACCTTCCTCCGTTTAAAGGCTCACCTCCAAATTGTCTCTGTCCCCTTGCTCGACATCCAGCAAGGAAATGTTCGCTGCTGCCACACCTGTAGCAGTGTGTACAATAGTCCTCAGCTCCACTCTGTTGACAGCCAAAACATCTCCTCATTCGTCCGCGATTTGGTGGAGGGAAGCTGCGTTGTGGGGCAAATCTTTGCTGGTACTGGGCAGTTCCACCTCGGTGTCTGGGGCCTGCATTGAACCAGTAGCTCTGTGACCAATCCTGCATCTGCTCACCTGAGAATTGCTGTCCTGATGTGCCATCCGCGCCCCCTGCTGGTGGTTGTGGTCTGGGTGCGTGCTGGGGCTGTAGCATGGACTCCCTGATTTGAGACACTTCCACTTTCAGGTCTTTCAACAGAGCTATCTCAGATTTAATCTCCTCAAGCTGGGAGAGAACGACAGCGGAAACTTTAGGATTTTGGTGAGTAGCTGGTTTTTCATTCTTTTCAGCAGGAACATCACTTGACTGTGCTGAGTGAACAGAAACAGGTTTCTGTTGCCCGGCCATTTTCTTTTTCATCTGTCTCTCTGTTTCATAGGCACATGCAGTGTTCATTCTCTCAAGCAACAGTTGGTCAGAGATGTCAGCTTGCTCCAAATAAGGCTGAAGATCACGCTTGATGTTGTCGTTCTGAAGTCCAGTTAACACAGTGTGAAGAAACATTCTTTGCACTAGCCCAGGATCATACTGAAGACCCGACTCAGATTCCTGTGAGGCAAACAAGATCTTTTGTCTCAGGTCGAGAGTGCGGATGAGGAAATTCTGGGGGGTTTCTTTAAATCCTTGCACCTCAGAAGTCAACCGAGTGTAGAGATCGGTTGTACTTTTCTCTTGATAATGTGAACGGAGGATTCGTCTCAATGTTGGTAAAGTCAAGTTCATTTTGCCCTCCAAATAGCTGCGAAGCTGCATACCAGGCGCTATGGCTCTAATCACTGAATCCACAATCTCTAGCTCTGGAAACCCCTTGCTTAGACCATGTTCAATTTGCCTTGCTAAGCTTGAAAAAGTCAGTTTGTCTTTTTGACCAGGCTCACCAATTTGTCCAGCAATTTTAAAGTCTTTGTGCCAGTGATGAGGTGGAGGGTTGTGGGCTGTGTTCTGTGTTACCTGTCTGTTGTAACCGTTGCTTTCGGTGTCTTTCGTTCTGTGTGCTTGCTAGCCGGAGCTGCAACACTTCAATTTCCTTCAATAATTTTTCCTCCTCTTCATCTTGTTTTTTCTACTGCTCCTCCGCCTGTTTTGTTACACTAGCATTGCACACAGCCTGTAGCTCGTAGATTTTGTCTTGAAGATGGAGTAAGTCAGCCATACCTTGATCCTCAAGGTCCTCTAGCTCTTCTCTCTGGATGTAGCTTGAAATTAGCGTGATGAGGGCCGTGCGTCCTTTGCCGCTAACATGCTGGAACTCCGCTCCGCCGAGGATTAAATAGTCACACAGCTCCACTAAACTTTCTCTGGGCAGCAAACACAGTTCTCTTATAACTCCGAGTTGTAGTTTCTCTATCTCTGTCGACGCCATCCTGCAGAATGTGGGCGCTAACGGCGAGGTGGTACCGAATAATCTTCTTAGCAGTTAGCTCTCCTGGTATGTAGCAATACCTCAGATTACTTGTAGCCGAAGACGGTCGGGTTCCCACGGCGGCCGACTCCTCACTTGCTCCGATGGTCCGGGTTGTTTTAAAAAAAAAAAGGATGCGTGACGGCTGGGGACACCTCTCGTCGATGTTAAACCACGTTGCACACAATCCCAGCGGTGCCTCCAAATGTTACGCCCCGTTGCCGGGGAAAATGATAAAGTAAAAACGGTGAAAAACTACAAGAACACCACACGTTTGCCGCCATTCAGTGTATTTTCTTTTTTAGCCACGTTTCTCTCAACACGCCAAAAAAAAAGGCATCAACAATCGATCGCTGTGCAGCACATTCGCCACAGACTTGACAAAGAAAATAGAAAAATACAATTGAGTTTTTAAACATAACTTATGCAAATGCATTCTCATAAAAGGTAAGTAAAAGATTGTAAACAAAAACTGATATAAAATAAACTATTTTATCTATTACTGTTGTTACTGTCTCTGTTGTCGTTTCTGGACCTGCGAGGCAAAAGCAGTTGAACACGGAACAGATGATCAATCATCATTTTAACCTTTTTAGCTCAGAATACATGTAAACAATGAATTATTCCATTTTTAATCACTATTCCTAATGAATTATGTTACACTTTGAACAACATGAATTACATTGTTTTTAATCAAATCTTGCCATGAATTATTGTTTTTAGCCATAAGCTTGGTCTTTTTATCATGCACAACTTTATAACCATGACATGAGCAGGGACCAGGAATAATATTCCATTTCAATAAGCACACGAACACAACAGCTGAATATTAAACTAAATAAACCACAAAAGAAAATATTTAACCCAAACGAATAAACCCAAATAAACGAAGACAGAAAGGAATTAATCAAATCAATAAGAGTTGTGGTGGGATGGAAAACCCGGAGCTGCGTGGGCACACGGCAGAATTACTGTGTCCCTTTAATCCACATGTAGACCACGCAGCAGCAGAAGAAGACGGCGGAGACGAAGCGACCGCACCAGGGCTGGGGGGCCGTGGACAGCCGTCCTTCACGATGCCCAGCTGGTAGTCCGCGTCACCGAGCCGTGGCAGCGCAGCCCCACACAGAGCGCAGGGGGAAGAGGAGAGACAAACTGTGGCCTCAGCAGCTACAGCAGGACAGAGAGCAGGACAAATTCAACACGAGGACAATAAGCCAGCAGACGTCGGTAACAAAAGAGCCAGCTTACCCGAGCGAAGAGAGCTTAACCCCTGGCCCAAAACACCTTCACGGTTTTCCTGGTGAGGGCAGAGAGCAGACTCCACACTCCTCAACCTCCTCACAAAACGGCACCAATCAACACGGCCGACAACGCTATGGAGCCACAAAATCACCGCAGCTGTAACACCATGATGCACAATAAAATCAGTCTAAGTATAGCAACACTCGCCTACCGTACAAATCCCGCTCGGGGCAAACAACCGGAGCACGCCAGCAAGCCCTCTCACAGTGAACGCCAGGCAATAGTGTGCGCACCCGCGAAAGCGCGACTAATGACAGGTGGCACCGCTGCGCAATCAGGCACAGGTGGTATTGATTGAGTGGAGGTGGAGCAGCACTCAACCTGCCACATGTGCATCGGTGCAAAAACATCATGTTTTGTTGTCTCCTGTCACTGTACCTCTGAATAGGGATTTAACGTAAGTAAAACTTTCCTTCACACCATGATGTTAAACTTTACGCCAGTCCGCGGATCACCTGCGTGCTGAACCGTGCGATCCCACCGCTAGATGGTAAGTGGGTTTTATTTATTTACTTTTTTCCCACATTGTTAATAAGGAAGTAGAAATGTCCATCTTCATTGTTTAAAAAAAGACGAAACAAACAGCCGACTTTGTCAGATAGCCGCTCCACTGTTTCCTCGTATACAGGATGTGCAAGTTTCACTTTTAATTACTTCTAACACCTTAGCCACGTTAGCTTTAGCCTTATTAGGTTATAATGTTTCACAATGCTTTTAGCTAGTTGTTGAGTTTGCCTGCAGAGAAGCCAAACACAAGCTTTTTCAGTTCTACTGTTGAGAGATGAGACATCGAGCTTCAGATATGTCCCTGAAGGATTAGGTCAGATAAAACTTTGATTATTGGGAAGATGCTGAAGAAAGAGAAACTGAGAAGTGAAAAGGGGGAAACTTGTGATTTACAACAAATGACTGTATATATAGATGGACTCCACCTCCTCACGTTGTACAAAAATGAAGCCAAAACCCCCCAGAGAACACAAGAAGCTGTTCTGCTGCAGACTGAGCTCCTCTGAGGGATCTTTGCCGTTTTTTCTGGTAAGTTAGATGTGTTATTCTGGTAGCATGAGGGGCTGTACTTTGTGTATTTTGGCTTCTTTTTTTTTTTTTACAACAAGAGGAGGGGGAGACAAGTCGTCCATCTTTATAAACAGTCATTGATTGTGTCCAAGATCTGCTGATAATGCCAGGTAATTTATATACAACTCTTTCACAGTGTATAAAGAGGAAAAACTCTTTATGAGCCAGCGTGCATCGCATGTGCAAAGTACTATTACAATTTCTGTGAGACCAGGTTGGTGCAAACGAACCCTTGCCTTACCCTGGGACCATGATTAAACGTGCATCTCTTCCTGTGTCAGAGAGACATCTCTGTCAACATGGAGCTCTGTCAGTTTGCACCCGCAGACACACCAAGTTACTTCTCCTCTGCATCAGCTGCTGTTTTCACACATTTCTTTGGCTACATTTTCACACATTTGATCTTTGTGTTACTTTTGTTCTTAATCTGCAATGACTGTGACCTGATGTAGTTAGTTACAGTAAAATGACTTGATATATTAGTCCAATTGTTGCTCAGCCAACATTTTTAGTAGCATCCATGCATCCATCCATTATCCTCCGCTTATCCGGTGCCGGGTCATATTGGTAGTAGCATATATTGCTTATTATTCAATATTAATACGTCAGTGAGAACCTTCTTTCATGCAGATTAATGGTGTAAAGAGGAAGGAAGTCAGACAACTTCTACAGCTTGACTTCTGCCTTCTGATGATCACAAAGGAGCATTTTCTGTGAAGAGAACATCCTCTCCCTGTTGTAAGTAGAATTATCCATTGATATGACTGATATGTATTTGCAAAGGTTCTTTACCGTCCCTGCTGATGTGTTTTATTCTCTCTGAAGTCACACAGGGATGAGAGGAGCAGCTATGAGTTTAAAAGCAGCAGCAGCAGCAAGTGGGTTGGTTATCGTCCTTCTCGTTGTGCCAGGTACTGTACATCCTCATTTACATTGTAAGACATTTATTACGCTTATTCAGAACAGGCTTCATGTGTTTTTAAACATTTTATAAAAGAACAGACTTCCTAAATGTGCACTTTTCTGGATTTAATGTGAGATATGACGTTAAATGATACAAACCATTTAAAGCATATTCACTTGTGTATTTACAGATTGTTCTGTATCCTCATGTTTCAAAGTCTTTAGATGTGTTTCATGTTTTCACACATGAAACATCTGTTTGCATCATGTTACATGAACTTTTGAGAGGTTTGGAGTATTGCACATGACGAGTAGTTCTCTAAGGCTGGAGCTGTCAGTGGTACATCTGAAGGATTCAGTAACTTAAGAGTTAAGTTACGGAAGTCTGTATTTCCTTAATGAGAAGAAGGGGAACCAACTTTGCCAGTGCATCAAGTTACTTACTGACGTCTGTGAGAGCCTGACCAATACTGGACTTGTGTTCATTGTAGGTATTATATGTTATAATTAAAAGAATAACATTCAAAATCTGAAAAGTTATTGTCACATTTGCATGACATACAAAATTCAGATAAAATAGAGTTTCTGTAGCAGCTTTAATAGCACTAAAATAAATGATCAAATTAAATAGAAGTGAGTATAACACTAAAATACACATAATGAACCCACCTTTCCCACCTTCACACAGTGCTGCTGAAGATAAAAGTCACTAAACACAGACCAGCTCATTTGACAGACTGATGCTGTTAATAATAGTAATAAAAGGCTAAATAAGCAGGATTTTCCATATTAAATATTCCCTCTTAAAGCAATTCTTACCTTTCTGGCATGTCCCTCAGCACTTAGTTAAAATTTGAACAAGAACAACTCCGCCTCCCTTCAAAGTCACACCCTCTTCCCCATGCCTGACCTCTGACGCTCCCCTCCCTCCCTCCTCCTCCATGCATCCCTGACGCGTGCGGTGAGAGAAGTAGCGCGAGTGAAACGGGTCAATGGAGTCAGAGTCAGAGTCAGAGGCACAGGTAAGTGAAAACTAACCAACAGTAATTAAATAATATTAAATTCTGCATGTGGTATAAAATAAAATTCCCTCCCTCGTAACGTTTAGTTACCTTTTGTAGTCTGACGAACTACCAACGTTGCTATCGTAATTATAGCATTTCATCGCCTGTTTGTTTACAGTCAAATGCGTCGTTTTTCGGCAGAATTAATATTTTCTTGCTGTCATAACGTCTTACCTTGCCTGAATTGTCCCGGTAACGTTTGTCATTAAATTAGGAGCAGTTGAAGCAGTTTTGTTTACAGGTTAACTTTGTTGAGAACCTGTTTTGTCAGCTAACGGTAGCTAACTTTAGCCCTCGTTCAGACGTTTAGCTTCAACATTTTTTTCTTTTAACTTTATGTTATATAGTCACAAAGTAAAAGGCTCTTTCTTTTTTTAAATTGTGGTGCTTCTTGGAGGAGAGTGTGGTTGGAGATCCCGACTACGTTCCGGATCTTCAGAGGCAGGGGCCGACAGCAGCAGCCTACAGCAGGAACCAGCACAGGAGGTGTAAGAGCCCCGAGAAGGGCAGGTCCTTCCAGGGGCTGCCAGGGTAGGAGCAGTAGGGCCGTGGGGTGATGCAGAGTGGGGAATCTGCTGAGGAGAGGCCCGGAACCACCAGACAAGGTGTTCTAGGATTAGGCAAACTAAAAGTACCTGTCCAGCAGAAACTCCGCGACCATCTCATCTCTTTTTAGCTCCGGATGTAGCTGTATTAGCCTCCTCCATTGCTGGAAAGCAGAGCCGATGTTGACTCCAGTCTTGCCTCTTGCCGCATCAAGCTCTTTCTTTAAGGCAGCTTTTTGTGAAATAGTTTTCTTTGTCCTGATAATTTTCTCTGTGGGGGCAGCTGATGATGGAAGTGGCGGCTCGCCTTGGTCAGTCATTGTCAGTTCTCCGTTCCTTGCTCTCTCTCACCGCTCTACTGCTCTACCAGAGAGGCGCGCGACTTGCGAGCCGTGACAGTGGAGCAACTGGGAGGGACGCGGCGACGGATGACGGACAGGAAGCTCGGCAAATCAATTTACTCGGACCGAATAAAATGATTGGTCAGACTTTTATCAGAAATATATGACAATTAAATATTGATGAGTTTCAACGCCTAGTTGATTTCTTTTACATTTTATTGCGCTTATTAGGAGCATTTTATGATTACAAAAAAAAAGCGTAAAAATGCCAGAAAGGTAAGAATTGCTTTAAAGGCACTGGAAGCCTAAATTCACAATAACCTTCTAACTAGTTAAAAAACGGTCTTAAGTACATAAAAGCTAGTATCTAAAAAGTGTTCAAGTAATTAAAATTATAAATATTCTTAATTACATTTCTGAAAATGTCCTGATTTCCTGATTTGAATTGGGTATACTTATCATAAATTTACATAAGTGAAACATATGTTACTGATTGATTTCAGATGTCTTCTGCTTCCTCTTAATTCTGAATCAGGCTGGTCACACATACTGTTTAGGAGCTGCGAAAAGCTGATTGTCTCAGGTTCTGTTGCTGTGCTAATGAACCACGCAGATGTCAATCAAACGCTACCTGCCATACGTAAACAGTCTTGAAAAATGGTCCGAACTAAATGAGACGTTTCTTGAACTACATTTTAGAAAAGCTTTTTAATTCTGAACTCAGAGTCCCAACTTGCCACAAAAAGATGCTATCACTGGCATTTCTGGAAACTACAGTATATTTTAAGAACTCCTTGCATCATTTGCATAACAAAAGTGAGAACAATTTCTCCATTTCAACTTGGGGATTTACAGTCATATGACTGCTCATGCATATTGATGCTGTAGAGAGGAAGGCAGCAGGCCTGTCTCTTTACAGCTTGAAACGTTTTTTCACAACGTTACCAACCTCAGACCTTCAAAGACCACATTCTCCCTTTTTGCTAGTAGCCTACACATGTCTAATGTGACAAACTGACATTCAGTATTTCTCATGTGATCTTCCTGCTGATCTAACAGAGACCTGAGCGGCAGCTATGACTTTCGCAGCAGCAGCAGCAGCAGCAGCAGCAGCAAGTGGATTTGTTGTCTTCCTTCTATCTGTGTCAGGTACTGTACCTTTTTATATTTATACTGTAAGTCAGAAACACACTACAGAAACTCAGAGGGCAGTTTTAATACTAAATATTTGATGTGTGATGCAATGTGCTTCTATCCCTGCGACACCAAGAATGACCTTTTCTTTCTGTAAATTGAAGTGCACTTGTTTACAATTGACCCTGTGTTAGCAGCAGACTCTGTAGACTTCTACCTTTATATTATGACAATTCTGAACTAAAGAATGGTGCACCATTGTGGGCGGCTGTGGCTCAGTGCTAGAGTCGGTCGTCTCTCAATGAGAAGGTTGGGGGTTCGATCCCTGACAGCTGCAGTAACATGTCGAAGTGTCCTCGGGCAAGACACTGAACCCCAAATTGCTCCCGGTGCCAGAGCCGTCGGGTATTAATTGGCATACATCTGAATGGAGATTTGCCATCAGTGTGTGAATGGGTGAATGTGACATGTAGTGTAAGAGCAGCTCTGAGTGGTCGCAAGAAGAGGAAAGTGCTATGTAAGTGCAGTCCATTTACCGTTAAAGGTAGTAGAGCTGTGTTTGAGTGGATGACGTATGAATGGATCGTGCTGCAATCTTCAAAACTCAACTTCAGCCACCGTTTGCAGCACTAGCGTCAATTTAAAGGCTGATAGGTCCCTGAAGGCAGAATTTATACCGGTATTGTTTTGGTTATTGGGTCGGGACTTTGCTTTCTGGTTTGTTCTCATGGCTCACATCAGCCCCCTTTCCAGCAGGCAGCTGATTTTAGTTGAACACTGCTTAAACATGCACAGTAGTAGCCCGACAGAGTAAGTAAATAAGCAACTAAGTGATGAACATATTGACGCATCTATGTGCAAAAAAATTCAGATATTTCAAAGGTTCACAGGGTTATTTTAGAGTTCCTCATAGTCCCGCCCTACTGTGCTTTGTAAAGCAGAAGGTCAAACACAGGGCTGTCATCCAGGAGACGGCTAAACCCTGAGTTGTGACCAGGGTTGGACAGTAACGAAGTGTGTGTACTTGAGTGCTGTACGGAAGTACATTTTTTGGGTATCTGTACTTTACAATTTACTTTATTTTTTGGGGGAAAATTATTACTTTTACTTTGCTACATTTGACAGGCAAATATCGTTCATTTGACTATGAATGTTCGGTAACACTTTCTTTGAAGGAGTGTGCATAAGACTGACATGACACCTTCATAACCATAACCATGAACATGAATGAGTCTTTATGAATGTTCATGACTGTTGTCATTAAGTGTCATTCGGTCAATTATGTCCTTTTAAATGCAAATTTAACTCAGATTGATCTCAAACAATGTCAACTTTGCATTAAAAATGTCAGTCTTATGCACACCCCTTCAAAGAAAGTGTTACCGAATGTTCTCGTTACTTTCGCTCTGAAGTTAGCTGCTGAATTTTCTTTTCTTTTCTGAAATCCAAAAGACAACAAACCGTGTTCGTGAAGTTCTGCGTGAGGTTTGTCTAAGTGGTGTTGCCGTACCTGTACCTCACGCGTCTCCATGGTTGAAAGTAGAGCAAAGGTCACTCAGATCAGGCGGTTCATTTAGTGGTGCTAACGATGCTACGGCTGACATTTTCCCTGGTCGTCAGATATTTTTGGTGTTTCTTATTATTGTTCCTTTTATTTTGGAGCTGCGAATCTGTGAATCTGTAACATGCGAGTTTAAAAATGTGAATAATGTTTTCTAAATAAACAGAACATAGCAGAATGTACACCCATGTATTCTTCACTGGACTCATGCATTGTGAAAATACAATGTTTTAAGATTTTTTTTAAAAGTAGTTTGAATACTTAAGTATTTTTAGGAGTAAGTTCTCCAGTAAGTTCTCAAGTAATAATTTGACAGAGCAACTTTCACTTGTACTGGAAGAATATCTGAGTATCTATACTTTGACTCAAGTAATGAAGTTGTGTACTTTGTCCACCACTGGTCGTGACATGCAAACATTGCCCAGACTGAGAGAATTTTCTCTCAGTCTGCAAATTACTATTTTCAGAAGAAGCTAACAATAGCTGTGGTTACATGTCCAGTCAATGCAGAAATAAAATGAGACGTTTTTCCTCATTTCTGAATACTGCTATATTTTTTATAATTACACTTTTCACAGGAAATAAAAGCTCATTTAAGTGACTTAATTAAACACCGGTAGCTGCTGTTATCTCGCTCTCTCTCTATCGCAGTAGTTGACCACGCCTCAGTGTTATACATTTCTCTTCACACTCTGCTGCAGCCTCGCCACGGAAAGAAAAGCAGCAGACTTTTTTCATGCACTACACCCTTCTGAAATGTTCGATCCTCAGCTCTTTTTTTATCCAGTTCACTAAGTACTGTCTTAAAGGCCTGAGCTGCACTACATTGCTTCACTGCAACCTCTAAATCATGTCCTGCCTCTATGCTTTTAAAATTAGCTGCAGAGAGTGTGTACGTCTTTAACTGTTACATGGCATGATCATTTCTGATGTACAACTGAATAATTTCTAGATTTCCCAGCTGTCATTGAGCGAGAGGTGGAGTACACCCTGGACTGGTCAGCAGTCAGCATCAGGGCTATATGAAAAACATGTATAATAAAAAACAGCTGATGTGCTCTATGTTACAGTGGTGCAGGGTTCGGATGACTGGGGAGTGACTTACACTGCTACTCAGATCTGTGCTGTTACAGGATCAACAGTGGAACTAAGCTGCACCTACACATACCCATACCGGAAAGATGGCCAAAGTACTAAAATTGAAAAAAAAATCTGGTTTACTAATGTCCAAGACGGAGAACCCGTAGATCTGACAACAGACTCAAAGTACACAACTCGTGTGACATACAGCGATGTGAACTTTCAGAGACACACACTGAGAATCACAGACCTAAAGAAGAGCGACTCTGCTGTGTACAAGTTCAGATTCGCAACAAACACACCAAGTGGAAGATATACCGGTGATCCTGGAGTCACTCTGTCTGTCACAGGTAACATTTTGATTTAACATGTAAAAAATAACTACATCAATGTTTTGTGTATGTTGACAGTGTTTTCTAACATAACTGTTTCTTCTTTAAAGATCCAGATCTCAGTGTGCATGTCGGCAGATATAATTATAGGTGGAATGTTCTGTGTCAAAGCAGTTGTCCTCTTCCTGCTCATTCCTCCTACGTCTGGTACAAAAATGGACGAGAGATGACAACATTTTCATCTTTTTCAGTCCCGTTTAGTTCTGGAGACAGCTATTCCTGTGCCTTAAAAGGACAGGAGGATTTCGCTTCTCCTCCAGCGTGTGAGTTTACCTCACTTCATTTGCTACTAACATAACAGCATCTGGTGGAGCTTTATAACTACTTGTATTTTTACATGCCGACCACTATTGTGACTCCTCACCAGCTCTGTTTTAAAAGAGGTTAACAGTTTTTTTTTTATCCTACAGGTGTCGGTGGTAAAAGCTGTAACAGAGTGACGTATACTGCCAGAAGCATCTGTGCCATAAAAGGCTCATCAGTGGACATTTCTTGTACTTACAACAGTTACAGAAATGATGATAACTCAAAACACTGGTTCACTACTGAACCTAGTCAAAAGCGTTGGCATAACTCAAGACCTGAGGACCCTCGTTTTCAGGTCCTTGAAACAGAGAGAGGACGCTCCACTCTGAGAATCACTGACCTGAGAGAGAGCGATTCATCCCAGTATCGCTTTACATTCAAAGCAGGATACTTTGAATGGAGGAGCAGTTTACCTGGTACATCTCTGACTGTCACAGGTACTCATAAACACAAACTGATGAAAATACCCTGCACATTGAAGAATACTGAACATGGTGATAATGGTTGACCATCATCAATATGTTTTAAGATTACTGTTGTATAAGTAAACACACTAAGGGCCTGTGTATGTGCCTGTTATTCTCAGAAACCCCACATCTTTTTTCAATAGTTTCCAATGAGGTGATGAGCATACAGCCGCCTGGAGGAAAGTGCAGCATCCAGTGTCTTTGTTCAGAGGGCTTTGCCTTTTTTGAGGCACTTTGAGTACTTTCATTTTAAAATCACTGAACTTTTCAGGAAGAAGCTCTATCTTTTCTGAAAGAAGGATGGAGGAGAAGCTTGATTTGGCCGAGCTGGACCATATGTCCAAAAAATGATCTTTATAGAGAAAGAAAGCAGCATTTGGGAGCAGATCCCTCTGAAACAGCCCCGTCTTGTTAGAGATCTTGGCAAGGTGAAGTTCACTGTGTTTTGGTCTCTGATGAATCGTGTCATGCACCCACATCGAGTGACAGTGGTCATAGTTAAACTCATCCAGACAAAGTACGAAGGGCAGCATCCTTGGTTTCTCGCTCACAGTGAAAGAACAACCTCAAACAAAGAGGTGAGAAAACAAATGAGCTGGACAGTAAAATCCAGCACAGGTGATACTTGTCAGCACCCTGCAAGCACCCTTCTGTAGGAAATAAATGCTATGTGGACACAGGCCCTTTGCATGCTTGCTATGATTCCTACGAATTGTATCTGTTGTGTTGATGTGTAGCTACATCCATCATTTAGTTTACCTAAAACCAGTGATAATGGTAATGTCTCCTGTTCTCAGATCCAGCTTTTCAGGTACAGGTCACCAGGATAAGACTCCACCAGAATGATGTTGAGGCAGAACTGAGGTGTCACAGCAGCTGCAGTCCACCTGGTCGTTATTCCTACATCTGGTTCAAGAATAATCGGAGAATGTCCGTGTACGAGAGATCCTATAAAGGCTGTTTTTTTTCGGAAGAAGAAATCTCCTGTGCTGTAAGAGGACATGAAAATGTTCCCTCTCCGTCAGTGTGTGAGTTTACTTCACTGTTTCGGGATTAAAAACACACTGCAAAGTAAAGATATTGTAAAGATATCAAGGCAATGTATTTATATAGCACATTTCAGCAACAAGACAATTCAAAGTGCGTCATAAATCATCATAAACATTATAAAACAAGAACTTAAAAAGCAAAGTGAAGATAAAATAAAAACCGCTAAAACAGGTGCCAAAATATAAGAGCTACAGTAATAGAAGCTACAGTGCAGATATAAATAATCAGAACAGTTTTTTTAAATAAATGTATTAATGTATGTCAATGATGAAGCCACAGTTGTCAGTATGAAGAAAGTGTTTAAAAAGAGACTGGGTTTTTATTCCTAAAACTAAACTAAAGGTTGACTCACCTCACCCATTAATTATACAGTTTTTAGATTCCACAACAAAAAGATCAGCATCCACTGTGACAAAAATATAAAAAGAGAAACAAAACAAGTCAAAAAGAAACCCTTGGTGTGATAAAATGCTCTTATCTCTAAGTACTGCATGTCGATGTCTCCTCCAGATGCTCCAAAGGTTTGTTCAGTGCTGAGTCCATCTGGTGAGATACTGGAGAACAGATCTGTGAATCTGACCTGTAGCACTGATGCTAACCCAACTGCTAATTACACCTGGTACAAGAAGAATGGGAATCCCGACTTTCAGCCTTTCAGTTTCGAGCCACAACTTGTCTTCAGCTCCATCCAGGCCTCTGACTCTGGAGAGTATTACTGTGCTGCTGAGAACGAGCTGGGACAGAGAAAATCTGAACACGTCCTCATTGATGTGAAATGTGAGTGAATATAGTTTTTAAAGGAACATATGGCTGAAATCAGTCGTGTTGTATCTGGTTAGGAAAGGATTGGCTTTGCAGGTAAGGCCTTCTCACTTCTGTTGATGTTTGAGAGGCAGTGTGAGTCAAGATTAGCATAAATGTTAACTGTTACGCTCAGGGATGACCTCTGTCATTGTTTTAGCTTCTGCACCACACCTCAATTTATCTACCTTAATACATCTTTCCAGATGGTCCAAAGGCCACCACTTTGTCAGTGAGTCCCTCTGGTGAGATAGTGGAAGGCAAATCAATGACTTTGACATGCAACAGTGATGCTTACCCAGCAGCTAAATACATCTGGTACAAGGAGAACCAAACTCTGCTTCAAGGACCAGAGAGCATTTATATGTTCCCCTCTATCAGCTCGGAGGACAGAGGAACCTACCACTGCAAGTCTGAGAATCAATATGGATGGATCAACTCTACTTCTCTTTTTTTAGATGTCCAGTGTGAGTACAAATTCATCACCAATCACTTACTAAAAAGTAGAGATGAGTTTTAAAAAACAAAACACATGCAACAGAAATACAAGACAACTCCTACTAGATGAGACTTGTAGATGAGTGTAGCTGTAGAAAGTTTACAGTACTTACATAGCAAGTGTTGTGGTCAGCTTTGTTTCAGTGTATTTAGATAGTGTGCATCAAATAATGGCAGATCAAAAATGATCACTTGAAGGCTACATCACACTGCCGGCAAAGATGGCCCAAATATTATTGATTTGCTTTATGTGACACCCTGCAATACTGGGTCCATCTCAGTCTATATCTGTAAAACCATTCACATCTGTTCCTGGTTCTGTCTTCACATCTGTATTAAAGCAGCCTTAGTGTTTCAACTTGGTCAAAATTATAAATATGGTCCCCATGATTACGTATGAACCACAGCGTGCTACATGTGTTGTCTTAGTAAATACAAGTCAGTTCAGGGCCATCCAGTTAATGCTAGATTAAAAATTATGTGAACTGCCAAACAAAAAGAAAAATCAGATCAGCACACAGTCATTAATAAGTTCATCTAATCCACCAGATGCACCAAAGCTTCCCTCTGTGTCAGTGAGTCCATCTGCTGAGGTAGTGGAGGGCAGCTCAGTGAATCTGACCTGTAGCAGTGATGCTAACCCAGCAGCTACTTACACCTGGCACAAGGAGAATGGAGACTCAACTTCAGTTTCAGGACAGATCTTCACCATCACTGACTTCACAGCTGAACACAGTGGGAATTATTACTGTGAAGCCCAGAACAAAAGAGGACGTAGTAACTCCACCTTACACCTGATTGTGGCCGCGGGTAAGTTATGGACATTGCCTACATCTGACTTTGACTACATGAACTTTGACCTGGGACTTTTACAAGTGGTTGCAGAAATCTGTCACATGTTGTTGTTAAACATATCCTAACTACCTTTAATGAAACATTTGGATGACAAAACATTTCTAACAAGTAGCATGGCATCATTGGGCCTGTGTATCAATGAGCAGAGACCGAAAAGCCTCTTGACGCTACCAACCAATCAGAGCACCAGTAGGTCTGACCTAGAGGTGGGCTGCTGGGCTAGGTAGCTAGGACTATCGTACAACTTACCTGGCTTCCAGTTTAATTTAATACACAGACGCGACGCATCACATGATTAAATAGCCAACAATTATCCTTTGCGCACAAAGCTAACCGCTGTCTAGTTTGTTTAGGTGGCATGGATGGGATTCCGAACATTCCAAATTAACGGCAGCCATCTTGGTTGTTCATAAAAAAAAGTGTATACGCTCTAAGTACACTAAAAATCACTGAACTCCCCAATAAGTTTCCTTCTCCTTTCAGGTTCAAGGACTTCAGCAGCTATAGGAGGGATCACAGCTGTTCTTCTGGCTATCATACTCCTCACTGTCTTTCTATGGATAAGGTGAGATATTGTTTGTCAGTATAATCATGTTCCTAAATGCATCTAAAATAATTAGTTAATTTGTTCAATCACTCATCCTCTAATCCAGAAGAAAGAAGTCCTTCCCACAACACTGTATGGGTGGAAGGAGATCTGACAACAGCGCACAGGTGAGAAAAGAACATTTCAAGTATTCTTGTACAAATTTACAGATTGTTAAATGTTTTCCCTGAACTTCATCTCCACTGGAGGTTTTATCCAGATACAAAACAATACTGGATTTAATCCGATTTCAACCCATTCCAAAGATTTGATCCAAACGTATTCTGATGAGATTACTAGAGATAGACCAATATGGTTTTTTCAGGGCCGATACCGATTATTAGTGGTCAAGGAGGCCGATAACCGATATTTAGAGCCGATATTCATTTGCAATAAAAGTGAAAATATTGGCGTCAGAATTTTGAATAATACAAACTCCAACACTTAACTTTGTTTAAATGCCTTTAAGCATATGTTTATTAAACAGACAAACAAAAAGCGCAGGGAGTTCCCAGGGTCAGCAGCATCTCTTATAAAGTTAACTGTAAATTTAAATAAATAAATAAATAACTTCCTGAAGTTTTATAAAGTAAATAAAACAAAGTTTTTAAAATTTGCAAAGAAATGAACTTTTTCTCCTCTCCGCCGTGTGTGTGAGCACTCTGCATGCACAGCTTTCACTGCTGATTGGCTGTTACCCGTGCCATGGCTCTGCGTGTAACCAATCAGTGCTGTGGGTGGGACAATGCTGGACACAGAGTAGTGACTGCAGACAGAGAGGCGCGGCTGCATCAGAGCCAAAATAACAACAAAAATCTGAAATCTGAACATCCCCTTTGCTGATTACAACCGATATTAAAAAGGTATTTTACTGTAAGGTCGTCTGAGCAACGGGGTAATGAAATGGTGGTGATGAAGAGTTCTGATTACCTGTCAGCCCAACCAAGGTCCAGTGCATGACAACCTGTCAGCCGCAGCACGGACACATCCAGCAGAACAGCAGGATGACCTTCACTACGCCACCATCCACTTCTTTCAGAGCCAGGCAGATGCTCTCTACTCCAACATCAGGCCAGCTCGGTCCCACCGTCAAACACTAAAAGAGGATGAAGAGGAGGATGTTGAATATGCTGTTGTCAAAATTAACGACGCCAGTAGACTTCCAGGGTGAGCAACTTCAAATGCAAATTTAAAATCGCTAAAGCCTATGGTACTAGAAATACACATTGGGTTTGAAACATGCTTTATTTTTCTCTGAACAGAACAAGACGTGAGGAAGATGGAGAGGATTCATTTGCACTGTACAGCACGGTCAATCACATTAGAGCACAAGCACTTTAAAGCAGGTAGGGCTGTCATTGGGCGAGAGGCGGGATACCAGGGCTGACACATAGAGACAGACAGCTCACAACTACACCTACGGGCAATTTAGAGTCACCAATTATCCTAACAAGCATGTCTTTGGACTGTGGGATGAAGAACCCACGCATGCACGAGCAGAACATGCAAACTCCACACAGAAAGCCCCACTTCCTCCAAACCGGGACTTGAACTCTCAACCTTCTAGCTGTGAGACGATGGCACTAACCACTGCACCGTCGTACAGCCGATCAAGAAAACAATCAAAACAAATGTATATGTTAGCTATGGAATTATTTTTGTTTTTGAGAAGTTAGTTGAACCCTATCACAAATAAATCATATACCAAGTCCCATCTTATAATTTTATGTACTCAATGCTGACTTACAAAGATTGTCACCGGAAAGATGTTTTCGCATTCTTCTTCTAGAGGACAAAGCTTGAATTTTTACTTCTTACAAATCTGTTTCTTACCAATTTGGGCAAAGGTAAGACCCGTTAATAACAAGCAAATCACAGGAAAACGGATTCTCTTTCTGTAACAAGTTGTTTATCTCTTACCGCGCAGCACGTTCACCGGTGTGCCCAGATGCGATATCGTCTCAGACTGTAGCCGATTGGATCTGAGATTGGTGCACAACAGACTTTTTTCCCGCATTTTAATAATGCAGTAGAAATGTGTGTCTTCATTGTTTCAAAAAGACAAAACAGAACCAGCTGAGTTTGTCAGACAGCAGCTCCAGTGTTGCCCTGTATCTACAGGATATGTAAGTAGGCAATTGCTTTCTAACACATTAGCCACGTTAGCTTTAGCGTTATGCGGTTATAATGTTTCACAATGCTTGTAGCTTGTTGTTGAGTTAGCCTACACAGAAGCCGAACACAAGCTTTTACAGCTCTGTTTTAGAGACATGAGAATATTTGCAGAAGTAGAATGTATTATTTCGGTTGAGGTAATTACAGCCTGCTATAAATATAAATCAGACATCGAGCTTCAGATATGTCTCTGGAGGATTCGGTCAGATAAAAGTCTGATTACTGAGAAACAGCTGACGAAATAGAAACTGAGAAGTGAAAAGGGGAAAACTTGTGATTTACAACAAATGACTGTATATATAGATGGACTCCTCCTCCTCACGTTGGTCAAAAATGAAGCCAAACCCCCCCAGAGAACACAAGAAGCTGTTCTGCTGCAGACTGAGCTCCTCTGAGGAATCTTTGCCGTTTTTTCAGCAAGTCAAATGTGTATTTTTGGTAGCATGAGGTGCGATACATCAATACGGCGACTCACGCACAGACTCTGCCTCCAAATGTACTATTTGTAATCTTTGTGCATTTGCGTGTATTTTGGCTTCTTTTTTCTTACAGCAAGAGGAGGGGGAGACAAGTCGTCCATCTTTATAAACAGTCATTGATTGTGTCCAAGATCTGCTGAAAATACCAGCTAATTTATATACAACTCTTTCACAGTGTATAAAGAGGAAAAACTCTTTATGAGCCAGCGTGCATCGCATGTGCAAAGTACTATTACAATTTCTGTGAGACCAGGTTGGTGCAAACGAACCCTTGCCTTACCCTGGGACCATGATTAAACGTGCATCTCTTCCTGTGTCAGAGAGACATCTCTGTCAACATGGAGCTCTGTCAGTTTGCACCCGCAGACACACCAAGTTACTTCTCCTCTGCATCAGCTGCTGATTTCACACATTTCTTTGGCTACATTTTCACACATTTGATCTTTGTGTTACTTTTGTTCTTAATCTGCAATGACTGTGACCTGATACAGTATGTAGTTAGTTACAGTAAATCTACTTGATATATATTGCATATTGATGATGTAACAAGGAAGGAAGTCGGACAATTTTAACAGCTCGACTTCTGCCTTCTGATGACCACAAAGGAGCATTTTCTGTGAAGAGAACATCCTCTCCCTGTTGTAAGTAGAATTATCCATTGATATGACTGATATGTATTTGCAAAGGTTCTTTACCGTCCCTGCTGATGTGTTTTATTCTCTCTGAAGTCACACAGGGATGAGAGGAGCAGCTATGAGTTTAAAAGCAGCAGCAGCAAGTGGGTTGGTTATCGTCCTTCTCGTTGTGCCAGGTACTGTACATCCTCATTTACATTGTAAGACATTTATTAAGCTTATTCAGAACAGGCTTCATATGTTTTTAAACATTTTATAAAAGAACAGACTTCCTAAATGTGCACTTTTCTGGATTTAATGTGAGATATGACGTTAAATGATACAAACCATTTAAAGCATATTCACTTGTGTATTTACAGATTGTTCTGTATCCTCATGTTTCAAAGTCTTTGGATGTGTTTCATGTTTTCACACATGAAACATCTGTTTGCATCATGTTACATGAACTTTTGGGAGGTTTGGAGTATTGCACATGACGAGTAGTTCTCTAAGGCTGGAGCTGTCAGTGGTACATCTGAAGGATTCAGTAACTTAAGAGTTAAGCTACTGAAGTCTGTATTTCCTTAATGAGAGAACAAGATAAGGTCTATCAAAAAGGGGAACCAAACTTTGCCAATCATCAAGTTACTTACTGACGTCTGTGTGATGTTTCCATCCTCTGTGCGGTTAACAGTTATCTGTCTCAGTAAAGCTCACATTAGCAGCCTGGTGTCTTTACGTGCTCATCACTAATCACATGGTTGTCCATAGTTAACTCGTGATTAATCGCAAATTAATGGCACATTTTTTACCTGTTGTAAATGTACCTTAAAGAGATATTTTTTAAAGTTTTTAATCCTCTTATCAACATGGGAATGGACAAATATGCTTCCTTTATGCAAATGTATTGTATGTGTTTATTGTTGCAACATTTCAAACAATGACAAAAACTGTCCAGAATATTCTACAGAATAACCTCTGCACGCTCAGAAAATATGCTGAAAGCATCACCTGGCAATCATCGCATATATCAATGATTTCTGTGAGAAGCACATCACATGTAGACTCAGTCTGGATTACCCTCTTTCTAGATGCTTATTTCTTCACCTTAATTCACGTTTTAATTCACAAACTACTTTCATCCGATCACTTTGCTTTGCTTCAGTCCCAACACACCTGCACCTCTGCTCGCTGCACAGCTTCTGGCCCCGCCCCCCTCTTCCTGTCTGTCTGCTGTGTTGACTGTCTTCATCAGCAGTCTGTTTAATTAAGTCACAAGTTAAATATTTTTTTAAGTTAAATACAAATAACTTTTATCTTGTCCAGAGAACCATCTAGCAGGGCTTTGAGGCTGAATTTGCCAAGTTTAAAAGTTTGTTTCTGCATACTATCCACAACATTGCGGCTGCATCGCTTCCTGATTTCTCCATCTACGGGGCGGGCGGAGGGTCATAATAATAGAACGCGCATGTGTTAATCGCGCGTTAAAATAATTAGTGGCGTTAAAGGGAATGTGCATTAACTTTGACAGCCCACAAGACCTCCCAATAAACTGCATTTACACACAGTTCCAGAACATTCCTGATCTGTCAGTCAACACTTTGTCTTTGGACTTCTCTATGTCTGTGTTTACTGTGGCTTGATACAGAAATAAGATCATGAAGCCATAAAACCCTGTAGAAAAGCATCACTTTCCTCAGACATGTTGATTTATAAGCTTGCAGGGAAAAGATTTACAGCCAAGTAGTTTTGGGAAATGTATTTAAGTCATGGAGCCGGTTTCTTTATTGAAACACCTGTACAGGTAATTGTCGAGTGTTTCGTCTGTTGTGATGATCTTAATGTTATTTCTGATGTGCTCTGTGTTACAGTGGTACAGGGAGAGACTGACTGGAGAGTGACTTATTCTTCCACTCAGATCTGTGCTTTAAAAGGATCAACAGTGGACATACCCTGCACCTACACATACCCATCCACAATAGATAACAGAAATACTCGAGTTCAAAGCAGACTGTGGTTTGCTAAAGAGTATTATTATGAACCTGTGGATGTGAGAACAGACTCAGACTACACAGGTCGTGTTCAGTATCTTTTTCATGAGAACGACTGCACTCTGAGAATCACAGACCTGAGAGAGAGCGACTCAGCTGAGTACAAGTTCAGATTCACAACAAACCAACCAGGTGGAAGTGTTACTGGTTCACCTGGAGTCACTTTGTTTGTCACAGGTAACAGTTTCACCAGAATATCTGGGGGGGTTTTTTAAACACTGCTTTTTATCTTTGTGGGTTTTTTGTATCTGTGAACTTTATTGGTTTATATTGAAATAACATTTCAGTTCTTTCTTCTCATGTTCAGACCTGCAGGTGCAGGTGGGATTATCATCATCATCGACCCACGCAGACCTGAGGTGTCACAGCAGCAGTTACCCCTCATTTGTCTGGTTCAATAATGGAGTGAAAATGAATGAAAAGAGATCTTCTCTTCGAGTCTCTGTTAATAATAAAAACAGATATTCCTGCGCTGTTAAAGGACGTGAGGGATGCCGCTCTCCTGCAGTGTGTGAGTCTTATCCACAGTGTCACTAACACAACTTATACTCTGCTGTGTTACTGTGCAGCTGATAACAAGCTGGGGAGGAGGAGGAGGTCTCAGTGCCTCATTATTAATGTGAAATAGAACCGCTTGTTTAATGGAGAACATTTTCTAGAACATGTGAAAGAAAAGCCTTCACAAACATGCACGCTCTGTTCAGCTCTTCACCACATTTTAAAGTTAAAGGGCGAGTGTGTAAAATGTATGGAGGACTATTGGTACAAATAGAGAACAGAATTCACAAGTATGTTTTTACACGTATAATCAATTAAAAGTTCTCGTGAGTTTAGAATGAGCTCTTTGTATCTACCGATGGAGTGGGTCCTCTTCCACCGTGTCCACTAAGTTGCAATGCAAGAGAGAATCTGAACCCAGAACTGATAGGTGGAGGCCTGGAAGGAAGGGAAGAGAAGATAATAGCCTTAGCCTTTTGGGTCCTGAACCAGAAAGATAAACCACAGCTGTCAAAAAAAAACGTTGAAATTGGCTCCATCTAATATACTTTTCTGTATGTCTGATATGTTTATAATATCACTCATTGTGTAATTAAATTATAGTATTGACAATTTAAGCATATAAATGTCCATTTGGCATTAAAACACAGATGTTTTCTCCTCCAGATGCTCCAAAGGATTCTTCTGTGTCTGTGAGTCCCCCTGGTCAAATTATTGAGAACAGGTCAGTGACTCTGACCTGTAGCAGTGAAGCTAGCCCAGCAGCTGAATACACCTGGTACAAGGAACGTGGTTATCAAGCTCTCAGTAAAGACGCACAGCTTGTCTTCAGCTCCATCCAGGCCTCTGACTCTGGAAAGTATTACTGTGCAGCTGCCAACAGGCTGGGGACGAGGACATCTGTATCCACCAGCATTGATGTAAAATGTGAGTGAAACGTCCCTTAAAAAAAGAAACATTCAGGTTTGTCAGTCAGGCTGACTTTGCTGATTAAACTTTTTTCTGTGGTTTTAGTTTTTGTTGGCGCCCAGATTTACTCCACTGTTCAGGGTTTTTACATCATCAGAAATCTAGTCAAAAAACAATCTAGTGTCAATCTAGTGTCTCTCTGTGTTTACAGCAGTTTGTCAGTGACACACTCTCTAACTATACAGCAAATTATCCATCAAATATGATCAATTAAGCTGAAATAAATTGAGAGTTGGGGTCATCATTAACGAACACAGTGTGTGAACAGCTGTCTTGTTTAATGCAAGTATGAAAAAGTACAGTACAGTAGCCCTCTTGTGAGAAGGGCCCTCCAAAGTATAAGTCATGAACTGCAGTTAGTGTGGGTAAGGGCCCATCATTTTGTGCAAAGCCCCTGCAGACAAACCAAACACTGGCTCAGGATAGGGCCTTTTGTGATTTTCATGACCTTCGTAGGTTCTCCTTCAAGCTTGGAACAAGAGGATGAGGGGAGCATGAAGGGAGCGGTTGTTAGTTAGTCATGAGATACCACTAAATCCTCCACACTGGTCCTTTAAGTTTATGTATTTTCCTATCTCCTCCAGATGCTCCAAAGGTTTTGACTGTGTCTCTAAGTCCCACTGGTGAAATCAGTGAGAACAGGTACGTGACTCTGACCTGTAGCAGTGATGCTAAGCCAGCAGCTACTTACACCTGGCACAGGAAGAATGGAAAACTAGGACATCAACCTCCCAGCACAGGGCCACACCTTTACTTCTGGTCCATCACAGCCTCAGACTCTGGAGAGTATTACTGTGCAGCTCAGAACGAGCTGGGGAGAAGTGAATCTGGATCTGTTTCCATTGATGTGAAATGTGAGTGAACAGATTATTATGCCGACACTGGAGGTACAAATCATCTATTGTCACAATATTATACCCTTTTATAGTAAAATAGAAGTTTATGGCACACAGCGCTATGTGTTCCTATTCATGTTCATGGAAAATGGCTCTATCTAATACACCTCTCTATATGTCTGCTGTATCTATTTGATCAGTTATTGGATGTAAATATTAACAATTAAAGCATACAAGTGCCCACATGGAATTTAAATGCAGATGTTTTCTCCTCCAGATGCTCCAAAGGTTCCTACTTTGTCAGTAAGTCCCACTGGGGAGATAGTGGAGGGCAGTTCAGTGACTCTGACCTGTAGCAGTGAAGCTAGCCCAGCAGCTAAATACACCTGGTACAAGGAAGGTGGCCGTCAACCTCTCAGTAAAGACGCACAGCTTGTCTTCAGCTCCATCCAGGCCTCTGACTCTGGAAAGTACAAGTGTGCAGCTGCCAACAGGCTGGGGACGAGGACATCTGGAGACACCAACATTGATGTGACATGTGAGTGAAACGACCCTTTTTCTGTAGTTTCAGTTTTTGTTGGCGCCCAGATTTACGACACTGTTCAGGGTTTTTACATCATCAGAAATCTGTCATTTTATTTTACTCTATCTCTTTCAAAGCATTCAAGCTTCCCTCTGTGTTAGTGAGTCACTCTGGTGAGACAGTGGATGGTCGTGGAGCGTGCAGCTGGTGAAGATTCTTCACTGCTAAGTTAATCTGTGGTTAACCTACAAAGTGTTCACATTTCAAAGCAGCTACAGTCTGTGAGAATCTGAAATCTGGTCAGAAAATAAAAGATACTAAATCTCATGAAGACATGTGGTTCACTGTGTGTTACTGCATTTTGTTAGTAAAAAGTAACGCACTCTTAACTATACATCAAATTATCCATCATACATAATGAAGCTGAAGTTTAATGACAGTTGGGGACATCATTCACGAACACAGTGTGTGAATGACTGTCATGTTCAATGCAAGTAAGCAAAAGATAAATCTAAACCCAGAACTGACAGGTGGAGGCCTGGATGAAAGATAATGAGATTATAAGCAGCGCTAGTTTTTTTGTATTGCATGCCATTTTTTAAATTAGTTATCTATTACAGACCTCATCTATTGATTTGCTATTGTTATACAGATCTACAGTAGGTGGTTATCTGCTGCTAGCTCTCTCTCCATCATCTGCTGCTGTTGTTCTCCTCTCTTTCTCCATCAAATGCTGCTGTCTGTCTGTCTTTATTACTTAAGCAAATGCTGTCGGATCATCAGAGGAGTATGGCCCGCTAAACCGGAGCCTCTTCGAAAGCGTAGCCCTAGGAGATGCCTATACTGCATATGTTTTATTTTAATATCATCCCCAACAGATGCTCCGAAGGTTGTGGCTGTGTCTGTGAGTCCCTCTGGTGAAATCACAGAGAACAGTTCTGTGGCTCTTACCTGTAGAGGTGATGCTAAGCCTGAAGCTGAATACACCTGGTACAAGAAGAATGGTCGTCAACCTCTCATTAAACAACCACAGCTCGTCTTCAGCTCCATCCAGTCATCTGACTCTGGAGAGTATTACTGTACAGCTAAGAACAAGCACGGGGCAAAGACATCCAAAAACATCTCTATTAATGTTCACTGTGAGTGAAACAGCTAAAATAATAAGCAATATAAAAAAGACACATACCACTAAAGAAATGTATATACTTTGTTTTTTATATGTAATTTTTTTTTTATTTGTTATTTATTTATGCATCATCAGATGGTCCAAAGCTTCCCTCTGTGTCAGTGAGTCCCTCTGCTGAGATAGTGGAGGGCAGTTCAGTGACTCTGACCTGTAGCAGTGATGCTAACCCAGCAGCTAATTACACCTGGTACAAGGAGCATGATGACTCACCAAAAGCTTCAGGACACATTTTTACCTTCAGCGACACAAGGCCTGAACACAGTGGGAATTATTACTGTTACGCCCAAAACAGAAGAGGACGTAGCAACTCCACCGTACATCTGACTGTTGTGGCAGGTAAGTTTCACACAGGCTGCATCATAAGTCTTAAACCTGCATCGGGGTCAGATAAAAATAAAAAATCTCGGTTGAGTAACAAGATGTTGATAGCTGCCCCACATGTGAAGGAGGAAGGACACAGTTGTGCTGTTCAATAACAAGATTGATTGACTTACGCTGTAATCTGCAATCACTATATTTTTTAGTTTGCCTAAATGGTAAGTAACAGCAAGATCTTGTTATGGTTAATACAGGCCCATGCTGATTGTCTTTTTCTTACCCTCAAGTCCTGGGGTCTCATTTATAACTGTTGCATACGCACAAAACGGGGCCTGATAGTGGCGCACACCACTCTCCACGCAAAAGTTGTGAACTATAAAAAAGATTTGAAAAAATAGATGCAAATATTAAATAAAAGTCCACTTAGTATTTGATCAGCACTGTCTCACCTTCACAGTCCCCTCGGAGCGCAGAGGAGAGACCGTCTCCTGAATTAAATTAAATAAAATGTGAAATAGAGCTGTGGTTTTCATTAATACCTTCTTATACAGTGTTTGTATAGACAAGTAGGATTTTTAGTTTTAATGGAGATAACGTGACTTGAATGAACTAATAATCAGGAATGTGGCGTCAGGTGCTCAGTGCGCACCAGAGACTCCGCGGTGTTGCACACTCTGCCTTTGCTCATTTACACGATCCATATGTTCAAGTAGTGAAAATATCCTGGTGGAGGTGACAAGCAAAGTCAAAAACTACAAATAAAGCCAGTGGCTGCCCTTACAAAACACATCATTACATATCCATTTAATCAGTCCCAAAAAACGTGCGGGCCAAGTTAATCATAACCATACCACATCAATTAAAAAGCTTGCGTTTGCACCGATCAATATTTTATTAGATAATATCCCGGAGTGGGGAGACCTCTGATTGAACATTCAGCCATGTGAAGTTATCACTGTGGTTTCTGTAAACCATTTATACGAGAGGAGACACTCGTGCGTAATGCTGCTGATAGGTACACTGGCACTGCTGGTGAACTACCTGAATGCTGTAACAACTTGTTCTTCTGTTTGCAACCCCTGCTGTGTCCATATTGTTTACATGTTCTTTCTGAACTTCACCTCAGTCACCAGTACCTCGATCTGTGTCAGACGGTTCATTTCCTTCATCCTTCTCTCGGTTGTTTCCGTGATTTATCGTCAGTCTCAGCAGCTCCTTAAAGTTCCCTTTTCTGTGGCAGAGGTCCATTTGGCCTTCTAGTACCTGCCTGCTGCTTCAGGAGACCCCTGGGCCCCCCAAGCTTGAAGGCCTCCGTCTGAAGCTCGGCACCCTCCTTCAGCACTGGTGTCCACCAGCAGGTTTCAGGTTGTCACCACCCATTTTACCCTCACTACAGGTTAAGGCAATGAGATTAATCTCACAAAACACCAAAGGCAACCATAGATCTTTGTCCAAAGGTGTTATGGTACAAAGTCCACCTTTGAACCTCCCTATGCTCAAACATGGTGTTTGTTATAGCCAATCCACAACTTGCACAGAAGTCCAATAACAACCACCACTCTGGTTCAGTTTGAAGAAACTCTTCCCAATAACCCTCCTCCATGTTTCTCCACTGTTGCCCACTTGAGTGTGGAGGTCTCCATGTGGAACTAAAGAATTCCAATATGAATCCAGGACGCCATCCAGGGACTCCAACAAGGGTTTCACAGCATCAGGGACGTTTGACATTTGTCTCGGTCATCATTTTGTAATTGGAAGTTGAAGAATATGTTTGTATTATTATATAATGGGGTAACTTTCTGCGTGACCCGAATCAATTGTCAGCCTTTTAATATGATCACTGTTTTTTCAGGAGCGTGGAAACGTATTGCTCCTGCCACAGTCTCTGCTATTTTCCTCGCCATCATATTCATCTGTGTCCTCCTATGGATCATGTGAGCAGTTTTGTTTCACAAAATAATTGATCAACATCCAGATTGTTTCATTTAAGTATTGAGGTGACTACTGTGGTTTAACTTTCTAAATATATCTTACCAGAAAGAGGAAGGCCTCCAAACATCCATCTGAGCCTGGTGAGAGACCAGACAACAGAGAACAGGTGAGGAAGTTCATAAATTCAAAGAAGGAAGTATCTTTTTGTGTCTCGGTTTTCAATTTTCATGCAGCCTATTGCCAATCCTGGTTTGTTTACAACGCACAGAGCTGACATTAAAAAGGATCTTGAACCTGATCTGGACACATATGTTGAATGTGCTGTTTAAATGCCCAGATAATGCTCCCTAGAACTGAATATCACCATATCCAACTTATTGTGGCAAGTGGAGGGTGGAAAAAGGTGTGTGTACCAACAACGCCACCTGGGGAGTTGCACCCCAGGAAATAGTTATAATAATTTTAATATAATAATTTTTGTAAGGTCACGCAAGGTCCAAAATTACCACAGGGCAAGAGACTGTTGTAGAAAATATACAAAAATACTTTATTTTACAAATCAATAAAATTCACAAATTGACAGCTGTTTGCACGTCATGAAAACACTTGGGCCAAGGGAGGGGGAATGGATGGATGAGTGGACGGAGCTGAGGCTTACCACGGCGCCCAGAACCAAAATCAAGGGAGGAGGAGAAACTAAATCAAAACACCCGTGGCACTGCACACACACGCAACTGGGGATCGGTGAGAAAAACCCACCAACAGGGGTTGGGTCGCCGCCTTGGGCCCACAGAGCCTGTCCACAAACAGAGAGGGAAAATGAAAACGGCCTCAGTGATCAACAGCTGACACACACACACACATACACGCACGCACGCGCATACACACACACACACACACACACACACATACACGCACACGCGCGCATACACACACACACACACACACACACACACACACACACACACCCAAACAACAATTAAGTAATAAAAGAAACAGAAACCAAAAAACCAGTACACATAATAAACTACAAACATACAAAATAAATCACATTAACAACCTAATTAATAAATCAATAAAATTTAGTGGCAATTCCGAGTCCAGGCGCCAGCTCAGTGAAGAGCGCAATGGCCACGGGGAGTCAACCGGGCCACACAGCGCCGCACAAACCCAAAGGCTAAAACAGGGAGAGTCCAGAAGAGGCCACAACGGGTCAAAGAGAAGAGAGCAGAGCCAAAACAGCAGTGCCGTCCAGGAAGCTGCAGCAGTGGGTTAAACTACTTCGGCCTCACCGGCACAGCATCACAGAGGACGAGAGGAGGGATACTCCAGGCTGCAGCATAAAATCATTACAATCAGCCGGGAGCGGAGAAACAGATTATAAAAGAAAAGGCGGACAACGCCAACTTACCCGGCCCCACGCCACCACAGTCTGCATCAAGAGAAGACTGTCACCATTACGCATTTCAGCACATTGAATGGGAGAAAGAAGCAACTGTGCGCTTTACCTGTGCGCTGCGGGAGGAAACACGCACCGCAACAGCAGATGCGCCAACAGGCACGACAGCACCAAACCACAGCCACGCCACCCAAGCTCCACCACGGCAGGCCACAGCCACCACCAGGGACCAGCAGATCCGGAAAAGGAGAGAGAGAGGCGCGCCAGGTATGGACACTCTATATAGCGGCGTGGTGCCGCCCATCAATCAGTGCTCCCGATAACACAACACAGCGCCCTGCTGCGAGAGGGGGTACACAGTGCTCCGGCCACATCATCTTAATTATAAATGCTACAATATGAATAAGGCATATGGACTATTACCCATAACAGAGTCGGAATATGATCATATTTGGAATATTGGTGGAAAATTTCAATGCATGTATAAGTATTCATTGACACACCAGGAGCAGGTGGATTTGGGCTGGTGTAGATACTGTGGTGGGTAGTTGAGGAGAGAGGAACAGGTGAGCAAGTTGCTGCAGGAGCAGTTGAAGAAGATCGTTGAGAAAGTGAGGGGAT
This sequence comes from Semicossyphus pulcher, assembly GCF_022749685.1. Lineage (NCBI taxonomy): Eukaryota > Metazoa > Chordata > Actinopteri > Labriformes > Labridae > Semicossyphus > Semicossyphus pulcher. The sequence goes on along the minus strand of NW_027211681.1, from coordinate 25,943,001 downwards.
CTGTTGGACGGATGGACAATTACAAATCCTGGAGAGCTACAGAAATACATGGACCTGAGGGATGAAAGACCTAGCTAGAGACTTGAACAGTGGGTCAGACTGGTTCTACAAAATGTCATCACTGCCTTTAGGGGCCACTCTACCAAAATGGCACTTCTGTCAGTAACGGAATCACTGCGTCTGTCTAAAGCTGCTGGACAGTCCTCAGCTCAATTGCTGCTGGATCTGTCAGTCGCCTTTGACACAGTGAACCACCAAATCCTCCTCTCTACTCTCTCTGAGCTTGGTATCTCAGGATCTGCCCTCCTCTGGTTCATGTCCTACCTCTCAGGGAGATCTTTTAGAGTATCTTGAAAGGAGAAGTGTCCAAAACCCACAGCTTATCCACTGGGGTGCCTCAAGGGTCGGTGCTCGGTCCCCTTGTCTTTTCAATATATACCACCTCATTTGATGCAATCATCCGCTCCCATGGTTTCTCATACCAGTGCTATGTGGACGATATCCAGCTCTTCCTGTCATTTCCACCAGACGACACTACGGTCTCGGCATGGATCTCGTCAGGCCTTGCCGATATCTCTAAATGGATGAAAGAACGCCATCTTCAACTCAAACTATACAAGACTGAGCTCCTTGTCATCCCAGCCAGTCCCTCTATGCAAACACTGATCAATATCCAGCTTGGACAAACTGAACTCATACCCACTAAGTCTGCTCGGCTCCCAGTCTGCGCTCGCATCAAATTCAAATCCTTTTGCTCGCTTACAAAACAGCAACAGAAACGGCTCCTGCCTACCTGAACGCCCTCATCCAGGTCCACACTCCGTCCCACCCACTACGCTTTGCCAATGACAGGCGCCTGGTACTCCCATCACAACAGGGCCCTAAGTCTCAATCTAGAGTCTTCTCCTCAGTCTTCCCCAGATGGTGGAACGAGCTACCAATCTCCAATCGGTCTGCAGAGTCCCTTTGACCTTTAAGAAGAAGCTAAAGACCCAGCTCTTTATGCTGACCGATCTCACTTGAAGCTGTCCGTTGCTTGTGTTGTATTAACTCTCAGATGTACGTCGCTTTGTACAAAAGCGTCTGCTAAATGAAACTGTAACATTGTAGCATAACTATTTATCATCTGCTATTAATGACCAGGAACTGAAACACCAATAAAACCATTGGTTTTAAATACAAATTTCTGGCTCACTTTCCTTTTTTGCTTTGATTAATTCTAACTTCTGTCTTTGTAAGTGACACAAGCCTTAAATACTGTCTTTCAGATTTCCATCTACAGAGCAATCATTGAACCTATTTGTCCACTGTCCACAGATACAAGCACCAGAGCAGGACGGTGATGTTCTATATGCCACTGTCCACTTTTCCAAAAAGCAGGCTGATCCTATCTACTCCAACATCACACACACAAGACGCAAGAAAGAAAAGGGAGAAGAGATGGTTGTGTACTCTGCTGTGAAATTTAACAGTGCCAGTACAGCCCAGAGGTAAACAACGCCTCACATGACATTATATTACTTAAAGATAAGAACTGTAATTCTCATAATTTTGTTTTTAACTTTATTTTGTCCTGTTAACATGCTACATTCAATGTATTTCTCCTTCAGACCCAGCAGGGAGGAAGCTGCAGAGGATCCAGCTGCATTGTACAGTACAGTCATCAAACCCCCCAAAAAGCATGCACCAAGGAACCTCTAGTCTACTTTCATCCATGGAGACCCTTAAAAGAAACCACTTTGAGTATTAAAACACATTCCTCAGGAAACGCTAGTTCAAGAACGCAGGTATACTAATTATGGCAGTATATGCTTTGTGTACGACTTAGCATTTAAGTCAACTGTAACAGATACGTAAAGTGTTTATGAATGATTGTATTAGATTATGAACTAAAGCAAAACCCAGCCATCTTCACACCATCTCCAGGGCTTTGAAGGAGAATCATTTCAATGCTCTAAACTTGTTTTATTTTCTAACTTTTTCATTTCCTCTATTGTCGTTATTTGTACACTCATTTTAAATTGTTTATACTACCGTTACATTCCAAAGTAGCGTTCATTGCTGCTTTCTTTATTCTTACTGCAGTTAATGGGCCTAGTTGTTTTGTATGTATACCTGTCTATGTTGGTAACATTATATTTGTATATATCCTCTGCTTTGCATTTTATATGTTATGTATTTTTTGGGTTTTGCTCTGCAAAGAAAGAAAAGTAACTGGAGAAGAAATAGTTTTGTTCGCTGGTTTATAATGTCTGTGTCAGGGCTTGTTCATTTTTTTCCCTTCATTTTTTGTTCAGTGTCTTGGTGTGCTTAACACAAACTCCTGCTTCCCTCCTGTTACTTGAGCACATTTATAGATTAGACAATAATCTCCTGAACTGTAACTTCCTCACTGATTTCAACCTCTGAATATAGTTAGTTGAAATGGCATTCAAGTAGCCCGTCATCATGGCTGCGTCTGTGCCAAGATAACACAGATACAATTCATTGTCATACTTTTTGAACAGGTTATATAAATTGGCCAATAATATCATTATTAGATGAGCCACTAACACCTTGTCTTTTCTCTTTATAAAGACCGGAGACTACAGGTAAGAGTGCTGGATCTTGGGTGGAAAAAAAGTGACGACTCGGGACTTGACTTGCCTTAACTAAGGACCTGACTTGACTTGGTATAACCTGTGACTAGCCTTGACTTGAAAAAATGACTCGAGACTTGCTTGAGACTTGGACCAAATGACTTGAGACTTACTTGGGACTTGAGCAAAAATGACTTGGTCACATCACTGGTATATAGTATATTAGTATTATAGTATTAGTACCATCTATTTGCATGTTCATTCACCCATCATGCACTGAGCCAAAAGTTAACAAGTGGATGGTCAGTGTTTCCCACAGGATTTTGTGAGACTATGTTGGATGGACTCCGACTACCAGATAAAGGCAGTGTGTTTTCATGTCCGTACCAAACAATTAACGACCATGCTTTTTTTATTCGGATCTGGATGGCATTGTTTTTGGGCCGAGACCTATTTACAGTTTTGACGAGCGCATCTATTTTAAAGACACAGAGGGAGAAAAGAAGTGAGTCAGGGAAAAGTAGACATGGCGTGCTCTAAAATGAGAAAAGTTGACAGCAACAACAGAGATTTTAATCAAGACTGGACAGACTCATATGATGTTCTGTGACTGTGGCCATTATTAAACGTGGACACCGTCTGACTCCGTCACTCTGTCCGTCACTGTTAACAGAGACTCCAGGCTGCAGTTTAGTTCAAACTTCACTGATAAACCTGAGAGTTACACAGAGCTACATCAGGCTTCATCATCAAATGACCAGTTTTCCACTTATGTCTGCACTTCTTTTCTTATGTTTGTGCTCTCTCTCTCTCTCTCTCTCTCCCTCTCGCTCTCTTCAGGTCCGTTAGTGCACAGTATGTTTAAATATTATTTGTTTCATTATTTATTGTCCGTTTTAAAACTCACCATGAAAAAAAGTATAACTGCAATTGCTTTTCAGCAAAACATAAAATAAAATTTGGCTGAAATAAAAGGTAAAGTGAATCCTCTGATTATGGTATAAACTTTATAAGTCATTATAATCCTGCCAGGAGGCAGAGAGAGCAGCTTCAGTGAAGAAGTAAAGCTCTCTCTCTTTCATTTGATTTCTGCATGGACGACATTAGACTACCATGTGAATTATGGCCCTTCAAATCCTGCAAGAATGTGACATTCAGGCTTGAAGTACCAGACATTTATTATTTGAATTAATTTGTTTTCATTTACAAAAATAATGACACTTATATCATAAACTGGGGCATAAAAATAAACCTGAATACAGAAAATAAAGCTTTTGACACTCAGAATTTCCCTGAGGAGACTCTCTCAATAAATAAGGATTGAAAAAGGTGGAGAACAAAGGATGCGGAGGGCCCCATGCCTGTGTTCGCCTTGGGCCCCCATATTGCTAAATCCGCCACTGGCTCGCGGTGCTGCAGCCGCTAATCTCCCCAAACTTTACGTTCTGTCACTGCCTGCATCGATGCATGATCGCCAACTTCACGCTGCATCAATTCCATACCTCTAATAAATGTGTGTGGCCGAAGGGAGGGAGTGAGAAGAGTCGAGAATAGCCAGGCAACGCCACCTGGGGAATTGCAACCCAGGAAATACAATAACCACTCTTACTTTAGAAGAGCACACAGGTTCGTTACACCAATATGTTTAAAGAGGACGAGAGACGGACTTCCACATACAATAAGTTTTATTAATTCAAATAATTGAATAGGTCTAAAAGAACACAAAGATGTCACAAATGCACGGCCTGAATGTCAAAATAACAAAGCACTGTAAATTGTGGTAAAAGCATACACAAATGGCAGGAACAGGGCTAAGGCTTAGCTTGGCGGACAGACTAAAGCAAAGCAACCAACAAAATAAACCCACTACTAACCACCACATGCCACACCAAATTCAGGGAAGTGAGAGGGGAAACACCACCGGGGGGAGTCTGCCGCACGCTACACCCGCTCCTGTCCTGGAAAAGAAGAAAACAAAATTATAATACCACGTGTGATGGGACACTCAGGCAGATGGATTGTACAGTTAAAACAGAATGATACTACACCACACACACTCACACCTAACAGACAAAGAAATAAACCTAATAACTAATTAAATGATAGAGACCAAATACGAATCTATAAGAAAACAAAGTAACACGATAATAACAAAAAGAAACTTAACACCAAAAACTCAGCTGTGAGTGTTACGCCCCGTTGCCGGGGAAAATGATAAAGTAAAAACGGTGAAAAACTACAAGAACACCACACGTTTGCCGCCATTCAGTGTATTTTCTTTTTTAGCCACGTTTCTCTCAACACGCCAAAAAAAAGGCATCAACAATCGATCGCTGTGCAGCACATTCGCCACAGACTTGACCAAGAAAATAGAAGAATACAATTGAGTTTTTAAACATAACTTATGCAAATGCATTCTCATAAAAGGTAAGTAAAAGATTGTAAACAAAAACTGATATAAAATAAACTATTTTATCTATTACTGTTGTTACTGTCTCTGTTGTCGTTTCTGGACCTGCGAGGCAAAAGCAGTTAAACACGGAACAGATGATCAATCATCATTTTAACCTTTTTAGCTCAGAATACATGAAACAATGAATTATTCCATTTTTAATCACTATTCCTAATTAATTATTATGTTACACTTTGAACAACATGAATTACATTGTTTTTAATCAAATCTTGCCATGAATTATTGTTTTTAGCCATAAGCTTGGTCTTTTTATCATGCACAACTTTATAACCATGACACACTCCCCTACAACACAGATGTCGTCCCCGACATCTCAACCAACAGGTGAGTAATGTTTAAAGCATTTACCTATGTCATAATATCATCAGATCAATCATTCTACAGTCTGTATACAATCACTCGGCTTATTCAAAGTCCAGGAGTGTGTTACACATGTGTATCAGCACTCTGCTTGTCCATCAGTCCATTTATGACTGTATAAGGTATGTATATGTGCATGTATGTCAACACTCAGTCCATGAAACAGTCCATCCATGAGTGTGTGTGTATGTAGTTGCATCAATACTCAGTTTGTGAAAGAGTCCATCCACGAATGTATGATATGTGTATGTAAGTGCATCAACACTCAGTGTCCAACAGTCCATCAAAGAGTGTATAATGTAGAGGTGTAAGTGTATCAACACTCAGTGTCCAACAGTCCAGCAATGAGTGTATGATATGTGTATGGTGTGTGTGTAAGTGAGTCTTCTTCTTTCAGTAGCCAGGTGCAACAACAGGCTGATAATTCCAGTGCTGTACTGGAGCTGTCCATGTACTTGCTGCTTGCATGGCTCCATAGGATGCTGGAGGATAGTAGTGCATCATGTAATCTGGGAGTCCGGTGCCACAGCAACTGGGATGGCCGAGCTGATCATATGTGAAGACTCTTGGAGGCCGTCTCTCTCTTACTGGTCGCTGGTACTGTTGTTCATCCACACTGTGATCTTCACTTTGAACAGGTGACTCTGCTGCTGGCATTCTCTCCTCCAGTGAAATCTCCTCTTGAACTGACATGTCCTCTTCTGACAGTGGATCTCTTGTGTCCTGCTCCAGCTGGTGCATGTCCTGATGCTCAGGCTCAACATCCTCCACGAGCTGTGTGACACCTTCATCAGCATCCTCTCTGTCTGTGTGGACTTGGGGCTGTGGCACAGGCTGATGTCTGAGTAGATAGTACCCATAGTCGTCATCATCACTATCATCATCGTTTGTCTCTTGGTCTGTTTGATCTTTGCCTCGATGAGTCTGAGCTGTGATTTGTCTTTTCACTTTAGCTGGTTTCAGCTGAATTTCTAGTGGTAAATGGTCACATGGCAACAGGAGGTTACGGTGCAGGATCCTACATCCTCTCGCTTTGCCTTGCTCAGGTATCACTTCATATATGGGCATGTCTTTTCCCACCTGACGAATTACTTTGTGGATGCAATCTTCCCAGTGATTCCTGAGCTTTCCTGTCCCTCCTCTAGGTGTCATATTCCTGATGAGAACACGGTCGCCCTCATGCAAAACAGAACTCCTGACTTTGTTATCATGATTCCTCTTGCTCCTTTCAGCACATTTCTTTGCATTTGCTGTTGTGATCTCATAAGCCTCTTGCATCTGTTGTTTCCACTTTTTCATGTACTCTCGATGATCAGCAGTTCCAGTCTCAGGGGTCAAACCAAATAACAAGTCAACAAGTAACCTTGGTGATCTGCCAAACAGAAGGTAAAAAGGGGAAAAACCTGTGACTTCACATCTGGTACTGTTATATGCGTAGATGAGCTTAGGCAATGACTCTCTCTAATCTGACTTTTGTTTCTCTGTGAGCGTTCTTAGCATTTGTAGCAGTGTTCTGTTTAGCCGTTCCACTTGCCCGTTGCCTTGTGGGTGATACGGCGTGGTTCGAGAGCCCATCACTCCACAATTTTTCTTCAGCTGTGCAAACAATTGATTCTCGAATTCACCTCCCTGGTCGTGGTGAATTCTCAGAGGGAATCCAAACTTCAGTGCATAATCATTAAATATTTTATCAGCAACAGTCTTGGTAGATTTCGATGTTGTGGGGTAGGCTTGTGCAAAGCGCGTGTAATGATCTACTATTAACAATATGTATTCATATCCACCTCGGCACTTATCCAGATGTAGGAAGTCAATGGATACAAGCTTGAATGGCTGAGTGGTGACAATCGGTACGAGTGGAGCTCTGGCTTCTCTACAGGGCTTTTTCTGTTTCAGGCATGTACAGCTTTGTGTGACGTAGTGCTCTATCTCTCGCTGCATGTGTGGCCAGAAGAAGCGATCCCTGATGAGCGATGTTGTGCGTTCCACGCCTTGATGTCCCATCTCATTGTGGAGCTGTTTCAACACTGTTACTTTGTATCTTTCAGGCAGAACAAGCTTAGTTCTGGTTGCAGTCTTTCTTTGAAGTATCCCGTCTCCATCAAAGGTAAGTTTCTCCCAGTCACGCAGCAAACATTTGGTCTGTACATTGAATGACTTTAACTGCTGTCTTGTCGGCTTTTCTTTTGATTGTTTACAGGCAATGACTGGACCAATGGTTGGATCATCTCTCTGAGCTCGACAGATATCTGCTCTTGAAAACGGTGTAGGTGTGTCTCCACCCATTTCTGTACACTCACAAGACATCATGGACCACACTGTGTGTGAGACATCACTTTCAACAGCTTGTACTGTGGCTTGCACTGAAGGGGATGACATTTCCTCTGTGCATTCCTGCATCATCGCCTCTATGTCACAGGGCATTCTTGAAAGACCATCAGCATCACAATTTTCTTTGCCTGGACGATACTTAATAACTAGGTCAAAGTCAGCTAATTCGGCAACCCACCTATGCCCTGTTGCATTTAATTTGGCTGTTGACAACACATAGGTCAGTGGGTTGTTGTCGGTATACACAGTACAGGAGGAGCCAATTAAATAGTCCCTGAATCGCTCGGTAACAGACCACTTCAAAGCTAAGAATTCAAGTTTCCCTGAATGAAGATGATAGTTCTTTTCTGCTTTGGTCAAGGTGCGTGATGCGTAGGCTATTACACGTAGCTTACTCTCCTGTTCTTGATATAACACAGCACCTAACCCTTGGTGTGAAGCGTCTGTGTGCAAGATGAACGATTTGTTGAAGTCTGGGAATCCAAGAATCGGTGGCTCAACCAAACAGTCAATCAGTCTCTCCAGTATTTGTTGATGTTCATCAGTCCATGTGATCGGCTTGTGTGAAGGTGCCCCTTTAAACTTTCCTTTCACTTTTCTTGTCCGTGTGTTACTGTCCTTGTGTTTGTCGGGTTTGGAATCTGATTCTGTCAGAGCATAAAGTGGGCCGGCGATGCGGGAAAAGTCTCTTATGTACTGCCGGTAGTAGCTCAGGAGTCCCATGACTGCTCTCACTTCTCCCACAGTCTGCGGTCTCTTCTCCTTTAAAGCTCTCACTGCTACAGTATCAGCAGGGTCCATTTTACTGCCATCCGCAGACACGATGCGCCCCAAGTAGCGGACCTCACGTCTGAACACTTCACACTTCCTAGGTTTCAACTTTATGCCATGCTGACGTAGCCGCTGTAGCACTGTCCTCACATGTTCGACGTATTCCTCAAAGGTTCTGCTGAAAACCAGTGTGTCATCTAAATAAGGGATACAGATGTCATCTCTCAGTCCTTCCAAACAATTCTCCATGCAGCGCTGGAAGGCAGCTGGGGCGTTCATAAGACCGAAGGGAATCCTGATCCACTCATAGAGACCCCATGGTGTCACAAAAGCGGTCAGAGGTCTGCTCTCCCTCGTCATAAATCCCTGATGGTACGCCTTCCCTTGGTCTAGGAGAGAGAACCATGAGTTGCCTCCTAGCCCATCCATTATGTCTTGCACTCTGGGTATAGGCTGACGGTCAGGGAGCGTCTTCCTGTTCACCTCACGGTAGTCAATGCACAGTCGTAGACTGCCGTCTTTTTTTCGGACACACGACTGGTGAAGCATAAGGGGAGTTAGATATCTCTACCCAGTCCTGAGCGATGAGGTCACTCAGGTAGTCCTTCATTTCCTGATACAGTGGCTTAGGCACAGAGAGATATGTTTTTGCTACAGGCTCAGTGTCTTTCAGTGATATGTGAAGTTGCAATCTTTCTATGCGGCCAATATCATCATCTGTCCTTGAAAAGGAGGCAGACTCCTCTCTTAACATATGGCGAACTGTCTCCTGTTCTGGCTCGCTGAGATGACTCCGATTTACAGGTGGGTCCCAAACATTAACATCCGTTTGACCCGCTTTAGCAGTGATGTGATTTGTTGTGACTGACGGTGGTGGGCGAGATCTCTCCAGCACAGAGGTGGGGTAGACTGCCTGGACATGCTGGACAGTCCCAATAACAGTTCTCCCTGCTAACACAATGTCATGATCTGTTGGGTTCTGCACACTTACAGTAATAGAGGGTTTTTTTGTGCCTCTGGTTACCTCTACTGCCATGTCACACAGTTCAAGTCCCTCTGTCCAGCGAGGATTCACATCAGGCTCGAAGATGAGTATTGCATCCTCCTGTGGGGAGTCCATGTGGACGTGACACTCAACTTGGACTGACAGGTGTTTAGGTATGTTGATTCTCTCCCTTTTTGTCTTGACTACATACTCATTTGCTTGCTTAACACTGACTTGCTCAACAACAGCAGTTACATGTTTTACAAAAGTGTCTGTGTAGCCTGGGAATGATGCCCTCACTGTTTTACTCAGATGTTCCCTGTGAGTAGTGTCTGATTGTTTCAATTCACTGTCAATAATGATCTTAATTACATTAGAGCCAATGATTGGTTGAGCAAGTTTTCCACCCTTCATTACAAGCGTGGGAACAATTACTTCTGTCTTGGATGCAGCCCCGGAAGCTAACCTGAAAGCTATCTCAACCCAACCTGTGTATGGCATGCTTTCCCCATTTGCTGCTTTTATATCTAGGCCCGGTGCCACGTCCAAAATGTCAGAAATGTCTCTCAGTCTTGTGTCTGGTAAGTGCACTTCTTTCCATAACTCGTCGATTATTGTCACTTGGGAGCCTGAGTCCCACAGAGCTTGGACCCTTTGACCTTGGATGAGGCAGCTGACCATGTGTTTCTCTCCTACTAATGGGGCTCTCTTAGCCTGTTTTTCTCTTCTTGAGGTAGCGTTAGCAGTCATACATGAGAGAGGTTTGCAATGTTTTTTGTGTTCAGCCCAATTATCAACTTGACATGGCCTAGAGCAATAAAACACATTTTTACAGGATGCACACTGTTTCAGCATTACCCCTTCTCCCTTCTGTCCACAGTGTGCACATTGCTGGGGCCTCGCTGTGTGATTGGTCACTCCCTGTCCCGTGCGAGTGACCTTCCTCCGTTTAAAGGCTCACCTCCAAATTGTCTCTGTCCCCTTGCTCGACATCCAGCAAGGAAATGTTCGCTGCTGCCACACCTGTAGCAGTGTGTACAATAGTCCTCAGCTCCACTCTGTTGACAGCCAAAACATCTCCTCATTCGTCCGCGATTTGGTGGAGGGAAGCTGCGTTGTGGGGCAAATCTTTGCTGGTACTGGGCAGTTCCACCTCGGTGTCTGGGGCCTGCATTGAACCAGTAGCTCTGTGACCAATCCTGCATCTGCTCACCTGAGAATTGCTGTCCTGATGTGCCATCCGCGCCCCCTGCTGGTGGTTGTGGTCTGGGTGCGTGCTGGGGCTGTAGCATGGACTCCCTGATTTGAGACACTTCCACTTTCAGGTCTTTCAACAGAGCTATCTCAGATTTAATCTCCTCAAGCTGGGAGAGAACGACAGGGGAAACTTTAGGATTTTGGTGAGTAGCTGGTTTTTCATTCTTTTCAGCAGGAACATCACTTGACTGTGCTGAGTGAACAGAAACAGGTTTCTGTTGCCCGGCCATTTTCTTTTTCATCTGTCTCTCTGTTTCATAGGCACATGCAGTGTTCATTCTCTCAAGCAACAGTTGGTCAGAGATGTCAGCTTGCTCCAAATAAGGCTGAAGATCACGCTTGATGTTGTCGTTCTGAAGTCCAGTTAACACAGTGTGAAGAAACATTCTTTCCACTAGCCCAGGATCATACTGAAGACCCGACTCAGATTCCTGTGAGGCAAACAAGATCTTTTGTCTCAGGTCGAGAGTGCGGATGAGGAAGTTCTGGGGGGTTTCTTTAAATCCTTGCACCTCAGAAGTCAACCGAGTGTAGAGATCGGTTGAACTTTTCTCTTGATAATGTGAACGGAGGATTCGTCTCAATGTTGGTAAAGTCAAGTTAATTTTGCCCTCCAAATAGCTGCGAAGCTGCATACCAGGCGCTATGGCTCTAATCACTGAATCCACAATCTCTAGCTCTGGAAACCCCTTGCTTAGACCATGTTCAATTTGCCTTGCTAAGCTTGAAAAAGTCAGTTTGTCTTTTTGACCAGGCTCACCAATTTGTCCAGCAATTTTAAAGTCTTTGTGCCAGTGATGAGGTGGAGGGTTGTGGGCTGTGTTCTGTGTTACCTGTCTGTTGTAACCGTTGCTTTCGGTGTCTCTTTCGTTCTGTGTGCTTGCTAGCCGGAGCTGCAACACTTAAATTTCCTTCAATAATTTTTCCTCCTCTTCATCTTGTTTTTTCTGCTGCTCCTCCGCTTGTTTTGTTACGCTAGCATTGCACACAGCCTGTAGCTCGTAGATTTTGTCTTGAAGATGGAGTAAGTCAGCCATACCTTGATCCTCAAGGTCCTCTAGCTCTTCTCTCTGGATGTAGCTTGAAATTAGCGTGATGAGGGCCGTGCGTCCTTTGCCGCTAACATGCTCGAACTCCGCTCCGCCGAGGATTAAATAGTCACACAGCTCCACTAAACTTTCTCTGGGCAGCAAACACAGTTCTCTTATAACTCCGAGTTGTAGTTTCTCTATCTCTGTCGACGCCATCCTGCAGAATGTGGGCGCTAACGGCGAGGTGGTACCGATTAATCTTCTTAGCAGTTAGCTCTCCTGGTATGTAGCAATACCTCAGATTACTTGTAGCCGAAGACGGTCGGGTTCCCACGGCGGCCGACTCCTCACTTGCTCCGATGGTCCGGGTTGTTTAATAAAAAAAAAGGGATGTGTGACGGCTGGGGACACCTCTCGTCGATGTTAAACCACGCTGCACACAATCCCAGCGGTGCCTCCAAATGTTACGCCCCGTTGCCGGGGAAAATGATAAAGTAAATAGGGTAAAAAACTACAAGAACACCACACGTTTGCCGCCATTCAGTGTATTTTCTTTTTTAGCCACGTTTCTCTCAACACGCCAAAAAAAAGGCATCAACAATCGATCGCTGTGCAGCACATTCGCCACAGACTTGACAAAGAAAATAGAATACAATTGAGTTTTTAAACATAACTTATGCAAATGCATTCTCATAAAAGGTAAGTAAAAGATTGTAAACAAAAACTGATATAAAATAAACTATTTTATCTACTACTGTTGTTACTGTCTCTGTTGTCGTTTCTGGACCTGCGAGGCAAAAGCAGTTGAACACGGAACAGATGATCAATCATCATTTTAACCTTTTTAGCTCAGAATACATGAAACAATGAATTATTATTACTTTTTAACAACGGTTTAACCCTTTTAGCTCAGAATACATGAAACAATGAATTATTCCATTTTTAATCACTATTCCTAATGAATTATTATGTTACACTTTGAACAACATGAATTACATTGTTTTTAATCAAATCTTGCCATGAATTATTGTTTTTAGCCATAAGCTTGGTCTTTTTATCATGCACAACTTTATAACCATGACATGAGCAGGGACCAGGAATAATATTCCCTTTAAATAAGCACACGAACACAACAGCTGAATATTAAACTAAATAAACCACAAAAGAAAATATTTAACCCAAACGAATAAACCCAAATAAACGAAGACAGAAAGGAATTAATCAAATCAATAAGAGTTGTGGTGGGATGGAAAACCCGGAGCTGCGTGGGCACACGGCAGAATTACTGTGTCCCTTTAATCCACATGTAGACCACGCAGCAGCAGAAGAAGACGGCGGAGACGAAGCGACCGCACCAGGGCTGGGGGGCCGTGGACAGCCGTCCTTCACGATGCCCAGCTGGTAGTCCGCGTCACCGAGCCGTGGCAGCGCAGCCCCACACAGAGCGCAGGGGGAAGAGGAGAGACAAACTGTGGCCTCAGCAGCTACAGCAGGACAGAGAGCAGGACGAATTCAACACGAGGACAATAAGCCAGCAGACGTCGGTAACAAAAGAGCCAGCTTACCCGAGCGAAGAGAGCTTAACCCCTGGCCCAAAACACCTTCACGGTTTTCCTGGTGAGGGCAGAGAGCAGACTCCACACTCCTCAACCTCCTCACAAAACGGCACCAATCAACACGGCCGACAACGCTGTGGAGCCACAAAATCACCGCAGCTGTAACACCATGATGCACAATAAAATCAGTCTATAAGTATAGCAACACTCGCCTACCGTACAAATCCCGCTCGGGGCAAACAACCGGAGCACGCCAGCAAGCCCTCTCTCAGTGAACGCCAGGCAATAGTGTGCGCACCCGCGAAAGCGCGACTAATGACAGGTGGCACCGCTGCGCAATCAGGCACAGGTGGTATTGATTGAGTGGAGGTGGAGCAGCACTCAACCTGCCACATGTGCATCGGTGCAAAAACATCATGTTTTGTTGTCTCCTGTCACTGTACCTCTGAATAGGGATTTAACGTAAGTAAAACTTTCCTTCACACCATGATGTTAAACTTTACGCCAGTCCGCGGATCACCTGCGTGCTGAACCGTGCGATCCCACCGCTAGATGGTAAGTGGGTTTTATTTATTTACTTTTTTCCCACATTGTTAATAAGGAAGTAGAAATGTCCATCTTCATTGTTTAAAAAAAGACGAAACAAACAGCCGACTTTGTCAGATAGCCACTCCACTGTTTCCTCGTATACAGGATGTGCAAGTTTCACTTTTAATGACTTCTAACACCTTAGCCACGTTAGCTTTAGCCTTATTAGGTTATAATGTTTCACAATGCTTTTAGCTAGTTGAGTTTGCCTGCAGAGAAGCCAAACACAAGCTTTTTCAGTTCTACTGTTGAGAGATGAGACATCGAGCTTCAGATATGTCCCTGAAGGATTAGGTCAGATAAAACTTTGATTATTGGGAAGATGCTGAAGAAAGAGAAACTGAGAAGTGAAAAGGGGGAAACAACAACAAATGACTGTATATATAGATGGACTCCACCTCCTCACGTTGTACAAAAATGAAGCCAAAACCCCCCAGAGAACACAAGAAGCTGTTCTGCTGCAGACTGAGCTCCTCTGAGGGATCTTTGCCGTTTTTTCTGGTAAGTTAGATGTGTTATTCTGGTAGCATGAGGGGCTGTACTTTGTGTATTTTGGCTTCTTTTTTTCTTTTTTTTACAACAAGAGGAGGGGGAGACAAGTCGTCCATCTTTATAAACAGTCATTGATTGTGTCCAAGATCTGCTGATAATGCCAGGTAATTTATATACAACTCTTTCACAGTGTATAAAGAGGAAAAACTCTTTATGAGCCAGCGTGCATCGCATGTGCAAAGTACTATTACAATTTCTGTGAGACCAGGTTGGTGCAAACGAACCCTTGCCTTACCCTGGGACCATGATTAAACGTGCATCTCTTCCTGTGTCAGAGAGACATCTCTGTCAACATGGAGCTCTGTCAGTTTGCACCCGCAGACACACCAAGTAACTTCTCCTCTGCATCAGCTGCTGATTTCACACATTTCTTTGACTACATTTTCACACATTTGATCTTTGTGTTACTTTTGTTCTTAATCTACTATGACTGTGACCTGATGTAGTTAGTTACAGTATATCTACTTGATATATATATTGCATATTGATGATGTAACAAGGAAGGAAGTCGGACAATTTTAACAGCTCGACTTCTGCCTTCTGATGACCACAAAGGAGCATTTTCTGTGAAGAGAACATCCTCTCCCTGTTGTAAGTAGAATTATTCATTGATATGACTGATATGTATTTGCAAAGGTTCTTTACCGTCCCTGCTGATGTGTTTTATTCTCTCTGAAGTCACACAGGGATGAGAGGAGCAGCTATGAGTTTAAAAGCAGCAGCAGCAAGTGGGTTGGTTATCGTCCTTCTCGTTGTGCCAGGTACTGTACATCCTCATTTACATTGTAAGACATTTATTAAGCTTATTCAGAACAGGCTTCATATGTTTTTAAACATTTTATAAAAGAACAGACTTCCTAAATGTGCACTTTTCTGGATTTAATGTGAGATATGACGTTAAATGATACAAACCATTTAAAGCATATTCACTTGTGTATTTACAGATTGTTCTGTATCCTCATGTTTCAAAGTCTTTAGATGTGTTTCATGTTTTCACACATGAAACATCTGTTTGCATCCTGTTACATGAACTTTTGAGAGGTTTGGAGTATTGCACATGATGAGTAGTTCTCTAAGGCTGGAGCTGTCAGTGGTACATCTGAAGGATTCAGTAACTTAAGAGTTAAGCTACTGAAGTCTGTATTTCCTTAATGAGAGAACAAGATAAGGTCTATCAAAAAGGGGAACCAAACTTTGCCAATCATCAAGTTACTTACTGACGTCTGTGTGATGTTTCCATCCTCTGTGCGGTTAACAGTTATCTGTCTCAGTAAAGCTCACATTAGCAGCCTGGTGTCTTTACGTGCTCATCACTAATCACATGGTTGTCCATAGTTAACTCGTGATTAATCGCAAATTAATGGCACATTTTTTACCTGTTGTAAATGTACCTTAAAGAGATATTGTTTAAAGTTTTTAATCCTCTTATCAACATGGGAATGGACAAATATGCTTCCTTTATGCAAATGTATTGTATGTGTTTATTGTTGCAACATTTCAAACAATGACAAAAACTGTCCAGAATATTCTACAGAATAACCTCTGCACGCTCAGAAAATATGCTGAAAGCATCACCTGGCAATCATCGCATATATCAATGATTTCTGTGAGAAGCACATCACATGTAGACTCAGTCTGGATTACCCTCTTTCTAGATGCTTATTTCTTCACCTTAATTCACGTTTTAATTCACAAACTACTTTCATCCGATCACTTTGCTTTGCTTCAGTCCCAACACACCTGCACCTCTGCTCGCTGCACAGCTTCTGGCCCCGCCCCCCTCTTTCTGTCTGTCTGCTGTGTTGACTGTCTTCATCAGCAGTCTGTTTAATTAAGTCACAAGTTAAATATTTTTTTAAGTTAAATACAAATAACTTTTATCTTGTCCAGAGAACCATCTAGCAGGGCTTTGAGGCTGAATTTGGCAAGTTTAAAAGTTTGTTTCTGCATACTATCCACAACATTGCGGCTGCATCGCTTCCTGATTTCTCCATCTACGGGGCGGGCGGAGGGTCATAATAATAGAACGCGCATGCGTTAATCGCGCGTTAAAACGATTTGTGGCGTTAAAGGGAATGTGCATTAACTTTGACAGCCCACAAGACCTCCCAATAAACTGCATTTACACACAGTTCCAGAACATTCCTGATCTGTCAGTCAACACTTTGTCTTTGGACTTCTCTATGTCTGTGTTTACTGTGGCTTGATACAGAAATAAGATCATGAAGCCATAAAACACTGTAGAAAAGCATCACTTTCCTCAGACATGTTTGATTTATAAGCTTGCAGGGAAAAGATTTACAGCCAAATAGTTTTGGGAAATGTATTTAAGTCATGGAGCCGGTTTCTTTATTGAAACACCTGTACAGGTAATTGTCGAGTGTTTCGTCTGTTGTGATGATCTTAATGTTATTTCTGGTGTGCTCTGTGTTACAGTGGTACAGGGGGAGACTGACTGGAGAGTGACTTATTCTTCGACTCAGATCTGTGCTTTAAAAGGATCAACAGTGGACCTAACCTGCACCTACACATACCCATCCACAATGAATCAACAAACGACTGAAGTTCAAAGCAGACTGTGGTTTGCTAAGAGGAGAAACAATGAACCTGTGGATGTGAGAACAGACTCAGACTACACAGGTCGTGTTCAGTATCTTTTTCATGAGAACGACTGCACTCTGAGAATCACAGACCTGAGAGAGAGCGACTCAGCTGAGTACAAGTTCAGATTCACAACAAACCAACAAGATGGAAGTTTTACTGGTTCACCTGGAGTCACTTTGTTTGTCACAGGTAACAGTTTCATCAGAATATCTGGGGTTTTTTTTTAAACACTGCTTTGTATCTTTGTGGGGTTTTTGTATCTGTGAACTTTATTGGTTTATATTGAAATAACATTTCACTTCTTTCTTCTCATGTTCAGACCTGCAGGTGCAGGTGGGATTATCATCATCATCGACCCACGCAGACCTGAGGTGTCACAGCAGCAGTTACCCCTCATTTGTCTGGTTCAATAATGGAGTGAAAATGAATGAAAAGAGATCTTCTCTTCGAGTCTCTGTTAATAATAAAAACAGATATTCCTGCGCTGTTAAAGGACGTGAGGGATGCCGCTCTCCTGCAGTGTGTGAGTCTTATCCACAGTGTCACTAACACAACTTATACTCTGCTGTGTTACTGTGCAGCTGATAACAAGCTGGGGAGGAGGAGGAGGTCTCAGTGCCTCATTATTAATGTGAAATAGAACCGCTTGTTTAATGGAGAACATTTTCTAGAACATGTGAAAGAAAAGCCTTCACAAACATGCACGCTCTGTTCGGCTCTTCACCACATTTTAAAGTTAAAGGGCGAGTGTGTAAAATGTATGGAGGACTATTGGTACAAATAGAGAACAGAATTCACAAGTATGTTTTTACACGTATAATCAATTAAAAGTTCTCGTGAGTTTAGAATGAGCTCTTTGTATCTACCGATGGAGTGGGTCCTCTTCCACCGTGTCCACTAAGTTGCAATGCAAGAGAGAATCTGAACCCAGAACTGATAGGTGGAGGCCTGGAAGGAAGGGAAGAGAAGATAATAGCCTTAGCCTTTTGGGTCCTGAACCAGAAAGATAAACCACAGCTGTCAAAAAAAAACGTTGAAATTGGCTCCATCTAATATACTTTTCTGTATGTCTGATATGTTTATAATATCACTCATTGTGTAATTAAATTATAGTATTGACAATTTAAGCATATAAATGTCCATTTGGCATTAAAACACAGATGTTTTCTCCTCCAGATGCTCCAAAGGATTCTTCTGTGTCTGTGAGTCCCCCTGGTCAAATTATTGAGAACAGGTCAGTGACTCTGACCTGTAGCAGTGAAGCTAGCCCAGCAGCTGAATACACCTGGTACAAGGAACGTGGTTATCAAGCTCTCAGTAAAGACGCACAGCTTGTCTTCAGCTCCATCCAGGCCTCTGACTCTGGAAAGTATTACTGTGCAGCTGCCAACAGGCTGGGGACGAGGACATCTGTATCCACCAGCATTGATGTAAAATGTGAGTGAAACGTCCCTTAAAAAAAGAAACATTCAGGTTTGTCAGTCAGGCTGACTTTGCTGATTAAACTTTTTTCTGTGGTTTTAGTTTTTGTTGGCGCCCAGATTTACTCCACTGTTCAGGGTTTTTACATCATCAGAAATCTAGTCAAAAAACAATCTAGTGTCAATCTAGTGTCTCTCTGTGTTTACAGCAGTTTGTCAGTGACACACTCTCTAACTATACAGCAAATTATCCATCAAATATGATCAATTAAGCTGAAATAAATTGAGAGTTGGGGTCATCATTAACGAACACAGTGTGTGAACAGCTGTCTTGTTTAATGCAAGTATGAAAAAGTACAGTACAGTAGCCCTCTTGTGAGAAGGGCCCTCCAAAGTATAAGTCATGAACTGCAGTTAGTGTGGGTAAGGGCCCATCATTTTGTGCAAAGCCCCTGCAGACAAACCAAACACTGGCTCAGGATAGGGCCTTTTGTGATTTTCATGACCTTCGTAGGTTCTCCTTCAAGCTTGGAACAAGAGGATGAGGGGAGCATGAAGGGAGCGGTTGTTAGTTAGTCATGAGATACCACTAAATCCTCCACACTGGTCCTTTAAGTTTATGTATTTTCCTATCTCCTCCAGATGCTCCAAAGGTTTTGACTGTGTCTCTAAGTCCCACTGGTGAAATCAGTGAGAACAGGTACGTGACTCTGACCTGTAGCAGTGATGCTAAGCCAGCAGCTACTTACACCTGGCACAGGAAGAATGGAAAACTAGGACATCAACCTCCCAGCACAGGGCCACACCTTTACTTCTGGTCCATCACAGCCTCAGACTCTGGAGAGTATTACTGTGCAGCTCAGAACGAGCTGGGGAGAAGTGAATCTGGATCTGTTTCCATTGATGTGAAATGTGAGTGAACAGATTATTATGCCGACACTGGAGGTACAAATCATCTATTGTCACAAAATTATACCCTTTTATAGTAAAATAGAAGTTTATGGCACACAGCGCTATGTGTTCCTATTCATGTTCATGGAAAATGGCTCTATCTAATACACCTCTCTATATGTCTGCTGTATCTATTTGATCAGTTATTGGATGTAAATATTAACAATTAAAGCATACAAGTGCCCACATGGAATTTAAATGCAGATGTTTTCTCCTCCAGATGCTCCAAAGGTTCCTACTTTGTCAGTAAGTCCCACTGGGGAGATAGTGGAGGGCAGTTCAGTGACTCTGACCTGTAGCAGTGAAGCTAGCCCAGCAGCTAAATACACCTGGTACAAGGAAGGTGGCCGTCAACCTCTCAGTAAAGACGCACAGCTTGTCTTCAGCTCCATCCAGGCCTCTGACTCTGGAAAGTACAAGTGTGCAGCTGCCAACAGGCTGGGGACGAGGACATCTGGAGACACCAACATTGATGTGACATGTGAGTGAAACGACCCTTTTTCTGTAGTTTCAGTTTTTGTTGGCGCCCAGATTTACGACACTGTTCAGGGTTTTTACATCATCAGAAATCTGTCATTTTATTTTACTCTATCTCTTTCAAAGCATTCAAGCTTCCCTCTGTGTTAGTGAGTCACTCTGGTGAGACAGTGGATGGTCGTGGAGCGTGCAGCTGGTGAAGATTCTTCACTGCTAAGTTAATCTGTGGTTAACCTACAAAGTGTTCACATTTCAAAGCAGCTACAGTCTGTGAGAATCTGAAATCTGGTCAGAAAATAAAAGATACTAAATCTCATGAAGACATGTGGTTCACTGTGTGTTACTGCATTTTGTTAGTAAAAAGTAACGCACTCTTAACTATACATCAAATTATCCATCATACATAATGAAGCTGAAGTTTAATGACAGTTGGGGACATCATTCACGAACACAGTGTGTGAATGACTGTCATGTTCAATGCAAGTAAGCAAAAGATAAATCTAAACCCAGAACTGACAGGTGGAGGCCTGGATGAAAGATAATGAGATTATAAGCAGCGCTAGTTGTTTTGTATTGCATGCCATTTTTTAAATTAGTTATCTATTACAGACCTCATCTATTGATTTGCTATTGTTATACAGATCTACAGTAGGTGGTTATCTGCTGCTAGCTCTCTCTCCATCATCTGCTGCTGTTGTTCTCCTCTCTTTCTCCATCAAATGCTGCTGTCTGTCTGTCTTTATTACTCAAGCAAATGCTGTCGGATCATCAGAGGAGTATGGCCCGCTAAACCGGAGCCTCTTCGAAAGCGTAGCCCTAGGAGATGCCTATACTGCATATGTTTTATTTTAATATCATCCCCAACAGATGCTCCGAAGGTTGTGGCTGTGTCTGTGAGTCCCTCTGGTGAAATCACAGAGAACAGTTCTGTGGCTCTTACCTGTAGAGGTGATGCTAAGCCTGAAGCTGAATACACCTGGTACAAGAAGAATGGTCGTCAACCTCTCATTAAACAACCACAGCTCGTCTTCAGCTCCATCCAGTCATCTGACTCTGGAGAGTATTACTGTACAGCTAAGAACAAGCACGGGGCAAAGACATCCGAAAACATCTCTATTAATGTTCACTGTGAGTGAAACAGCTAAAATAATAAGCAATATAAAAAAGACACATACCACTAAAGAAATGTATATACTTTGTTTTTTATATGTAATTTATTTTTTATTTGTTATTTATCTATGCATCATCAGATGGTCCAAAGCTTCCCTCTGTGTCAGTGAGTCCCTCTGCTGAGATAGTGGAGGGCAGTTCAGTGACTCTGACCTGTAGCAGTGATGCTAACCCAGCAGCTAATTACACCTGGTACAAGGAGCATGATGACTCACCAAAAGCTTCAGGACACATTTTTACCTTCAGCGACACAAGGCCTGAACACAGTGGGAATTATTACTGTTACGCCCAAAACAGAAGAGGACGTAGCAACTCCACCGTACATCTGACTGTTGTGGCAGGTAAGTTTCACACAGGCTGCATCATAAGTCTTAAACCTGCATCGGGGTCAGATAAAAATAAAAAATCTCGGTTGAGTAACAAGATGTTGATAGCTGCCCCACATGTGAAGGAGGAAGGACACAGTTGTGCTGTTCAATAACAAGATTGATTGACTTACGCTGTAATCTGCAATCACTATATTTTTTAGTTTGCCTAAATGGTAAGTAACAGCAAGATCTTGTTATGGTTAATACAGGCCCATGCTGATTGTCTTTTTCTTACCCTCAAGTCCTGGGGTCTCATTTATAACTGTTGCATACGCACAAAACGGGGCCTGAAAGTGGCGCACACCACTCTCCACGCAAAAGTTGTGAACTATAAAAAAGATTTGAAAAAATAGATGCAAATATTAAATAAAAGTCCACTTAGTATTTGATCAGCACTGTCTCACCTTCACAGTCCCCTCTGAGCGCAGAGGAGAGACCGTCTCCTGAATTAAATAAAATAAAATGTGAAATAGAGCTTCTGTGGTTTTCATTAATACCTTCTTACACAGTGTTTGTATAGACAAGTAGGATTTTTAGTTTTAATGGAGATAACGTGACTTGAATGAACTAATAATCAGGAATGTGGCGTCAGGTGCTCAGTGCGCACCAGAGACTCCGCGGTGTTGCACACTCTGCCTTTGCTCATTTACACGATCCATATGTTCAAGTAGTGAAAATATCCTGGTGGAGGTGACAAGCAAAGTCAAAAACTACAAATAAAGCCAGTGGCTGCCCTTACAAAACACATCATTACATATCCATTTAATCAGTCCCAAAAAACGTGCAGGCCAAGTTAATCATAACCATACCACATCAATTAAAAAGCTTGCGTTTGCACCGATCAATATTTTATTAGATAATATCCCGGAGTGGGGAGACCTCTGATTGAACATTCAGCCATGTGAAGTTATCACTGTGGTTTCTGTAAACCATTTATACGAGAGGAGACACTCGTGCATAATGCTGCTGATAGGTACACTGGCACTGCTGGTGAACTACCTGAATGCTGTAACAACTTGTTCTTCTGTTTGCAACCCCTGCTGTGTCCATATTGTTTACATGTTCTTTCTGAACTTCACCTCAGTCACCAGTACCTCAATCTGTGTCAGACGGTTCATTTCCTTCATCCTTCTCTCGGTTGTTTCCGTGATTCATCGTCAGTCTCAGCAGCTCCTTAAAGTTCCCTTTTCTGTGGCAGAGGTCCATTTGGCCTTCTAGTACCTGCCTGCTGCTTCAGGAGACCCCTGGGCCCCCCAAGCTTGAAGGCCTCCGTCTGAAGCTCGGCACCCTCCTTCAGCACTGGTGTCCACCAGCAGGTTTCAGGTTGCCACCACCCATTTTACCCTCACCACAGGTTAAGGCAATGAGATTAATCTCACAAAACACCGAAGGCAACCATAGATCTTTGTCCAAAGGTGTTATGGTACAAAGTCCACCTTTGAACCTCCCTATGCTCAAACATGGTGTTTGTTATAGCCAATCTACAACTTGCATCATTTTGTAATTGGAAGTTGAAGAATGTGTTTGTATTATTATACTGTAGTGTAACCTCTGCTTGACCCGAACCAATAGTCAGCCTTTTAACATGATCACTGTTTCTTTCAGGAGCGTGGAAACTTATTGCTCCTGCCACAGTCTCTGCTATTTTCCTCGCTATCATATTCATCTGTGTCCTCCTATGGATCATGTGAGCAGTTCTGTTTCACCAAAAAGCATTAGATACCATTGAGATTACTGCCATGGTTTAACTTTCTAAATATATCTTACCAGAAAGAGGAAGGCCTCCAAGCATCCATCTGAGCCTGTTGAGAGACCAGACAACAGAGAACAGGTGAGGAAGTTCATAAATTCAAAGAAGGAAGTATCTTTTTGTGTCTCGGTTTTCAATTTAAGACCAAAAAGGAATGCATACAAGGATTCACTCTGTAAAAGCTTTGTTACAAGTGGAATTAGAAATGTCTCCCTCGTATGTAGAGAAACACACAAACAGTAGAAGCTGATAACAAAAGAGAGTTTAATAAGCTTGAAATAACTTTGGCAACATTCACATCCACAAATATTCAGTTTTTGGCCCTCATTCCAACAAAGACAATCCTTTTTAAGCTTCTTACATGGCTAATGAAAATGAGTATTCCACAGCTTTTCCCATTTTCATGCAGCCTATTGCCAATCCTTGCAAACTGAAGGCTTGTTGGTTTGTTTACAACGCACAGAGCTGACATTAAAAAGGATCTTGAACCTGATCTGGACAGATATGTTGAATGTGCTGTTTAAATGCCCAGATAATGCTCCCTAGTACTGAATATCACCATATCCCACTTATCTTAATTATAAATGCTACAATATGAATAAGGCATATGGACTATTACCCATAACAGAGTCGGAATATGATCATATTTGGAATATCGGTGGAAAATTTCAATGCATGTAAAAGTATTCATTGACACACCAGGAGCAGGTGGATTTGGGCTGGTGTAGATACTGTGGTGGGTAGTTGAGGAGAGAGGAACAGGTGAGCAAGTTGCTGCAGGAGCAGTTGAAGAAGATCGTTGAGAAAGTGAGGGGATCTGTTGGACGGATGGACAATTACAAATCCTGGAGAGCTACAGAAATACATGGACCTGAGGGATGAAAGACCTAGCTAGAGACTTGAACAGTGGGTCAGACTGGTTCTACAAAATGTCATCACTGCCTTTAGGGGCCACTCTACCAAAATGGCACTTCTGTCAGTAACGGAATCACTGCGTCTGGCTAAAGCTGCTGGACAGTCCTCAGCTCTATTGCTGCTGGATCTGTCAGTTGCCTTTGACACAGTGAACCACCAAATCCTCCTCTCTACTCTCTCTGAGCTTGGTATCTCAGGATCTGCCCTCCTCTGGTTCATGTCCTACCTGTCAGGGAGATCTTTTAGAGTATCTTGAAAGGAGAAGTGTCCAAAACCCACAGCTTATCCACTGGGGTGCCTCAAGGGTCAGTGCTCGGTCCCCTTGTCTTTTCAATATATACCACCTCATTTGATGCAATCATCCGCTCCCATGGTTTCTCATACCAGTGCTATGTGGACGATATCCAGCTCTTCCTGTCATTTCCACCAGACGACACTACGGTATCGGCATGGATCTCGTCAGGCCTTGCCGATATCTCTAAATGGATGAAAGAACGCCATCTTCAACTCAAACTATACAAGACTGAGCTCCTTGTCATCCCAGCCAGTCCCTCTATGCAAACACTGATCAATATCCAGCTTGGACAAACTGAACTCATACCCACTAAGTCTGCTCGGCTCCCAGTCGCCGCTCGCATCAAATTCAAATCCTTTTGCTCGCTTACAAAACAGCAACAAAAACGGCTCCTGCCTACCTGAACGCCCTCATCCAGGTCCACACTCCGTCCCACCCACTACGCTTTGCCAATGACAGGCGCCTGGTACTCCCATCACAACAGGGCCCTAAGTCTCAAACTAGAGTCTTCTCCTCAGTCGTCCCCAGATGGTGGAACGAGCTACCAAACTCCAATCGGTCTGCAGAGTCCCTTTGACCTTTAAAAAGAAGCTAAAGACCCAGCTCTTTATGCTGACCGATCTCACTTGAAGCTGTCCGTTGCTTGTGTTGTATTAACTCTCAGATGTACGTCGCTTTGTACAAAAGCGTCTGCTAAATGAAACTGTAACATTGTAGCATAACTATTTATCATCTGCTATTAATGACCAGGAACTGAAACACCAATAAAACCATTGGTTTCAAATACAAATTTCT
The DNA here is from genome assembly GCF_022749685.1 of Semicossyphus pulcher. NCBI lineage: Eukaryota > Metazoa > Chordata > Actinopteri > Labriformes > Labridae > Semicossyphus > Semicossyphus pulcher. The sequence continues at coordinate 25,917,772 of NW_027211681.1, read as the reverse complement.
GGCTCACTTTCCTTTTTTGCTTTGATTAATTCTAACTTCTGTCTTTGTAAGTGACACAAGCCTTAAATACTGTCTTTCAGATTTCCATCTACAGAGAAATCATTGAACCTATTTGTCCAATGTCCACAGATACAAGCACCAGAGCAGGACGGTGATGTTCTATATGCCACTGTCCACTTTTCCAAAAAGCAGGCTGATCCTATCTACTCCAACATCACACACACAAGACGCAAGAAAGAAAAGGGAGAAGAGATGGTTGTGTACTCTGCTGTGAAATTTAACAGTGCCAGTACAGCCCAGAGGTAAACAACGCCTCGTGACAACATTATATTATTTAAAGATAAGAACTGTAATTCTCATAATGTTGTTTTTAACTTTATTTTGTCCTGTTAACATGCTACATTCAATGTATTTCTCCTTCAGACCCAGCAGGGGGGAAGCTGCAGAGGATCCAGCTGCATTGTACAGTACAGTCATCAAACCCCCCAAAAAGCATGCACCAAGGAACCTCTAGTCTACTTTCATCCATGGAGACCCTTAAAAGAAACCACTTTGAGTATTAAAACACATTCCTCAGGAAACGCTAGTTCAAGAACGCAGGTATACTAATTATGGCAGTATATGCTTTGTGTACGACTTAGCATTTAAGTCAACTGTAACAGATATGTAAAGTTTTTATCAATGATTGTGAACTAAAACAAAACCCAGCCATCTTCACACCATCTCCAGGGCTTTGAAGGAGAATCATTTCAATGCTCTAAACTTGTTTTATTTTCTAACTTTTTCATTTCATCTATTGTCGTTATGTGTGCACACATTTGAAATTATTTATACTACCGTTACATTACAAAGTAGCGTACATTGCTGCTTTCTTTGTTCTTACTGCAGTTAATGGGCCTAGTTGTTTTGTATGTATACCTGTCTATGTTGGTAACATTATATTTGAATATATCCTCTGCTTTGCATTTTATATGTTATGTATTTTTTGGGTTTTGCTCTGCAAAGAAAGAAAAGTAACTGGAGAAGAAATAGTTTTGTTCGCTGGTTTATAATGTCTGTGTCAGGGCTTGTTCATTTTTTTCCCTTCATTTTTTTGTTCAGTGTCTTGGTGTGCTTAACACAAACTCCTGCTTCCCTCCTGTTACTTGAGCACATTTATAGATTAGACAATAATGTCCTGAACTGTAACTTCCTCACTGATTTCAACCTCTGAATATAGTTAGTTGAAATGGCATTCAAGTAGCCCGTCATCATGGCTGCGTCTGTGCCAAGATAATACAGATACAATTCATTGTCATACTTTTTGAACAGGTTATATAAATTGGCCAATAATATCATTATTAGATGAGCCACTAACACCTTGTCTTTTCTCTTTATAAAGACCGGAGACTACAGGTAAGAATGCTGGATCTTGGGTGGAAAAAAAGTGACGACTCGGGACTTGACTTGCCTTAACTAAGGACCTGACTTGACTTGGTATAACCTGTGACTAGCCTTGACTTGAAAAAATGACTCGAGACTTGCTTGAGACTTGGACCAAATGACTTGAGACTTACTTGGGACTTGAGCAAAGATGACTTGGTCACATCACTGGTATATAGTATATTAGTATTATAGTATTAGTACCATCTATTAGCATGTTCATTCACCCATCATGCACTGAGCCAAAAGTTAACAAGTGGATGGTCAGTGTTTCCCACAGGATTTTGTGAGACTATGGTGGATGGACTCCGACTACCAGATAAAGGCAGTGTGTTTTCATGTCCGTACCAAACAATTAACGACCATGCTTTTTTTATTCGGATCTGGATGGCATTGTTTTTGGGCCGAGACCTATTTACAGTTTTGACAAGCGCATCTATTTTAAAGACACAGAGGGAGAAAAGAAGTGAGTCAGGGAAAAGTAGACATGGCGTGCTCTAAAATGAGAAAAGTTGACAGCAACAACAGAGATTTTAATCAAGACTGGACAGACTCATATGATGTTCTGTGACTGTGGCCATTATTAAACGTGGACACCGTCTGACTCCGTCACTCTGTCCGTCACTGTTAACAGAGACTCCAGGCTGCAGTTTAGTTCAAACTTCACTGATAAACCTGAGAGTTACACAGAGCTACATCAGGCTTCATCATCAAATGACCAGTTTTCCACTTATGTCTGCACTTCTTTTCTTATGTTTGTGCTCTCTCTCTCTCTCTCTCTCTCTCTCTCTCTCTCTCTCCCTCTCCCTCTCTTCAGGTCCGTTAGTGCACAGTATGTTTAAATATTATTTATTTCATTATTTATTGTCCGTTTTAAAACTCACCATGAAAAAAAGTATAACTGCAATTGCTTTTCAGCAAAACATAAAATAAAATTTGGCTGAAATAAAAGGTAAAGTGAATCCTCTGATTATGGTAAAAACTTTATAAGTCATTATAATCCTGCCAGGAGGCAGAGAGAGCAGCTTCAGTGAAGAAGTAAAGCTCTCTCTCTTTCATTTGATTTCTGCATGGACGACATTAGACTACCATGTGAGTTATGGCCCTTCAAATCCTGCAAGAATGTGACATTCAGGCTTGAAGTACCAGACATTTATTAGAATTAATTTGTTTTCATTTACAAAAATAATGACACTTATATCATAAACTGGGGCAAAAAAATAAACCTGAATACAGAAAATAAAGCTTTTGACACTCAGAATTTCCCTGAGGAGACTCTCAATAAATAAGGATTGAAAAAGGTGGAGAACAAAGGATGCGGAGGGCCCCATGCCTGTGTTCGCCTTGGGCCCCCATATTGCTAAGTCCGCCACTGGCTCGCGGTGCTGCAGCCGCTAATCTCCCCAAACTTTACGTTCTGTCACTGCCTGCATCGATGCATGATCGCCAACTTCTGCATCACGCTGCATCAATTCCACACCTCTAATAACTGTGCATCGGTGCAAAAACATCATGTTTTGTTGTCTCCTGTCACTGTACCTCTGAATAGGGATTTAACGTAAATAAAACTTTCCTTCACACTATGATGTTAAACTTTACGCCAGTCCGCGGATCACCTGCGTGCTGAACCGTGCGATCCCACCGCTAGATGGTAAGTGGGTTTTATTTATTTACTTTTTTCCCACATTGTTTCGTCTTTTTTTAAACAATGAAGATGGACATTTCTACTCCCTCATTAACAAACAGCCGACTTTGTCAGATAGCCGCTCCACTGTTTCCTCGTATACAGGATGTGCAAGTTTCACTTTTAATTACTTCTAACACATTAGCCACGTTAGCTTTAGCCTTATTAGGTTATAATGTTTCACAATGCTTTTAGCTAGTTGTTGAGTTTGCCTGCAGAGAAGCCAAACACAAGCTTTTTCAGTTCTACTGTTGAGAGATGAGACATCGAGCTTCAGATATGTCCCTGAAGGATTAGGTCAGATAAAACTTTGATTATTGGGAAGATGCTGAAGAAAGAGAAACTGAGAAGTGAAAAGGGGGAAACAACAACAAATGACTGTATATATAGATGGACTCCACCTCCTCACGTTGTACAAAAATGAAGCCAAAACCCCCCAGAGAACACAAGAAGCTGTTCTGCTGCAGACTGAGCTCCTCTGAGGGATCTTTGCCGTTTTTTTCTGGTAAGTTAGATGTGTTATTCTGGTAGCATGAGGGGCTGCACTTTGTGTTTTTTGGCTTCTTTTTTTTTTTTTTTTACAACAAGAGGAGGGGGAGACAAGTCGTCCATCTTTATAAACAGTCATTGATTGTGTCCAAGATCTGCTGAAAATACCAGGTAATTTATATACAACTCTTTCACAGTGTATAAAGAGGAAAAACTCTTTATGAGCCAGCGTGCATCGCATGTGCAAAGTACTATTACAATTTCTGTGAGACCAGGTTGGTGCAAACGAACCCTTGCCTTACCCTGGGACCATGATTAAACGTGCATCTCTTCCTGTGTCAGAGAGACATCTCTGTCAACATGGAGCTCTGTCAGTTTGCACCCGCAGACACACCAAGTAACTTCTCCTCTGCATCAGCTGCTGATTTCACACATTTCTTTGGCTACATTTTCACACATTTGATCTTTTTGTTACTTTTGTTCTTAATCTGCAATGACTGTGACCTGATGTAGTTAGTTACAGTAAAATGACTTGATATATTAGTCCAATTGTTGCTCAGCCAACATTTTTAGTAGCATCCATCCATCCATTATCTTCCGCTTATCCGGTGCCGGGTTGCATTGGTAGTAGCATATATTGCTTATTATTCAATATTAATACGTCAGTGAGAACCTTCTTTCATGCAGATTAATTATGTAAAGAGGAAGGAAGTCAGACAACTTCTACAGCTTGACTTCTGCCTTCTGATGATCACAAAAGAGCATTTTCTGTGAAGAGAACATCCTCTCCCTGTTGTAAGTAGAATTATCCATTGATATGACTGATATGTATTTGCAAAGGTTCTTTACCGTCCCTGCTGATGTGTTTTATTCTCTCTGAAGTCACACAGGGATGAGAGGAGCAGCTATGAGTTTAAAAGCAGCAGCAGCAGCAGCAAGTGGGTTGGTTATCGTCCTTCTCGTTGTGCCAGGTACTGTACATCCTCATTTACATTGTAAGACATTTATTAAGCTTATTCAGAACAGGCTTCATATGCTTTTAAACATTTTATAAAAGAACAGACTTCCTAAATGTGCACTTTTCTGGATTTAATGTGAGATATGACGTTAAATGATACAAACCATTTAAAGCATATTCACTTGTGTATTTACAGATTGTTCTGTATCCTCATGTTTCAAAGTCTTTAGATGTGTTTCATGTTTTCACACATGAAACATCTGTTTGCATCCTGTTACATGAACTTTTGAGAGGTTTGGAGTATTGCACATGACGAGTAGTTCTCTAAGGCTGGAGCTGTCAGTGGTACATCTGAAGGATTCAGTAACTTAAGAGTTAAGTTACGGAAGTCTGTATTTCCTTAATGAGAAGAAGGGGAACCAACTTTGCCAGTGCATCAAGTTACTTACTGACGTCTGTGAGAGCCTGACCGATACTGGACTTGTGTTCATTGTAGGTATTATATGTTATAATTAAAAGAATAACATTCAAAATCTGAAAAGTTATTGTCACATTTGCATGACATACAAAATTCAGACGATCTATGGACTGTCTGTCGCGGGGCAGAGGTCTGGAGCTCAGCCAACAGTCCGCAGGTCGGGACTCAGTCAAAACGTAGCATCACGGTGACATGGCTGTCTCTCTGCTCTGCTCTCTGTCTGTCTGTAGCACCGTAACTTTAACTTCGTTATGAGACTTGAAATAGACTTCACAAAACGTCTTCATTTGCCGTTCTGTGAATGAGAACAGTCCGCGTGGGTCTCACTGCTGTATGGAGCTGCAGGTGTGACGGAGGGCGGAGTAGACAGACGCACACACCTGGCAGCAGCGCGACGATGGCTTATTAAAACAAAACCCTGTCTCTTCCTGCGGGGTTGTACGGAGGTGTAGACGTGTAAGCTTGTTGTTTAGAGTGTAACCGCTGTGAAACTAGCAGAAAATAGAGCTTAAAGCTCCTGTACCTTCATTACTATCGAACTTCAAACTAACTGAGAGCCAGACTGTACACACGGAATCTCGTCTGTGCCGTTTAGATGCGCAGAGGGTAGAAACAGCGGTGCGCTGAAAGCAAGCTTTCTTTGGCTGATTACTGTGATTTTAACGTGAGTTTGTTGTTCACAATGTTTCGTTCTGTTTGGGAAAGATAATATGCTGCTCCCCTTCGCTGTGTGTGCAGCTCTGCTCAGCTGTGACGCGCACTCTGGCAGCGATAGGGACGTCCTCATTTCCCATCATGCCTGCCGCCTAGTGCTGACTGAGTAGTTTAAGTTGTTAAGTTTATGTTAGAAATTGTCATTTTTGTGCTGGTTTATAACCATGAGTGAGGAGGCTGTTACATTTCTTCACTCAAGCTCTATTATGGTGGAATAACTTGGAGCTTGGTACTCCTGTTGATGAACCAAACGTTATACCCTCTGCTTGTCACGTGGTGTAATGACTTTGTCTCACAGCACTGCAAGAATGAAAGTCATTAATAGTGGAGCATGTTGGATGATATATATGCTGATACTGATATTTCTGCAAAATGCAATGATCAGCAGATGAAATCAGCTGACCGTAGAGATGTCAGCTGTCGTTCACTTCAGTGACCCGGATCTTCGGATCACGTTCAGCTGAAAGATTCGTTCATTACATTCGTTCACCAGGTCGTTCAGTGACATTTCCGCTTTACCCGTAACTCACTCACTCTCACTCGTTCATGAACGATACGGCTCCCATTGCATTACTGGTCTTCTTGTTCAATCATCACAATATAACAACACAAAATTGTGTTTGTGTTCATCAGTGCTGTAAACATATGTGAACTGCTGATGTGTGCAAGATATACCCCCGCCGCCTTAGTTTGTCGTGGTCGAGGATCAGAATGTCTGACCTGTTGGGACTCATTTCGTTCGTTCATGACCGAGAGAGGACCCGGTCTGTATTTGCTAGTGTGAAGGTTCTCAGTAATCCAGGTCATTGTAATTTTAATATGCTTCTAATATGAGAAAATCATCCTTAACAGAGGCAATGGCCTAGACACCACCTGGAGTCCAATTGGACCTCCAATCAGAGCCTCTGGATCTCCCTACAAGAAGTACCTTAATGAAATCTCCGTCTTTTTCTCTGTTGTTATGAATTTAATTCTCCTTCCTGATGTGCTCTGTGTTACAGTGGTTCAGGGCTTTGGAGTGACTTACTCTTCTACTCAGATCTGTGCTTTAGAAGGATCAACTGTGGACATACCCTGCACCTACACATACCCATCCACAATGACTACTGAAGTTCAAAGCAGCCTGTGGTTTACTAAAGAGAATTATCATGGACCTGTGGATCTGACGACAGACTCAGACTACACAGGTCGTGTTCAGTATCTTTTTCATGAGAACGACTGCACTCTGAGAATCACAGACCTGAGAGAGAGCGACTCAGCTGAGTACAAGTTCAGATTCACAACAAACCAACCACGTGGAAGTTTTAGTGGTTCACCTGGAGTCTCTTTGTCTGTCACAGGTAACAGTTTCACCAGAATATTTGGTGTTTTTTGTGAATACTACTTTATCTTTGTGGGTTTTTTGTATCTGTGAACTTTATTGGTTTATTTTGAAATAACATTTCAGTTCTTTCTTCTCATGTTCAGACCTGCAGGTGCAGGTGGAAGGATCATCAACTCAGGCAGACCTGAGGTGTCACAGCAGCTGTAATGTGGCTGATAATCCTTCATATGTCTGGTTCAGTAATGGAGTGAAAATGGATGAAGAGACATCTTCTCTTAGAGCCTCTGTTAATGATGAAAACAGATATTCCTGCGCTGTTAAAGGACGTGAGGATTACCGCTCTCCTGTAGTGTGTGAGTTTACTCCACAGTGTCACTAACACAACTTATATTCTGTTATTTAACTCTTATTTTCTACTTAAATCATAGTACAATTTTCTTTACCAGGTTCTCTATATATTTTCCTCCAGATGGTCCAAAGCTTCCCTCTGTGTCAGTGAGTCCTGCTGAGATAGTGGAGGGCACGCCTGTGACTCTGACCTGTAGCAGTGAAGCTAACCCAGCAGCTACTTACACCTGGTACAAGGACAATGGAATTCAAAACCTTCAATATCTCAGTGAAGGACCGCAGCTTCTCTTCAGGTCCATCCAGTCCCATGAATCTGGAGAGTATTACTGTGCAGCTGAGAACAAGCTGGGGAGGAAGTCTCAACACGTCTCCATAATTGTGAAATGTGAGTTGAACAGCTTGTTCAGTGGCAGCAAATTGCTTGAAGACATTATGTGTGAAGAAGAAACCCTCACTCCATCAGGTCCTGTGCTGGATTTTCAAGTTATAGCAAAAGTGTGAAACATTTACACTCCTACTTTTGTTACTTATCAGTATGTTTTTGCTCATGTGAAATCACTTGAAAACAAGAATCAATGTGTATTTGTTGTCTTAGAATGAGCCCTTTAAACAGGGGATGCAGTTGCTCCTCCACAGTGTCCGCCATGTTGGCTCAATTTCTTTTTCAGGACCTTTAGCATTTGGTCTCAGTAGGTTCTCCAACATGCTTGGAGGGGACAGTGAGGCGAGGGGAGAGGTCATCAGTTAGTTGCAATTTGCAACCTCTCACTTTATGCCACTTAATCCTCCATACTGTGACTTTAACTTAACTATATTCACATCATCTTCTCCAGACGCTCCAAAGGATTCTTCTGTGTCTGTGAGTCCTTCTGGTGAAATCAGAGAGAACAATTATGTGACTCTGACCTGTAGCAGTGATGCTAACCCAGCAGCTGAATACACCTGGTACAAGGAACGTGGTAATCAAGCTGTCAGTACAGAAGCAAAGCTTATCTTCAGCTCCATCCAGGCCTCTGACTCTGGAAAGTATTACTGCGCAGCTGGGAACAGGCTGGGGAGGACAACATCTGTATCCACCAGCATTGATGTGAAATGTGAGTGAAACGTCCCTTAAAAAAAATAAACATTCAGGCTGACTTTGCTGATTATATTCGCTTTTTTCTGTAGTTTCAGTGGTTCACTGTGTGTTTACTGCACTGTGGCAGTGAGAAAGTGACACACTCTTTTAACTATACAGCACATTATCCATCCAACATTCGGATTTGTTAAGCAGAATGTGATGAGACATCATTTAGGTGGAGGCCTGGATGAAAGATAATGAGATTATATGAATCGTGCTTTTATAGACGCTGAGGTTTAATTCTCTCACGTGTTCTTTCTTCATGCTGGCTTTTGGCTACTTGGCAAACCCAACAACTAGAGACAGCTCTGACCTTCTGTAATTTGTAGATTGAAATTTCCGTATCGTGTTAAAAATATATTTTTTTCATCTCAAGATGCTCCAAAGAGGACCTCTGTATCAGTGAGGCCCTCTGCTGAGATAAAGGAGCGCAGTTCTGTGACTCTGACCTGTAGCAGTGATGCTAACCCAGCAGCTACTTACACCTGGCACAAGAAGAATGGACATGTGGAACGTCAACCTCGCAGCCCAGGGACACAACTTTACTTCTGGTCCATCAAAGCCTCAGACTCTGGAGAGTATTACTGTGCAGCTCAGAACCAGCTGGGGAGAAGTGAATCTGGATCCGTTTCAATTGATGTGAAATGTGAGTGAACAGATTATTATGTCGACACTGAAGGTACAAATCATCTATTGTCATTGGTTTTCATATTGCATGCCATTTTTTAAATCAGTTATTCATTACAAACATCATCTATTGATTGGTAGTGTTATACAGATCGAGGTGGAAGGGGAACTTGTTTGGTATGGAGGTCGGGGGGATCTTCTCTGAACAACCTGGATGAGGCCATTTTACCTTAAACCTTAATTACATTAAATCAGAATCTGAATTTGGGTTTATTGCCAGGTAGGTTTACACATACCAGGAATTTGGTTTGATAAACGTTGTTGTCATTTAAATTTGTACCTGAAAAAACATTTTTATTTTACTTTAGACAAGTTAATTTATTAACTATATTTGAAAAAGTTTCCATTGTTTTATTGTAATATTAAAATATTTGTCCTTATCTTATTCATTTTCAGATACAGTTCATGCAGTGCCCTCACTGTTTACCTCGTATCAGCTCCTGCTGTCTCTCTTTCTCCATTATCTGCTGCTGTTTCTCTCCCCTCTTTCTGCTGCTGTCTCTTTATTTCATTACAGCATGCTGTGGGATCATCAGATGGCCCGCTAAACCAGCGCCTCCAGAAAGTGGTGCCTTAGCTCACTGCCTATATGGCCTACGCTTTGAGCTGGCCCAGCTTGAAGGCCACATTATTCATTTAATTTTTATCTCCTCCAGATGCTCCAAAGGTTCCTGATGTGTCTGTGAGCCCCTCTGGTGAAATCAGAGAGAACAGTACAGTGACTCTGACCTGTAGCAGTGATGCTAAGCCTGAAGCTGAATTCACCTGGTACAAGAAGATTGGACCTTGGAGTGATGAACTTCTTATTAAAAAGTCACAGTTTGTCTTCAGGTCCATCCAGGCCTCTGACTCTGGACAGTATAACTGTAAAGCTAAGAACAAGCACGGGGAAAATACATCTAAATACATCTCTTTAAATGTAAAACGTGAGTGAAACAGCTCAAACAAAAAGCAACATAAAGATGTTTACTTACTTAAAATAGCTCTTCACTATTCAATCAATCAAATTCAACATGAGTGTTGTCTTTATTTATGTTTGGTTTTTATATGTTTTACTCATGTCTGTTTTTGTTTAATTTTAATTTATTAATGCATTTTCAGATGGTCCGAAGCTTCCCTCTGTGTCAGTGAGTCCCTCTGCTGAGATAGTGGAGGGCGGTTCAGTGAGTCTGACCTGTAGCAGTGATGCTAAACCAGCAGCTAAATGTACCTGGTACAGGGAGAACCAAACACAGCCTCTAGGACCAGAGAGAAGTTATCATTTTACCTCCATCAGCTCCGATGATAGAAGGAACTACTACTGCAAGTGTGCGAATAATTACGGAGAAATCAATTCTTCACTTCTGTTCGTAGATGTCCAGTGTAAGCCACGCGACTCTTTTCTTCTTTTCATGGAACAAAAGTTCTTTAAATCATTCATTCAAATATTAATGGAGTTTGTCTCTCTATATTTTATCCTCCAGATGCTCCAAAGCCTCTCTCTGTGTCAGTGAGTCCCTCTGCTGAGATAGTGGAGGGCAGTTCAGTGACTCTGACCTGTAGCAGTGATGCTAAACCAGCAGCTAAATGTACCTGGTACAGGGAGAACCAAACACAGCCTCTAGGACCAGAGAGAAGTTATCATTTTACCTCCATCAGCTCCGATGATAGAAGGAACTACTACTGCAAGTGTGCGAATAATTACGGAGAAATCAATTCTTCACTTCTGTTCGTAGATGTCCAGTGTAAGCCACGCGACTCTTTTCTTCTTTTCATGGAACAAAAGTTCTTTAAATCATTCATTCAAATATTAATGGAGTTTGTCTCTCTATATTTTGTCCTCCAGATGGTCCAAAGCTTCCCTCTGTGTCAGTGAGTCCCTCTGCTGAGATAGTGGAGGGCAGTTTAGTGACTCTGACCTGTAGCAGTGAAGCTAACCCACCAGCTAATTACACCTGGATCAAGGAGCATGATGACTCACCAAAAGCTTCAGGACACATTTTTACCATCAGCAACCCAGGACCTGAACACAGTGGGAATTATTACTGTGAAGCCAAGAACACAAGAGGACGTAGTAACTCCACTGTACATCTGACTGTTGTGGCAGGTAAGTTTCACACAGACATACTCCAGTATAAGTAAGATGTTGACAGCTCCTCCATATGTGAAGGAGGAAGCACACAGTTGTCCTGTTAAATAACAAGATTAATCGACACGTTATGATCTGAGTTTTATGCTCACAACATAAACTACATAAGTTCAGCAAGATCTTGTTATGGTTAAAACAGGCCAATGTTGATTGTCAACTCCTGATTCAGCACTTCCAGCAATCTGTGAAGTTGGAAGCCCAACTTTGTCCTTCTGCCTCAACAGCTTAGACTGACAGTACGATGTTCACATGTACAAATATTCTGGTAATTTGTCAAAGTTCCAAACAAAAAAGAACCCAAAAAACATATTCAGAATGGGCTGAAGACAAGTCCAAAGAAAGTTTCTAAAACTGGAAAAGTATCATCTCAACCCAAATGTCTGAATCAGAAGATGCTTCATTTGGAAGGCCTAATTTGGAATATCCAAATAGTATATATTATTTTTGTGATCGCGGTAATTGGAGCATACAGTCTGGTCCTCCTTTTTTAAAAATTGGTAACCAAAACCCGGTCTGACACTTTTCCCAAGGTGTGCCATCCAAGACAGCCCAACAATGTCTCATCTACCCCCTGGAACTTGCAACAGCCTTGATTAGCTTTTAGGGATATACTAAGTCGGACTTCCCCCATGTCCTTAGACTCTCTTAGGCTTCACCCAACAGAGGATGTGTTGGTCAGGCTCAGGAGCCCCTTAAAGTTCCCTATTCTGGGTCAGAGGTCCTTTTGGTCTCCTAGTACCTGCCTGCTGCTTCAAGAGACCCCAAGGTCAGCCAAGCTTGAAGCCTTCCTTCATGATTAGAATCATCTTACGGAACCACAAAGGCAACCATAGATCTTTGTCCGATGGTGTTATGGTACCAAGTGCACCAATGAACCTCCCTATGCTCAAATATTGTGTTTGTTATGGCCAATCTATGACTAGCACAGCAGTCCAATGACAACCACCACTGTGGTTCAGTTTGGGAAAGCCACTCTTCCCAATAACCCTCCTCCATGTTTAGTGTGGAAGTCTCCATGTGGAACTAAAGAATTCCAATATGAATCCAGGATGCCATCCAGGGACTTCGACAAGGGTTTCACAGCATCAGGGACGTTTGACTTTTGTCTTGGTCATCATTTTGTAATTTCATCAAAAGAAAATACATCAAGTTGGAAGAATATGTTTGTATTATTATATAATGGGTCAACTTTCTGCTTGACCCGAATCAATTGTCAGCCTTTTAATATGATCACTGTTTCTTTCAGGAGCGTGGAAACGTATTGCTCCTGCCACAGTCTCTGCTATTTTCCTCGCTATCATATTCATCTGTGTCCTCCTATGGATCATGTGAGCAGTTCTGTTTCACCAAAAAGCATTAGATACCATCGAGATTACTGCCATGGTTTAACTTTCTAAATATATCCTACTAGAAAGAGGAAGGCCTCCAAGCATCCATCTGAGCCTGTTGAGAAACCAGACAACAGAGAACAGGTGAGGAAGTTCATAAATTCAAAGAAGGAAGTATCTTTTTGTGTCTCGGTTTTCAATTTAAGACCAAAAAGGAATGCCTACAAGGATTCACTCTGTAAAAGCTTTGTTACAAGTGGAAATAGATCATGAAGCCTGATGTTCCTCCTCAGCTCTGTGTTTATCAAATGTATGATACACAGCAGACTGGAGTCTCTGTTAACAGTGACAGACAGACAGACAGACAGACAGACAGACAGAAAGATCCGCGTGATTAACACACAGAAAAAAACGATTCTTAAGAGACACAGCGGATAAATGTTACATCAGACAGGAATGAAAGGAGAGGTCTCCCGTTATCGTTCCCGTGGATATGGGGAAAGTGGGTGGTGCTTAATGTGACCCAGGACACGTGTGCGTTCACACTACTAGACGTATGTGGATAAATGTGTCCCAGACCACTTCCGTATGTGGCCTGAGTAATCAAATCTGAATGTGTCTTCAATCCATCCTGGGAGCGTTCAGACCTGTAGTTAAGTCTGTCCACTTGTGATCTGATCACGAAGACCACATGTTGATACCAGGTCTGAACGGGGTCTTATTCCAACAAAGACAATCCCTTTTAAGCTGCTTACATGGCTAATGGAAAAGTAGTATTCCACAGCTTTTCACATTTACATGGAGCCTATTGCCAATCCTTGCAAACTGAAGGCTTGTTGGTTTGTTTACAATGCACAGAGCTGACATGAAAAAGGATCTTGAACCTGATCTGGACAGATATGTTGAATGTGCTGTTTAAATGCCCAGATAATGCTCCCTAGAACTGAATATCACCATATCCCACTTATCTTAATTATAAAATGCTACAATATGAATAAGGTATCTGGACCATGACCCATAACAGAGTCGGAATATGATCATAATAATATGATAATATTGGTCGAATATTCTAATACATGTAAAGTATTCATTGACACACCAGGAGTAGGTAGATTTGCGCTGGTGTAGATACTGTGGTGGGTAGTTGAGGAGAGAGGAACAGGTGAGCAAGTTGCTGCAGGAGCAGTTGACGAAGATCGTTGAGAAAGTGAGTGGATCTGTTGGACTGATGGACAATTACAAATCCTGGAGAGCTACAGAAATACATGGACCTGAGGGACGAAAGACCTAGCTAGAGACTTGAACAGTGGGTCAGACTGGTTCTACAAAATGTCATCACTGCCCTTCGAAGAAATAACAACTATTTATCATCTGTTATTAATGACCAGGAACTGGAACACCAATAAAACCATTGGTTTCACATACAAATCTCTAGCTCCCTTTTCTTTTTTGCCTTGATTAATTCTAACTTCTGTCTTTGTAAGTGTCACAAGCCTTAAATTCTGTCTTTCAGATTTCCATCTACAGAGAAATAATTGAACCTATTTGTCCAATGTCCACAGATACAACCGGCCAGGCGGGAGGGTGATCTTGAATATGCCACTGTCAACTTTTCCAAAGAGCAGTCTGATACTATCTACTCCAACGTCACACCAGCAAAGCCCAAAAGACACAAGAAACAAAAGAAGGAAGAAGAAGAAGAAGAAGAGATGGTTGAGTATTCTGCTGTAAAATTTAACAGTGCCAGTACAGCCCAGAGGTAAACAACACGTCACATTACAACAATATATTATAAAAGATCAAAGAACTGTAATTCTCATAATGTTGTTTTTAACTTTATTTTGTCCTGTTAACATGCTACATTCAATGTATTTCTCCTTCAGACCCAGCAGGGAGGAAGCTGCAGAGGATCCAGCTGCATTGTACAGTACAGTCATCAAACCCCCCAAAAAGCATGCACCAAGGAACCTCTAGTCTACTTTCATCCATGGAGACCCTTAAAAGAAACCACTTTGAGTATTAAAACACATTCCTCAGGAAACGCTAGTTCAAGAACGCAGGTATACTAATTATGGCAGTATATGCTTTGTGTATGACTTAGCATTTAAGTCAACTGTAACAGATACGTAAAGTGTTTATGAATGATTGTAATAGATTGTGAACTAAAGCAAAACCCAGCCATCTTCACACCATCTCCAGGGCTTTGAAGGAGAATCATTTCAATGCTCTAAACTAGTTTTATTTTCTAACTTTTTCATTTCATCTATTGTCGTTATGTGTGCACACATTTGAAATTATTTATACTACCGTTACATTCCAAAGTAGCGTACATTTCTTTATTCTTTCTGCAGTTAATGGGCCTAGTTGTTTTGTATGTATACCTGTTTGTACTGGTAACATTATATTTGAATTTATCCTCTGCTGTGCATTTTATATATTATGTATTTTTTTGTTTTGGTCTTATCAACAAAAAAAAAGGAACTGAAGAATAAGTAGTTCTGTTCTCTGGTTCATGTCTGTGTCAGAGCTTGTTAGTTTTCTTCATTATTTTTTGTTCAGTTTTTGGTGTGCTTCACAATAATTCCTAAGTTAATAAGAGACCAATACGGACAATAATGCTTATCTGCCTTTTTAGCTGGTTTCAACATACGAATATATTATAAAACTTGTGAATGTTAGCCCTGTTGTTATTTTGTGAATGAAACCATACGTTCCTGAATTGATGTTCCAAGATGGCGCCGCGGATGGCTGCCTCGGTGTGTTGGTGCGCATGGTTTTGTCTTGTTTTGTTTGTAAATACCGTCTTTTGTCAAAATACACGGAGCTCTTACACCAGAGAAGAGCTCATGAACATCAAGACTACAACACCGTCGGGTTTATTTCACACTTTTTTTTTTTAAAGGAATCTGTGAAATTATTGGAGATTCTGGAAGGGAAACGGATGCACTTGTGTCACCGCGGACTACACACTGCTTTACCAGGTATTCTTCTCTGCAACGTTCGTTCTCTGTGCTATAAACTGGACAAACTCCAGCTACTGGTTGGAAGAAACAGACTGTTCTACATCTTCTGTTTTGATGTTCATGTTTTCATGGACATCTAAAAGTGGACCAGTGAAGCTGTGGAGGATCTACAAGCATGCTTAGACTGTATGGATTGGGACGCTTTCAGGACTGCTACCAACAGTCTGAATGAGTATATAGAGGCTGTGGTGTCATACATCAGCTTCTACGAGGACTGCTGTGTGACATTATGCACCACGATTATTTACAACAACTACAAGCCCTGGTTCATAGCCAAACTCAGTGGGCTGAGGCAGCTAAAGGAGGACGCATTTAGGAGTGGGGACTGAGACAACTTCAAACAGGCTAAATACACCTTCAGTAGGGCGGTGAGGGACGCTAAGCGTCTGTACTCTGAAAAACTTCAACAGCAGTTCTCAGGGGGGATGCTGGCTCAGTCTGGAAAGGTCTCAGACAGCTCACCAGCTACAAGCTGAAAACCCCCCACTCTGTTAATGAGACCATCCCCTGTAACTCCCCCTTCACA
This sequence comes from Semicossyphus pulcher, assembly GCF_022749685.1. Classification (NCBI taxonomy): domain Eukaryota; kingdom Metazoa; phylum Chordata; class Actinopteri; order Labriformes; family Labridae; genus Semicossyphus; species Semicossyphus pulcher. The sequence goes on along the minus strand of NW_027211681.1, from coordinate 25,901,543 downwards.
CCACAGCAACAACTCTATCATGGAGAGAGACACATTAACAGGATTTTTCAGAGACTGATCCTGTCCCCAAAAAACCCAAGGACCACAGGGCTCAGTGACTAGAGACCCGTCGCCCTGACCTCTGTGGTAATGAAATCCTTTGAGCGCCTGGTGCTCTCACACCTAAAGGACATCACAGACCCCCTCCTGGACCCCCTGCAGTTCGTCTATAACGCAAACAGGTCCATAGATGACGCTGTCAACATGGTCCTTCACTTCATCCTCCAGCATCTGGACTCAGCACACTCTCACCTATGCCAGGATCCTGTTTGTGGATTTCAGCTCTGCCTTCAACATGATTACCGGCCTTGCTTCAGGACAAGCTCTCCCAGCTGAATGTGCCCGACTCCAACGGCAGGTGGATCACTGACTTCTTGTCCAACAGAACCTGCATGTGAAGCTTGGGAAACACGTCTCCGACTCCAGGACCATCAGCACCGGCTCCCATCAAGGCTGTGTTCTTTCCCCTCTGCTCTTCTCCCTGTACACCAACAGCAGCACCTCCAGTCATCAGTTTGTCAAGCTCCTGAAGTTCGCGGACGACACCACCCGCATTGGACTCATCTCTTGTAGGGACGAGTCTGCCTACAGGTGGGAGATTGACCATCTGGTGACCTGGTATGGTGACAACAACCTAGAGCTAAGTGCTCTGAAGACACTGGAGATGGTTGTGGATTTTAGAAAGAAGCAACCACAACTGCCCTCATCGCTCTCAGTGACTCCACTGTTTCCATGGTGGCGTCTTTCCGCTTCCTGGGGACCATCCTCAGCCAGGACCTCAAGTGGAAGCTGAACATCAGCTCCCTCATCAAAAAGGGACAGCAGAGGATGTATTTCCTGCGGCAGCCGAAGAAGTTCAACCTGCCAAAGACAATGGTGCACTACATGGCCATCATTGAGTCCATCCTCACCTGCTCTATCACCGTCTGGTAGGCTTCTGACACTGCCAAGGACAAGGGCAGGCTGCAGCGTATCATTCTGCAGAGAGGGGGATGGGCTGCGATCTGCCATCTTACAAGGACCTGTACACCTCCAGGACCCTGAGGCATGCAGGTAAGATTATTGCCGACCCCTCTCACCCCAAACACAGACTTTTTTGAGACCCTCCCCTCCGGCAAGAGACTGTGGTCTTCCCCTCTGCTACCAGCCTCATCAACAATTTTTTTTCCTGACAGATAACTAGCCCACTTAACGGTTGTTAACTTTAATCCAGAAGAATTTAATATATTTTTTAGAAAAAACAGCTGAAGGGCGATCTCATTCTAGGACATTTGCTTCAACTTGTAGCAGCAAAGTCTGGTAGCTCTGAATTTTTCTGAATCTTTATTTTTGTTTGATTTTTTATCATATTTTGTCAACTTTTGTCTGTGGGGGGAAGAGTTTATTAAAGAGAAGAGCTTCTTTCATTGAAATGGAGCAAATCTGGAAGATGTTTTCATGGTCGCCGTGCTGGTGCAAAGATGAAGGTTTGGAAATGGAGATATAAGCCCTTTCTGCCATCAGTCATCATGGGAAATGTCAACTCTGCCCAACAAAAGTGTTGAGCTGGAGATATTGGTGAAGACTCAGAAAGTATACCGAGGGTGCAGATTTCTGTGTTTTACTGAAACCTGGTTGAATGAAAACGTCTCAGACTCCAGCATTGATCTACCCGGCTTCACTCTCATACGGTCAGACAGAGATGCTAAAGCTAGTGGCAAGAAAAAAGGAGGGGGTCTGGCTTTATTTGTGAACCAGAGATGGTGTAATCCTGCTCATATTACTGTCAAGGACAACATGTGTTGTCCAGATATTGAATTATTGGCAGTTGGTATGCGACCATACTATGTACCAAGATAATTCAGTCATATCATAACAATACTGGTGTACATCCCACCAAAGGCAACTGCTGAAGTTCCATGTGAAGTTCTCCATGAAATAGTTGCCAGGATACAGACTAAACATCCTGAGGCACTTTTAATAATATCAGGAGACTTCAATCATGTTACCCTCTCCTTCCACCTGACTGGATTTTCACAGTTTGTTAATTGTCCTATCAGAGAAAATAAAACCTTTGATCTGCAGTATGCCAATGTCAAAGAAGCTTACAGAGCTACTGCCTTACCACCACTGGGCAGGTCAGATCACAACTTGGTTTATCTGCATACCTGTTACAAACATTGAGGTAATAAAAACCTTGTGGCAGCCTGCAACCACACTCACAGTCAGGAAATGGACACCTGAGGCTAGTGAGTCTCTAAGGGACTGCTTTGAATGCACAGATTGAAATGTGCTTCTGGAAACAGGATGAACATTGACGGGTAGGTTGACTGTTTTACTGAGTACATCAACTTCTGTAGAGACACAGTCATACCTACAGAAACTGTATGCTGTTTCCCCAATAACAATCCCTGGATTACAAGTGACACAAAGGCAATCCTCAACCAGAAAAAGGAAGCTTTTATACACGGTGACAAAGAACGGCTGAAACAAGTGCGTCGTGAGTGAAGAGGAGACTGAAGATGGCAAAGGTGGACTACAAAAAGAAAATAGAGAGGAATTTACAACACAGCAACATCCGTGAGGTGTGGAGAGGAATCGATACCATCTCTGGCTACAACAAAAAGAAAAGACAGCCGATAGTGGGTGATGTGGAAAGAGGCGATGAACTCAACCAGTTCTTTAACAGGTTTGACACTGCAGCTACACCCACTTCCACTGCTACTCCTCCTTCTCCTCAACATGTGTGTATCTCCACCGCAGCTCTGGGAAGGCAGCTGGCTCAGATGCTGTGTGTCCAAGGCTGCTTAAAGACTGTGCTGCCCAACGGTGTAAACCTCTCCACAGGATCTTCAACCTGAGTCGACAGCTGGGGCGGGTGCCGACTCTGTGGAAAACATCCTGTATTGTACCGGTACCAAAAATAAAATGTCCGGCTGAACTAAATGACTACAGACCTTACTTCGCACATCATGAAAACCCTAGAGCGGATGATTCTACGCCTACTGAGGCTTGAGGTCAAAGACAAACTTGATTCCATGCAGTTTGCATACAAAGAACACATTGGAGTAAGTGATGCTGTCCTCTACATGCTTCACCGTGCCCTATCTCATCTGGAGGAATCTGGCGCTTATGTGAGAATCATGTTCTTTGATTTTTCAAGCGCATTCAACACAATCCAACCCATCATACTCAAAGACAAGCTCATAGAGATGGGAGTGGATCCTTACTTTGTTTCCTGGATCACAGATTACCTGAAAGAAAGGCCACAGTTTGTCAGGTTGGGGAACTGTGTTTCTGAGACATTAATGAGCAGCACGGGGGCTCCACAGAGGACTGTCCTGGCTCCATTCCTGTTCACATTGTATACAGCGGACTCCAAATACAACTCCTGTGTCCTGCCACGTCCAGAAATACTCGGATGACACTGCTATTGTGGCGTGTAACAGGAATGGAAAGGAATCAGAATATATGGATCTATAGGAGCACTTATTGACATCATGCATTATAGTAATAAAAAAAGAGGAAGTAAGATGGGGGGACTGTTTATTGATACCCTGACAACTTTCCTCTGCATCCTGTTCAGAGGAAAGTTACCTTTCTCGGTGGTTAATTATTGATCTGACTGCTTTTATTCTTTGTGTCTGGCTCCTGAGACAACAGAACATCACTGGTGACTTTTACACCTGAGTCAGAGGAGCAGCCATGGGTGGAACAGCAGCAGCTGCTGGATTTATTATCTTTCTTCTCTCTGTGCCAGGTATTGTAAAACGACACCTACATTACAGCACATTGAGAGCACTCGCATCCTTGTTTTTTTTTTTTTTTCTGGTACGTAAACTTTGATATTATTTAGACATTTCAAAAACCAGGGTCCATTCGTTTTTTTGTAAACTTTAGTGTCTGTGTTTTGAGTTCCAGTTTTCTGTATTGTCACGTGATTGTAGCTGAAGTCTTCAGATATTCACATGTAGATCTTTTTCTAATATTTCATCAGAAAGTTTTTAAGAGATGATTTTCTTGGCAACCCTCTCTCATAAATAAACGCAACGTCTTAAATAAAGGTCTCAAGAATGTAAAGAAAGTGAAAACCAAATTCCACCAAAAGCTTCAAGATGTCAAGAACGGTACCAGCCAAGTATCTACTTTAACTACACTGTATTATTTATTAAATTGTAGTTAATTTTTTGTTGGACTTATTTTTCAGAGTGCTGTTTAGCAGGTTTCACCCAGCTGACTCTAATCAAACTATACCAGGATGGTATGATTACTCTGAATCAGGGCTGTTATCTCACCTGGTTTCAAAAAACAAAAAACATATTAAGCAGTCAGCACAGTGTATTAATGAAGCTTCCAGTGGCAAAAGTGTTTCCATTACAAAGACGATATTTTGTGAAGAAAAGTGGCGCCACATCACTGCAGACGGATAGGATAAGATACAAATAGGCAATAAAAATAAAAATATACAAACGAACATATAATACAAAATATTTTTCTGGCTTTGAGTTTTGTTCAAACCGAAAGGATAATGGAAATTAACCGGAACTTTATCAAGTGAGTTCAGGTACTCTGTATTGAGGTTTGTGTTAATGGTCTTGTACTGTGGGAAAGACATGCCAATGATCCTCTTTATTACCAATAATCTTTGTGTATGGCTTTGAACTATTGTCACAAGTGGAAAACGATAAAAGTTTACATTTATTTATTAAATATTCCAATATGCAGGTGATGTCCTGGTGTATCTAAACTTCTACATTTATTCCAGAACTGATGGACTCCAAGTCCATATTAGGGAATCTATTTATCAATGTCAAAGCCTTAACTTTAAACCCACAATTACAGTACTGGTAAAACTTAAGTAGTGCTGTGATCTTATTCAAGCGGCTGGCTGTTCTTTTCCAGCTTTTCTTATCCTAATAGATAGTTTTAAAGTCTTAAATGTGTGGCCTAGACCTCTCTTTATTTTTCAAACATTGCCCATGTTGAACATGTTCAGAACTTAAGTCTGTAAGCCTGTCACTGCAGATGAATGACAATTCACCCACTTTGGATGTTATCAGACCATTAAACGCTTGTTAGTTATCAGTTGTATCACTACCATTAGAATGTTTCAGATTGGGCTAATGGAACCTGCAAGTTGCCAGATGGTGCATAATAATTTATTGTATTCATTTTAATCAAATCACACTTTATTTATAGAGCACTTTTAGTGCAATTGCAATACAAAGTGCTGAACATAAGATGATATATAATAAAAACAATACAGTAAAAAAATTCATGCATGACACAGGAAAAAGACACACACTCAATTGAATTGAATGTTCATTTCTCTACCATAAGCTGTCTCCAAAGGCATTTCAGAGAATTTGGCAGTACATCCAACCTGCCTCACAACCGCAGACCACATGTAACCACACCAGCACAGGACCTCAACATCCAGCATCTTCACCTCCAAGATCGTGTGAGACCAGCCACCCACACAGCTGCTGCAACAATCGGTTTGCATAACCAAAGATTCTCTGCACAAACTGTCAGGAACCGTCTCAGGGAAGCTCATCTGCATGCTCGTCGTCCTCATCGGGGTCTCGACCTGACTGCAGTTCGTTGTCGTAACCGACGGCAAATGTCACATTCGATGGCGTCTGGCACTTTGGAGAGGTGTTCTCTTCACGGATGAATCCCGGTTTTCACTGTACAGGGCAGATGGCAGACAGCGTGTATAGCGTCGTATGGGTGAGCGGTTTGCTGATGTCAACGTTGTGAATCGTGTGGCCCGCGGTGGGGTTATGGTATGGGCAGGCGTATGTTATGGACAACGAACACAGGTGCATTTTTATTGATGGCATTTTGAATGCACAGAGATACCGTGACAAAATCCTGAGGCCCATTGTTGTGCCATTCATCCACAACCATCACCTCATGTTGCAGCATGATAATGCACGGCCCCATGTTGCAAGGATCTGTACACAATTCCTGGAAGCTGAAAACATCCCAATTCTTGCATGACCAGCATACTCACCGGACATGTCACCCATTGAGCATGTTTGGGAGGCTCTGGGCTGCGTGTTCCAGCTCCTGCCGATATCCAGCAACTTCACAGCCATTGAAAAGGAGTGGACCAACATTCCACAGGCCACAATCAACAACCTGATCAACTCTATGTGAAGGAGATGTGTTGCACTGCGTGAGGCAAATGGTGGTCACACCAGACACTGACTGGTTTGACTGACACCTGTGCAATAATCATGCCGTCTAATCAGCATCTTGATATGCCATACCTGTGAGGTGGATGGATTATCTCGACAAAGGAGAAGTGCTGACTAACACAGATTTAGACAAATTTGTGAACAATATTTGAGAGAAATCGGCCTTTTGTGTACATAGACAAAGTCTTAGATCTTTGAGTTCAGCTCATGAAAAATGGGAGCAAAAACAAAAGTGTTGTGTTTATATTTTTGTTCAGTGTAGCTTGTGTTTGGCGTATCGGCTCCGACCTCATCACTGCTCACAGATTTATTTTAAATGCAGAAACTTGAGGAGTGATGAGATAATATCTTTAACCCCCTATTCGGAGCCTGCAGGTGGATGCTGGGGTGGTGGTGGGGCTGGAAGTATGAGCGTAGTGCTGGTGCAGGGCAGCGATGGCAATGACAGAGCAGAAGGAGAGACAGGAAATCTTGCAGCTTAAATAGACGCCACATTGGGAAGAAGTGATTGTAAGGTGACTGTGTAAGTGACGCATATGAATTATGAAATCATTGCAGCTCGAGTTGTTTGCCTGAACTAGCTCGCAGACGTCGCCCCATTTTAGTTCCTACTTGCAATTGACTAAAAAACATTGATTACTTCCGATCATGCATTTCAGATGTCAATAAACAGCACGTTTTAATGTTATCATATTTGCACAAATGTATTATTTGGTTGAGGTAATCACAGCCTGCTAAGTTGTAAAGACATTAAGCTTCAGGCATGTCTCTAGAGGATTAAATGCATGAAAGCTTTGAGCACCAGGAAGCTGCTGAAGAAAGAGAAACTGAGAAGTAAAAAGGGGAAAGGGGAAAACTTTTGTGATTTACAACAAATGAGTGTAAAAATAGAGGGACTCCACCTACTTAAGTTATGCAAAAATGAAGCAAAAATACCCCCCAGCAGCTGCTCTGCTGCTGTTCTGCAGTGTTTAGGCTTAATTTTTCTTCAAGGAGAGGAGGTGGAGACACGTCTTCCATCTTTATATACGGTCATTAGTGTATCCAAGATCTACCCCTGCCTTGCCCTGGGATCCGGCCAAACGTACAGATCAGACATGCATCTTTACAGAGTGTCAGAGAGGCATCTCTGTCAACATGTAGCTCTTGTCATTTCACACCCACAGACACACCAAGCAACTTCTCGTCTGCAGCAGCTGCTGATTAAACACATTTCTTTGGCTGTCTTCTCACACATTTTATCTCAACTTCTTCTGTTACTTTGTTCTTACTCTGCAACGATTGCGAATGGAAATGCACAACCCAGTTTTCAAAAAAGTTACGACGTTGTGTAAACTCTAAAAAGAAAATGTGATGATTTGGAAAACATTGAAACCCCATATATAATTGAATATAGCACAAAGACAATATATTAAAAAAAAGTAATGTTTTTTGGAAAGTTCTATGCTCATTTAAAATTTGATGCCATCAACACGTTTCAAAAAAGTGAAACAGGGTCATGTTTACCACTCTGTTGCATCACCTCTTCTTTTGGCAACACGCTGCAGGCGTTTGGGAACTGAGGAGACCAACCGCTGTCATTCTGAAAGTGGAATATTTTCCCTTTCTTGCTTGAAGTAGGATTTCAGTTTAGTTTTTGGTAGTGTTCCTGAGTCCAGGCAGTGAGGTCCACAAAAGAATCATGTCTGGAAACAGGGTTGTAGTTCGTGACAGTAAAATTACTCAGCATATCAGTCTCATTCTCACTCAACCAACATTTTTAGGAGCATATGTCACTTATTACTGTAACATCAGTCGGAAACTTACTACATGCAAATTAATAATAAAGAGGAAGGAAGTCGGACAATTTTAACAGCTTGACTTCTGCCTTCTGATGATCACAAAGGAGCATTTTCTGAGAAGAGAACATTCTCTCCCTGTTGTAAGTAGAATTATCCATTGATATGACTGATATGTATTTGCAAAGGTTCTTTACCGTCCCTGCTGATGTGTTTTATTCTCTCTGAAGTCACACAGGGGTGAGAGGAGCAGCTATGAGTTTAAAAGCAGCAGCAGCAAGTGGGTTGGTTATCGTCCTTCTCGTTGTGCCAGGTACTGTACATCCTCATTTACATTGTAAGACCTTTATTAAGCTTATTCAGAACAGGCTTCATATGTTTTTAAACATTTTATAAAAGAGTAGACTTCATGATTTAAAGCATATTTACTTTTATTTACAGACTTCTCTGTATCCTCATGTTTCTGAGTCTTCACTGTTTAATGTTTTCAAACATGCAACTTATATTTGCATCCTTTTATATTCACATTTAAGAGGTTTGGAGTTTTGCACACAAGAGTTAAGCTACTGAAGTCTGTATTTCCTTAATGAGAGAACAAGATAAGGTCTATGAAAAAGGGGAACCAAACTTTGCCATTGCGTCAAGTTACTTACTGACGTCTGTGTGATGTTTCCATCCTCTGTGTGGTTAACAGTTATCTGTCTCAGTAAAGCTCACAGTAGCAGCCTGGTGTCTTTATGTGCTCACATAAGATAAATATAACTGTGTTCTGCAGTTCTTTGTTCTTCTACACGTCTGTGTTACCGTGGCTAAATAATCAAATAATAAATGGATAAATTATATAATAACAACCACTTCAGAAAAGCATCACTTCAGACATGTTTGTCTTATAAGCTTGCAGGGAAAAGATTTACAGCCAAGTAGTTTTGGGAAATGTAACCCTTACATACTGTTCATATTCTGTACCTTCACAGTATGGTCTGGGTCAATTTTGACCCGGACCAAGAATTCCCTTGTAGCAAGTATTTCCACCAAATTTTTAACCACAAACCTATTCAGAATGTTTAAATAGCCTATGCCACTTAAACAAATGAATGATTAATCCTTCATAAATGTTTCAAAGAGCAGGGAAAGTGTATTTTTTAAGTTTTACACCACTCGTTTTTGGTGAAAAATATCTTATTATACACAGTATAATGTCATGTAATATATGTAAGACATAAAAAATATAAAAGCCATAATGATTTAAATATATTTTATTGACCTTGAAAATGACATCAACATTCTGGCACTTTTGGACTTCATAATATAACACTGTCCTCACTACTGTATCATAAGATATTAAGTGCTTAAAGTCAACTAGTCTCTGCATTCAAAGCAGAGGTGGGACACTTTCCGTGTGTGGATCTTGCACATGTGTTTCCCACATTTGCAGCAGGTTGTCCCTGTTTTACAGTCTTTTTTTGCAGGGCAGAAGCTGCATCTCCTTCTCTTCTGTTCCCTCATGTTTGCTTCTTGATCAGGGCCAGGCTCAGATTGCTCCACTGCCCTTACAAATGCTGCTGAGGCTGCTGGCCGGGGGAGGTGTTGTCGCTTTTGCATGCAAGGAGCCACAAGGGCCTTTCCAAGCTCCTCCAAAAAGAACCTCCTCCAGTTCCTCTTGCTTGCCCGCCAGGTTGGGTTTAGCTCATTCCAAATCACGAAGGCATTGTTCGCGGATACGTCAATTATGTTGTGGAATATGACAAGAGGCCAGCGGGCGGTTCTTCTCTTGCAGCTGTATGTGCCTGTTACTTTATCAAGATTGTCCACTCCGCCTTTGTTGGCATTGTAGTCAAGGATGATAGCTGTTTTTTTGTCTTCCCGTGCGCTCACCTCTGCAGCCTTATGTAGTGTGCTCATAAGGATGACGTTCTTGTTCTTCTTGGGCATGTATGAGACAACTGTGGTGTCCTGAGCAAATGCAAACTTAGAAGAAAAGACCTCTCTTCCCCTTGTTGTAGTTAGGGCAGGTGGCAGCTCAGGTTTGTTCCGCCTCACAGTGCCAACCATTGTGATTTTTTTCTTCAGCAGCACCTGACCAAGCTCATGAGATGTGAAGAAGTTATCGCAGGTCACATTGTGTCCTCTCAGCCCTTCCGTCATTTCCAGTACAACACGCATGCCTTGTTTTTTCTCTGGAGCTCCACCAGCTGGCTTCCCTGTGGAAACTTGCATGGTCCAAGCATAACTTGAACGTGCATCACAAGCAACCCATAACTTGATGCCATATTTTCCAGGTTTGCTCGGCATGTTCTGGCAGAAAAGACAGCGACCTGGAAAAACACAAAAAAGAGGAAAACCATTTACCTTTTTGTTCTATCCATTTTTTTTATTTATACAATCCCACTGCTCTAGCCTGTGCTTTTACAATGTATTTTATATACGGAAGTGCATAAGAAATAAAGAGAATCTGATCTGAAATCTGACCATTTGATATCACAGCCATGTATACTGAAGCATAGATTAATTAGTCAACAAGAAAAGACCATTCTTACCTCTGAATGGAACCAGTCTTTCATCCACAGTAACATCAGGGCCAGGATTGTACATGAGAGGCAGCTGTTCCACCCACTTGTCCCAGACATCCCTGATTGCTGCCAGTTTGTCAGTGACACGCCGTGCAGGTCTTGTCTCACGATTGTCAAATCTGAGCACCGCTGATATGGTACAGAACATTTCCAGGGACATGGTGGCTCGAAAAATCGGTCTTCCCGTCTCAGCATTCCAGTGACTGGAAGCAGCCTCACCTCGGGATCTGTACACACCAGCCAGTATTAGAAGCCCCATGTAACCCTCTCCACGTTTGTCATTTCAATGATAATTTTTTCAATGGCTGGAGGGAGGAAGAGCTGGAATGTTGACAAAATGTCAGCTGCATGGGAGATGGCCAGTCTTGTGGGTCCTGGAGTCATTCAAATGACATTTTCTGCTGCCATCTTGCCTGCAACATGATGTGGACCCAACAGATAGCACTGTTTTTTGACATAAATGTCTGCCCTGCTGTCTGCTCCTCTCCATCAGAGTCATCTTCATCAGGTGGGGAGTTTTCTTCCACGTTGTCTTCCTGCTCCGACACATCCTCCTCTAACTCAGTATCAGACTCATCTTGAAAGAGTAGATCCAGGGCCTGTTGGACATTCAGTCTTGCTGCCATGATGTCTGTCACTGAAATGGCAGCTCATACCTTTATAATGTTATGACCCCCACCACCTCCCTCCCAACCCAAACAGATTCCAATTTGTTACATTGTACATTATTTTATTACATTGCAGGTGCAGGTGCAGGTGCATCTTGTGTCTGTGCACCTGCACCCGTCTGACCTCTGGATGACTTCTATTCCCTTTATGCACCATATATGATCACTCCTATGTTGTTTGTTTACTCTTTCCCCTGCCCCTTCAAAGACCAGCAGGTGTCTGTCTCTGTGGTGTGACGGCCCCTGCATAGTATAAGTCTATGGTATTAATGCATGTGTTTGTTTGCAGAGGAGCTGGTCAAATAGCTGCCGCTATATGGAGCACCTGGGCCCATTGCCCCGAGTATAAATACAGCAGCTTCCGGCGGGCTCTCTCTCTCTATCGCTCTCTGGACTCAACGCCAGCACCATTACTAGTTTGGTTCTTTGTGTTAGTGCACTCTTCAAACATCTCACCACACCATACTCACACACCCACATGCACACTACTGATAATACAGATTTCACACACCTCATAGTATTTGTAAACTCCTTAATTAACTTACGTTCTTTTTGTAATAAATTAATTCATTTACTTTCGGCAAATCGTGTCTCTCCAAGTTGTTTGTCATGGCCTTACGGGCCGGGTGATGACAGTGGGAACCTGGGCAAATGTTTTGGGAACACAGACAGTTCTCGTGACAGTGGTGAGGTCCCCTTGAACTCTGTCACCTCTTTCGCATATAAAATGCACACAACATGACATGTACATTCTCACAGTTTCAAGATTCCAAAAAAACACAATTTTCCTTTATTTGACCCACACTGGTAGACCTAAAATCCATCTGAATAGATACGGGTCAAATTTGACCCGTAACAGCCTCAGTGTGCAAAAATGTGTAGCACCTATACAAAAATATGAATTAATAAAATATTTTTATTTCTATGTATTTTGGGTCACTTCAGGAAAAGTCATCAAATTTCAGGCTAGAAGAATGACGTTTAGGGTATTTTTACTGCTGTCAAATGTCAAAACGGGTCAAATTTGACCCCAAAAGTATGTAAGGGTTAAGTCATCGAGCCGGTTTCTTTATTGAAACACCTGTACAGGTAATTGTCGAGTGTTTCGTCTGTTGTCATGATCTTAATGTTTTTTCTGATGTGCTCTGTGTTACAGTGGTACAGGGGGAGACTGACTGGAGAGTGACTTACTCTTCTACTCAGATCTGTGCTTTAAAAGGATCAACAGTGGACATACCCTGCACCTACACATACCCATCCACAATGAATCAACAAACTACTGAAGTTCAAAGCAGCCTGTGGTTTGCTAAGAGGAGAAACAATGAACCTGTGGATCTGACGACAGACTCAGACTACACAGGTCGTGTTCAGTATCTTTTTCATGAGAACGACTGCACTCTGAGAATCACAGACCTGAGAGAGAGCGACTCAGCTGAGTACGAGTTCAGATTCACAACAAACCAACCACGTGGAAGTTTTACTGGTTCACCTGGAGTCACTTTGTCTGTCACAGGTAACAGTTTCACCAGAATATTTGGTGTTTTTTGTGAATACTACTTTATCTTTGTGGGTTTTTTGTATCTGTGAACTTTATTGGTTTATTTTGAAATAACATTTCACTTCTTTCTTCTCATGTTCAGACTTGCAGGTGCAGATGGAAGGATCATCATCATCGACCAATGCAGACCTGAGGTGTCACAGCAGCTGTAATGTGGCTGATAATCCTTCATATGTCTGGTTCAGTAATGGAGTGAAAATGTTTGAAGAGACATCTTCTCTTAGAGGCTCTGCTTATGGTAACAGTTACTCCTGCGCTGTTAAAGGACGTGAGGGATACCGCTCTCCTGCAGTGTGTGAGTTGACTAAGAACAAACTGTGTCCGGGGTTGAGTGAAATAGCTCAGTTAGTTGCAGCAAGTTGCTTGAACAGTAAAAAAAAAATTTTGGATTTGAAAATCGGAGCCTCTGGATCTCCCTACAAGAGGTAGTCCTACCTCAGCGAAATCTCCGTCTTTTTCTCTGTTGTTATGAATTTAATTCTCCTTCCTGATGTGCTCTGTGTTACAGTGGTTCAGGGCTTTGGAGTGACTTACTCTTCCACTCAGATCTGTGCTTTTAAAGGATCAACATTGGACATACCCTGCACCTACACATACCCATCCACAATGAATCAACAAACTACTGAAGTTCAAAGCAGCCTGTGGTTTGCTAAGAGGAGAAACAATGAACCTGTGGATCTGATGACAGACTCAGACTACACAGGTCGTGTTCAGTATGTTTTTCATGAGAACGACTGCACTCTGAGAATCACAGACCTGACAAAGAACGACTCAGCTGAGTACAAGTTCAGGATCATAACAAACCAACCAGGTGGAAGTTTTAGTGGTTCACCTGGAGTCACTTTGTCTGTCACAGGTAACAGTTTCACCAGAATATTTGGTGTTTTTTGTGAATACTACTTTATCTTTGTGGGTTTTTTGTATCTGTGAACTTTATTGGTTTATTTTGAAATAACATTTCACTTCTTTCTTCTCATGTTCAGACCTGCAGGTGCAGATGGAAGGATCATCATCATCGACCCACGCAGACCTGAGGTGTCACAGCAGCTGTAATGTGGCTGATAATCCTTCATATGTCTGGTTCAAAAATGGACAGAAAATGTTTGAAGAGAGATCTTCTCTTAGAAGGTCTGCTTATGGTAACAGTTACTCCTGCGCTGTTAAAGGACGTGAGGGATACCGCTCTCCTGCAGTGTGTGAGTTTACTGAGAACAATATGGGGAGGAGGGAGGGGGGGATCTGAGAAGAACTTAATCAATGTGAAATGTCATTCAAATAGTTTGTTAAGGTGCAGCAAGTTGCTTGAACCAGCGCGTTGGCAGAAATCACAGTGTGGGTGGGCAAAGAGAAAATCAGGTGGGTCTATCCCGTCCGAGACCAATCATACTTAATAGGTTCTGAATCGCATTTGTTAACCAAAATAGGCCATTACAACTATACTTGCCTGAATGCACCAAAGTTTAATCATACAAGCCTTATGCATCACAGGCACAAAGACAAAGATTTGCTATGCTCATCACATAGCCTGGCACGGCGGTCCACATGTTCACACAAACACAGCTGACAGACGCAGCAGCATCATTAATTAAAGCGTATGGATGGAGGTGCACCGGCACCAACATGCTCAGTAACATTAAAACTGTCACATAACAAAACCTGATGCAGACTTGCAGCGCTGAGAGGGGGAGACCAGGGGCACGGAGGGAGGGAGGGAGGGAGGGAGGGAGGGAGCGGGTGATCGCGGACTGAAGTGATGAAAAAACATCAGTCTGATCATGAAACTTCGTTTGATCATGAAGCCTGATGCTCCTCTTCAGCTCTCGCACAGCAGACTGGAGTCTCTGTTAACAGGGACAGACGGACAGAAAGACCTGCGTGATTAGCACACAGATGGCTCTATATGACGTTCAAAAGCAAACCAGACCATCAGTGACAAGACTGATTATTTCTATAAAGTTATTTTTAATGCCTGAGACTGCTGGCGGGGGGGTAGGTGTCAGACGAGGCGATTGACTGCACGCTGCCTTTGTTTACATTTTCCAGGGCAAAAATTGAAAGTGAGTTATACTAACGCCGGGAACACACTGGAGGCGGAAGTGCCGCGAATAGCCGCTAAGCGCCGAGAAGCGGAGCCCGTTTCCTTTCGGCGCCCATGTTCACCGATTGTGTCGTTCACATCAGAAGCGCCGCGGCGCGCACCTCTGCGGCCGGCTCGCGCCCTGCAGCGATCGTTTTGGCGCCTGGTCTATTTTTTGCGCGAGCCGGGAGCGATCGCGTCAATCCTGGCAGGAAGTCACACATGAAACAACGAGAGAATCCGGTCAATTTTCAAAATTAAAACAATTTTCAAAATAAAACACAGCGATTGACAAATGCGATGTTATATTTGTGTGCTTTTATATATTTGTCAGTATCTAAACAGAGCACAAGAGAGATGAAGATACACACACGCACACACACACACACACAAAGAGAGAGACACAAAGTGGCCTGGCTATAGGGGGTGGGGGCAGGGTGTCAAAACACACACGCAAACAGAGAGAGAGAGCATGATGAAAAAACAGCTCCGAATGTGAGTAAACGACAGCTGAGGAGCAGAGGCGCTTGTCGACCGGCACGGAGAAATGCGCGTCTGGTGTGAACGGAAGTGCTCCAGCTCGCGCGCGATGTTTCGTTGCGCGGCGCTTCGCAGCGCTTCCTCGTCCGGTGTGTCCCCGGCGTAAGACTGTTAAAGAAAGCAGGATGAGATGTTTTGTCAAAAAACCACAACTTCAGCATGTACAGGACAAAATCAGCAAAGAGATGAGAGGTACGGCTTTGTCCACAGGGGGCGCCAAACCAACACAAACAGAAAGTTCCTCACAGGAGCTTTTAAAAGGCTTTGCTGTGAGTTCTTTATTTGACGTTGCCATATTTAACATTCATTCAGGCTATTATATTAACGTTTGTTGAAATATAGCATCAAAGGTATGTTGTGTTCGTGCTAGTTGACCGTCGAAGTACTAGCGACTCCTAATGAGTCGAAGTCACCGCGAGTGATTTATCGGTGAAATGGGGTGTATCTGAGATGTGAACCTAGCCTGGCACGGCGCCCACAAAGCACGCACATGCATGCAGCCATATTTCAGACTATTTCACTGTATGAACCTCGACCGCCTGTGTTGGACCTTTCGGGTGTGTAGAAAACACATTTTATTTAATTGTAATTAGATTCTGACCGATCCTATCGGCGTGTCTAGAGATTGAAGCTACAGCGCTGTGTGTCGTGAGTAAATGTCGTCGTTGGAGAATCGAGTGCTAAATCACATGCTGCTGCTGACGGGGGAAAGGGTTGAATGAGCAGCCCTGTCGTTGCTACTTGGCTGCACTCGTTGAGGAGAAAGCTGGCGAAGGTGTCTCGTGTTGAGAATGATGGCGGAACTTTCTCCTCCTCCTCACGTCTATTTGCGACAACCTTAAGCAAACTGATTTTTATTTCAACCTACATTAAAAACAGCTGTCTAGCTGACAGTAGGCCTCTGAACAGAAACATTCCTCTGTGAAAGAAGGAGGGGCGGCTCGCAATCTGGCATTTGCAAAGTGCACGGCTACTCAAACAATCTGACCTATCATCATCATCATCATCATCATCATCATCATGTGGTGAACAAGAATCATTTCATTTGTATTGGTGGAGTAGTCAGATAATTGAAACCGTATTCAGCCTACAGCTACGTGCCTGGCTTGAACAGTAAAAAAAAAGTGAAAATCGGAGCCTCTGGATCTCCCTACAAGAAGTACCTTAATGAAATCTCCGTCTTTTTCTCTGTTGTTATGAATTTAATTCTCCTTCCTGATGTGCTCTGTGTTACAGTGGTTCAGAGCTTTGGAGTGACTTACTCTTCCTCTCAGATCTGTGCTTTAAAAGGATCAACAGTGGACATACCCTGCACCTACACATACCCATCCAAAATGAATCAACAAACTACTGAAGTTCAAAGCAGCCTGTGGTTTACTAAAGAGAATTATTATGAACCTGTGGATGTGAGAACAGACTCAGACTACACAGGTCGTGTTCAGTATCTTTTTCATGAGAACGACTGCACTCTGAGAATCACAGACCTGAGAGAGAGCGACTCAGCTGAGTACAAGTTCAGATTCACAACAAACCAACCAGGTGGAAGTTTTAGTGGTTCACCTGGAGTCACTTTGTCTGTCACAGGTAACAGTTTCACCAGAATAATTGGTGTTTTTTGGAAACACTGCTTTGTATCTTGTTTGTATCTGTGAACTTTATTGGTTTATTTTGAAATAACATTTCAGTTCTTTCTTATGTTCAGACCTGCAGGTGAAGGTGGGAGGATCATGGGATTATGCAGACCTGAGGTGTCACAGCAGCAGTTACACCTCATTTGTCTGGTTCAATAATGGAGTGAAAATGAATGAAGAGAGATCTTCTCTTAGAGTCTCTGTTAATAATAAAAACAGATATTCCTGCGCTTTTAAAGGACGTGAGGGATGCCGCTCTCCTGCAGTGTGTGAGTCTCATCCACAGTGTCACTAACACAACTTATATTCTGCTGTGTTACTGTGCAGCTGATAATAATATTTGATCAGGTACTGGATCATAGTACTGACAATTTAAGCATCCAAGTGTCCATTAAAACACAGATGTTTTCTCCTCCAGATGCTCCACAGGATCCTGCTGTGTCTGTGAGACCCTCTGCTGAGATAGAGGAGAACAGTTCAGTGACTCTGACCTGTAGCAGTGATGCTAACCCAGCAGCTACTTACACCTGGCACAAGAAGAATGGACATGTGGAACGTCAACCTCGCAGCCCAGGGACACAACTTTCCTTCTGGTCCATCACAGCCTCAGACTCTGGAGAGTATTACTGTGCAGCTGAGAACCAGCTGGGGAGAAGTGAATCTGAATCTGTTTTCATTGATGTGAAATGTGAGTGGACAGATTATTATGACGACACTGAAGGTACAAATCATCTATTGTCACAAAGTGATGCCACACAGCGCTATGTTTCTGTGTTCATGTTCATGGGAAATGGCTTCATCTAATATACCTGTATGTCTGATATGTATATCTAATATTTGATCAGTTATTGGATGTTAGTATTGACAATTTAAGCATATAAATGTCCATTTGGCATTAAAACAGATGTTTTCTCCTCCAGATGCTCCACAGGATTCTTCTGTGTCTGTGAGTCCCCCTGGTCAAATTATTGAGAACAGTTCAGTGACTCTGACCTGTAGCAGTGATGCTAACCCAGCAGCTACTTACACCTGGCACAAGAAGAATGGAGATGTTGAACGTCAACCTTACAGCCCAGGGACACGACTTTACTTCAGGTCCATCACAGCCTCAGACTCTGGAGAGTATTACTGTGCAGCTCAGAACGAGCGGGGGAGAAGTGAATCTGGATCTGTTTTCATTGATGTGAAATGTGAGTGAACAGATTATTATGATATCATTTTTAAAATCCATTACAGACATCATCTATTGATCTGGTAATGTTTTTGTTTTTAAAGATTATTTTTTGGCTTTTTATGCCTTTATTTGAGGAGAGGACAGTGGATAGAGAGAGAAACAGGGGATGACATGCGGCAAAGGGCCGAGGGCGGGAGTTGAAACTTGTTTGGGGGTTTTCCTCTGAGCTGCCCTGAAACCAGCGCCTCCAAGAAGGTGGTTGAAGATCACATCATTTATTTTATTTTTATCTCCTCCAGATGCTCCAAAGGTTTCTGATGTGTCTGTGAGTCCCTCTGGTGAAATCACAGAGAACAGTTCAGTGACTCTGACCTGTAGCAGTGACACTAAGCCTGAAGCTACTTACACCTGGTACAAGAGGAATGAAACTTGGAGGGATCAACTTCTAATTAAAAAGTCACAGCTCGTCTTCAGGTCCATCCAGGCCTCTGACTCTGGACAGTATTACTGTAAAGCTGAAAATGAGCTGGGGAGGAAGACATCTAAAAACATCTCTGTTAATGTGGAACGTGAGTGAAACAGCTCATATAAAACTGTGGTTTTTTGGAAATATACAAACACTCTGAATTTGATGCCTGCAACACGTTCCAAAAAAGTTGTGACAGGAGCATGTTCACCGCTGTGTTACATCAGCTTTTCTTCTAACAACACCCTGTAACCGTCTTGGGACTGAAGACACTAATTGTTTAAGTATTGAGAGTGGATTTTTTCCCCCATTATTGCTTGATGTACATCTTAAGTTGCTCAACAGTGCAGGGTTTCCGCTGTCGTATTTTGCGCTTCATAATGCGCCATACATTTTCAATGGGAGACAGGTGTGGACTGCATGCAGGACAGTCTAGTACCTGCACTCTTTTACTGTGAAGCCATGCTGTTGTAACTCGTGCAGAATGTGGCTTGGCATTGTCTTGCTGAAATAAGCAGGGATGTCCTCGAAGAAGACGTCGTCTGGATGGAAGCATATGTTGCTCCATAACCTGTGTGTGCCTCTCAGTATTAATGGTACCTTCACAGATGTGCAAGTTGCCCATGCCGTGGGCACTAATACACCCCCATACCATCACAGATGCTGGCTTTTGAACTTTGCACTGAGAACAATCTGGATGGTCCTCTTCCTCTTTAGCCCAGAGGACTCGATGGCAGTTATTTCCAAAATCAATTTGAAACGTGGACTCGTCAGACTGCAGCACACTTTCGCACTTTAGCTCAGTTTATCTCAGGTGAGCTCGGGCCCAGAGGAGTCGGCGGCGCTTCTGGGTGTTGATATATGGCTTTCGCTTTGCATGGTAGAGTCTTAACTTACATTTGTCGATGCAGGGACGTACTGTGTTAACTGACAATAGTTTTCCGATGTGTTCCCGAGCCCACGTTGTAATATCCATCACAGAATGATGCCAGATTTTAATGCAGTGCTGTCTGAGGGGTCGAAGGTCACAGGCGTTTAATGTCGGTTTTCGGCCTTGCCCCTTACGTTCAGATTCTCTGAATCTTTTGATGATGTTATGGACTGCAGACGGTGAAATCTCTCAATTCCTTGCAATTACACGTTGAGGAACGTTGTTGATAAACTGTTGGACTATTTGCCCACGCAGTCTTTCACAAGGTGGAGAATTGAGTGCTCCTTTTATACCCAATCATGGTACTATCACCTGTTACCAGTTAACCTACTTACCTGTGGAATGTTCCAGGTGTTTTTTGAGCATTCAACAACTTTTCTTGCTCCTGTCCCAACTTTATTGGAACGTGTTGCAGGCATCAAATTCAGAATGTGTGTATATTTCCAAAAAACAGTTAATCAGTTTGAACATTAAATACCTTGTCTTTGTGCTGTATTCACTTGAATATGGGTTGAAATGTATTTGCAAATCACTGTATTCTGTCCCAAGTTTTTGATTGGGGGTTTGTATTTAATCATTTAAATTCAACATGAAACACTAGGGGCCCTATTTAGACGGCGTAAAGTGCACTAAAGCACATGGCGCTAAGTGATTTAGGGCGTGTCCGACGCACTTTTGCTAGTAACATGGCGCACAATCTGGGCGCAAACCGAGGCGCAAGGCGCAAAAAGGTTGCCTTAAGTCCCTGGATTATTCATAGGCGTGTTTTCGGCATAAAATGAATCAAACCAATCTGAGTGCCAGCTCTCATTCCCTTTAAGAGCCCGGTGCGCCTGTAGGCAGGGGTGTTGCTATTTACACGGCGGAGTTGAGTCATTCTTCTTATATAAACCGGACCCCGACCAGCATATTTAACTTATTTCTTTCAACTGCGTGCTGTTTCCACAACGTGGGCGCTGGGCGTGAAAAAGACGACTGCACCAGGTGGAAGATAGCAATGACACTTATAGCTATTTTTGTATATTTATGTTTGGTTTTTATATATTGTACTCATGTTTTATTTACTTATTTATGCATCTTCAGATGGTCCAAAGCTTCTCTCTGTGTCAGTGAGTCCCTCTGCTGAGGTAGTGGAGGGCAGTTCAGTGAATCTGACCTGTAGCAGTGATGCTAACCCAGCAGCTAATTACACCTGGAACAAGGAGCATGATGACTCACCAAAAGCTTCAGGACAGATTTTTACCATCAGCAACACAAGACCTGAACACAGTGGGAATTATTACTGTGAAGCCCAAAACAAAAGAGGACGTAGTAACTCCACCGTACATCTGACTGTTGTGGCAGGTAAGTTTCACACAGGCTGCATCATAAGTCTTAAACCTGCATTCGGGTCAGATAAAAAACATCCTTGTTGAGTAAGAATATGTTGACAGCTGCTATATGTGAAGGAGGAAGCACATAGTTGTCCTGTTATATAAAAAAGATGAATTGACATACATGTTGATCTGCATGATCAACATACTTTTGGTTTGCCTTACATAAACTACATGATAAGTTACAGCAAGATCTTGTTATGGTTAAACAGGCCAATGTTGATTGTCAACTCCTGATTCAGCACTTGGAAGCCCAACTTTGTCCTTCTGCCTCAACAGCTTAGACTGACAGAACGATGTTCACATGTACAAATATTCTGGTCATCTGTCCAAACAAAAAAAGAACCCAAAAAGTATAATCAGAATGGGCTGAAGAAAAGTCCAAAGAAAGTTTCTAAAACTGGACAAGTACCAGCTTAACCCAAATGTCTGTATCAGAAGATGCTTCATTTGGAAGGCCTAATTTGGAATATCATTATTTGTCTGATCCCAGTAATTAGTCTTTTTGAAAATGGGTACCAAAACCCGGTCTGACACTTTTCCCAAGGTGTGCCAGCCAAGACAGCCAAACAATGTCCAGAGCCTGCAGCATCTCAGGGTTAATCTCATCCACCCCCTGCTCCTTACCAGATTCATTACTAGCTTTTAGGCTAACTCAGTGACCTCTGCCAGGGATATAAGTAGGACTTCCCCCTTGTCCTTCAGACTCTGCTTCTCCCACAGAGGATGTGTTGGTCATGCTCAGGAACTCCTTAAAGTTCCCTATTCTGGCTCTGAGGTCCTCTTGGCCTCAAAGTACCTGCCTGCTGCTTCAGGAGACCCCTGGGCCAACCAAGCTTGAAGGCCTCCGTCTGAAGCTGGGCACCCCCCTCAGCACTGGTGTCCACCAGCAGGTTTCAGGTTGCCACCATCCATTTTACCCTCACTACAGGTTAAGGCAATGAGATTAATCTTAAGAAATCACAAAGGCAACCATAGATCTTTGTCTGAAGGTGTTATGGTACCAAGTCCACCTTTGAACCTCCCTATGCTCAAACATGGTGTTTGTTATAGCCAATCTACAACTTGCACAGAAGTCCAATAACAACCACCACTCTGGTTCAGTTTGGGAAAGTAACTCTTCCCAATAACCCTCCTCCATGTCTCCCACTTGAGTGTGGAGGTCTCCATGTGGAACTAAATAATTGAATATGAATCCAGGACGCCATCCAGGGACTCAAATAAGGGATTTCATAGTATCAGGGACGTTTGACATTTGTCTCATTTCATGTTGTACTTTCATCAATGAAAATTAATTAATATGTAAGAACGTGACTGCGAAATCATTATTATTCTGTAGGGTAACTTTCTGCTTGACCCGAATCAATTGTCAGCCTTTTAATATGATCACTGTTTCTTTCAGGAGCGTGGAAACGTATTGCTCCTGCCACAGTCTCTATTTTCCTCGCTATCATATTCATCTGTGTCCTCCTATGGATCATGTGAGCAGTTCTGTTTCACCAAAAAGCATTAGATACCATTGAGATTACAGCCATGGTTTAACTTTCTAAATATATCTTACCAGAAAGAGGAAGGCCTCCAAGCATCCATCTGAGCCTGTTGAGAGACCAGACAACAGAGAACAGGTGAGGAAGTTCATAAATTCAAAGAAGGAAGTATCTTTTTGTGTCTCGGTTTTCAATTTAAGACCAAAAAGGAATGCATACAAGGATTCACTCTGTAAAAGCTTTGTTACAAGTGGAATTAGAAATGTCTCCCTCGTATGTAGAGAAACACACAAACAGTAGAAGCTGATAACAAAAGAGAGTTTAATAAAATGAAGCCAGAATCTGATTTCTTGGGTTCAGGAATGCGACAGCTTGAAATAACTTTGGCAACATTCACATCCACAAATATTCAGTTTTTGGCCCTCATTCCAACAAAGACAATCCCTTTTAAGCTTCTTACATGGCTAATGAAAATGAATATTCCACAGCTTTTCCCATTTTCATGCAGCCTATTGCCAATCCTTGCAAACTGAAGGCTTGTTGGTTTGTTTACAATGCACAGAGCTGACATTAAAAAGGATCTTGAACCTGATCTGGACGGATATGTTGAATGTGCTGTTTGAATGCCCAGATAATGCTCCCTAAACCTGAATAATATCTCCATTTCAAGTATAAAATGCTACAATATGAATAAGGCGTATGGACCATGACCCATAACAAAGTCGGAATATGATCATATTTGGAATATTGGTGGAAATATTGGTTCATTGACAGGCCAGGAGCTGTGTATGAGCTAGTGTAGATACTGCGATGGATTGTTGGGGAAAGAGGAACAGGTGAGCAAATCCTGGAGAGCTTCAGAAATACATGGACTTGAGGGACAAGGCTAGAGACTTGAACAGTGGGTCAGACTGGTTCAAACCAAACGTCACTGCCTTTAGAAGAAATAACATCACTATTTATCATCTGCTATTAATGACCAGGAACTGGAACACCCATAAAACCATTGGTTTCACGTACAAATCTCTAGCTCACTCTTCTTTTTTGCCTTGATTAATTCTAACTTCTGTCTTTGTAAGTGACACAAGCCTTAAATTCCGTCTTTGAGATTTCCATCTACAGAGCAATCATTGAACCTATTTGTCCAATGTCCACAGATACAAACGGCCAGGCAGGAGGCTGATCTTGAATATGCCACTGTCAACTTTTCCAAAGAGCAGGCTGATCCTATCTACTCCAACGTCACACCAGCGATGCCCAAAAGACACAAGAAAGAAAAGGAAGAAGAAGAAGAAGAGATGGTTGAGTATTCTGCTGTGAAATTTAACAGTGCCAGTACAGCCCAGAGGTAAACAACACCTCACATTACAACATTATATTATAAAAGATCAAAGAACTGTAATTCTCATAATGTTGTTTTTAACTTTATTTTGTCCTGTTAACATGCTACATTCAATGTATTTCTCCTTCAGACCCAGCAGGGAGGAAGCTGCAGAGGATCCAGCTGCATTGTACAGTACAGTTATCAAACCAAGGAACCTCTAGTCTACTTTCATCCATGGAGACCCTTAAAAGAAACCACTTTGAGTAGTAAAACAGAGAAATGCTATATTATATTTGAATGTATCCTCTGCTTTGCATTTTATATATAATGTATTTTTTTGTTTGGCTCTTATCAACAGAAAAAGAAGTAATAGTTTTGTCCTCTGGCTTATCATGTTTTTGGTGTGCTTTACAAAAAATCCTGCTTTCCTTGAGTTACTTGAGCAGATTTATACATTAGACAATAATCTCCTGAACTGTAAGTTTCTTACTGACTTTAACCCTGAATATAGTTAGTTGAACGGACTTTCAAGTAGCCCAAAACCAGAGTGGCCTTCTTTCATTGTGGAGTTAGTAGGAGGCCAAATAAATGAGTATTTGAAAGATTTCAGAATTAACATTGGTGCTTATCTTCCTTTTTAGCTGGTTTCAACATACAAATATATTGTAAAAATGTCTCTGTGTGAATGTGAACCCTGGTGTTATTTTGTGAATGAAAGCACACGTTCCTGAAAAGTAAAGTGAGATCACAGTTAGGATGGTGACTTGATTTCACCAAACGAAATAAACCTATAAGCCACTGAGGGGCTGCTATACCGGTACTTGCGTAGTTGATGCACAGCCAATGACTGTATATATAGATGGACGACGCGTCTCCATCTGCTCCCATTGTACGAAAGTGATGCCAAAACAGCCCCTGTGATAGGCGCCGCCATCCTGCGATTGTGACGTCATTTGGAGCCAGAGTCTGCGCAGTAGAGATCGGCGGGTGGAGCCGCCGTAGCCACTTCCACTAACCAAAACACACACTTAACTACCGAAAAAACAGCAAGGATCTCGCTCACCGGCGTGTTTAACAGCAGAACAGCTTCTCTGTGTTGGTCTGAGGTTAACGTTCACAGATATGGAAACTTCAATGACTGTAGTGATTGTTTTAGTTGCGTTTCCACTCTCGGATCGTCCTCCGCTCTGCTCACCCAGAACTGATCGGCTGCAGGAGCCCTATTTGTCAACAGAGCTGTCAATCATCATTTAGACAAAATGAACACTTGGACATAAATCAGCATTGATAATAACTAGCTATAATGACAGAAACCATGTTTGAGAAAATTAGTAAAATAAGTATTTGACGTGTATTTTGATTTTATTGTTTGACTCATGTCCCATCTGTTAACATGGAGGAGGCGGGCTTTATGAGCTATACTGCAGCCAGTCAGCAGGGGGCGACAGAGAGGGTTTTGCTTCACTTTTAGGGAGCTACCATGTCGTCCATCTTTTTATACAGTCTTTGATTGTGTCCACAAAGGTCCATGAAGTCATACTCACACGGTTTATTCACAATCATTGAGTTCGTTTTACAATAAAGCTTTCGTTGATCTATACATACACTTACATACACACTTACAACGGCCACGCTACGCTAAACGATAAACGCTTCAACTAGGCAAGTACTGGTATAGCAGCCCCTCAGTGGTTTATAGATTAATTTAATCATTTTTATACATATTTCATCCCCCATTCTGAAATTCACCTATCATGCATTGAGACAAAAGTTAACTCGCTCTGCATTCGCAAGAAGTGGATGGTGATCACGTGGATGAATGAAAGGATTGAAGGTGTTTTCTTTCTTTGAAAGAGATTTTCTGTCTGAATGTGTTGCAGACAGAGTGACTGTCTTCCATCAGGTTTCCATCAGCACTCTTTTTAAAGACTTTTTTAAGTTTTACCAAGTTTTCATTAACAAATAACCAACCCGAGTCTGTGAGACTTTCATTAAGCTAAAGAGTATTTACCGTGTTTTTCCAAAGTGAGTTTTCAAAAGTGCTGGAATTAAACACGATTTTAACGATATTTCAGATGTCAAACTGTGATACTAATATCGTCAGAGGCTATAGTCCTTGATGCGGCCGCCCTTGGCCCTTTGCCACTTGTCATTCCCACTCTCTCTTCCCCTGTTTACAACTGTTGTTACGCGCCATAGTTCTGTGTTGTGTTTTCTGTGTGTGTTTCTCTCCTGTGTGCTCCTCAGGTGCTGCTCCCCCTTCACTGCAGGTGATTAAGCTCACCTGTTTCTCATTCAGCAATCAGGAGAGAGTATAAAGAGCAGCTGAGAGGAGACAGCCAGTGCCAGTGGGCCATTCGGCTGCATGTGTGTTGGACGTCAACTAGTTTGTGTATACTCCTGTTGTAAACTGAGTTTATTACTGTAAGTCCATTAGTCCACCAGGTGGCAGTGTGCCATTGGGATTTATGCAAGTTCAGTGTTCATATATAGAAGAAGACGTATTCTAGTAAACAATCAGTTCTAAGTAAGGCTGCTTGTATATCCATCACGTTATGGAGTGAGAATAAACTTCTCCATGTTCAACAAGAAGTTACTACATAAATGGCGACGAGGATAAAGTTACAGCGGATGCCTTGCAGGAAAACACGAGTGAGCGAGCCGGTTAATAAGCTACATTAGCTGCCCAAGATCGGACGGTGTGTTAACAAGCCTACGGTAATGGCAAATGGCGGGGGCCATGGTGGGCAGCACCGCTCCTTTTGATGGTCAAACCCAGACGTGGGAGGGAATATTGTGAAGTTCTCCACCACTTTTTTGAAGCATATGACATCAAAGATGCAGGTCTACAGAAAGCTCAGTTCAGTGGGCAGCCAGACATACAATCTTATGAGGAACCTGGTCAGCCCCGCTAGGCCCGGAGACAAGACTTTTAATGAGCTGGTTACACTGTTAAAGGACCATTTCAACCCCAAACTCAGTGAAATTGTGATGGAACAGTCATGGAATATGTCACTGTACTGAGAAAATTAACACAAGACTGCAACTATGGAGACAAGTTATCAGAAATGCTACGTGACAGACTGGCTTGTGGGATCGGTGATGATCACATACAGAGGAGCTTGTTGTCGGAGCCGGACTTGACCTCCGACAAGGCACTGAAGCTGGCCCAGGCTATTGAGACAACCAGCAAGACTGACAGTCGCTGGAGTCTGTGCCCCCACACCTCAGGCAGTGCACAAAATGTTCAAAGAGTACAACAGATAAATAAGCATGTGAAAACTCAGGGAGCTAACTATGACAGCCTTGGGGAGGTAGGAAAAGAAGACATAGATACAGATGAGGTCATGTTCACATTGTACAAAGTGGACAAAATAGAAATTCAGGCAGAGGAGCCATTTCTAGAGACAATGGCAGTTAATGAGACGCAAATACAATTTGAAGTCGACTCAGGATGTGGGGTGACAGTAGTGAACCACTCTGTGTACACAACTTTATGGGGAAAAGAGGTGCGAAAACTCCAGCCATGCAGAGTGAGACTCCGAGCATACACAGGGCACAGTGTAAAGGTGGTGGGAGCAGCCGTGGTCAAGATACAGCTTGGAAACACAGAAAAAAACAACCTCTGATAATGGTAGCAGGGACAGACCCTAGTCTGGTTGGCAGGAGCTGGACTAAGCAGCTAGGCTTACAGTGGAGAGCAGAACCTCAAATCTACCATGTCAGGGAAGAAACCTAAGAGGAGGTACTCGGGGAATTCGAGGAGGTTTTCAAAGACGAGCTCGGGAGATTCAAAGGACCCCCAGCAAAAAAATACGTGGACGAGGAAGCAACCCCCAGGTTTTTCAAAGCAAGTCCTGTCTCATAATCAATGAGGGGAAGAGTTCTCGACCGTCTCCAAGCCCAAGGGATCATTGAACCGGTAAAATATGCAGAGTGGGCAGCGCCTGTGGTTCCAGTGTTAAAACCAGATGATTCAGCAAGACTGTACAGAGACCACAAACTGACAAATCAGGTATCAAAACTGGAGCAGTATCCACTCCCCAGAATTGAGGACCTGTTGCCAGCCTTTCAGGCGGACAGAAGTTCACAAAACTCGACCGAGTCACGCATATCATCAAATTCCTTTGGACGAGGAAGCAAAAAAATATGTTACCATAAACACACACAAGGGCTTCACGTTCAGAGTGTTACCTTTTGGAGTGTCGTCCAGCCCAGCCATTTATCAACGGACCATCGAGGGACGGTTGCAGGGCATTCCTAGGGTGGCCATTTTCTTGGATGACATCCTGTTGACAGGGAAAGATGATCAAGAGCATCTGCAGACTCTTTCCACTCTTTCTACAGGACGTGGGTCTCAGGCTCAAGAGGAACAAGCGCTCATTCATGACAGAGGAAGGGATGTTTCTGGGTCACAAAGTGGATGCAACAGGACTCGTGCACCCAGTCCACGAGAAGTTGCAAGCAATCAAGGAGGCACCCAAACCTTCAAATGTGACAGAGTCAAAGGCATATTTAGGACTGTTAAATTATTACAACAAGTTCCTGCCAAGCCCGTCAACTAACCTTGCTCCAGTGCACAAACTGTTACAAAAAGTGGCAGTGGGAAGAGGCCCAACAGGCAGCATTTGAGAAGTCAAAGGAAATGATGCAGTCAGCTGAGGTGCTCGTGCATTAGGACCCAGAGAAGGACATTGTGTTATCATGTGACGCACGCCATATGGATTAGGTGCAGTGCTGTGAGATCGCTTGCCGGATGGAAATGAACGGCCAATAGGATTTACATCACAGACACTAAATGCAGCAGAAAAGAACTACTCTCAACTGGATAAGGAAGGACTGGCAGTGATTTTTGGTATAAGTACATTTATGGACGGAAGTTCACCATAGTGACCGATCACAAGTGCAGCAGTGGGACATAACCTTGAGAGCCTACGAATATACAATAGTACTGCTACAACTCCTTTTGTGGAAGGAGCGTGTTCTGTCTTCGAGGCCTTCATGTTTGTTAGTCATAATTTTGGGTTTAATGGTCTTGATTTATAGAACAGCGTCTCTTTTGGTTGTTTTGAGCTGGCTTTGTGTTCAATTTTTGCTTAATTTGTAAATAAATTCCTTTAAATTTGCTCATACTTAGTTCATCCCTTCTTTTTCCTGGGTTATAATTTATTGTTACTCCCCTCCTCCCCTCACCATCCTCGGGAAACGTAACAATTGCCTACCCCCACCAGAACGTAACAAACTCTGTCCTCCTATCATAATAAAGGCATAAAAGCCAAAAAATAATGACCTTTAATAAAACAAAATAGAGGAACTGCAGCTCCTCCTCTTTCCAGAAACACAAGAGCTTCTTTCTAACACAGTTAATGCATTGTCCCTGAGTGTGTGTGAGAGAGCGTGACCACAGCTGTTAACTATCTGCTTAACTCTCTTTATTTAGTAACATTCACTTCTTAAACCATTTTTCACACCTGTTTTTTTACACACTGTAATCAAACTGTTGTTTGTTTCCATGAAACTGGGAACTTACTGTACACCTTGTTATCTGAGCGGGGCACTTATTGACATCATGCTTTATGGTGATGAAAAAAAGAGGAAGTAAGATGGGCGGACTGTTTATTAATATCCTGACAACTGTCCTCTGTGTCCTTTTCAGAGGAAAGTTGTCTTTCTCGGTGGTTAATTATTGATGTCTGATCTTTGTGTCTGGCTCCTGAGACAACAGAACATCGCTGGTGACTTTTACACCTGAGTCAGAGGAGCAGCCATGGGTGGAACAGCAGCAGCAGCTGGATTTATTATCTTTCTTCTCTCTGTGCCAGGTATTGTAAAACAACACCTACATTACAGCACATTGAGAGCACGTATTTGAAGCAGCTGTAAAAGAAAAAAGAATTAGCATCTTTGTTTTTATTAGCTGATATGTAAACTTTGATATTACTTATATATTTCAAAAACCAGGGTCCAATCGGTTTTTTGTAAACTTTAGTGTCTGTGTTTTTGAGTTCCAGTTTTCTGTATTGTCACGTGATTGTAGCTGAAGTCTTCAGATATTCATATGTAGATCTTTTTCTATTATTTCATCAGAATGTTCAAAGTTCAGTTTAGCACAGTGATGAGTTATTAAGAGATGATTCAAAAAACCTTCAAGGTGCCAAGAAAAGTACAAGTATCTACTTTAACTATACTGTATTATTTATTAAATTGTAGTTAATTTTTTGTTGGACTAATTTTTCGGAGTGCTGTTTAGCAGGTTTCACCCAGCTGACTCTAATCAGCTATCTCAGGATGGTATGATGACGCTGAATCAGGGCTGGTTTCTTTAATGCTGGAATATTGACTCCATTTTTTGTATAGTTAATAAAAAGTAATAATAAGAACATTAGGCAGTCAGCACAGTGTATTAATGAAGCTTCCAGTGGCCAAAGTGTTTTCAATACAAAGTCGACTGGCCCTGACCCAGGACTGTCCTTATATGTGCATATGTAAACTCTTTGGATCGTAACTCTTATTTCTCATTTAACTTATTCTGGCAATTATATTTAAATCTGGCATTCATATTTAAATCACCATAGATCCACTGGTCAGCATTTAATCGTTCTCTCATATTTTAATCTTCTTCTGCTTCTCTCTGTCAGAGAAACTGTCACGCCCGAATTTTCCCCACTGACCAACATTTCCAGAAAGTTGGTGAAAGAAAATGCAGACTAATGCCGTTTCCATACACTGCTGTTGTGCGTTTGTGTTGTTTCACTGTCATCACTGCCTGAGACTGAAAAGAAGAACTTCAGTGTGTGAGATTTGATTCGTTGTTTCTCTGTTCTCAAAGTGACACGACTCGCGGCAGGTTGTAACTTTTGATACCACACGCTGTCATGATGAGGTGTTCCCATTTCAAATGTCACGCTGTAACCAAAGACGTCAGGGTGATATTAACTATTATTATTATTTTAATATTTAAGCAAACTGCACTCACCCAGGGAGAGAGAGAGAGAGAGAGAGAGAGGGAGATAGTGCACATGCATATGGATGGTACAGATGAGACAAGAAAACTGGTTATTTGAATATGAGACATGTTGTTCAGCTGTATCATTTCGTATCGTTTCGGGAAGTGTATGAACTGTAGACTGGAGTATTGGTTTACAGTGACAGACAGAGTGACGGCTGTCTCATATAGACGACTCCTCTGCTGTTGTAAATGCAACAAGTGTAATTTTGACAATCCAGTCATTTCTTGATATTGGTAGGGACATGTCCCGACCGTCCCTCTACGCCCTTGTTCATATAAGTCGTGACTTATTTACTAAGTTTGCTTGTTGTCATTTCGATACCAGCAACACATATACACGAAAATTAAAAATGTGGATAAAAACAGATTGAATAAAATGCACCAAAAGTCCTTCATCGCTGTATCCTGTAATTTAACTGAGCGGATCATAAAAGTTGTAACTGGAACAACGTTGAAAAAACAAACTTTAATTCACAGATATCTAAAGACATTGGTTCATAGAGGATCATCTGCAAACTCTGCCACAGGACCTCTGAAAGGTTGATGCAGCCATCACAGCTAGAAATGTTGTTCTAAAAACATTCTGAGAGTGTTACGTGCGGTGTTCTGGTAATGTTTTTAGTTTTTATTTGGTTCCCAGAATGTTCCTTTTTATAGCAGGAGAACGTTCTCTGAAAACATTCTGATAGTTGAGGCCGTACTTACATCTTGAGAAGATCCTCAGAGTGTTGCAGTGAACATGTTCTACCTTTGTTTTTATGTAACATTGAGCAAATGTTTTATAAAAGGCGTTCTGACATCCCAGGACTCGATAACATCCTGAAAACATCTTCAGCATGTTGCAGTTAAAACATCATGTCTAAGGCCATGTCCTCACGTACACAGGTATTTTTCAAATCTTCGTTTTTTCTCTGCGTTTTGGCCTTTTGTCCACACAAACGCCGTTTTAGGTTCCAAAACAGATGCTTTTAAAAACTCCGGCCAGAGTGAAGACTTTCACAAACTTTGTTTCCGCGGAGACGTGTAGACGGGGTTTTTGGCCCGTGACATCAGGCCGTGCGCCGTTATCTCCATGGTGACGCGTCACTAATGAGGCGACATTCCTTGCAAAATGACGGACGTGACAAAAACAGTGAGGCTTCCAACCTTGCTAACAGGGCTTTTTACATGTTTACACACATATGTACAGTTACTCGTCTACTATATTGAGAAACAAAGGCGTCACGATAGATTTTTTTCATTTGACTGGCCGTGAGTCTTCTTTTCTTCTTTGCATGACCGGGTTATATCACCGCCTGTTGGTATGGCGTTCTCATGACAGCGTTTCTGTTGTGTTTTTGCATTTTCACTTCGACGGGGATTTTTTATAACCGCGCTCGTGTGGACGGGATTCTTTTGAAAACGAAGGAGGCAAAAACGTAGTTCTCAATAATACGTGTACGTGTAGACATGGCCTTAGTTTTAACGATACAAGAACTTTATATGAAATGATAAACATCCTTAAAACGTTCTTTGAATATTAGATTGAAACGTTTTCTTTCAAAAGTAATTAGAACTTGTAGGTGATGTTGGCTAATGTTATGGGAACGTTCCCTGCTAGCTGGGATAGTTGAAGCACTGATCTGACTGTATGTCACTCACTGAGGGAGCTCTTCCAAAGATTAAAAAACAACAGTACAGCAATCAGGAAAAAAATAACCCAAACGATGTCTCCAATCAGGTGTGGAGGATGAAAACTATTGTTGATGTAAAACAGAGAGGTGTGAAAAAGGCACATCTTTCTCTCTTGTTGAATCTGATATATGAATATGAATATATCTCTGATGCAAAATGATGCTCCATGTGAGCTCTACATGATGACTTATTTCATCAACAGGTTTTAAAACTATATATTTTTATGAGACGTGCATGCTCCCCTCCCCCTCTTTGTAACTCGGTCACAGCGACATTTCCATACTCTGCAGTCAAACAGTAATTTGCCTGGTCTTCATGTGAAACCTGCTGTTTTGCATCTCTCTGTAATCTGACAGTCTGCCCACATGATAAACAGAGGAAACAAACCAAACTTGCACAGGCTTTCTAACAAGACTCTTATCAAATTAAAAGGGAAGAAAGGTTTATACACCTGATACTTCCTGTTCCACTGAAACTCTAAACTCTAGACTCTAGACTCTAGACTTTTACATTATGTGACTGTGCCTTTCATACTGTAAAATCCAAATGATGTTTCATCAGGCAACCACATTTTGCATGTGGTCTTTCACAGGCTCTCGTTACCTGTGGCATCATGCAAAGTAATGAAACAGCTCATAAAACTACATTTGTATTACGCTTTTCAACAGGTCTTGGTTGAAAGAGGAAGTAAACGTGCGAAAAACAAACATGACTCAGCTTCATTCATGCCCTGCTTAAAAAGAACAAGTAAAGGACAGTTATCTAATGTCTTTACATGTGTTGAATTAACACGGAGAATGCTTCAAATAAAAGACGTCTCTGGTTCTGCATTGATTTTGGTGCGTTTATGAAACTGTCCATCTTGAGTCTGAGAATGTTTTTGGAAATGTCCAGGATGAGATAATAGGTTTTTGGGGGGGGAAATGTAGTTCAGTTCTCTGACAGGTGAACATAATGAGATATTCCCACAATATTTTCATCCCTTTCCTCTGCTGTTGTGTGTCTGATGTTTCTGCTGTGCTCTGTTTTACAGTGGTAAAAAAAGTGGGTGCCAACGAATGGGGGGTGTCTTACACTGGCTCAGACATCTGTGCCCCTAACGGATCAACAGTGGACATTCACTGCACCTACAGATACCCTGCTAAATATAAAGGCGTTGTTATTCAAGTTACCAAAGTTTTCTGGTTTATTGGAGACACGGTGGATTTGTTAACAAAGGAAGAGTATGAAGGTCGTGCGCAGTATATCTGTGATGAAAGCGAATGCACTATGAGAATTCCTGACCTGAGAACAAGCGACTCGGCTACGTACAAGTTCAGATTTGAAACAAACGAAGATTCTGGGAAATTTACTGGTGGTGGTGGAGTCAAACTGACTGTAACAGGTAATATAAAGGTTTCGTTTTTTCTTCATATTTTGAGCATAGCTTGTGAGTATGTTGAGCGTTTAATTTGGGTCTTTATTTTACTTTCATGTTTACGGTTTCAGATCTGCAGGTGAAGGTAAACTCTTCCGGGGTAGGACTGAAGTGTCACGGAGGATGTTCATCTGGTAATCCGACCTACATCTGGTACAAGAACGGACAGAACGTAAAGGAAGACACTTCTACTTCTTATGAAGTCAGCGCTTTTAATCCTGAAGACAGCTACGCCTGTGCTTTCAAAGGACACGAGGACTTCCACTCTCCTTTAATGTGTGAGTTTTCCCCTAATACAACCCCGTCTGGTGGAGACTGTGACCTATTGTGATGTGTCACAACTGCATGAGTTGAATTTTTAAAAATTGGATCAAATTGGATAAGTCGGGGTTACAGGAACGGTTTATATAAAATGGGGCTAATTTTAAGAACTGTTGAGGCTTTTTTGTAAACAATCAAGATGGCTGCCGCTGATGTGGAACATTCTAAATCAGCTGTCACATCAATAATAAACAAAATGGATCGTAGTTTGGGATACGACATAACTAGGTGTAAGAAGACTTTAGGCAAAACGTGTGTAATATGTTAAACTAGAAGCATTTGATGGATGCTGGAGCCAGTGTTGTAGTTGAGTCACAAGTCTCCAGTGTTCAAGTCTGAGTCAAAGTCCAAGTCACCAAAATGGGTGGCAGCTAGCTAATGTAACGTTACCAACAGCCCAGATAACTTTCACATCTCACTTACTTTACTGGGTGCGTCCTGGACAGATGTCTGTTAAAGTTTGAGGTTGTTCCCGCCTTCTCCTCGATGGCTCTTTTACATATCCAACATGTTGCGCCGCTCTTCATTTGCTGTAAAATCTTTGAAAGCAGAATGCACGATTCGTGGCGCCTCTTTATGCATCCTGGCAGGAACTGTTGCTCAACAAGACGGCAGGTGAACACACGTGCCAGCACCTGAATAAATTATTAGGGCTTTATACAAAAAAAAACAACAACAATAAAACAATCCTTATCATTAAAAAAGTCAGAGTCCTCTCTATCTTCCGAGTCTGATAGCAGTCAGTGCTCAAGCCCAATTCAAGTCACTCCAGTCCAAGTCCTGGTTGGGGCTAGCTAACAAGCCTAGCATCCTATGACTTCACTACACATTCCGTTGCTCTGATTGGTTGAAGAGGTATCAAGGTCTATGTCTGCTCTAGGGATGTGCACTTTAACCGGTTAACTGTTAACCAACCGTTAAGATTTTTAACCGGTTAATACTACCAGTTAAACGGTTGTCTTATTTTTAATATACCAATATATGTTGTGTTGGCTGAGCTGAGCCTGAGAGGAGAGCAAAATGAAACGAGCAGTTTAACAGTTAAAAATAATAAAAAATAAAAGAAGCTTCGTTGCATATCTCTGCTCCTGGGACATCACGGTACCGTCTGAGTGGGTATTCTCCGCGGTGGGTCTCACAGTCAACAGACTAACCCCACAGCATGTCGACAGGTTGCTATTTCTTCACCAAAACCAGTAGACAAACTGTCTCCTACATAATAAGGACTGGTGTAGGCCTGGCCTTTTTACTTTAAGTTTTCATAGCCTGTTGTTAACATGTTGACTGTTTTTGAGCGGAAACGAAACATTTACGCACGAGGCAAAGCAGCGTAACTCATTACTTATTTAAGAGGATAAGTAAGAAGGATCACGGATCACATGGCTGTATTGTCCAGCACGTGCGGGGGTCGGTTATCGTTCAGAAAAAAAGTAGCCCTAGTCCCAGACTTTTATCCAATAAGTTCATTTTAAACTTGTCGGTTAACCGATTATTAACCGTTAAGAGTGTCGGTTAACTGGTAAAAAAAAAAAAAAAAATGTAAATGCACATCCCTAGTCTGTTCATAGAGCAGCCAGTAAATTGGAAATTAACTATGAATTAGTCTGACGATTCCAGGACAAAGGCTTTTTCTTATTGGACTATACGATTTAGATTTATAAACTTAAACTTTGGAGAGGGTTTAAAACTCTTAACACTGCCCACAACTCTTCTCTTAGACATGCAACCTGTTATGGAGTCACGTAAAAGCTTATACTATGAAAGTTGATCCACAGTAGTAACACGTATGCTAAAAGATTCAGGGCTATTGGCTGTTTTTCTTTGGTTTTATCTTCCAGGTGTCAATGGTGAAACCTGCAACAAAGTGACGTACACTGACAGAAGCATCTGTGCATTCATTGGTTCATCACTGGACATTTCTTGCAAATACAACAGCCATGAAAACGTGGAGTCAAAATTCTGGTTCAGTCCCAATTACACCGCTGACCTGAGTGAAGACCCCCAGTATGCAGGCCGTGTTCAGGTCCTTGAACCAGAGTCAGGACGCTCCACTCTGAGAATCAGTGACCTGAGAGAGAGCGACTCAGCCCAGTATCACTTCAAATTCAACACACGAAACTTTGAATGGAGGAGCAGTTTACCTGGTACATCTCTGACTGTCACAGGTACTTTAAATAACAATAATACGAACATTAACCCTCTAATGCAACTTATTCAAAACCTTTAAATTGCACAACAGGGGTCAAACATTACCTGTGATCGTTGGTAGATAATTTAATTGGTAGCTGTTTCTTTGTGACATATTTTTAAAGAAATTATGTAATCGCCCAGGATTTTAATCCCACTAGAGGCAACTGGTTTGTAGCAGCTTGTGCAAAAAATATAAAAACATAAGTGTGTGTATTTTTCTTCCTCTATCTACCAAAACTACTTCCAAACACTGAAACATTGCAGCTGATTTTATGCTACAGACACCACTCTCATATGCCTGGTAGTCACTCATTTTGACGTACAGAGTGAGTTTAAAGACTAGATGTTTTAGCCACTTTTCTGATTTTTTTTTTGTATGAGAAAACCATTTTATACAATGTTATTAATATTATACTAAA
This sequence comes from Semicossyphus pulcher, assembly GCF_022749685.1. Lineage (NCBI taxonomy): Eukaryota > Metazoa > Chordata > Actinopteri > Labriformes > Labridae > Semicossyphus > Semicossyphus pulcher. Next base: position 25,864,712 of record NW_027211681.1, on the reverse strand, counting down.
TGGAAAAGTAGGGATGCACCGTTACCGATACCAGTATCGGGTATTGGGCGGTATCGGAGCTTAAGTACTCGTACTCGGTACTTGTTAAACTACGACGAGTACCGCAGCCGAATACGACTTTACGGCTTGACATTAGCCTCCCGTTAGTTAAGCAGGTAGGCGGAGAAGGAGCACTAACATGTCCACTCACAGCCAAACTGAAGATAACAGAGTGTTACATAAATATTAAGGCAAACAAACGTACGTATTCATGGACGCACACACGATAAAAAAAGAGTCCGTCTGCGATCACTGATGTCTCCGTAGTAAGTGCAGGAAACAAGTCCGGGCATGTCTCCCTAACCCTTCGATTCCACAGGATTCGTCTCCGTCTATTTTTGATGGAGGCCGCTTCAAACACGCGTCAAGCTGAACAGAGCAGATCGTTCCAAACAGGAAGTCAGACATACAGCATCCGGTCATTTCAAAATAAAACACCATGTTCAGACCGGTACAGACTCCCCTTTTTTCCATTTATTTTAAGATCAACACAGTGAAATCTCAAAAAAAGAACACTTTTAATTAAGTAGTGTACTCCTCCATGGTAGAAGCACAAAAATCACGAAATGATTTCCAAATGAGCAGATAATCAACCTCGGATGTGCAAACTGAACTGTGGTTTGTGTGTTGCTCTGCTAACATTGATGTTATCGTGTAATTTCTCAATTCTCAAGCGATAATGTTGTTCTCTCGCGAATCCAGCTGCTTGGGCCAGCGCTCCGCTGCGCTGCGGACCAGACACGCTTGTTATGGGCGAGGGCTCGCGCCGTTAACGGACCAGAAACGCGGTTTCAGGAGTGCTCAGAAATGGGAATGCTCATCACGTGACCTTTTTTATACTGGTTATAGGTTACACGGAAGTAAAATGTTTAGCAGTGTCATTTTTTGTTCAAGTAAAACAAAGTTGAGTGTTAAAATGTCAGCAACAGTTGCATCATTCTGCCGATTTACTTTGTTCCAGTCAGAAGGTGAGGAACATCTGATGACAATGAAACATGCTTTTAAAGTCATTATGAGAACTGTAATGATAATATTAAGTACTCATATTTGTACTCGGTACCGGCGAGTACCCAAATGTAAGTACTTGTTCTTGGTCTGAAAAAAAGTGCTATTGGTGCATCCCTATAGAAAAGTATTCATACATACCTTAAAACTTGTCTGACGGGAACTTAAAAAGATTGCCGAAAGATTTACAGATTAACTCGAGGCTGACATAAATGTGTGAACCAACTTCACTGAAGTCTTTTAAAGTGAGACGACTCACCTCAAACCACAAATGTGAGCTTTAGAGACATGATAGATGACACGGATCACCAGAGTCAGTAGGCTTCATCCTCCAAGAAACATCCATGTTTTTGCCAAATTTCATCCCAATCAATCCAATACTTATTGAGATATTTTAGTCTTGATGAAAGTGGGGGACCGACCAATATAGCCATTCAAAGAGGCACTCAGCCAGTGTGGCTTTTTGGAGGAAGATTATTTAGAATTCACACTGATGACATTTGATGACATAATCTTCAGAAATAAATGTCCAGATATATTTGTAATTTGTATATAATGTCATATATATTTTCTATTACAGTGTTTGATGTTTGTGTTATTATTAACTGGTGATTTTGCGTCTCACAAATTTCAGCTCTACAGCTGCAGGTGACTAATGTAACAGTCCAGCAGTCTCAGACCAAGGCAGAGCTGCAGTGTTACAGTCGCTGCAGTCCGGATGGTCTTCCTTCTTTTGTCTGGTTCAAGAATGGGCAGAAAGTTTCTGCAGCAACTTCATCTTACAATTGGACGTTGGTTCCAGGACACAGCATCTACTGTGCCTTGGAAAAACACGAAGGTTTCCGCTCTCCTTCATTGTGTAAGTGTGTGTCACTGTGTCATAAACAAAATGTCAGCCTTTCTTTTCGCAGGGTATCAACTTGCTTTCCGAAGAGCTCACTTTAACTTTATGGGGACTGCCATTTATGAAACGTGTTCTCATCTTTAAACATGTAAATGTCTTTTCTTTCAGATGCTCTAAACGTTCCAGAAATATCAGTGAGTCCCTCTACCGTGATAGTTGAGGGCATGTCAGTGAATCTGACCTGTAGCAGTGCTGCTAACATTGCAGCCTATTATACCTGGTACAAGAAGAATCTTAGTCCAAATCTTGTCGGTGAAAATGCACAGCTTGTCTTTAGGTCCATCAACGCCTCAGACTCTGGAGAGTATTACTGTACAGCTGAGAACGAGCTGGGGAGGAAGACATCTAAGAACATTAATATCGACGTGAAATGTGAGTGAAACATCTTATTTAAACAAAACAAAGCTAATTTTTCCTGAGCAGCTGCAGAAGATGATAAAGGGGCATTTTAGTCCCTTTTGATGTCTAGATATGCCCTGCTGCCCATTGCTGTCAACCAGGTGTAAAATAAGTGAAGCAGCACATCATGCTTTTATAGTAAGTTAATGGTACCACATCTTCTCCAGATGGTCCGAAGCTTCCCTCCGTGTCAGTGAGTCCCTCCGGTGAGATAGTGGAGGGCAGTTCAGTGACTCTGACCTGTAGCAGTGATGCTAACCCAGCAGCTAATTACACCTGGTACAAGGGGAACCAAACACTGCTTCAAGGACAAGAAGGCACGCACCATTTCACCTACATCAGTTCTGAAGACAAAGGGATCTACCGCTGCCGGTCTGAGAATAAATATGGATGGATTAACTCTTTGCCTCAGCATATAGATGTCCTGTGTAAGTCCAGCAGGTTCATTGCATTTCTCCTGATATAAAAGTCTGTCGATATAATGCATGCGAAGTTCCTACAATAGCCTATATTTTTTTCTCCAGATGCTCCAAAGCGTCCCTCCGTGTCAGTGAGTCCCTCCGGCGAGATAGTGGAGGGCAGCTCAGTGACTTTGACCTGTAGCAGTGATGCTAACCCAGCAGCTAATTACACCTGGTACAAGGGGAACCAAACACTGCTTCAAGGACAAAAAGGCACGCACCGTTTCCCCTCTATCAGTTCTGAAGACACAGGGATCTACCACTGCCGGTCCGAGAATAAATATGGACGGAATCACTCTTTGCCTCAGCATATAGATGTCCTGTGTAAGTCCAGCAGGTTCATTGCATTTCTCCTGATAGTAAAGTCTGTCGATATAATGCATGCGAAGTAGCTACAATCGCCTATTTTGTTCTCCAGATGCTCCAAAGTTTCCCTCTGCGTCAGTGAGTCCCTCTACTGAGATAGAGGAGGGCAGCTCAGTGAATCTGACCTGTAGCAGTGATGCTAACCCAGCAGCTACTTACACCTGGTACAAGGGGAACCAAACACTGCTTCAAGGACAAGAAGGCACGCACCATTTTACCTCCATCATGTCTGAAGACAAAGGGATCTACCGCTGCCGGTCCGAGAATAAATATGGACGGAATCACTCTTTGCCTCAGCATATAGATGTCCTGTGTAAGTCCAGCAGGTTCATTGCATTTCTCCTGATATAAAAGTCTGTCGATCTAATGCATGCGAAGATGCTAAAATAGTCCTGTATTCTCCTCCAGATGCTCCAAAGCTTCCCCGTGTGTCAATGCTTGTGATAAATACTGCAGTCACTCTGAACTGTAGCAGTGATGCTAACCCAGCTGCTAATTACACCTGGTACAAGGAGGATACAAACTCACCTTCAGCTTCAGGACAGAGCTTCACCATCACTGACTTCAAAGCTGAACACAGTGGGAATTATTACTGTGAAGTGCAGAACAGAAGAGGACGTCAGAGAGCCAACTTACATCTGGAAGTTGTGGCGGGTACGTGGGGGTAATCTGTGTGCTAGCTCTTTTTAACACACCCAAATTTGATTCATTCTTAGTTTTCAGTCTTTCAACCAACACTGATTAAAATGACATCACTTGGAGTAATGCATCTGTTTTTTCCCTTCAGCCAGAAATGCTCTATAAATTCTATTTATTGAATAAATGCAGCAGTACTCACACTTCCTGTAAACAGTTCTTAATATTTAAAATTTGTAGTATTTGTTTTAACCTGGAAAGATCAAATTATTACAGTGCTCTCGTAGTTCTCTAATAGTCATTTACAGTCTTCAAAATTGAAGAAGAAAGAAAAGAAAAGTATCAATTTGGTCAAATGTCAAAGCCAGTCCCCCTTCCACATAAATGTGCACCGCCTGACTCCTGCTGAAGAACAAGATAGCGTACGGAAGAGGGGTGTCATGAATCTGTCATCGCTAACCTTACCAAACTGTTCTTGTGTGACTAGCTAGCTAGTTTAGGTTTGTGGAAGACTGCTTATGCACAATGACTGCAACCATGTAGGGCAGGTAGATAGCTAAACAGGCATTTTTTTATTCCGTCTGAAAGAAATGATTCCACGGACTTATTACAGACCTGGGACATCCTGTGACGAATACCAGATGTTATTCCTTTTTGTCAGAGATTTAGATTTATCAGTTTCTCTAGGGATGTTCAGAGAATTTCAACAAATATCACAAAAAATGCTTCCACAATAAATTGCCAGCCCGAGTTTTAAGAGACTATTTATCAATCCATGGGGCCAATGGGCCCAAGGATCTTGCATCACTCAAATTAACTTTCACTGTTTTCATAAGGTTCCAATGAAGTCCGGGTCCGAGAAGGGTGGGTATCAATTTTGACTGGAACAATTGCTGCAATTTTAGCCATCATCTTGCTCCTTTTTGTCCTGCTATGGATAAGGTGAGTATTGAATCGATGTTTATTGAAATATTGAAAATAAATCATTTCATGCTGTCAGATTAAAAGTGTATTAATTTGTCCAATCGCTCACATTTTAATTTATTCTCCAATCCAGGGAAAAGAGGACACCTAATCATCTGACTGAGCCAACAGAGGGACAAGACAAAAGTGCACAAGTGAGGGAAATCAATGTACAAAAGATGACGCCACCTTTCATACAGCTCTAGAAAAGTGAACATCGATTAGTACCTCAGGGGAAGATATGCTCACAACTAATTGGGATAAAGATACACTTTTTAGAAGATAGTAAATTAAAACCCATTTTTTTCAAGCTACACATTTTATTTGAGACGTGTATCGCCATGTTGTTAGAGTGACTGGAGGGGAGGAAACATCACAGGGCTTCTAAGTGTAACATTACACAGAGTCTTTCTGATAAGAAACGTGTCCTTTGGTTGTAATAGGGGTCAGCTACACTAATAAAAAAGTTATTTTATTTGTCAATAGAAACAACCGGCAGAGCAGAAGGATAACATTCACTATGCCAGCATCAACTTCTCCAAGAAGCAAGCAGATCCTTCCTACTACGACACACACAAGAGGGGAGAGGAGGTTGTGGAGTATGCTGCTGTCAAATTTAACAGTGGCAGTGCTGCCCCCAGGTGAGCAGCTATCAATGACAAAAGTACAGTCCAAGAAAGTGTTTGAGTGGTGTGGCCTTTTTCTGGCCTTGAGTTTTGTTCAAACCTAAAGGATAATGGAAATTAACTGGAGCCTTATCAAGTGAGTTCAGCTACTCCATGTTGAGTGTAGTTTGTGTTAATGGTCATCTATTGTAAATACTAAACTGTTTCCCTCCAGGGAAAGACATGCCAATGGTCCTCTTTGTTACAGATAATCTTTTTGTTCGGCTTTCAACTATCATCACAAGTTGAAGAAGATGTTAGTTGAAATGTTTCATTAAATATCCCAATATGCAGATGATGTTCTCGTGTATTCATCTAAACTTTTACATTTATTCCAGAACTGATGGACTCCAAGTCCATATTGGGGAATCTATTTATAAAAGTCAAAATCTTATCTTTAAACCCACAATTACAGTACTGGTAACAGTTAAGTAGTGCTGTGATCTTATTCAAGAGGCCACTGTTCTTTTCGAGCTTTTCTTATCCTAATAGATTGGCAATACTAGTTTTAAAGTCTTAAAAGTGTGGCCTCTTTATTTTTTTCCGTCAAGTGACACCCTGGTTCTGGGCAGACTTAATGGGTATTAATTTTGTCCAAGCTGGATATTGATCTGTGGTTGCATAGAGGGACTGGCTGGGATGACAAGGAGCTCAGTCTTGAATAGGTTGAGCTGAAGATGGCATTCTTTCATCCATTTAGAGATATCAGCAAGGCATGACGAGATACGTGCCAAGACTGTAGTGTCGTTTGGTGGGAATGACAGGAAGAGCTGGGTATCGTCTGCATAGCAATGGTGTGAGAAACCATGGGAGCGAATGATTGCACCAAGTGAGGTGGTATATATTGAAAAGAGAAGGGGGCCGAGCACCGACCCTTGAGGCACCCCTGTGTATAAGCTGTGGGGTTTGGACACTTCTCCTTTCCAAGATACTCTAAAAGATCTCCCTGAGAGGTAGGACATGAACCAGAGGAGGGCAGATCCTGAGATACCAAGCTCGGAGAGAATGGAGAGGAGGATTTGGTGGTTCACTGTGTCAAAGGCCGCTGACAGATATAGCAGCAGTAGAGCTGAGGACTGTCCAGCAGCTTTAGGCAGGCACAATGATACCGTTACAGACAGTAAAGTTTTGGGTAGAGTGGCCCTGCTTAAAACCAGACTGATTTGTTCTTGGACAGGAAGTCAGTGACTTGATTAAAGACTGTGCGCTCATTTTTGACAGGAGGGTAGAAGAGAGACTGGTCTGTAGTTTTCAACCTGGTTTGTGTTGAGGGTGATTTTTTTGAGCAGTTGGGTGACCTGAGCTTGCTTGAATGCAGTGTGGAACACACCCGTTGACAGTGAAGAGTTGATAATGTATGTGACTGCAGGGTTAAGTGTGGGGGAAATGGTCTGTAGGAAGTCTGATGGTATTGGGTTCAGTGGACAGGTAGTGGGCCGAGAGTCTTGCAGAAGCTTGGGGACTTTGTCCTCAGTCAGGGGGGAGAATGAGGTGAGTGAGGCACTATTTATTATTATTTGTAAAGAATGTGGCGAGCATGTCTGGAGTGAACAGAGTGGAGGATGGGGGAGGCAGTGGATAGAGGAGTGAGTTAAAAGCAGAAAACATTTTTCGTGCATCAGTGGCACCACTCTTCTCTCTGCTGACCTGAGCCCTGCCCTTTGCTCTCTGATGACCTAAGTGTCATGAGCTGGTTTGGACACTAGAGGGCAGAGTTTGTTTAGAGTTTGTTCAAAGTCATTCCTGGAACATGACTACAGTGTACAGGATAGGTGACAAAACCTACAGTCCTTGTGGATAAAAAAATGCATTCTGAATTAAAATCACCCTTCAGTTACAGTCTTCTTGGTACATAATTCCCTCTGTGTAAGATGCGTTAAAGGCATTTTATTTAAAGAAACATTTTGCAAAGTCAAACAGCTGTAAAAGCACATCAGCTTTATCTGAACTGCACAGAGATGTTGTCTCCACATCTTCTCTGGAGATGCACAAGGAAGAGAGTATGGACAGAAGGAATGACCTCAATGACTACAAAATAATTTTGCATGTGGTTGCGGTCTTCATAAGAATCTGAACCTTTTTATGTATCTAATTGCTCTCAGGACCAGAGGTCAGGAGACTGCAGTGGACCCAGCTTCATTGTACAGCACAGTCCACAAAGGCATCAATGGAAACCAGAATCTATAGTCTACTAGTCATACGTGGTAATTATACTTTCTTTTAATTGTCATTCAAGCAGGTAACAAGTGACTATTATTTCTCATACAGACCTATTCATGAATGCAGAGTTGTCCATAGTTAACTTGCGATTAATCGCAAATTAATGGCACATTTTTTACCTGTTGTAAATGTACCTTAAAGAGATATTTTTTTAAGTCTTTAATCCTCTTATCAACATGGGAATGGACGAATATGCTTCCTTTATGCAAATGTATGTTTATTATTACTGCAACATTCTAAAACAACGACAAATACTGTCCAGAATAGTCTACAGAATAACCTCAAAGGTACTGCATGCTCAAAAAATATGCTGAAAGCATCACATGGCAAACTGAAGCCCAATAAGCAACAACAGACGGCACATTGACCTGAATGTTACATTCCTAGGTGATAAGTCACTGAGTCTGCAGCAGGAGATAAAATAACGTCATTTTAGTCAAAGTTTAATCACTTAAAGACATTTTTCACAACCTGGGGCTCTCTGCATCAGCTCTGTGCTCGGCCAGCAAGTGGTCTTTAAGGCTGGACGTACAAATACAAATCACTTTTGTCTTGTCCAGAGAACCATTGAGCAGAGCTTTGAGGCTGAACTTGCCATTTAAAAGACCCTTTTCTTTATCCATTTCTGCTCACTGCTGTTTGTTTCTGCTTGCTATCCACAACATTACCGCAGCATCACTTCCTGATTTCCCAAACTACGGGGCGGGCGGAGGGTCATAATAATGAAACGTGCGTCAAAATAAATTGTGTCATTAAAGGGAATGTACGTTAGCTTGTTATTATTGCGTTAACTTTGACAGCCCTAATTTTTATAAAACTAAGACATTCTCCACTACTTTTCACACAGCATCGTTCAGCGCTAAGTCCTCGTGACTGAATATGTGACCATTATTATTGTAATTGTGGCCAACTTACTAATTCGACTCCAATCTTCACTGGCCTATTAGCTCTCATTTGATCTTCATCAACTCTTCCACCTCTAACTCATGTCCTTCCTGTTGTTACAGAAGTGCAACATAAACAATTGTTTGCTGGAATCCACAATGAAGCCAGAGATACCACTATCTGCAAATGAATGGTTTCCATCCACTCAGTCTGATGTACGAAGATTCAAAAGCTGTTTGTAAAGATCTTTGCACTGAGCTTGAGTAAGATGGTCCCTTGTTTGTTTTGTTTGAATGGAGTCACCACATGATTCATATTATGTCAACAGTTAGGTGAACGAAGCATCTGGCGGTGGCCAACTTATACAAAATTGTGTTGTTTATTGAATATATTTTTTATTTTAGTTCCTACTTGCAATTGAGAAAAAAAACATTGATTACTTAGGATCATGCATTTTTAGATGTCAATATACAGCACGTTTAAATGATATATTTGCATGAATGTATTATTTGGTTGAGGTAAACAAGCCTGCTATAAATTGTACAGACATCGAGCTACAGAAATGTCGGTTTAAGGGAGACTTTATTTCCAGGAAGCAGCTGAAGAAAGCGAAACTGAGAAGTGAAAAGAGGAAAACTTGTGATTTACAACAAATAAGTGTAAATAGAGGGACTCCACCTCCGTAAGTTATACAAAAATGAAGCAAAAATACCCCCCAGCAGCTGCTCTGCTGCTGTTCTGCAGTGTTTCGGCTTCATTTTTCTACAAGTAGAGGAGGTGGAGACACGTCTTCCATCTTTATATACAGTCATTAGTGTATCTAAGATCTACCCCTGCCTTGCCCTGGGATCCGGCCAAACGTACAGATCAGACATGCATCTTTACAGAGTGTCAGAGAGGCATCTCTGTCAACATGTAGCTCTTGTCATTTCACACCCACAGACACACCAAGCAACTTCTCGTCTGCAGCAGCTGCTGATTAAACACATTTCTTTGGCTGCCTTCTCACACATTTTATCTCAACTTCTTCCGTTACTTTGTTCTTACTCTGCAACGATTGCGACTGGAAATGCACAACCCATTTATAAAAGTTACAGCGTTGTGTAAAATCTAAAAAGAGAATGTGATGATTTGGAAAACATTGAAACCCCATATATAATTGAAAATAGCACAAAGACAACATACAAAAAAAAAGTATTTTATAAATAGTAGTTTTTTGGAAAGTCTATGCCCATTTAAAATTTGATGCTACCAACTCGTCTCAAAAAAGTTGAAATACTGCCCAACTCACCCAGTTTCAAGCCACTAACCTGTCAGCCCTCAGCAAAATAATTTCTCAAATGAATTCCTCCACTTGTGTGTTAGATGTAATCCCTACTAAATACTTACAGGAAGTCTTCCCCACTATTGGACCTTAAATTGTATCGAGTTCTCTCACCTCTGGCTCTTTTCCAAACAGTCTTAATTGGCAATCATTCAACAGCTTCTGAAAAAAACTAATCTGAACTCTCTATCACTCAACAATTACAGACCAATCTCGAAGCTGTCTTTTTTTAGGTGCTTGAGAGAGTCATTTTAACCCAACTAATATATTTTATGCAATGTAATAATGTACAGTACAGAGACGGCCCTTGTTAAGGTCACTAACGAACAGCTGATAGAAGTGAAAGTTCTGTTCTTGTCCTTTTAGATCTGTCCGCAGCTTTGATACTGTTTATCATTCAATCCTACTACACCGTCTTGAAACCTGGGTTGGTCTCAGAGGGACTGCACTAAAACTTCTGCACTCCGACCTGTCCAACAGAACCTTTTCAGTTGTCATGGCAAATACTAGCTCATCTGTTTTCAATTTTAACTTGTGGTTGAGGGGTTCCTCAAGGATCTATTCTCGGCCCTCTGTTGTTCTCCATCTACATGCTACCACTCAGTCAGATCATTCAGAGCCATGGTATCTCTCATCATTCATATGCAGTTGACACACGGCTGTATGTTCCTGTCCGATCCAATAACCCCATAAGCTTAGACAACTTAGCCTCATGCCTCAGTTATGTAAAATGCTGGATGTCTCAAAACATTTTAAAGCTCCATCAAGACAAATCTGAAGTCATAATATTCGGTCACTCTTATCCCTCCAGTCTTCTCCATGGTTCTCTTCACAGTAACATCACTCTGAAAGCAAACAATTCTGGGCGTATTTGATGCAGATCTTAGTTTTGACACCATGTTAAGAATGTTGTGAAATCCTGTTTTTATCATCTCAATCAAATTTCAAAAATTCAATTATTCCCGTCTCCCACCGATCTGCAAAAAGTCATTCATGCTTTTATGTACTCACGCCTGGCCTACTGTAATGCACTTTATACTGGTGTCAGTCAGAGCTCCCTCCACCGACTGTTGTTTTTATCTGCTTTCCTTTTTATCTTCTGTCAAGCATGTTGTAACCTTGTTTGGAAAAATGCTAAATAAATAAAGTTTATTATTATTATTATATATTGTATATTATCGGTGTATCAGTCTCATTCTTACTCAACCAACATTTTTAGGAGCATATATTATTTATTAATATTACTATGACTCAGTCAGAAACTTATTTAATGCATATAAATGATGTAAAGAAGAAGGAAGTCGGACAATTTTAACAGCTTGACTTCTGCCTTCTGATGACCACAAAAGAGCATTTTCTGTGAAGAGAACATCCTCTCCCTGTTGTAAGTAGAATTATCCATTGATATGACTGATATGTATTTGCAAAGGTTCTTTACCGTCCCTGCTGATGTGTTTTATTCTCTCTGAAGTCACACAGGGATGAGAGGAGCAGCTATGAATTTAAAAGCAGCAGCAGCAAGTGGGTTGGTTATCGTCCTTCTCGTTGTGCCAGGTACTGTACATCCTCATTTACATTGTAAGACATTTATTACGCTTATTCAGAACAGGCTTCATATGTTTTTAAACATTTTATAAAAGAGTAGACTTCATGATTTAAAGCACATTTACTTTTATTTACAGACTTCTCTGTATCCTCATGTTTCGAAGTCTTCAGATGTGTTTCATGTTTTCACACATGCAACTTATATTTGCATCCTTTTATATTAACATATAAGAGGTTTGGAGTTTTGCACACAAGAGTTAAGCCACTGAAGTCTGTATTTCCTTAATGAGAGAACAAGATAAGGTCTATGAAAAAGGGGAACCAAACTTTGCCAATGCGTCAAGTTACCGACTGACTGCAACTGTCTGTGTGATGTTTCCATCCTCTGTGTGGTTAATAGTTATGTCTCAGTAAAGCTCACAGTAGAAGCCTGGTGTCTTTACATGCTCACATAAGATAAATATAACTGTGTTCTGCAATTCTTTTAAACTCAGCAATAATCTGACCACAGCTTGAACAGAGAGGAAACATTACAAGACCATTCCTGATCTCTAACACTTTGTCTTTGTTCTTCAATGGGCCGGTTTCACAGACAAGGCTTTAATTAAGCCAGGAGTAGGCCTTAATGTGTACTAGTTAAACCAGGAAATTTAAGTGGCTTTCATGGACGTGGCCTAAGTTTAGCTTAGTTAGTCGGTGACTATGGAGTCCTGGAGTAAGGTAAGTAAGCCTAAAAGAGAACACCAGGGTTAAGCCTCATTAGGTTAAGTATGAGCACATGCTGTTGGTCTAATGGTGCTCATAAAAACCCGGAATGGAATTGAAAAACACAATGACTGGTGTGAACCTGGAGATAAAACAACGGCAGAAGCAAAGATAATTTGTTCAAAATACTTTAGTGAGTCTAAAAAAAGTCTGAAAAAACGTGTCAAACAATCCAGTAACTGAAAGTAAAATCCAGACTGCTTTCACTGAGCAAGAGAAGAGTGGTTGGGCTGCAATTTGCAGTAAATTCAACACAAATTAAAATATAACAGAAAAGTTTAACTTCTTGTGAGATATCTTTATTGTTTTCAGTGTTTTACTTTTCTCATATTTCTGTTTTTCTGACATACACTTTAGAATGATATCTGCCTTTATAGACTCTGTGGAAGAACCTTAAACTGGTGTTAACAAATAGAGAATGCAGAGATTGGAAGAGAGCGAATTAATACTGGTGAATTGTACACCTCATGATGACCGAAAGTAAATTGGTCAGTGTTTTTGGTCAATATATTCCACTGTCTGCGTCAATCTTTATTCTTTTTTCATACTAAGGACCAAATGAGTTTATTGCTTCTAATGGAGCATTTTAATCACTGCAAACAATATCTTAGGACGGCCTTGATTTTCTCATTTAATTTTCCGTGCACACTATTCAAATAAAAAAATAAAATTAAAAAAGCCATAATAAATACATTACATCTTTAAATGCATTTCATCTGGTTGTGCTTCTATGTAAAAGCATCTCTGTATGCAAGTCCTTGTTTGTCATTGCTGGCCTGAGCCATGGGCACAACTGCTTGATCCTGATTTTCCATTGGAGGATCAGGACAGCAGCGCTGCTTCAGGTAGTTGTGCAGCACTCCGATTACACTTATCCACAAGTACTCGTCTGGCTGGCCTCTGTAGTGCATGTTGGTCTTCATTTAGATATTCCAAATAGTCCATGCTTCTTCACAAACAGGACTAAGCAGAAGTTAAACCTGCCTCTTTGAAGGATTAATTTAAGCTTCAATTTAGGCCTAGAGTAGCTCTAACCTTCCCTCTTGCAATCAGCTTAGTTTAATCCAGAACAGGCTAAGTCTATGACTATTTTAAAATAGGTCTGTGCAAGTCGCTTTTAGTTAAGACAGCTCAAACAGGCATTTTAGTCTGGGACTAGGCTTAAGCCTTGTCTGTGAAACCGGCCCTATATGTCTGTGTTACCGTGGCTTAATAATCAAATCATAAATAGATAAATTATATAATAACAACCACTTCAGAAAAGCATCACTTTCCTCAGACATGTTGATTTATAAGCTTGCAGGGAAAAGATTTACAGCTAAGTAGTTTTGGGAAATGTATTTAAGTCATTGAGCCGGTTTCTTTATTGAAACACCTGTACAGGTAATTGTCGAGTGTTTCGTCTGTTGTGATGATCTTAATGTTTTTTCTGGTGTGCTCTGTGTTACAGTGGTACAGGGGGAGACTGACTGGAGAGTGACTTATTCTTCCACTCAGATCTGTGCTTTAAAAGGATCAACTGTGGAAATACCCTGCAACTACACATACCCATCCACAATGAATCAACAAACTACTGAAGTTCAAAGCAGCCTGTGGTTTGCTAAGAGGAGAAACAATGAACCTGTGGATCTGACGACAGACTCAGACTACACAGGTCGTGTTCAGTATGTTTTTCATGAGAACGACTGCACTCTGAGAATCACAGACCTGAGAGAGAGCGACTCAGCTGAGTACAAGTTCAGATTCACAACAAACCAACCAGGTGGAAGTGTTACTGGTTCACCTGGAGTCACTTTGTCTGTCACAGGTAACAGTTTCACCAGAATATCTGGGGGGGGGGTTTTAAACACTGCTTTGTATCTTTGTGGGTTTTTTGTATCTGTGAACTTTATTGGTTTATATTGAAATAACATTTCACTTCTTTCTTCTCATGTTCAGACCTGCAGGTGCAGATGGGATTATCATCATCATCGACCCACGCAGACCTGAGGTGTCACAGCAGCAGTTACACCTCATTTGTCTGGTTCAATAATGGAGTGAAAATGAATGAAAAGAGATCTTCTCTTAGAGTCTCTGTTAATAATAAAAACAGATATTCCTGCGCTGTTAAAGGACGTGAGGGATGCCGCTCTCCTGCAGTGTGTGAGTCTTATCCACAGTGTCACTAACACAACTTATACTCTGCTGTGTTACTGTGCAGCTGATAACAAGCTGGGGAGGAGGAGGAGGTCTCAGTGCCTCATTATTAATGTGAAATAGAACCGCTTGTTTAATGGAGAACATTTTCTAGAACATGTGAAAGAAAAGCCTTCACAAACATGCACGCTCTGTTCGGCTCTTTACCACATTTTAAAGTTAAAGGGCGAGTGTGTAAAATGTATGGAGGACTATTGGTACAAATAGAGAACAGAATTCACAAGTATGTTTTTACACGTATAATCAATTAAAAGTTCTCGTGAGTTTAGAATGAGCTCTTTATATCTACCGATGGAGTGGGTCCTCTTCCACAGTGTCCACTAAGTTGCAATGCAAGAGAGAATCTGAAACCAGAACTGATAGGTGGAGGCCTGGAAGGAAGGAAGAGAAGATAATAGCCTTAGCCTTTTGGGTCCTGAACCAGAAAGATAAACCACAGCTGTCAAAAAAAACGTTGAAATTGGCTCCATCTAATATACTTTTCTGTATGTCTGATATGTTTATAATATCACTCATTGTGTCATTAAATTATAGTATTGACAATTTAAGCATATAAATGTCCATTTGGCATTAAAACACAGATGTTTTCTCCTCAAGATGCTCCGAAGAGGACCTCCGTAGCAGTGAGTCCTGCTGAGATAGAGGAGCGCAGTTCTGTGACTCTGACCTGTAGCAGTGAAGCTAACCCAGCAGCTACTTACACCTGGCACAGGAAGAATGGACATGTAGGTCGTCAACCTTCCGGCTCAAGGACACAACTTTACTTCAGGTCCATCACAGCCTCAGACTCTGGAGAGTATTACTGTAAAGCTGAGAACGAGCTGGGGAGAAGTGAATCTGGATCCGTTTCAATTGATGTGAAATGTGAGTGAACAGATTATTATGACGACACTGAAGGTACAAATCATCTATTGTCACAATATTATACCCTTTTATAGTAAAATAGAAGTTTATGGCACACAGCGCTATGTGTTCCTATTCATGTTCATGGAAAATGGCTCTATCTAATACACCTCTCTATATGTCTGCTGTATCTATTTGATCAGTTATTGGATGTAAATATTAACAATTAAAGCATACAAGTGCCCACATGGAATTTAAATGCAGATGTTTTCTCCTCCAGATGCTCCAAAGGATTCTTCTGTGTCTGTGAGTCCCACTGGGGAGATAGTGGAGGGCACATCAGTGACTCTGACCTGTAGCAGTGAAGCTAGCCCAGCAGCTAAATACACCTGGTACAAAGAAGGTGGCCGTCAACCTCCCAGTAAAGACGCACAGCTTGTCTTCAGCTCCATCCAGGCCTCTGACTCTGGAAAGTATTACTGTGTAGCTGCGAACAGGCTGGGGAGGACGACATCTGTATCCACCAGCATTGATGTGAAATGTGAGTGAAACAACCCTTAATAAAAGAAACATTCAGGTTTGTCAGTCAGGCTGACTTTGCTGATTAAACGTAATTTTTTTCTGTACTTTTAGTTTTTGTTGGCGCCCAGATTTACGACACTGTTCAGGGTTTTTACATCATCAGAAATCTGTCATTTTATTTTACCCTATCTCTTTCAAAGCATTCAAGCTTCCCTCTGTGTTAGTGAGTCACTCTGGTGAGACAGTGGTTGGTCGTGGAGCGTGCAGCTGGTGAAGATTCTTCACTGCTAAGTTAATCTGTGGTTAACCTACAAAGTGTTCACATTTCAAAGCAGCTACAGTCTGTGAGAATCTGAAATCTGGTCAGAAAATAAAAGATACTAAATCTCATGAAGACATGTGGTTCACTGTGTGTTACTGCATTTTGTTCGTAAAAAGTAACGCACTCTTAACTATACATCAAATTATCCATCATACATAATGAAGCTGAAGTTTAATGACAGTTGGGGACATCATTCACGAACACAGTGTGTGAATGACTGTCATGTTCAATGCAAGTAAGCAAAAGATAAATCTAAACCCAGAACTGACAGGTGGAGGCCTGGATGAAAGATAATGAGATTATAAGCAGCGCTAGTTTTTTTGTATTGCATGCCATTTTTTAAATTAGTTATCTATTACAGACCTCATCTATTGATTTGCTATTGTTATACAGATCTACAGTAGGTGGTTATCTGCTGCTAGCTCTCTCTCCATCATCTGCTGCTGTTGTTCTCCTCTCTTTCTCCATCAGATGCTGCTGTCTGTCTGTCTTTATTACTTAAGCAAATGCTGTCGGATCATCAGAGGAGTATGGCCCGCTAAACCGGAGCCTCTTTGAAAGTGTGGCCCTAGGAGATGTCTATACTGCATATGCTTTATTTTAATATTATCCCCAACAGATGCTCCAAAGGTTGTGGCTGTGACTGTGAGTCCCTCTGGTGAAATCACAGAGAACAGTTCTGTGGCTCTTACCTGTAGAGGTGATGCTAAGCCTGAAGCTGAATACACCTGGTACAAGAAGAATGGTCGTCAACCTCTCATTAAACAACCACAGCTCGTCTTCAGCTCCATCCAGTCATCTGACTCTGGAGAGTATTACTGTACAGCTAAGAACAAGCACGGGGCG
This sequence comes from Semicossyphus pulcher, assembly GCF_022749685.1. Taxonomy (NCBI): domain Eukaryota; kingdom Metazoa; phylum Chordata; class Actinopteri; order Labriformes; family Labridae; genus Semicossyphus; species Semicossyphus pulcher. Next base: position 25,847,806 of record NW_027211681.1, on the reverse strand, counting down.
AAGACATCCAAAAACATCTCTATTAATGTTCACTGTGAGTGAAACAGCTAAAACAATAAGCAATATAAAAAAGACACATACCACTAAAGAAATGTATATACTTTGTTTTTTATATGTAATTTTTTTTTATTTGTTATTTATTAAGCGTTATCAGATGGTCCGAAGCTTCCCTCTGTGTCAGTGAGTCCCTCTGCTGAGATAGTGGAGGGCAGTTCAGTGAATCTGACCTGTAGCAGTGACACTAACCCAGCAGCTCGATACACCTGGTACAAAAGTTATGGACCTCAAACAGTCATAATGTCAGTTTAGGACCAGAGCTTGTCTTCAGGTCCATCCAGGCCTCTGACGCTGGAGAGTATTACTGTACAGCTGAGAACGAGCTGGGGAGGAAGACGTATAAAGAGGAAGGAAACAAGCCTCACAATTCTCTCTTCTGCTGACTGACTGCAGAAGAAAGACATCTTTGACGACGACGTCCTTCATCTTTGTAAGTAATAAATAGTAAACAATATGTGTCATTCTGTTTAATTTCTGTATATTTATTATTTTATCTGCTTTTTTGGTCCCTAAAGTCACACAGAAAGATGAGAGGAGCAATGAGGAGTTTAACTGCAGCAGCGAGTGGATTGGTCATCTTCCTTCTCTCTCTGACAGGTACCTTATATCTACAGTTAAATTCACTGCATTAAAGAGGGGATTCTGGGAAAATGTGGGCTGATAAATGTGGGTTAAAGTGTGGAAAATGTTGATCACAGGAAAGCGAGAAACGCTACAAACATTGGTTTTGTGTTGTTTAACTCTGTAGACAGAAATGTGTCCAACATCAACATCTTCTGCTCCTGTTTTTTGGATAAAGAAGCTCTGTGTGAAAAACTTGTACATGCTGTAAACTGAAAATATTATTGTACACATTTATAACTGTTCCCTCCTTACTCGTTAAAACCCTGACACCCTTTGTATCTCTTTTCTGAAGCCGACCCTGGTTGCAGAGGCTTCAGCTCATGTGGTGCACGATCAGTTTCTATTTCTATAAATAGAAACTTTGATCATTGTAAAGTTTTTTGAAAGGTGAACTTGTTTCACTGTGAAGTCTCAAGACACTGTTTGAACTTCATCTTTTAGCATCTTACATCTGAACCACACAGTACAGTTTCTCACGCCTCAGTGTTCTGCATTTCTCTTTGGTTTTCACACTTAACTCAGCAGCAACCTGACCACAGAGTAAACTTTCCAAAGAAAAGCACAGACTCTGTAATAATTCAAGTCATACATGTTGATTGTGTTTCCTGATGTGCTCTGTGTTACAGTGGTACAGGGTCAGAATGGCTGGAGAGTGACGTACTCTCCTCCTAAGATCTGTGCCGCAAAAGGATCAACAGTGAACATCAGCTGCACCTACACATACCCATCAAGAGTAAATAAGAAGGATAACAAAGTTGAGAAGAAATTCTGGTTCACCAGAATAGAAGGTCGTGAATTTATAGATGTTGAAACAGAATCAAAGTATTCAGGTCGTGTTCAGAATCACTGTGAGGGGAACAGATGCACTCTGACAATCACAGACCTGAGAGAGAGCGACTCAGCTGAGTACAAGTTCAGGATCATAACAAACCAAGACACATATGTTAATTATGATGGAGTCACCCTGTCTCTCACAGGTAAAGTTTTCATTAAAATATTCAATTATTTATTATATAATTTCTTGTTTCGAAAACACTGTAAATGATTGTGCACACGTGCAAATGAATAAACATCTTTTCTACACAGGTTCAGCTCCCCAGCTGCAGGTGAGCAGACCAGGTGGGCGTTTGCTCTTTAAGTGTCTCAGTTGTCCTGGTGCTTCTTCCTACGTCTGGATCAAGAACGGACAGAAAATTAAACGTGAATATTTACAGTATTATCCAGACCAGGAAGGTGATACAGACAGATTTTCCTGTGCTGTACGAGGATATGAGAAGTTCCCCTCTCTTTCAGTGTGTGAGTACATTCACAGTCTTCCACTGACATTAAACTCCTGTACGTTAAAGCTGCTGTGAGGAGTTTTTAGCTGGTTATGACCTACCTACAAAAGCAGTTGACTTTTTATATATAGTTATTTTAAGTCCTGTCACGGCTGCCACCAGGTCGGTCTCAGACGAGGTGATTTACAGTCTTTGTTTACATTTTGTACAGCAAAGTTTTATAGTGAGTGATACGATCGACTGTTAAAAGACAGCAGGAGGAGATTTTTCATCAGAACACACTACAAACACATGTACAGGACAAGATCAGCAGAGAGTTAAGATTTACCGATGTGTCCACAGGGGTCGCCAAGATCGACACACAATGAAAGTTGCTCCCAGTTGCTTTAACTGCATGAACCTCAGTGATATTTGCTGATTTAATGGGCAGAATTGAGTGAAAAAAGTCTTTGCCCCGTGAGATTGTAGAGATATTGTATAATAATCTCTTCTCCTCTGTCTGCACTACAAAATTAAGCCATATCAGAAGCTTACACTTGAAATTTAGCGACACAAGTCAGCATCATTATGTCTTTAAAATTGATTTATCAGTCAACAGTCTCCACAAACACTAAACCAGGATCACTTCCTTGTTCTCAGGCCTTCAGCACTGCCAAACAGTTCTTTATATCTGTGATGTTGATGAGCTTTAGGTTTGATTTCTACCAGTGTCTGACCTTTTGTCCAATTAAAATATTGTCAGATGTGAAACTCATCTAAAATTAAATGTGATTAAATAAATACACATTTTGTTTTCTCCTCCAGATGCTCCAAAGCTTCCCTCTGTGTCAGTGAGTCCCTCTGCTAAGATAGTGGAGGGCACATCAGTGACTCTGACCTGTAGCAGTGACGCTAACCCAGCAGCTAAATACACCTGGGACAAAAGTTATGGACCTCGAAACAGTCATTATGTCAGTTCAGGACCAGAGCTTGTCTTCAGGTCCATCCAGGCCTCTGACTCTGGAGAGTATTACTGTACAGCTGAGAACCAGCTGGGGAGGAAGACATCTACAAAGATCTCTGTTAGTGTTGAATGTAAGTAAACCACAGCTCTATCTATCTATCTATCTATCTATCTATCTATCTATCTATCTATCCACATCTGCACAGATGTTCAGGGTCAACCATCGATCAAGATTCAGATGCTTCCACACACACAACAACTTGTAGCACCAGAAAATTGTAACATATTTTAATTAATCTTTTCCAGATGCTCCAAAGCTTGCTGCTCTGGATGTGAGTCCCACTGGTGAAATCAAAGAGAACAGCTCAGTGAATCTGACCTGTAGCAGTGATGCTAACCCAGCAGCTAAATACACCTGGTACAAGGAGAACCAAACACTGCCTAAAGAACGAGGCCAAACTTATCATTTCACCTCCATCAGTTCTGAGGACAGAGGGACCTACTACTGCAAGTCTGAGAATGTACACGGGTGGAAAAGGTCTTTGTCTCTCTTAATAGATGTCCAGTGTAAGTACAGAACAAGAGCAAATATGATGCACAGCTTTATAATACACATCATGGGGTCACAGTGTTCCATACATGACCAAAATGTAACATGACAAAGCTATGCTAACATTTGATACAATGTTATCTGATATGAATGACATTTGTCTCTCTGAATCTCATCCAGACTCACCAAAGCTTCCCTCTGTGTCAGTGAGTTCCTCTGCTGAGATAGTGGAGGGCAGCTCAGTGACTCTGACCTGTAGCAGTGATGCTAACCCAGCAGCTAATTACACCTGGTACAAGGAGCATGATGACTCACCAAAAGCTTCAGGACAGATCTTCACCATCACTGAGTTCACAGCTGAACACGGTGGGAATTATTACTGTGAAGCCAAGAACACAAGAGGACGTCATAACTCCACCTTACACCTGATTGTGGCAGCAGGTAAGAGTTTGAGTTCAGCTACACACATCCTGCACCAAAAAACAAAAGCATCATGTGATCTTATGCTTCATCCACCTGATTAAAACTCTTCCTGTGTGACTTCTTAAAGTCAGATCAAAACATCTTCAAAAGGTTTTTCTTGAAGTCAAAAACAAAGAAACATTTGTATCAGCTTTTATGTTTTCAGTATGACAGAAAACCTCAGCATGGTATATAGTTTATGGAGTCTTCTTGTTGCAACAGTAACATACTCCAGATTGGGAACAGAAACAAGGGGTGTGTCCTCATGTTATCTGACTGATCTGGACCTCAGATCAAGGAACACAGTCCAGATTTTATCTTAGCTGTGAATAGAGGTTATGTATTTGTGACAAAGTACTTCTTTGTTCTTAAATTGCTAGCCCCTATTCCCTGCACTACTGGGCTGTAGTTGGCAAGTACAATTGGGCTTTAAGGTACAATTTCCGTTAACCATGCTTTAGAGCTTTCTGCAGGAGATTGAGCTTATGTTTCATGAGGATGGTCCAAGTTGACCAATTGCTCTGACTTACACCTTGCTCTTTTCACAAACATAACCACTATTGTTCTCACAAAACTTGACAATTTCAAACTCTTAATGATGTTGTCTGTTGGGTCAAGACAACATAACTACTTGGTTAGATTTAGGAGACAATTATGATTCGGGTTGAAATATTTATTCAGTCCTGTGTTTTTACGACTGGCTTTCCTAGACAAAACAGCTATACCAGCCAATCACAGCACAGCAGGGCAGGACTACGTAGCACTCCATTGTAGGCATCATGTAATGTGGACTGTAAACATTGTTTTGATGTTTTATCATACAACGCTCTGATCACCTTTTCTCAGGAGGAGGGAAATTACCTGTTGTTGCTGGAACAATCACTGTTGTCCTCGTGGTTGTGTCCCTCTCTGTCTTCCTGTGGATCAGGTGAGCAGCTCTGTTTAACTCAATCATCAAAAGTAAAGTTTTCAGATCTTAAACACTGTATAATTTCATTTTAATACATTCTCCTAACCAGAAAGAGGAGGGCCTCCAATGAATCGTCTGAGGCTGAAGAGAGACCAGGCATCAGGGAACAGGTGAGAATAATTATGTATTTTATTCAAGTCCAAAAGAAATCCCCTTCTGGTTCCTGTTCATTCATACTGCTCCCTCACTGACTATTAATGTTTCCAAAGGAGTTTATGTGCCAGACAGGATAGGGAAGCGCCTTTGCCAAATTGGTTCTTGTGAAGCGTATATTTTACTCACATAACTAATCACAATTGATCAGCTGACCTCATCTACGTGCTTTTGAATAACTGCATTAAATTTCCTTTCTCCCCAGACAGCAAGAGACATGGGCATTCATTTCTGACATAAAAGAACACTTAATACTTAGTCCAAATTCTCAAGAGTTAGCTTCACAATGAGCCTAGTTTATTGGTCAGAAATGTATTTATGTCAGGATAAACCCCTTGAGATGTATTATCTTGTTTTCACTGTGCTGCAGTGTATAAAAACTTAAGATGTGAATTTTTACTTGTTACAATGAAGGAGCACTTGCTCTGTTCTGCACCATCAATCTATCGGACAGATTATTTTTTCTTTTTTTCTCGTTTGCAATATATCCTGATCTCAGTTTGAGCTAATGGAGGGTATTTATCTTTTTCCAAGGTTTATCTTCAGTGTTGGTTAATGACCATTACATTTGCAATCATCTTCACATGCCACAGAGATATGTTAAAGCCCTCACAGCTACTTAACGTAGCTGTACTGTAATAGTAAGCTAAGTTAACAGGGACACTCAGGTTCTGAATGAATTCCTTTTTAATGAGATAGGGTGATGCATATCCGTAAAAATCCTGATTGACAATTGTTAGAGGAACAGCTTTGGCACAGAGCAGCTGCTGAGACAAGGTCTCACAATGGCCGTCTCACAAGCCATGGCTGCTCCATGAAACAATTCATGTGCTGTTACACACCATGATTAAATATACACTGGGCAGATTTGATACATTTCTAAAAAGTATACAGCTCAGAAAGTTAAACTGCACATACAATCACTAAACAAAGTTCTCTGTGTATCTGTCTTAATAAGAAGAGACTATAGTATGTAGGTCTCATACGGGGCACCATAATATATGTAAATAATTAAACACATCCTTGAGGTCAGCTTTTTACGCATATTCTGATTCTTTCTTTAGGCTGACAGCTCCCTGTGTTTCTGTGGCTGAATGTCAGTGACTAATACCTCATTTGTTGGCTGTACAAAACAGCTTTAGAAAAAGGAAGGACCTTAAAAACATTGTGGTTACATGGAGAAAAAATATATGTTTAACACTGAGGCAATCATGTTTCTGTAGGTTCTGTCAAACAGAGCACTTCTTACTGAAACTTCTAATAATTTCTGCTTCTTATGGGATTTGAATCTAAATTTATTTAAAAGTCAGGCTCCACAGATTATTACAGGCAAATAATCAGGATTTAAATATAAACTGTAGATCATAATACATACTATAACAAATATTCATATGGTTTTGCAGTAGTTCTTATCAAGTTCCTAATCAACAATATTTCCAGACATTGATTTATGTGATCTTTACATAGCTTACATAGTCATACAGCAGCATGTTGGTGACACAGGTATATTTATTACATCTACACCACAGCTGCTCTTGTTTTGGGCTTTTCTGTACTGGATGGGACCCACTTGGAGATTGCAATATTTCAATGAAAGACCTTCCCATGTAAAATAGGAGCTCAAAATTATTTTGTCGACCTGATCAGGGACAGCCAGAGGAGCAGGAAGACCTGCAGTACGCCAGCATCCACTTCTTCAACAAGCAGACAGATCCAGATCTGTACTACAACATCAGACCTGCTCGGCCACACAGACACATGGAGCAACAGGAAGACACTGTGTACAGTGCTGTCAAATTTTACAGGGCCAGTACTACCATGAGGTGAGCAGCTCATAAGTAAAGGACATCCTCATAGCAAAATACATTTACTTGAGAATCATGCATTTATTTTGGCCTTCCGAGCGCTGTTGTTATCATTATCACTGATGGGATATTATTTTCTACTTAATCTATATAACCACTTGATTTTTCCCTTCAGAAGCAGAGGTCAGGAAACTGGAGAGGATCCAGCTGCACTGTACAGCACAGTCAACAAAACCCGATGACCACAACAAATATTGCATTCATACTCTGATATTTCTATTTCTATATTCTTTTTCAAATTTGTATTTTACTTATAATTTTTATAATATATTTCTAAGGATCAGCCGATCCAAGAAGGTACCAGAAGGTACAATTATATATAAAACATAACTTTGACATTCAGCAGTTTTCAGCTTAGTTCGTTCTCTGCCTGTTTCATAACTGAAGAATAATGAAAGTATTTACTGAGTTTTGCTGGGTTGCATCAACAAGATGAATTTTACCCAAGATTTGTTTGAAATCAGTAAATCTAAGTTTTTATCTGTCAAAAAATGAAACAGAGTTTAGTTAATTCGTAGACGCTTACTCACCAGAATTAAAAGATGAACAGAATTAACATGAAGTGGTTTTCTATCAAGCTAAGTCTGTTAATTAGATAATAAGGCTCGGCAAAGAAGCTCCAAATCTCCTTCTTTGAGAATTTAAAAGTTACGCTTTCTCCAATGTAATTTTAAAGTTGATACTGGATCACTTTTTCAATTTGAGTTAATGATTTTGGTAAAACAGAATTAAATTTAATCTAGGTTAAGAGTAGAAACACAACTGAGGTTTAAATAGAGGTTTAAATTTCATCTTTCTTCACTTCATGCTAGTTTTTAAAGTTTGGCGCAAAACAATTTAAAGTTAAACCCTGATTTATTCTGCCCTCAGGGGAAAAAAGAACCTCGTAGGGAGAGCTGGGGCCTGCATGGGCTTTCCCCTGCAGAAGAGAGCCTTCTCTGGAGGTAAAGTCTCACGATAACACTGCCTGAAAGGGCTGGGAGAGACCCCTTACAGGCCCCTGATCTCCCGTCACCTCCCTTCCTGTGCTATGGACGTAGTTTTCCAAAAAGAACCATGATAATAGAACGGTGCTAGCCAATCATGTTCCACGTTTAGCAGGTGATGTCCCCGTATACCACCATTACCAGTAATTTCAAAAAAACAAGGGGAAAAAAAGAACCTCGAAGGGAGAGCTGGGGTCTGCAGAGGGTCTGCCCTGCAGGAGAGAGCCTTCTCTGCAGGTAAACTCTCACAATAACCCTGCCTGAAAAGGACGGGAGAGACTCTGCTATGGACGTAGTTTTCCAATGTGAAAATTAAAGTAAACATTATGGAAGAAGCGGAGAGGATAAAACTAACCTATTATCACACAGACAAGCAAGACAATCTTTACATCCACCTCTGCATGGTAGGAAACTTTGAGATCATGTGGTGGGATTTAATTCCGGCTGCGTTCTCAGTGACCCCGATGCTGCGCTGAGAGTTGTTGTAGGGATAAAATTTCACTGTCATTGTATCTCACGTGACTACATGTGAAAATAAATGTATTGATTTGATTGTTTTTAAAGTAACATTTTATTCTGATTAATGAATAATAAATACTTGAAAATATTCTGATCAGCGTCCTGGTTTGCTAAGAGTTTCGATTTTCACACATTTATATCCAAGAGAAGCTCAGTAGTACCACAGTTTGCTAGATGGTCAAAGTATTCCTGTGTCTGATTCACATAAACAGCCAGCGTCCACAACAGGTGACGGATCTGTTTTTAAACTCTGTGGTCGGAAACATCAGAGAGCTAAATGATTTGGATTCAGCTTTAAAGGAAATTTCAGATCAATTTTAAGTATTATTTTCTTTAACAGCTGTCAAGACAATACAACTCAAATCTGTTCTTTAGCTTCTGCTTGTTTCTCACATTTTGTGTCTGTAAGGATGAAATGTGCCACAGTGTTTATTATGATGTGGGATGTTGCTGAGATGAAGGTACACAGACCACAGAAGGTCATGTTTGAACTCTAAACCTCCTCTTGGTCCATTTAAAATACCTGGGTCCTTCATCCTAACAGAGTAGGTTATGAATGAAGTATCTGTGGTAAACAAGTTCAAATGCAAATGTCGTCAATCATAACAAATAAAGTTCAAACGGTTAAACAAATTGGACTCAACAATCAGAGCTGGAAGGTAAAATGTTGTCAGGGTCCTGATTCAGTATCTGATGTTTCACTGTCCTCTAGTGGAGAAGTTTCAGTGGCACATTCAGGCTTCATCAGCCTGACTGCTCCCTCTACGTCCTGCTTTAAAGGAGCAGTTCACCAAGATAACATATTCACTCTCTTACCTGCAATGGTATCCATCTCTTCAGACGTCTGAAGTGTTGTTTTATTTTGGTGCACACTCTGAGGTTTGGTTGTTTTTTTCTGTTGGGTTCAAACTAACAGGCATGAGAGTCTCTCCACGTCTGTGTTCAGCTTCTCTCTACAAACAGCAGCGACCTGACCACAGAGTGAACAGAGAAGAAACTAACCAAGACAAAAGTTACACTTCATTGTTACCTCCTCTCTTATATTTAATAATCTGTCTGATTTTCATCCTGTTCAGTCAAACTGCCTCGTGGTTCACAGGTCCAATCAGTCCTGCAGACTGTGAGGCCTCCTGCCTCAGTGCTCACAGAGATGAACTGTAGAGGCCATGTGTAAATATTGATCATCAATATAAGTGATTGTTGTTTAATATGGGCTTTGTGATACAGCGTCAGAGCAACTGTGAGTGAGTCATGTGTATGTTACATATTTCTCAATAGTTAAAATAAACTCTATTCCTGGCTGCACGGCGGTGCAGTGGTTAACGCTGTTACCTCACAGCGAGAAGGTCACTGGTTTAAACCCCAGTATAGGCAAGGTGGGCCTTTCTGTGCAGAGTTAGTATGTTCTCCTCGTGCATGCGTGGATGCCCTCTCAAACTCGAAGAGGAATTTCATCTCTCAATCTCAAGGTAAATGCCATCAATAAAACTATTGTCATCCATATATTACTATTGATCATTAGCATCATTGTGGTTAGCGTCTTTGTGTCAAATCCAGTTGTAGGTAAAAGAACAAAAACACCGTCTTGGTTAACACGGTCGATGTCTTCATTCACTAAAATGATTATTGTTGTCAGAGTTAGAGACGTGTAAGTTATGTTTGTATTGTATTTTGTCGTGTTACATCGTCATGCGTCCTGTATCTCCACACGTCGTTGTTGTATGACTTCGATCCTAATGTTGTTGAGGCCATTTCGGCTAATATATAAATATACATAGAATATAACATTGCCCTATTTCATGAGCTTATTCACTATTTATGAACATCTTGTGGGGGGAGGGGTCAGTTAGTAAAAAAGAATGGGGAGTTTTGCTGTGTGGTAGGCTAAATAACAAGATGAGTTTTTTCTCCGTGTTGTCACGGTAACAGTGTTTTGTTTACAGTATGACCCTATAACTTATAATGGAACTAGAATTATTACACACAACATTACCTTGTGACCCTCACTTTTACCTCTTGTACCCTTCATTTATGTATTTTTGCCCTATATTCCATGCTTAAGCTCTATGTTTTATTAGTAGTTGTGAATAAGTTAATTTCACATATCTATACTATATTAACATTGACTTTGTTCTTTCTTATCTTATCTTATGATGGTAGCATTATGTGATGAGATGGTGGCATTTGATAGTGTAAGTTTTTTTCTCCTCTTTGGCCACAGATGGCTTCAACACAAAAAAAACACAGGACTATGGGTGATGATGAATGGATGTCACGCCTGCGGAGGTTTGCTGCCACAGGTGTTTGGCTGTCCGATGCAGGAAACAGGCCTGCTCCCCGCCAGAAGATGTGACATGACCTCTATCAGAAGGTAGAGTTGTATAAAGCAATTAGCATACCGTTATAAATGATGAAACTAAATGTTTTTAAAAAGACACTTGCCTATTTGTTGTCATGAAATATTACAGATTGAGAAATACCCAATGCAGCTAAGGGGGCAGGCAACTCTGTTCAGGGGCCCACAGACATGTGAATGTGGTTTCCATACTAAGAAGGTATTTGTAAACTAATATCAAATTGTCATGTGCAGATTGTTGATGTTGTGTTCTTAAAATTCATGTTTCTGCTTCTCTTTAGCCTCCCAAGAAAGTGTGGCCACCGATTAAAGTGGCCACAGCTACCATCTACTGTCAGACCCATGCAGGGATGCCACTGGAGCAGTTGCTGGAAGGCATTTGGTGGAAACGGGCAGAGAAGAAAAAAAACAGTGTATCTCTCTCCCTCTCTGACTGTCTCTTTTTTTGTATTTTATTTATTTTTTTGTGTGTTGTATTTATTCATTATTGTGTTCTTTGCACTACTGGAGTCATTTGATTAATAATTTTTGTCATCATTTTTCTTATTTATTTTGTTCCATAATTTTGTGTGTGTGTGTGTGTGTGTGTGTGTGTGGAGATGGGGTGTGTGAAAGAGAGGGTTTGGGGGGTGGGATGTTTTTTTTTTTACTGTGTTTTCTATTTAGAATAAATGTGTGGTTTGTTTCTACAACAATTCTTTCATTTGACATATTTAAATCTCAGTGTAATACCAGGAGTCAAACATGGTTTTGCTTTTTGCCCCACCATGCATGATAACACAATACAGTACCATAATATTGTGGCTATAAAATAACCCTTTCTTAAATGGGAAGGAGAAGCTAAAAGCTAATATTTTCAATTCCTTAGTTAGAAATAATGTCTTATACCTAATACAGTTCTATGAATTAATGTCATTAAAAGTTCTGAGGAAGAATGAAAATCACAGCATCACTTTCCTGCACATCATGAATGCATAATAAAACACAGCATGACAAATAGTACTCATTTAATTAAATCTGAATACTAAAAAGTGTTTTTTTTATGTCATATAATTCATTTAAACTTATTTCATCTAAACATTCCAAAGCACTTTGGATTGGGTAAAATTTGTTCTGATCTTTAATTCCCATTTATAGAAACTGCAAAAATAAAATATTTGGGTGATTTCTGGAATTATTATGAAAAATGACGACCTGGAGGGACTCTTCACATGCAGAAGAGCCACTAAGAGTCCTCATTTTCTGTCCTTTTTCTGTCTTTTTTCCCTTTTTTCCCTCTCTTTTTCCTCTTTCTTCTCCTCCTCTATACAGACTATTGTTCTCTAGCTTCCAACTTAACTTCTTTTTGATGTGGATGTTTTTCATTTGGCTCCTCATGTATTTTAATCATGTAAAGAGGAAGGAAATGAGACGTTTGACAATCTGATATCAGTCTTCTGCTGACTGACTGCAGAAGAAAGGCATCTTTAAACACGACGTCCTTCATCTTTGTAAGTAAAGAGAATATTCAATATGTCCGATATTGTTTAACTGCTCTGTCCTTAATATTTTTATCTGCTGGCTTGTTTTATGGTCACTCAAGTCACACAGAAAGATGAGAGGAGCAATGAGGAGTTTAACTGCAGCAGCGAGTGGATTGGTCATCTTCCTTCTCTCTCTGACAGGTACCTTATATCTACAGTTAAATTCATTGCATTAAAAGAGAGGATTCTGGGAAAATGTGGGCTGATAAATGTGGGTTGAAGTGTGGAAAAAGTTGATCACAGGAAAACTTTTCAGAAACATTACAAACATTGGTTTTATGTTGTCTTGTCTGTTATCTTTTAAATCGAGAAATGTGTCCTATGCTTCTGTTTTTTCACTAAAGAAGCTCTCTGTGAAAAACTTTCACATGCTGTAAACTGAAAATGTTATTGTAAACAGGTATAACTGTTTTCTCTTTTCTTAAAAACCTGACACCCTTTGAATCTCTTTTCTATGCCGACCCTGGTTGCAGAGGCTTCAGCTCATGTGGTGCACGATCAGTTTTTATTTCTATAAATAGAAACTTTGATCAATGTAAAGTTTTTTGAAAGGTGAACTTGTTTCACTGTGAAGTCTCATGACACTGTCTCAACTTCTCTCTTATCATTATACATCCGCACCAAACATGCTGGTTCCTTTTTGAGTGTGATACTTCCATGTTGTGCTGACAGCTCTTTCAGGCTTTAATCTCGTTTTTAAAGCGCAGCTGCTGCACAATTTCTCACGCCTCAGTGTTCTGCTTTACTCTTTAGTTTTCACTTTTAACTCAGCAGAAACTGGCCACAGAGTAAACTTTTAAAGAAAAGCAAAGACTAATAATTCAAGTTATACATGTTGATTGTGTTTCCTGATGTGCTCTGTGTTACAGTGGTACAGGGTCAGAATGGCTGGAGAGTGACGTACTCTCCTACTAAGATCTGTGCCGCAAAAGGATCAACAGCCGACATCAGCTGCATCTACACATACCCATCAAGAGTAAATAACAAGGATAACAAAGTTGAGAAAAAATTCTGGTTCACCAGAACAGAAGGTGGTGAATATATAGATGTTGAAACAGAATCAAAGTATTCAGGTCGTGTGCAGAATCACTGTGAGGGGAACAGATGCTCTCTGAGAATCACAGACCTGAGAGAGAGCGACTCAGCTGAATACAAGTTCAGGTTCATAACAAACCAAGACAAGTATTTTGGTAATAATGGAGTCACCCTGTCTGTTACAGGTAAAGTTTTCACGAAAATATTCAACTATTTATTTTATAATTTCACCTTTTTCGAAAATACTGTAAATGATTGTGCACACGTGTAAATGAATAAACTGTCATTTCTACACATGTTCAGATCTCCAGGTGCAGGTGAGCACATATGGTCTACATGGGTCTTTGCATTTGCAGTGTCTCAACAGTTGTCCTGGTGCTTCTTCCACTGTCTGGATCAAGAACGGACAGAAAATTAAACGTGAATATTCACTATATTATAAGCCAGGCCAGGTTGGTGATACAGACAGATATTCCTGTGCTGTACGAGGATATGAGAAGTTCCCCTCTCCTTCAGTGTGTGAGTACATTCACAGTCTTCCACTGACATTAAACTCCTGTACGTTAAAGCTGCTGTGAGGTTTTTTCAGCTGGTTATGACCTGCCTACAAAAGAAGTTTGATTAATATGTCTTGTTTTTTTTTGGTTTTTTATTATTATTATTATTTTTTTTTTTTTTTTCACCCCATCTGTTGTACTTATGATAATGACATTTTCATTCATGATTTTACTTGGTTATTTTGAAAAAAATATCTATTATACATATAAATACAATTAAACATTAGTGGTGGGGTGTGGGGCCAGCTGGGGTGGGGACAGGGTGGGCGGGCGGCGATTCCTGTCCGGCTGCCTGGTGGTGTGGCGGGGCCTCTGGTTGGGGCAGGTGGAATCCAATCCAATAAGCATATGCTTCCTCACTGGACAGACTCCCTCCCCAAGAGTCTGGCAGTGGTCCATGTACAGGACAGGACAAGAGATTTGGGCCCAGATGTTTAGCTCTAACGACGCCACTGATGATAACTCTGAAAAAGTTTTTTTTTCAGGAACGTACATGCCCTTGATCTAAAATGCAACATGTGACAAGAGTTTGTTATCATTTGATATCAACATCCTCATATGATATGAATGACCTTTATCTCTCTAAATCTCCTCCAGACACACCAAAGCTTCCCTCTGTGTCAGTGAGTCCCTCTGCTGAGATTGTGGAGGGCAGTTCAGTGACTCTGAACTGTAGCAGTGATGCTAACCCAGCAGCTTCTTATACCTGGTACAGGGAGAAGGAAGACACACCAGAAGCTTCAGGACAGATCTTCACCATCACTGAGTTCACAGCTGAAAATGTTGGGAATTATTACTGTGAAGCCAGGAACACAATAGGACGTCATAACTCCACCTTACACCTGATTGTGGCAGCAGGTAAAATTTTGAATTCAGCTACACACATCCTGCACCAGAATACAAAAGCATCATGTGATCTTATGCTTCATCCACCTGATTAAAACCCTTCCTGTGTGACTTCTTCAAGTCAGATAAAAACATCTTCAAAAGGTTTTTCTTGAAGTGAAAAACAAAGAAACATTTGTATCAGCTTTTATGTTTTCAGTATGACAGAAAACCTCAGCATGGTATATAGTTTATGGAGTCTTCTTGTTGCAACAGTAACATACTCCAGATTGGAAACAGAAACAAGGGGTGTGTCCTCATGTTATCTGACTGATCTGGACCTCAGATCAAGGAACACAGTCCAGATTTTATCTTAGCCGTGAATGGAGGTTATGTATTTGTGACAAAGTACTTCTTTGTTCTTAAATTGCTAGCCCCTATTCCCTGCACTACTGGGCTGTAATTGGAAAGTACAATTGTTCTGTAAGGTACAATTTCCGTAAACCATGCTTTAGGGCTTTCTGCATGAGATTGAGCTTATGTTTCATGAGGATGGTCCAAGTTGACCAATTGCTCTGACTTACACCTTGCTCTTTTCACAAACATAACCACTAGTGTTGCCACCAAACAGAACTTGACAATTTCAAACTCTTAATGATGTTGTCTCTTGGGTCTTGGTTTGATTTAGGACACTGATGATGATTAGGGTTGAAATATTTATTCACTCCTATGTTTTTATTACTGCTTTATTACAGCAATACCAGCCAATCACAGCCCAATACAGAGGGACTATGTAGCTCTTCATTGTAGGCATCATGTAATGTGGACTGTAACATTTTTTTCATGTTTTATCATACAACGCTCTGATCACCTTTTCTCAGGAGGAGGGAAATTAACTGTTGTTGCTGGAACAATCACTGTTGTCCTCGTGGTTATTGTGTCATTCTCTGTCTTCCTGTGGATCAGGTGAGCAGCTCTGTTTAACTCAATCATCAAAAGTAAAGTTTTCAGATCTTAAACACTGTATAATATCATTTTTAATACATTCTCCTAACCAGAAAGAGGAGGGCCTCCAATGAATCGTCTGAGGCTGAAGAGAGACCAGGCATCAGGGAGCAGGTGAGAATAATTATGTATTTTATTCTAATCCAAAGGAAACCCCCTTCTGGTTCCTGTTCATTCATACTGCTCCCTCACAGATTATTAATGTTTCCAAAGGAGTTGATGTGCCAGACAGGATAGGGAAGCGCCTTTGCCAAATAGGTTCTTGTATATTTTACTCACATAACTAATCACAATTGATCAGCTGACCTCATCTACGTGCTTTTGAATAACTGCATTAAATTTCCTTTCTCCCCAGACAGCAAGAGACATGGGCATTCATTTCTGACATAAAAGAACACTTAATACTTAGTCCAAATACTCAAGAGTTAGCTTTACAATGAGCCTAGTTTATTGGTCAGAAATGTATTTATCTCAGGATAAACCACTTGAGATGTATTATCTTGTTTTCAGTGTGCTGCAGTGTATAAAAACTTAAGATGTGAATTTTTACTTGTTACAATGAAGGTGCACTTGCTCTGTTCTGCACCATCAATCTATCGAACAAATTATTTTTTCTTTTTTTCTCGTTTGCAATATATCCGGATCTCAGTTTGAACTAATGGAGGGTATTTATCTTTTTCAAAGGTTTATCTTCAGTGTTGGTTAATGACCATTACATTTGCAATCATCTTCACATGCCACAGAGATATTTTAAAGCCCTCACAGCTACTTGACGTTGCTGTACTGTAATAGGAAGCTAAGTTAACAGGGAAACTCAGGTTCTGAATGAATTCCTTTTTAATGAGATAGGCTGATGCATATCCGTAAAAATCCTGATTGACAATTGTTAGAGGAACAG
The DNA here is from genome assembly GCF_022749685.1 of Semicossyphus pulcher. Lineage (NCBI taxonomy): Eukaryota > Metazoa > Chordata > Actinopteri > Labriformes > Labridae > Semicossyphus > Semicossyphus pulcher. Next base: position 25,831,198 of record NW_027211681.1, on the reverse strand, counting down.
CTTTGGCAGAGCAGCTGCTGAGACAAGGTCTCACAGTGGCTGTCTCACAAGCCATGGCTGCTCCGTGAAACAATTCATGTGCTGTTACACACCATGATTAAATATACACTGGGCAGATTTGATAAATTTCTAAAAAGTATACAGCTCAGAAAGTTAAACTGCACATATAACCAGCAGACAAAGTTCTTTGTGTATCTGTCTTAATAAGAAGAGACTATAGTATGTAGGTCTCATACGGGGCACCGTAATATATGTAAATAATTAAACACATCCTTGAGGTCAGCTTTTTATGCATATTCTGATTCTTTCTTGAGGCTGGCAGCTCCCTGTGTTTCTGTGGCTGAATGTCAGTGACTAATTCCTCATTTGTTCACTGTACAAAACAGCTTTAGAAAATGGAAGGACCTTAAAAACATTGTGGTTACATGGAGAAAAAATATATGTTTAACACTGAGGCAATCATGTTTCTGTGGGTTCTGTCAAACAGAGCACTTCTTACTGAAACTTCTAATAATTTCTGCTTCTTATGGGATTTGAATCTAATCTAATCTAATCTTGAATCTTATTTAAAAGTCAGGCTCCACAGATTATTACAGGCAAATAATCAGGATTCAAATATAAACTGTAGATCATAACACGTACTATATCAAATATTCATATGGTTTTGCAGTAGTTCTTATCAAGTTCCTAATCAACAATATTTCCAGACATAGATTTATGTGATCTTTAAATAGCTAACATAGTCATACAGCAGCATGTTGGTGACACAGGTATATTAATTACATCTACACCACAGCTGCTGTTGTTTTGGGCCTTTCTGTACTGGATGGGACCCATTTGGAGATTGCAATATTTCAATGAAAGACCTTCCCATGTAAAATAGGAGCTCAAAATTATTTTGTCGACCTGATCAGGGACAGCCAGAGGAGCAGGAAGACCTGCAGTATGCCAGCATCCACTTGTCCAACAAGCAGACAGATCCAGATCTGTACTACAACATCAGACCTGCTCAGCCACACAGATACATGGAGCAACAGGAAGACACTGAGTACACTGCTGTCAAATTTAACAGGGCCAGTACCACCATGAGGTGAGCAGCTCATGAGAAAAGGACATCCTCATAGCAAAATACATTTTCTTGAGAATCATGCATTTATTTTGGCCTTCCGAGCTCTGTTGTTATCATTATCACTGATGGGATATTATTTTCTACTTAATCTATATAACCACTTGATTTTTCCCTTCAGAAGCAGAGGTCAGGAAACTGGAGAGGATCCAGCTGCACTGTACAGCACAGTCAACAAAACCCGATGACCACAACAAATATTGCATTCATACTCTGATATTTCTATTTCTATATTCTTTTTCAAATTTGTATTTTACTTATAATTTTTATAATATATTTCTAAGGATCAGCCGATCCAAGAAGGTACCAGAAGGTACAATTATATATAAAACATAACTTTGACATTCAGCAGTTTTCAGCTTAGTTCGTTTTCTGCCTGTTTCATAACTGAAGAATAATGAAAGTATTTACTGAGTGTTGCTGGGTTGCATCAACAAGATGAATTTTACCCAAGATTTATTTGAATAAGTGTTTGAAATCAGTAATTCTAAGTTTTTATCTGTAAAAAATGAAACAGAGTTCAGTTAATTCGTAGACGCTTACTCACCAGAATTAAAAGATGAACAGAATTAACATGAAGTGGTTTTCTATCAAGCTAAGTCTGTTAATTAGACAATAAGGCTCGGCAAAGAAGCTCCAAATCTCCTTCTTTGAGAATTTAAAAGTTACGCTTTCTCCAATGTAATTTTAAAGTTGATACTGCATCACTTTTTCAATTTGAGTTAATGATTTTGGTAAAACAGAATTACATTTAATCTAGGTTAAGAGTAGAACACAACTGAGGTTTAAATAGAGGTTTAAATTTCATCGTTCTTCACTTCAAGCTAGTTTTTGAAGTTTGGTGCAAAGCAATTTAAAGTTAAACCTTGATTTTTTTAAGTATTTAACTGTGAATATAATTTGTAAAACATACTTTTTATGACCAACTGATAAATAAATATTTAACTCAGTAACCCTTTCTCTCTGAATTTGTCTGTAACATCTCTTCCTCCAAAGCCTCTAGACTACCTATTAGCCTGTCTCTTTCACTGCTCTAACATGTGAATACATCCCAGATGATCAATGAAGCCCTACCTGATATTCACTGGTTTCATTCATTGGTTCCCTTAAGTTCGACTGGTTATTTTGTCTTTGTTAATGTCAACGTGTCATAACAAATGACACCTAATGACAACAGTCATGAACATTAAATAAAGACTTCATGTTCATGACAGGTGTCATGTCATGGTTATGATGGTATCACTTCAGTCTTATGCACACCCCTTCAAATAAAGTTTTAAAAAAGAGATGCCAAGTATTTAATAAAATCCACATTCTCCCTGACTTACAACATTCAAAAGAAGCATCCAGAATGTGAAAAAACTAAAACCTAAAATAGTATATCTAATGACAAATGTATCCATTAGTAATTAGTGATTAGTAATTTCATAGTTCATTAAGTCATGGTGGTAAGGAAGTTTCACTGTCTCACCATGCATGGTGTGTAAAGTGATATTTCAAGCTTTCTGCAGTCTGGATGGAAACTTAGTTCATTTGAGCACTGCTGGAAGGATTGACTAATTAATCTTTTAGATACTTAATTTTTCCTTTTACTAAAATGGAAGTCATGAAAAAAACAGCCTTCACTTTTATATTACTGGTGAGGTGGTGGTGTGTGGACAACACAAGTCGTTGTTTTATCTTTGTTCTCACATCTGTTTCACAATGCACATTTAAACTTTGAACAGGAAGTAAGTAGGGTGTATTTTAGCGGCTATAACAAATAAAAGAACCATGATGGGAACGTAGAAAGCCTTTTCTGGGTGTAAACTCTTGCAAAAACTCTTCATGAAAAGAACTGTGATAGGAGAACGGGGGCCTGCAGAGGGTTTCCCCTGTGGATTAGAGCATAAATATTCACAAAAATCCCACATGAGAAGAACCAGAATGGGAGAAGGGGGCGAGTCGACAAAGGTCCCTGTTTTACTGTTCATGTTCCCATATACCACCTTTACCAGTAATTATCAATCACACCAAGAGACAAAAAGAACTGTGCAGGGGTCTGCAAATGGTTTCCCAAGCAGAACAAAGCCCTCTCTGCTTGTAAACTATCGCAAAAACCCCGCCTGAACAGAAGAGGATGGCTAGCTGACCATTGTCCCCATATACCACCTTTACCAGTTTTTATATTGACATAGAGAGGAAAAAGAACCGTGAAGGGAACTTGGGCCTCCAGGGGGTCTCCCCCACAGGAGAGAACATTCTCTGAGGCTAACCTTAGCAAAAAACCCTCACGAAAAGAACCAGGACGGGAGAACCGGGGCCTGAGGAGGGTTTCCCCCATGGGACAGAGCCTCCTCTGCGGCTAAACTCACCAAACAACCCTGCCTAAATAGAACAAGGATGGAAAATGAGGGCTAGCTGACCACGGTTTTGTTAAGTGTTCATGTCTCAATCTACTACCGATACCAGTAATTGCACTGACACTAAGTGAAAAGAAGAAATCTGACAAGAGAGAAGACACAACAACGGGAGAATGGTGCTAGCTGACCATGGTCCCCGTTTAGCAGGTTGTGTCCCCTTATACCACCATTACCAGTAATTTCAAAGACACAGAGGGGGAAAAAGAACCTCGTAGTGAGAGCTGGGGCCTGGATGGGATTTCCCCTGCAGAAGAGAGCCTTCTCTGGAGGTAAAGTCTCACGATAACACTGCCTGAAAGTGCTGGGAGAGACCCCTTACAGGCCCTTAACTTTTTTGGTTTTATTTTGTACTGCAACTATCATGTGGACTATACTATAAACAACATATATAATATATAATATATGTGAACATATATACTAGTTATATACTTCTTGTCAACTTTTTAGTTCATTAAGGTATATTTCGAAGTATACAGCAAGTAAACTTATAAGTACACTGCCCTTTTACCAGTTATATACTACCAGTATCAGCGAACATATCCTCCATTTTGCTCCAAAGGCAATAAATTATTTTGTCTGGACTACTTTGAGGATAGGGCATTACACCTCCTAACAAGTGGAGGACATAAGGAGTTCCTCTCCAACATGTGGGACATACCACAATACCTGTGAAAATGCAGCTGGAGTCATGAAATGTAACAGCCTCCTCACTCATGGTTGCAACTATAAACCAGCTCAAAAATGACAATTACCAACTAAAGCCATATTCAGAACATATGTTCTGAACAGACACATTTCAAACCCTTAGGAAAAAAATGTTTTTGCATCTCGGAACATAACATAGCAAACTTAACAACTTAAACAACTCAGTCAGCACTAGTTAGTGTACCAGTTAGCTTTGTACTACTAGTCCACTTTTTAGTTTATGAAAGTACACTTTAAGAATTCTACATATATATACTGTATATTCTGGTAATGGCTGTAAAATATTAGCCAGAGTGAATCAAGTCTGTTACAAGCTTTGAAGTGCACACTTTTGTTTATGAATGACTCAAGTCATCAGTTAAACACATTGTACCATCTTTCAAGTGTACCGCACTGTTGTATCTCTGCTTAGTCTGACATATATTTGACTGTGATACAGAACTCAACCAAAAAACATCTGTAAGACCAGAAGCAGGTACTTAGATTTCAACATAACTTGGCAATGGCAAGCCTATATAAAATTGTGATATTTTCTTGCAATGGGGAACACTTATTATAGTATACTTTCATAAACTAAAAAGTGGACTAGAAGTATATATATCTATACATCCCCTTATAGTATAGTTACTAGTACATTGATGTTCGTACACTTACAACATAACGTATACTTGAGAAAGTATACAACATACAACATAAGGTATACATGGGAAAGTAACTATGAAACGACAAACTGACACTGAGACAAGGGAGCACAAAGACTTAATAAACTTAGGAGGTGAGGTTGATCAGACACAGGTGAGACAATCAAGGGGCGGGTGAAAACAATAAGGGCAGGGCACGTAATCAAACAAGCGGGAAACACAAAGGCAGGAAGTGGATCTACACAAGAGACACGGTGAGAAAGTAAAACGGGAAATGATCTAAACTATGAACATCTGTGTGGTGTCTTACAATGCGCGCGGGCTGCGTGTTGGCCACAGTGAAACTGATAAATCACGCTGTGTTGTTGTGGAAAAATTGATGGAGAGATGTGACATTTTGTGTGTCCAGGAGACGTTTCTGGCTAAACAAGACCTGGAAAGACTAAATTCTATACATAGGGACTTTCATGGGGCGGGTGAATCAACAACTGACCTAAGTGCTAAAGTGGTCCGGTGGAGGATTTCGGGGGGGTTAGCCACGATGTGGAATAATAAATATGACCAGTTGGTTAATTTTATAAGATTGGGAGTTGACTGGGCTATTGGGATTGAGCTGTGTTGTAATGATAAGAAAATAATAATTTTGAATGTCTATACGCCATATGAGTGCATACAAAATGAGGATGAGTACCTCTGGCATTTATCATGTCTTTTATACAGGACAATCCTTCTACCTGCATCTATGTTGTTGGGGACATGTTGGGCTGATGTAACTGATGCCAACTCTTTATTTGGTAATCATCTAATTCAGTTTTGTTCAGACAGTGGACTGATTTTATCTAGTAAGGTACTATTGCCAAATGATAGTTATACCTATATCAGCGAGGCCTGGCACTCTACTTCCTGGCTAGACCACTGCCTTTGTACAGTGGATGCCCATGACTCCATCGATGTGATGAAAATTGATTATGATCTGGCTACTACAGACCATATACCCTTTCTCATGGTGTTGAACACAGGTAATTTACCTGTGGATAATGGCATTGATGTAGGGAAAATAGATTGGTCAAAACTGTCTAAGAAAGAGCTTAATGAATATGTCAATCATTCTGATGCTTTGCTGGGTAATATTAAGGTCCCAAAAGATGCCTTATTGTGTCGGGATATGAACTGTAAGAATGTACAACACTGTAAGGAATTATGTTCCCTGTATGAAGCTATTTTGGAGTCTCTCGATATCTCGAGCAGGTCTCTGTATAAACATAGGACAAAAGTGTGCAATGCTAAACCAGGTTGGAAGGATCATGTAGAAGAGCTCCATGCAGAGGCCCGAAATGCTTTTAAAAAATGGGCTGAGTCAGGCAAAAGCAGGCATGGCCCCTTGTTTGAAAATAAAAAACGCACTAAAGATTTAAATATGCACTTCGCTATATTAAAAGAAATGAAAATACTATGAGGTCAGACTCACTGGCAAGGAAGCTGCAAAAAAATAATGTTAATGACTTCTGGAAAGAAAAAAAAACTATTAATAATTGCAAAACATCTCTTCCATCTAATATCGATGGTGTGAGTGGTCTTGGTGAAATTTCACAGTTATGGCGGAAACAATATTATGAACTGTTAAACTGTGTAAAAAGTAATCTGTTTGTAGTGGATAATGTAGAGTTTAATGATGATGTTATTGTCACTTCGGCTAAAGTCAATGAAGCAATATTGAAGTTAAGAGATAATAAGGCCTGTGGTTTGGATAATATTACAGCTGAACATATTAAACTTGCCAGTAAGAAACTGTGCCCTCTGGTGGCTGCATGCTACACAGGTTTTTTGTTCATGGTGTGTTACCTGATTCTATGCTCTCTGTTGTGCTGGTACCAGTTATCAAAGATAAAGACAATTACAGGCCAATAGCTCTGGCCAGTGTCATGTCCAAAGTGCTGGAGACAGTTCTACTGTGTAGACTTGAGAAGTACGTCCTGTCTACTGACAACCAATTTGGTTTTAAACGAAAGCATGGCACTGATTTATGTATTTTTGCATGAAAGGAAATTTTAGATAAATATAATAGGCAAAATTCCACAATGTTCATGTGCTTCATTGATGCTTCTAAAGCATTCCATCGTGTTAATCATGAGAAATTATTTTTTAAAATTGTTTAAAAATGGGTTCCCTGGTTTCTTAATTAGAATCTTGGTTTATTGGTACTCGCATCAGGCAATGAGAGTGAGAAGGGGGAATGTAACATCTGCTCCCTTCCATGTGACCAATGGTGTTCACCAGGGCGGAATTTTGTCTCCTTTTCTTTTTAATATTTATATGAATGATTTGTCTTTGATTTTAAATGCATGTGGTACAGGTTGTAGGGTTGGTGACTCACTAATTAATCACCTTATGTACGCAGATGATTTGGTCATTTTTAGCCCATATAGTGCTGGTCTCCAACAGCTTCTGAGAAAATGCACACAGTATGGTGCTGATTTTGATATAAAATACAACGCTAAAAAGAGTAAGATCATGATTGTCAGAAGTAGAGAAGACAGAAAGTCAACCTTCCCTGACTTTTATCTGTCTGGCACTGCACTCAGTGTGTGCAGTGAGATTACATATTTGGGCCATATTATCGCAAATGACCTGTCTGATGACAAGGATACCATTAGGCAGCGTCGGAAGCTGTATGCTCAAGCGAACATGCTGTGTTGTAAGTTTAGCATGTGCTCTGTATCTGTGAAGATCTCACTCTTTAGAGCGTATTGTACACCTTTGTATACTGCCTACTTGTGGTGTTGTTATAAACAAGGCAGCATTAAAAAACTCACAGTGGCTTATAATGACAGCATGAGGCTGCTGCTGAGAGCTTCAAGAAGCTCCAGTGCAAGCCATATGTTTGTCAGTGTCGGGGTACCTACCTGCTCTGCTGTTTTACGTAACCTGATGTATAGATTTATGTGTAGGGCATCTGAGTCAGAAAACGACTTAATCGCTGTTCTGGCTAACCCTGTACGCAGTTCTGTCAGATTTTCTTCCACACTGTGGAACCATTGGCGAACTTGTCTGTATGTTAGACATTGAACATTGTGGAAGGCTTTGTATTTTATTGTTTATTTTTTCTCTTTTTGTTTGTGTGTCTGTTTTTTGTGTTTTGTGATATGGATCCCCCTGGGTCTGAAATAAAGAAATAAAGAAAGATTAAACCCATGAAACACAAATACAATAGTTGACTAAACAAGACTAAATTGTAACAAAAACAAAGAAAACTAAATACAAAACTAAACAATAAGAACTCATGACACCAAGAGAGAAAGTGACAAAGTAAAACAGGAAATAATATCTGAACCCAAAATACTAATCAAAATCATAGCTTAACTAGAATAACTCATGACACAATAGTTAAAATAAACTCTGTTCTCAGCATGTGACCTTTTTTAATCACATACTGCTGCAGTGCAGAGGAAATGAAACACATCTGTGTTCCTCTTCTCTTTTTGCTCCTTTCTTGTGATTTATGCAGCAAACAGGTTTGAAACCAACAAGCTGTGTCACTAGTTTTTTTAAGTCTCTCTTAACTTAGCTTAAAACAATCTAACTTCCTGGTGATGTAGGTGTTAGCTGGCATTTGACACCTGATGTATTTTACTAATGTAAGAGAAGGAAACGAGCCTCACAATTCTCTATTCTGCTGACTGACTGCAGAAGAAAGACATCTGAAACACACAGTACAGTTTCTCACGCCTCAGTGTTCTGCTTTTCTCTGTAGTTTTCACTCTTAATTCAGCAGCAACCTGACCACAGAGTAAAGAAAGAAAAAGAAAAGCAAAGACTAATAATTCAAGTTATACATGTTGATTGTGTTTCCTGATGTGCTCTGTGTTACAGTGGCACAGGGTCAGAATGGCTGGAGAGTGACGTACTCTCCTACTAAGATCTGTGCCGCAAAAGGATCAACAGTGGACATCAGCTGCACCTACACATACCCATCAAGAGTAAATAACAAGGATAACAAAGTTGAGAAGAAATTCTGGTTCACCAGAATAGAAGGTCGTGAATATATAGATGTTGAAACAGAATCAAAGTATTCAGGTCGTGTGCAGAATCACTGTGAGAGGAACAGATGCACTCTGACAGTCACAGACCTGAGAGAGAGCGACTCAGCTGAGTACAAGTTCAGGATCATAACAAACCAAGACAAGTATTCTGGTAGTCCTGGAGTCACCCTGTCTCTCACAGGTAAAGTTTTCACTAAAATATACAATTATTTATTTTATAATTTCCTTTTTCAAAAATACTGTAAATGATTGTGCACACGTGCAAATGAATAAACTGTAATTTCTACACATGTTCAGCTCCCCAGCTGCAGGTGAGCAGACCAGGTGGGCATTTGCTCTTTATGTGTCTCAGTTGTCCTGGTGCTTCTTCCTACGTCTGGATCAAGAACGGACAGAAAATTGAACGTGAATATTCACTATATTATAAGCCAGACCAGGTTGGTGATACAGACAGATTTTCCTGTGCTGTACGAGGATATGAGAAGTTCCCCTCTCCTTCAGTGTGTGAGTACATTCACAGTCTTCCACTGACATTAAACTCCTGTACGTTAAAGCTGCTGTGAGGAGTTTTTAGCTGGTTATGACCTACCTACAAAAGCAGTTGACTTTTTATATATAGTTATTTTAAGTCCTGTCACGGCTGCCACCAGGTCGGTCTCAGATGAGGTGATTTACAGCCTTTGTTTACATTTTGTACAGCAAAGTTTTATAGTGAGTGATACGATTGACTGTTAAAAGACAGCAGGAGGAGATTTTTCATCAGAACACACTACAAACACATGTACAGGACAAGATCAGCAGAGAGATGAGATGTACCGATGTGTCCACAGGGGTCGCCAAGATCGACACACAATGAAAGTTGCTCCCAGTTGCTTTAACTGCATGAACCTCAGTGATATTTGCTGATTTAATGGGCAGAATTGAGTGAAAAAAGTCTTTGCCCCGTGAGATTGTAGAGATATTGTATAATAATCTCTTCTCCTCTGTCTGCACTACAAAATTAAGCCATATCAGAAGCTTACACTTGAAATTTAGCAACACAAGTCAGCATCATTATGTCTTTAAAATTGATTTATCAGTTAACAGTCTCCACAAACACTAAACCAGGATCACTTCCTTGTTCTCAGGCCTTCAGCACTGCCGAACAGTTCTTTATATCTGTGATGTTGATGAGCTTTAGGTTTGATTTCTACCCGTGTCTGACCTTTTGTCCAATTAAAATATTGTCAGATGTGAAACTCATCTAAAATTAAATGTGTCATTACATATTGTGTTTTCTCCTCCAGATGCTCCAAAGCTTCCCTCTGTGTCAGTGAGTCCCTCTGCTAAGATAGTGGAGGGCACATCAGTGACTCTGACCTGTAGCAGTGACGCTAACCCAGCAGCTCGATACACCTGGTACAAAAGTTATGGACCTCGAAACAGTCATAATGTCAGTTCAGGACCAGAGCTTGTCTTCAGGTCCATCCAGGCCTCTGACTCTGGAGAGTATTACTGTACAGCTGAGAACGAGCTGGGGAGGAAGACATCTACAAAGATCTCTGTTAGTGTTGAATGTAAGTAAACCACAGCTCTATCTATCTATCTATCTATCTATCTATCTATCTATGTATCTATCCATCCACATCAGCACAGATGTTCAGGGTCAACCATCGATCAAGATTCAGATGCTTCCACACACACAACAACTTGTAGCACCAGAAAATTGTAACATATTTTAATTAAACTTTTCCAGATGCTCCGAAGCTTGCTGCTCTGGATGTGAGTCCCACTGGTGAAATCAGAGAGAACAGCTCAGTGAATCTGTTCTGTAGCAGTGATGCTAACCCAGCTGCTAAATACACCTGGTACAAGGAGAACCAAACACTGCCTAAAGAACGAGGCCAAACTTATCATTTCACCTCCTTCAGCTCTGAGGACAGAGGGACCTACTACTGCAAGTCTGAGAATGTACACGGGTGGAAAAGGTCTTTGTCTCTCTTAATAGATGTCCAGTGTAAGTACAGAACAAGAGCGAATATGATGCACAGCTTTATAATATACATCATGGGGTCACAGTGTTACATACATGACCTTACGCCAAAATGTAACATGACAAAGCTATGCTAACATTTGATACAATGTTATCTGATATGAATGACATTTGTCTCTCTGAATCTCCTCCAGACTCACCAAAGCTTCCCTCTGTGTCAGTGAGTCCCTCTGCTGAGATAGTGGAGGGCAGTTCAGTGACTCTGACCTGTAGCAGTGATGCTAACCCAGCAGCTCGATACACCTGGTACAAGGAGCATGATGACTCACCAAAAGCTTCAGGACAGATCTTCACCATCTCTGAGTTCACAGCTGAACACAGTGGGAATTATTACTGTGAAGCCCAGAACACAAGAGGACGTCATAACTCCACCTTACACCTGATTGTGGCGGCAGGTAAAATTTTGAATTCAGCTACACACACACCTGTTCACTGCACCAGACCAGATTGATGTTAATAAGTAGCATCTGATAACTGATGTAAAGAAAAGGTCCTGTCTTCATTCCCAGACAGTTGGAGTGAGGTTGATCACATATCTGTCTTTATTTGAAGGGAATTCCACATTAATCATGAACATCATCAGGCTGACTCTGGTGCTCTTGCTGGTGATTCCTCTGCTTCTCCTGATTGTGTGGACGAGGTAAAACCATTAAAATCCACCAGTTCACTCACCTCTCTTTCATTTAGCTCCTTTAACTTCCTTTAGTTTTATAGTTGTGAATTTCTGTGATGAGTTTTGTCATTTTTGTGTTTTGACTCAATCCAGGAAGAAGACTCTGAGCTTTGCAGAGACAATAGAGGTGAGAGAGAGAGAGTGTCTTTAAAACATGAATAAATAGATTCTTAATTAAATCGTATCATCTGTCTTCAGTTAGACTCTGGTGCTGAGTATGAGGACGTCTCTGACTTGATGGCCGTCACTGCAGCACAGACAGAAGACACAGAGGAGCAGGAAGACACGGTGTGAAGTCCAGTCAGGTCAGAGCCTCCTGCAACGAATAAAAACGTGCGACTACAGTTTTATTGTCACAGTTACGACTATAACTTTAGTTTTTTGTGATTTTCTTCAGGTGCAGATGAACCAGAGGCATGACTTACTGTGGAGAGTGAGGATGTGAAGGATGTAGGGGGAGTGGAAACATTTACCTTCTACTGCAAAAGACTTCATATTCAGTTTTCAGCATGTACGAGTCAGCAGCACAGAGAGTTAACATCAGCATGGAGCAGAAGGGTTAGAAGAATGTGGCCTTGGCAGCTTAAACTGAATCACTCAGACAAGCAAGACGATCTTTACATCCACCTCTGCATGGTAGGAAACTTTGAGATCATGTGGTGAGATTTAATTCCGGCTGCGTTCTCAGTTACCCCGATGCTGCGCTGATGGTTGTTGTAGGGATAAAATTTCACTGTCATTGTATCTCACGTGACTACATGTGAAAATAAATGCATTGATTTGATTGTTTTTAAAGTAATATTTGATTTGAATTAATAAATAATAAATACTTTAAAATATTCTGATCAGCGAACTCTAAACCTCCTCTTGGTCCATTTAAAATACCTGGGTCCTTCATCCTAACAGAGTAGGTTAATGTTCACCAAATGTGAAGCCCTTTCAGAATAAAAGCCCACAATTTCTAGCCTGTGCAAGCCAGTAATTATGATTCTTTGCTCAACTACATCAACATGTTCTGAAAGGTTGTTGCTTTTGCACTGAGTCAAATATGTTGGTCAACAATGTAAACTGACTGTAAACCACTGACACTTCATGAATGTAATCTGGATCTCGTCTGTTTAATGAATGAAGTATCTGTGGTCAACAAGTTCAAATGCAAATGTTGTCAATCATAACTAATAAAGTTCAAACGGTTAAACAAATTGGACTCAACAATCAGAGCTGGAAGGTAAATTGTTGTCAGGGTCCTGATTCAGTATCTGATGTTTCACTGTCCTCTAGTGGAGAAGTTTCAGTGGCACATTCAGGCTTCATCAGCCTGACTGCTCCCTCTACGTCCTGCTTTAAAGGAGCAGTTCACCAAGATAACATATTCACTCTCTTACCTGCAATGGTATCCATCTCTTCAGACGTCTGAGGTGTTGTTTTATTTTGTTGCACACTCTGAGGTTTGGTTGATTTTTTTCTGTTTGGTTCAAACTAACAGGCATGAGAGTCTCTCCACGTCTGTGTTCAGCTTCTCTCTACAAACAGCAGCGACCTGACCACAGAGTGAACAGAGAAGAAACTAACCAATAAAAAAGTTACACTTCCTCATCCTCTTATATTTAATAATCTGTCTGATTTTCACCCTGTTCAGTCAAACAGAAGTATACTAACAGCAATGTACTAGTAGTATACTTGTCGGGGTCTTAATCGGCCAACTTTTAAGTACATAAAGTATACTATTTTAAGTAAGTGTAAAAGTAGTAAAGTTTTTTAATTTTATTTTGTACTGCAACTATCATGTGGACTATACTATAAGTGAACATATATACTAGTTATATACTTCTTGTCAACTTTTTAGTTCATTAAAGTATATTTCGAAGTATACAACAAGTAAACTTATAAGTACACTGTCCTTTTACCAGTTATATACTACCTGTATCAGCGAACATATCCTCCATTTTGCTCCAAAGGCAATAAATTATTTTGTCTGGACTTCTGGAAGGATAGGGCATTACACCTCCTGTCAAGTGGAGGACATAAGGAGTTCCTCTCCAACATGTGGAACATACCACAATACCTGTGAAAATGCAGCTGGAGTCATGAAATGTAACAGCCCCCTCACTCATGGTTGCAACTATAAACCAGCTCAAAAATGACAATTACCAACTAAAGCCATATTCAGAAAATATGATCTGAACAGACACATTTCAAACCCTTACAAAAAAAGGGCATTTTCATTTCGGAACATAAGATAGCAAACTTAAATGACTCAGTTAGCACTAGGTGGCAGGCATGAAGGGAAATGAGGACGGATGAGGAGTAAGTATACTTTTTAGTAAACCGCAAGTAAACTCGTAATTACACTGTTAGTTTACCAGTTAGCTATGTACTTCTAGTCCACTTTTTAGTTTATGAAAGTACACTTTAAGAATTCTACATTGTTACGACCTCACCAAAGGCTCTCAAATCAAAGAGGCCAAACATAATAAAGAGTCAGAGTTTGCCAAAATCAACAAGAATTTATTTATCAAAATCAGAATAACCCACAAAACAACCCATTTCAAAAATCAAACCTAAACAAATACTGATGGGCCGGCCAAACCAAACAAAAGCAGGAAGACACTCAGACCAGCCCACAAAGGGCCGTAGGATCTGGTGTCTTTCCTCCTTCCCTAAACTTAACCAAAAACTAAACCCTAGTAAAGAAACAAAACCGAAAACTAGACTACCGGTCCCATCAGAAAATAATTAAAGAAAGCACAAAGCACACTCAAATTAACAAAGGAGTAGCTTCAGCTGCTGCTCCTGCTGCTGCTGCTGTGAAGCCATCAGACAAAGAGGAAGAGAGAGTGTCGTTTTTCTACCCCTCCCTTTTATGGGCTCTCCTCCATCAGGTGGATCACCCACACCTGAAAGCATTAACAGGGTGAGAACAGACCTTGACACAAATAACCAGTAGGGGGAGCGCATGTAACATACATATATATACTGTATATTCTGGTAATGGCTGTAAAATATCAGCCAGAGTGAATCAAGTCTATTACAAGCTTTGAAGTGCACACTTTTGTTTATGAATGACTCAAGTCATCAGTTAAACACATTGTACCATCTTTCAAGTGTACCGCACTGTTGTATCTCTGCTTAGTCTGACATATATTTGACTGTGATACAGAACTCAACCAAAAAACATCTGTAAGACCAGAAGCAGGTACTTAGATTTCAACATAACTTGGCAATGGCAAGCCTATATAAAATTGTGATATTTTCTTGCAATGGGGAACACTTATTATAGTATACTTTCATAAACTAAAAAGTGGACTAGAAGTATATATATCTATACATCCCCTTATAGTATAGTTACTAGTACATTGACGTTCGTACACTTACAACATAACGTATACTTGAGAAAGTATACAACATACAACATAAGGTATACTTGGGAAAGTAACTATGAAACGACAAACTGACACTGAGACAAGGGAGCACAAAGACTAAATAAACTTAGGAGGTGAGGCTGATCAGACACAGGTGAGACAATCAAGGGGCAGGTGAAAACAATAAGGGCAGGGCACGTAATCAAACAAGCGGGAAACACAAAGGCAGGAAGTGGATCAACACAAGAGACGAGGTGACAAAGTAAAACAGGAAATGATCTAAACCCATGAAACACACATAAAATACTTGACTAAACAAGACTAAATTGTAACAAAAACAAAGAAAAAAACTAAATACAAAACTAAACAATAAGAACTCATGACACCAAGAGAGAAAGTGACAAAGTAAAACAGGAAATAATATCTGAGCCCAAAATACTAATCAAAATCATAGCTAAACTAGAATAACTCATGACACAATAGTTCAAATAAACTCTGTTCTCAGCATGTGACCGTTTTTTATCACATACTGCTGCAGTGCAGAGGAAATTAAACTCGTCTGTTTTCCTCTTCTCTTTTTGCTCTTTTCTTGTGATTTATGCAGCAAACAGGTTTAAAACCAACAAGCTGTGTCACTAGTTTTTTTAAGTCTCTCTTAACTTAGCATTAAAACAACCTAACTTCTTTGTGATGTAGGTGTTAGCTGGCATTTGGCACCTCATGTATTTTAGTCGTGTAAAGAGGAAGGAAACAAGCCTCACAATTCTGTCTTCTGCTGACTGACTGCAGAAGTAAGACATCTTTGACGACGACGTCCTTCATCTTTGTAAGTAAAAAAAAAAAATCAATATGTGTAATTCTATTTAATTTCTGTATACTTATTATTTTATCTGCTTTTATGGTCCCTAAAGTCACACAGAAAGATGAGAGGCGCAATGAGGAGTTTAACTGCAGCGGCGAGTGGATTGGTCATCTTCCTTCTCTCTCTGACAGGTACCTTATATCTACAGTTAAATTCATTGCATTAAAAGAGAGGATTCTGGGAAAATGTTGGCTAATAAATGTGGGTTAAAGTGTGGAAAATGTTGATCACAGGAAAGCGTTTCAGAAATACTGCAAACATTGGTTTTGTGTTGTTAACTCTGTAGACATTTATTCTTGTATCTTTAAAATGTAGAAATGTTTGTGGATAACATCGTTTGCTCTGTTTTTTTGGATAAAGAAGCTCTGTGTAAAAAAAGTTTGCATGCTGTAAACTAAAATATTATTGTACATGTTTATAACTGCTTTCTGATGCCGACCCTGGTTTTTATTTCTATGAATATAAACTTTGAATATTGTACATTTTTTTGAAAGGTGTCACTGTGAAGTCTCAAGACACTGTTTGAACTTCATCTTTTAGCATCTTACATCTGAACCACACAGTACAGTTTCTCACGCCTCAGTGTTCTGCTTCTGTTTCTCTGTAGTTTTCACTCTTAATTCAGCAGCAACCTGGCCACAGAGTAAACTTTCCAAAGAATATAATAATACACTTTATTTATATAGCACTTTTCATGACAAGGTTACAAAGTGCTTGACAGAAGATAAAAGGGACAGCAGATGAAAACAACACATTAAAAAGACAAAAGATAAAACAAGAATAAATCACATTAAAAGACAATAGAAGACAGGAGATAAACTAAACATTCATTAAAGCTTTCCTATCAAAAAGGTCTTGAGAGAGGATTTTAAGGAAGCTAAAGTTGTGGCCTGTCTTATTGTGATTAGCAGAGAGTTCCACAGTCTGAGGGCTCTGACTGCAAAAGCCCTGTTACCTTTTGTTACAAGGCGACATTTAGGAACAACCAACAGAGCTGCATCCACTGATCTTAAGGAACACACAGGCACACAAGGGGTTAAAATATCTGTAATATAATTTGGGACCAGGACATTTTTTGAAATGTGTTTGAGATGATAAAAACAGAATTTTACAAAATTCTTCAGGGTGTCAAAACTAAGATCTGCATCAAATATTACGCCCAGAAGAAAACCACAAACTCTGTAATAATTCAAGTCATACATGTTGATTGTGTTTCCTGATGTGCTCTGTGTTACAGTGGTACAGGGTCAGAATGGCTGGAGAGTGACGTACTCTCCTACTAAGATCTGTGCCGCAAAAGGATCAACAGTGGACATCAGCTGCACCTACACATACCCATCAAGAGTAAATAAGAAGGATAACAAAGTTGAGAAGAAATTCTGGTTCACCAGAACAGAAGGTCGTGAATATATAGATGTTGAAACAGAATCAAAGTATTCAGGTCGTGTGCAGAATCACTGTGAGAGGAACAGATGCACTCTGACAGTCACAGACCTGAGAGAGAGCGACTCAGCTGTGTACATGTTCAGGATCATAACAAACCAAGACACATATGTTGGTTATAATGGAGTCACCCTGTCTCTCACAGGTAAAGTTTTCACTAAAATATTCAACTATATATTTTATAATTTCCTTTTATCAAAAATACTGTAAATGATTGTGCACACGTGCAAATGAATAAACTGTAATTTCTACACAGGTTCAGCTCCCCAGCTGCAGGTGAGCAGATCAGATGGGTATTTGCTCTTTAAGTGTCTCAGTTGTCCTGGTGCTTCTTCCTACGTCTGGATCAAGAACGGACAGAAAATTAAACGTGAATATTCATGGTATTATTAGCCAGGCCAGGTTGGTGATACAGACAGATTTTCCTGTGCTGTACGAGGATATGAGGAGTTCCCCTCTCCTTCAGTGTGTGAGTACATTCACAGTCTTCCACTGACATTAAACTCCTGTACGTTAAAGCTGCTGTGAGGAGTCTTTAGCTGGTTATGACCTACCTACAAAAGCAGTTGACTTTTTATATATAGTTATTTTAAGTCCTGTCACGGCTGCCACCAGGTCGGTCTCAGACGAGGTGATTTACAGCCTTTGTTTACATTTTGTACAGCAAAGTTTTATAGTGAGTGATACGATTGACTGTTAAAAGACAGCAGGAGGAGATTTTTCATCAGAACACACTACAAACACATGTACAGGACAAGATCAGCAGAGAGATAAGATGTACCGATGTGTCCACAGGGGTCGCCAAGATCGACACACAATGAAAGTTGCTCCCAGTTGCTTTAACTGCATGAACCTCAGTGATATTTGCTGATTTAATGGGCAGAATTGAGTGAAAAAAGTCTTTGCCCCGTGAGATTGTAGAGATATTGTATAATAATCTCTTCTCCTCTGTCTGCACTACAAAATTAAGCCATATCAGAAGCTTACACTTGAAATTTAGCAACACAAGTCAGCATCATTATGTCTTTAAAACTGATTTATCAGTTAACAGTCTCCACAAACACTTAACCAGGATCACTTCCTTGTTCTCAGGCCTTCAGCACTGCCGAACAGTTCTTTATATCTGTGATGTTGATGAGCTTTAGGTTTGATTTCTACCCGTGTCTGACCTTTTGTCCAATTAAAATATTGTCAGATGTGAGACTCATCTAGAATTAAATGTGTTATTACATATTTTGTTTTCTCCTCCAGATGCTCCAAAGCTTCCCTCTGTGTCAGTGAGTCCCTCTGCTAAGATAGTGAAGGGCACATCAGTGACTTTGACCTGTAGCAGTGATGCTAACCCAGCAGCTCGATACACCTGGGACAAAAGTTATGGACCTCAAAACAGTCATCATGTCAGTTCAGGACCAGAGCTTGTCTTCAGGTCCATCCAGGCCTCTGACTCTGGAGAGTATTACTGTAAAGCTGAGAACGAGCTGGGGAGGAAGGCATCTACAAAGTTCTCTGTTAATGTTGAATGTAAGTAAACCACAGCTCTGTCTGTCTGTCTGTCTGTCTGTCTCTTTAAGTTGTATTGATCATTTGCTTATCTTGCACTGTTTTAGAGCAGCACTTTTTCACAGCTTTGCGTCCACATCTGCACAGATGTTGAAGGTCAACCACCTATCAAGATTCAGATGCTTCCACACACACAACAACTTCTAGCACTTAAAAAAATGTAACACATTTTGTTTCATTGTTTCCAGATCCTCCGAAGGTTCCAACTGTGTCTGTGAGTCCCACTGGTGAAATCAGAGAGAACAGCTCAGTGACTCTGACCTGTAGCAGTGATGCTAACCCAGCTGCTAATTACACCTGGTACAAGGAGAACCAAACACTGCCTAAAGAACGAGGCCAAACTTATCATTTCACCTTCATCAGCTCTGAGGACAGAGGGACCTACTACTGCAAGTCTGAGAATGTACACGGGTGGAAAAGGTCTTTGTCTCTCTTAATAGATGTCCAGTGTAAATACAGAACAAGAGCAAATATGATGCACAGCTTTATAATATACATCATGGGGTCACAGTGTTACATACATGACCTTAGGCCAAAATGTAACATGACAAAGCTATGCTAACATTTGATACAATGTTATCTGATATGAATGACATTTGTCTCTCTGAATCTCCTCCAGACTCACCAAAGCTTCCCTCTGTGTCAGTGAGTCCCTCTGCTGAGATAGTGGAGGGCAGTTCAGTGAATCTGACTTGTAGCAGTGATGCTAACCCAGCTGCTAAATACACCTGGTACAAGGAGCATGATGACTCACCAAAAGCTTCAGGACAGATCTTCACCATCACTGAGTTCACAGCTGAACACGTTGGGAATTATTACTGTGAAGCCAAGAACACAAAAGGACGTCATAACTCCACCTTACACCTGATTGTGGCGGCAGGTAAGAGTTTGAGTTCAGCTACACACATCCTGCACCAGAATACAAAAGCATCATGTGATCTTATGCTTCATCCACCTGATTAAAACCCTTCCTGTTTGACTTCTTAAAGTCAGATCAAAACATCTTCAAAAGGTTTTTCTTGAAGTGAAAAAGAAAGAAACATTTGTATCAGCTTTTATGTTTTCAGTATGACAGAAAACCTCAGCATGGTATATAGTTTATGGAGTCTTCTTGTTGCAACAGTAACATACTCCAGATTGGGAACAGAAACAAGGGGTGTGTCCTCATGTTATCTGACTGATCTGGACCTCAGATCAAGGAAAACATTCCAGATTGTATCTTAGCCGTGAATGGAGGTTATGTATTTGTGACAAAGTACTTCTTTGTTCTTAAATTGCTAGCCCCTATTCCCTGCTCTACTGGGCTGTAGTTGGCAAGTACAATTGGGCTTTAAGGTACAATTACTGTAAACCATGCTTTAGGGCTTTCTGCAGGAGATTGAGCTTATGTTTCATGAGGATGGTCCAAGTTGACCAATTGCTCTGACTTACACCTTGCTCTTTTCACAAACATAACCACTAGTGTTACCACAAAACTTGACAATTTCAAACTCTTAATGATGTTGTCTGTTGGGTCAAGACAACATAACTACTTGGTTAGATTAAGGAGACGATCATGATTCGGGTTGAAATATTTATTCAGTCCTGTGTTTTTACGACTGGCTTTCCTAGACAAAACAGCAATACCAGCCAATCACAGCACAGCAGGGCAGGACTATGTAGCACTCCATTGTAGGCATCATGTAATGTGGACTGTAACATTTTTTTCATGTTTTATCATACAACGCTCTGATCACCTTTTCTCAGGAGGAGGGAAATTACCTGTTGTTGCTGGAACAATCACTGTTGTCTTCGTGGTTATTGTTTCATTGTTTGTCTTCCTGTGGATCAGGTGAGCAGCTCTGTTTAACTGAATCATCAAAAGTTAGTTTTTCATCTTAAACACTGTATAATATCATTTTTAATACATTCTCCTAACCAGAAAGAGGAGGGCCTCCAATGAATCGTCTGAGGCTGAAGAGAGACCAGGCATCAGGGAGCAGGTGAGAATAATTATGTATTTTATTCTAATCCAAAAGAAACCCCCTTCTGGTTCCTGTTCATTCATACTGCTCCCTCACTGACTATTAATGTTTCCAAAGGAGTTGATGTGCCAGACAGGATAGGGAAGCACCTTTGCCAAATAGGTTCTTGTATATTTTACTCACATAACTAATCATAATTGATCAGCTGACCTCATCTACGTGCTTTTGAATAACTGCATTAAATTTCCTTTCTCCCCAGACAGCAAGAGACATGGGCATTCATTTCTGACATAAAAGAACACTTAATACTTAGTCCAAATTCTCAAGAGTTAGCTTCACAATGAGCCTAGTTTATTGGTCAGAAATGTATTTATCTCAGGATAAACCACTTGAGATGTATTATCTTGTTTTCAGTGTGCTGCAGTGTATAAAAACTTAAGATGTGAATTTTTACTTGTTACAATGAAGGGGCACTTGCTCTGTTCTGCACCATCAATCTATCGGACAGATTATTTTTTCTTTTTTTCTCGTTTGCAATATATCCTGATCTCAGTTTGAGCTAATGGAGGGTATTTATCTTTTTCAAAGGTTTATCTTCAGTGTTGGTTAATGACCATTACTTTTGCAATCATCTTCACATGCCACAGAGATATGTTAAAGCCCTCACAGCTACTTAATGTTGCCGTACTGTAAAAGGAAGCTAAGTTCACAGGGACACTCAGGTTCTGAATGAATTCCTTTTTAATGAGATAGGCTGATGCATATCCATAAAAATCCTGATTGACAATTGTTAGAGGAACAGCTTTGGCACAGAGCAGCTGCTGAGACAAGGTCTCACAGTGGCCGTCTCACAAGCCATGGCTGCTCCATGAAACAATTCATGTGCTGTTACACACCATGATTAAATATACACTGGGCAAATTTGATACATTTCTAAAAAGTATACAGCTCAGAAAGTTAAACTGCACATATAACCAGCAAACAAAGTTCTCTGTGTATCTGTCTTAATAAGAAGAGACTGTAGTATGTAGGTCTCATAAGGGGCAATATATGTAAATAATTAAACACATCCTTGAGGTCAGCTTTTTACGCATATTCTGATTCTTTCTTGAGGCTGACAGCTCCCTGTGTTTCTGTGGCTGAATGTCAGTGACTAATACCTCATTTGTTGGCTGTACAAAACAGCTTTAGAAAAAGGAAGGACCTTAAAAACATTGTGGTTACATGGAGAAAAAATATATGTTTAACACTGAGGCAATCATGTTTCTGTAGGTTCTGTCAAACAGAGCACTTCTTACTGAAACTTCTAATAATTTCTGCTTCTTATGGGATTTGAATCTAAATATATTTAAAAGTCAGGCTCCACAGATTATTACAGGCAAATAATCAGGATTTAAATATAAACGGTAAATCATAATACGTACTATATCAAATATTCATATGGTTTTGCTTATCAAGTTCCTAATCAACAATATTTCCAGACATAGATTTATGTGATCTTTACATAGCTTACATAGTCATACAGCAGCATGTTGGTGACACAGGTATATTAATTACATCTACACCACAGCTGCTGTTGTTTTGGGCTTTTCTGTACTGGATGGGACCCACTTGGAGATTGTAATATTTCAATGAAAGACCTTCCCATGTAAAATAGGAGCTCAAAATTATTTTGTCGACCTGATCAGGGACAGCCAGAGGAGCAGGAAGACCTGCAGTATGCCAGCATCCACTTCTCCAACAAGCAGACAGATCCAGATCTGTACTACAACATCAGACCTGCTCGGCCACACAGACACATGGAGCAACAGGAAGACACTGAGTACACTGCTGTCAAATTTAACCGGGCCAGTACCACCATGAGGTGAGCAGCTCATAAGAAAAGGACATCCTCAGAGCAAAATACATTTTCTTGAGAATCATGCATTTATTTTGGCCTTCCGAGCTCTGTTGTTATCATTATCACTGATGGGATATTATTTTCTACTTAATCTATATAACCACTTGATTTTTCCCTTCAGAAGCAGAGGTCAGGAAACTGGAGAGGATCCAGCTGCACTGTACAGCACAGTCAACAAAACCCGATGACCACAACAAATATTGCATTCATACTCTGATATTTCTATTTCTATATTCTTTTTCAAATTTGTATTTTACTTATAATTTTTATAATATATTTCTAAGGATCAGCCGATCCAAGAAGGTACCAGAAGGTACAATTATATATAAAACATAACTTTAACATTCAGCAGTTTTCAGCTTAGTTCGTTCTCTGCCTGTTTCATAACTGAAGAATAATGAAGGTATTTACTGAGTGTTGCTGGGTTGCATCAACAAGATGAATTTTACCCAAGATTTGTTTGAAATCAGTAAATCTAAGTTTTTATCTGTAAAAAAAAAATGAAATAGAGTTTAATTAATTCGTAGACGCTTACTCACCAGAATTAAAAGATGAACAGAATTAACATGAAGTGGTTTTCTATCAAGCTAAGTCTGTTAATTAGATAATAAGGCTCGGCAAAGAAGCTCCAAATCTCCTTCTTTGAGAATTTAAAAGTTACGCTTTCTCCAATGTAATTTTAAAGTTAATACCGCATCACATTTTCAATTTGAGTTAATGATTTTGGTGAAACAGAATTAAATTAAATCTAGGTTTAGAGTAGAAACACAACTGAGGTTTAAATAGAGGTTTAAATTTCATCTTTCTTCACTTCAAGCTAGTTTTTAAAGTTTGGTGCAAAACAATTTAAAGTTAAACCCTGATTTCATCTGCCTGTGCCTCCCTATGCACGTGCAAATAGATACCTGAAGTAAATGTAAGTAAACAATGGAAATGTTATACTTACAGCTAATTTAAATACTTGAATACTTTGTGAAATACACAAAGACCAGAAACTTAGGAGTCCTTAATTCAGCGCTCCAGAGTCCCACATCGTGTATCAGATACTTTTAACTTTTCTCTGCACGAGTCTCTGCAAATCACAGTCCTTAAATGTAAATCGTAAAACTAAATACAAATCTCAGAGACAAAGCTGCATTGATAACACAATAAAAAAACATAAGAAAGCTCTCATTATTGATTTTCTTACCTATTAGCCTGTCTCTTGCACTGCTCTAACATGTGAATACATCCCAGATGATCAATGAAGCCCTACCTGATATTCACTGGTTTCATTCATTGGTTCCCTTAAAGACTTTATTCTGAAGAGGGTTAACTGCAGAATTTGCACAATCAGACTTGTTGCATCATGTACATTTTCTCCCATAATGATACAGTTCATTTCTTTGAACCTGCAGTCTGAAGGTAGTTCTTAGTGTGGCCACAGAGATGTGCAAAGTCATGATGCATCATGCTGTCACACGTGTGTCCTTTCTGTCCCCATTTGCTTGAACACTACTGACTGACCATAAGTTGGGAGAGGTTCAAGTAAAGTAGTTTCTGACTCTGTCTTTAAAATGTCAAACTAAGAAGTTCATTACATGCCCAAACCCACAAAACATGTTCCTTATTTTAAATTTAATCTGCCATTTGACTAGTCTTGCATGTCGATAATGTATAAAGGAAGGAAGTAGGGTTCAACAACTTGACTTCTGTCTGCTGCTTTCAGCAACAACGTTCTTCAACTTAAGGTAGAAGTGTTTTTGAATGTGTAAATTAAACTGACACAAATCAGTGGGAGCTAATTTGCTCCTTCAATTACGTCTATAATGCTTCTAAAATTAGTTTGATGTTGGCCCTCCTGATTAAGATATCTATACAAGAGAGAGAGAGAGAGAATGAGAGAGAGAGAGATAGAGAGAGAGAGAGATAATTGAACACTGATTAAAGTCTAATATAGACAAAACAAACAGTTTAATGACTTGATGCTTCAGACTGGGAATTTAATTGACTGTATCTTTGCATTACTTACCAGAAAGCTAATGAGTGGTTAACTTTAACTTTTTTTTTTTAATTCCCATTTTAAAATTTCTCTCTCAAACACATTGATCATGTCATGATTTCATTGTTATATCAAACTGTTGCCACTGAGTGCTTATGAAGAGCCATATATTAATGATAGAAAATCATTTCCGAGGCTCTGTCATGTTCTGTCATTTCTATTTTTGCCACATTTTTGCTACTGCAGCCACACTGAGTGACAGGAAGTGGGAGACCACAGCTGCAGTCATGCTTGCCACTGTGAAAAATACACTGTGTAGCACTGCGTATCCGAGTTTAGATGTACAGTATATATATGTATATGTATTTATATACGTTAACAAAGACAAAATAACCTGTCAACTGTCTCCTGACACTGCTGGAAAAGCACTTGACTGTGTAATACTCAATGACATTTTAATGATTAGTCTGAATTGTACCATTGTCAAGGGAAATATCCATGGCACAATTATAATGGTCTCATGACAGCCAAAGTCAACACCATCCACATATGACAGAGTAATGTCGTGTTAACACATGAAGCTGAATAGTTTCTTTAAGTTTGACTGGTTATTTTGTCTTTGTTAATGTCAACGTGTGATAACAAATGACACCTAATGACAACAGTCATAAACATTCATAAAGACTTCATGTTCATGACAGGTGTCATGTCATGGCTATGATGGTATCACTTCAGTCTTATGCACACCCCTTCAAATTAAGTTTTAAAATAGAGATACCAAGTATTTAATAAAATCCACATTCTCCCTGACTTACAACATTTAAAAGAAGCATCCAGAATGTGAAAAAACTAAAACCTAAAATAGTATATCTAATGACAAATGTCTTGCATCTAAAGTATCATGACTTTTTACAGACATTAGTAATGTTGTATTTCATGGTTCATTAAGTCATGGTGGTAAGGAAGTTTCACTGTCTCATCATGCATGGTGTGTAAAGTGATATTTCAAGCTTTCTGCAGTCTGGATGGCAACTTAGTTTATTTGTGCACTGCTGGAAGGATTGACTGATTAATCTTTCAGATACTAAATTTGTCCTGTATTTTTACCAAAATGGAAGTCATGAAAAAAATAGCCTTCTCTTTTATATAATTGGTGAGGTGGTGTGGTGTGGACAACACAAGTCGTTGTTTTATCCTTGTTCTCACATCTGTTTCACAATGCATATTAAAACTTTGAACAGGAAGGAAGTGGGGTGTATTTTAGCAGCTTCTTTCTGTCTGCTAACCCCCTGACCACAGAGGTATGGTACAAGTAAAGACAACTTCTTTTAGTATTCTGAGAGCATTTGTTTGCTTTGATCAGTCTATATATGGTGTACAGTAATTATCTTGTGATGTGTTTTATTGTTACTAAAGCCAGACAGCAATAAGAGGAGCAGCTATGAGTTTAACAGCAGCAAAGAGTGGATTTGTCGTCTTTCTTACATCATGTCACATGTTTTCTGTATCTTTACATATTAAGGTATAGTGATTTTATTGTGGCCGCATGAAGTCCTCAGATTTTTCTTTCAGACATGAAACATATCTTTGTATCTTTTTACCTAACACTTATAAAAATGGTTGTCCCGTTTAAGCCAGTGGGGGTTTTAGGGTATATACAACCCTATTTACATGAAAGTGATTATTCTAGAAGTACAGGCTGCTGTTGACTTCGACTCGAGGCATTTTTCAATACAGTATGCCAAATTTGGACTTGTGCATTTGGTAATTCAAACTGGGCAAATTCAACTCAGGAATTTAAACTCTGAGAGCACACTAAGAGACCTTTGTGGAACAATGAAACTGCTTTATGGAGCTTTTAACCTATTAATAGTAAATGGTTATAAGAGGACTGCTGCTGTCATTATGGATTAATCTTCAATCAATTCATCGTACAACTAGTAATTTTACTTGTTCTTTATTATAAATTATAATAAAATGTATATCTATAATCTATTAAGGATATGGTGGAGCCTGATCATTCAGGCTTTCTAGGGAAGAAGAAGGAAATTCAATACTATTCTTGATTTTACAGGGAGCACAGAGAAGAATGTAAAGAAGCTAATACGGGAGAACCACGATCTCTTTTCCTTGTTCGTGATTGTACAAGTGCATCAAAACTTTAGACCAGCTTGAGAGTCTTTAGAGACTTGTTAGGACAGGGTGATAATAATGGGTCGCAACATTCGAACATAGGTGCAACTAGTGTATTTACAGATTCTGCATGAAAGTGCAAAATCTGTAGGCGTGGGACAGGATGTTGGAATAAGAAGTGTTCTGGCTTCTGTTTGTAGTCCTCAGTATTACCCTACAGTGTTTCAGCAGGCTTTGGCTCTGTTCATGAAAATACTCAAAAGGTCAAAAGGGGTGGAACGGAATCCATAATGCAAACCAGGAACCCATCAGCAGTCATCTAACAACGATTAAGCTTTAGTTACTGTATATAAACAGATACCTGCATGCAAGTGCCACTTATCAACCCCTCTGCTCAACGCCAAATACATTCTAGCTCCTCAAGCTGCTAGTTGGACTGTAAACAATGGCAGCGCGTGTAAAGGAAGTCTTGACCAAAAGACTTGAAGCCCCAAAAGGTTAGCCGTCACTCCCAGAGGTTATCGTTGTCAGATGATAGCTGATGGGTTCCGAGACTGGGTGGACTAGGTTTTTAGCATCCTTTGAAGACAGGATGGGCTCGCCTGAGTTCTTTAAGTTTTACATTAGCCTCCACAAACAATCAAATTGTGATCATAGTTTCTGATGTGCTCTGTGTTACAGTGGTACAGGCTCAGACTGGCTGGGGAGTGACTTACTCTTCAAATCAGATCTGTGCTGTAAAAGGATCAACAGTGGACATACCCTGCACCTACACATATCCATCCGGATGGAATGAGCAGGAAACTGTAGTTGAGAAAACTTTCTGGTTTACTAAAATGAATGGAAATGAACCTGTTGATCTAAGAACGGACTCAGCGTATTCAGGCCGTGTGCAGTATCACAGTAATAAGAACGTCTGCACTCTGACAGTCACAGACGTGAGAGAGAGCGACTCAGCAGACTACAAGTTCAGACTGATAGCAAACCAGCCAGGTGGGAGTTTTACCGGATCACCTGGAGTTACTTTATCTGTCACAGGTAACGTCTTTATTTAAGTATTTCTTAGGTTCTTATGTTATGAAGATAAATCTTCATTATCATAGAAACTGTACTATGAATGTACGTATTGTGAAGAAAACCTGTTCATCCAAAGCTCTGCTATAGGCAGAAGATTGAACCTACATTCTCAGTTCAAACACAGGATGTCTCAGGATGTGATTGGCCTCCCTGATCTGGTTTTGCTCATGTATCCTGGCAACTGTGCGAAGCTCCTGTCAGCCTTCACATGCACCCAGTTGTAAGAACAGAAGCCATCTTCTTCCTGTTTATTGACCACTTGTTATCACGTGGCCAAAAGTTCACATCTTTGATCACACCTAAACCAGCTCTGCTTCCTGAATATAGACAGCTACATGCAACAGAATCTCTGAATTCTTAGAAGTATCTTTGAAATGAGATCGTCTTTACCATACATCACCTTTCCACACTTAATCACCCCCTTGACATTTCCTTTGGTTTTAATGTTACAACGGCAAATAAAAAGGATTTTATGTAATGCACATTATGTGGGATATTACATGGTACATACACATTACATCAAAATTAGAGTATGAAAAGCTCTGAGTGGTTTGCTGTGAAATCTCTGAGATCAGGTCCAACCAATTGCCCGCATGTTGACTTTTGCATCCAGCAAATGTCTCCTTTTTGGTCTGCTCTTGATTGTTCATCAAACTGTAAAAAGTCCAGATTAAATCTATTTGACTTTTACAATGTAACAGTGTTTAATTGAAAACGTTCAAGAGGGGTGAATACTTATGCAAGGCACTGTATCGTTCCCCAGATGTAAAAGTGAATATCCATGTACTTACACTTGTGTCTGATTAGAACTTATATTTGTGTTCCTTCTTTACAGATCCAGATCTACATGTGAAGGTGATTAATTCAACAGCCTACCGAGGTTTAACCTGGGCAGAGCTGAAGTGTCACAGCAGTTGTCGTCTACCTGATCGTCCTTCCTACGTCTGGTACAGGAATGGACGGACAATTCTGAAAGAAACATCTTCATTTTCAGACAGCTTTTGTCCTGCAGACAGCTTTACCTGTGCCCTTAAAGGTCATGAGGGTTTTCCTTCTCCTGCAGTGTGTGAGTTCATCTCAAAGTCAACCATACCAGAGTGCCATCTGGTGGCACATTGAACCTATTGCACTGCTCAGTGAATGCAAGTATAGTAAATATCGATTGCCTGACTTTTTGCTATGACACCCTCTAACATCTATCTATTTATCTAACACCATCTTTTTTGCATTGGGCTCCATAGGATAAATACAACCTGCTCTGTGCTGCAGACAAATGTAGCTGTTTCAGTTCAATTAAAAAAGGTTTTATCTTCCAGGTGTCGGCAGTGAAACCTGCCACAGAGTGACGTACGCTGCCAGGAGTATCTGTGCCTTCAAAGGCTCATCAGTGGACATTTCCTGTACTTACAACAGTTATGCAGCGATCACATCAAAATTCTGGTTCAGTCCTGAACGTAGTCGCTTGTGGAGGTTTCCCTCAAGTCCTGAAGACCTGAGTAAAGACCCCCAGTATGCAGGCCGTGTTCAGGTCCTTGAAACAGAGAGAGGACGCTCCACTCTGAGAATCAGTGACCTGAAAGAGAGCGACGCAGCCCAGTATCACTTCAAATTCAACACACGAAGCTTTGAATGGACGAGCAGTTTACCTGGTACATCTGTGACTGTCACAGGTACTCATTAACACCAACGGATATTTACACAGTTTAATAAAACCATGTTGTTTTATAACTTTCTATTAAGGCTCCCTTAAAGGGGTTAACATGCTGCAACCAGTGACTTTATTAATGTGAAACAACCTTTTTAGTTAGCTCAGTACTTAATCAGAGAGACTACTTTATTGACACTTTTGTTTGCCATATTAATCGGCCATATTAATCCACTAATGTCTTCAAGTATTTCACTGATCTATTGCTTGTGTGCTTTTTTACTGTGAACCAACAACAGTTTGTTCTTTCTTACATACCCAGCTCTACAGGTGCAGGTGACCAGAGCTTCCTGGACTTCTTCTGAGACAGAGCTGAAGTGTCTCAGCAGCAGCTGCAGTCCATCTGGTCGTCTTTCCTACGTCTGGTTCAAGAATGGAAAGAAAATTCAGAAAGAAACATCGTCTTTTTCAGTCTACTTAGACCCTGCAGACAGCTATTCCTGTGCTGTTAAAGGATATGAGGACTTCCCTTCTCCTTCAGTGTGTGAGTTTAGTCTTAAGTCTCTCACTGATATATCCTCATCTGGTGGGGCCTGTGATTCACTGTACATTATACTTTGACTGCTGATGTCCCATGAGAATGTGACACATTGTTTTTAATCAGCAAATGCTTTAAAAAAGAATATAGATTATTTTGTTTTAAGGATTGAGTGGAAAGTATTTTGTTTAAATTCTCTGATGGCTCTGCTGACAGAATGATTTAAACAAACTTTTGCTTGTCTTGCTCTGTCTGTCAGCCAGCTTCTCATGACATTTTGTAAGATGCAAGAACCCAAAAGCCCAGAAAGAAACTTTAAACAAAGAACTATGGTCACATAAAAAGAGCAATCATTTATGAGAGTGGTAACTGGTCAGTTACAAGATCTCTGCAGTTAAGCATCTTTGAGGAAACGATGATGTTAAAATGCTCCACAGGTTGGAAAGATTAAACATTCATTGTTTAATCCACTCAGGATTATCTGATACGCTTAGAGGCTCTTACTGGAAATAGCCAAAGATCTTGTACCCTCTACTTTCTGTCTCTGCTTTAATATACAAGAAGAACATGTGTGTTTGGTATTTTTAAATATGTGTCTTCACTGGTTACAACACAAACTCACTAAAATGTGTTTTATCTTAGGTGTAGATGGTCAAACCTGCAACAGAGTGATGTACAACATCAGAAGCATCTGTGCTCCAAAAGGCTCCTCAGTGGACATTTCATGCACATACTACAGTCATGAATCACATGTTGCATCAAAATTCTGGTTCAGTCCTGAACGTGGTCATCAATGGAAGAATCCTTCACAGCCTGAGGACCTGAGTGAAGACTCCCAGTATGCAGGTCGTGTTCAGGTCTTTGAAACAGAGAGAGGACGCTCCACTCTGAGAATCAGTGACCTGAGAGAGAGCGACTCAGCCCAGTATCACTTCAAATTCAACACACCAAGCTTTGAATGGAGGAGCAGTTTACCTGGTACATCTCTGACTGTCACAGGTACTCAAGAACACAAACTCATACATTTTTACTGCTGCCAAGTAAGACACCCATAAAGGGCTTTACACTCTTAACCAATTATGTAATGATAATAATTATAATACAATTTTATTTATAGGCTCCTTTCAGAACACTCAAGGTCACCTTACACGGCAGAGTTAAAAAATAATGCAACAATAAATCAACAAAATTAACTCTATATAATTTATTTATTTATAATTTATTGTGTAAAGTCATTATGTACAGAGGTTTAGTGTGAGGGATCAAACTGCATATGCAAGTTTAAAAAGATGTGTTTTGAGATTTGAGAGTCAGTGTTACGGATGTCTGGTGGGAGGGAGTTCCAGAGGAAAGTTAGATATCTTTTTTTGATTGACAGAGGAAAGTGGATAGTGTCGAAAACAGGGAAACAGAGAGGGGATGACATGCAGCGAGGGGCCGAAGGCAGGAGTTGAACCCGGGGCTGCCGTACCGAGGGCTTCAGCCTCTGTACATGGGCTGCAGATTTAAACTAAACCAGCGCCCAACCACACGGCTTTTTAGGTGTTTTTAAAGAAACCATTATGAATGTTTTGCAGATTTTTAGTTACTGACCGTTAATACAAACTTTTGGGGTTGAAAGGCTCTGAAAAAGTTTTGTCTCATTCCCATTCTCAGCCATTCCTAAACTTGTAACAACACTGCAGTTATTATAAATACCCATCCACGCACACGTAATAATTTGTTAAGTAACAAGTAGTAAATTGCGACTAAATGACCTCTTGCCGGGTTCACCTTCAGTACCTTCAAGGGCTGAAGAAATCAGATTATCCCGCTCTTTTAGGGGTGTTGATCATTTCATTTACAGATGCTTGAAGTATTTCACTTCCGACTCTAAATAATATCATGGCTGTGTTTTTAACTAATGACATTTGGCTGTTTTCCTCACGTGTCCAGCTCTCCAGGTGCAGGTGACTGGGGTAACAGTCCACCAGGGTTATACCGAGGCAGAGCTGAGGTGTCACAGCAGCTGCTCTCCTGCTGCTCATATTTCATATGTCTGGTTCAGGAATGGACAGAAAATACAGAATGAGGAGAAATCCTCGTATAAAACCCTGTTTGATCCAGGAGACATTATCTAATGTGCTTTGAAAGGATTTGACAGTTACAGTTCTCCCTCTGTGTGTGAGTTTACGACTCATTAAAATTGACATAAAGATTCTATGTGACATATGGGCAGCCCGTAAAGCACTAAATACTATACATATCATATTTGCTTCTTAACCTTTTAAACCTATTCATGTTTTTATTGTTACTGCAGATGCTCTGAAGGCTCCTTCTGTTGTAGCAAGTCCTTCTAGTGAAATAATGGAGGGCGGATCAGTGACTTTGACCTGTAGCAGTGATGCTAACCCAGCTGCTAATTACACCTGGTACAAGGAGCATGATGACTCACCAAAAACTTCAGGACAGATCTTCACCATCACTGAGTTCACAGCTGAACACAGTGAGAATTATTACTGTGAAGCCCAGAACACAATAGGACGTCATAACTCCACCTTACACCTGATCACTGTGTCTCGTAAGTTATCCACACTAACCCGCACACACACCTGTTCACTGCACCGGACCAGATTCACATGTTAATAAGTAGCATCTGATAATTGATGTAAAGAAAAGGTCCTGTCTTCATTCCCATACAGTTGGCGTGAGGTTGATCACATATCTGTCTTTATTTGAAGGGAATTCCACATTAATCATGAACATCATCAGGCTGACTCTGGTGCTCTTGCTGTTGATTCCTCTGCTTCTCCTGATTGTGTGGACGAGGTAAAACCATTAAAATCCACCAGTTCACTCACCTCTCTTTCATTTTGCTGAGATGAAGGTACACAGACCACAGAAGGTCATGTTTGAACTCTAAACCTCCTCTTGGTCCATTTAAAATACCTGGGTCCTTCATCCTAACAGAGTAGGTTAATGTTCACCAAATGTGAAGCCCTTTCAGAATAAAAGCCCACAATTTATAGCCTGTGCAAGCCAGTAATTATGAGCCTTTGCTCAACTACATCAACATGTTCTGAAAGGTTGTTGCTTTTGCACTGAGTCAAATATGTTGGTCAACAATGTAAACTGACTGTAAACCACTGACACTTCATGAACGTAATCTGGATCTCGTCTGTTTAATGAATGAAGTATCTGTGGTCAACAAGTTCAAATGCAAATGTTGTCAATCATAACAAATAAAGTTCAAACGGTTAAACAAATTGGACTCAACAATCAGAGCTGGAAGGTAAAATGTTGTCAGGGTCCTGATTCAGTATCTGATGTTTCACTGTCCTCTAGTGGAGAAGTTTCAGTGGCACATTCAGGCTTCATCAGCCTGACTGCTCCCTCTACGTCCTGCTTTAAAGGAGCAGTTCACCAAGATAACATATTTACTCTCTTACCTGCAATGGTGTCCATCTCTTCAGACGTCTGAGGTGTTGTTTTATTTTGTTGCACACTCTGAGGTTTGGTTGTTTTTTTCTGTTGGGTTCAAACTAACAGGCAAGAGAGTCTCTCCACGTCTGTGTTCAGCTTCTCTCTACAAACAGCAGCGACCTGACCACAGAGTGAACAGAGAAGAAACTAACCAAGACAAAAGTTACACTTCATTGTTACCTCCTCTCTTATATTTAATAATCTGTCTGATTTTCATCCTGTTCAGTCAAACTGCCTCGTGGTTCACAGGTCCAATCAGTCCTGCAGACTGTGAGGCCTCCTGCCTCAGTGCACACAGAGATGACCTGTATCAATCAATCAATCAATCAATCAAATTTTATTTGTATAGCGCCAAATCATAACCAGGGTTATCTCGAGACACTTTACAGAAAGAGCAGGTCTAGACCGACTCTTTGTTAAGTTATTTAAAGAGAGGCCCAACATCAATCCACCATGAGTAGCACTTAGCAATTCGGCACATTGGCAAGGAAAAACTTCCTTTTAACAGGCAGAAACCTCGAGCAGAACCAGACTCATGTTGAACAGCCATCTGCCTCGACTGGATGGGCCGAAAATGGGATAGAAGGAGATGCAGGATAGAGACAGGCAAAGAGAGCAACAACAACATATGTTCTTGTTACCACAACAACATATGTCCTTGTTACATGAACAACAACAGACACATACTTATGGTTGCAATGCCAATAATAGTGGTAGACTAGGGTGAAGATTGGCTAAATAAATAAATAAATAAATAAATTAGCGAGAGAAGCAGAGTAATGATAAAGGCTGAGGTAATCGTAATTGTAACAGTTGAAGTCAACAGGTCTACTATTAGCATTAGCAGCAACAATAATGATACTATGGGGAAGGCTGATGTTAGTAGTTGTTGCAGTCGAGCAGGTCCACAGCAGCAGGTGGTCTGCAGCAACGATCCTCAGGAACCTTCAAGACAAGGGAGCACAAGAACTCCCGGGAAGATATGTGGTTAGTAATGTTAATGGGACCAGAAGATACAGAGTTAATGAGCTGCATTAATATGACAGAGAGAGAGAGAGAGTCAGAGAGAGAGTCAGAGAGAGAGGAAGAGAGAGAGAGAGAGAGAGAGTCAAAGAGTCAGAGAGAGAGAGAGAGAGAAGCTTTGTGTGTCAGATCCCCCCGGCAGTCTAAACCTACAGCAGCATAACTATGGGCTAGTCCAAGCCTGAGCCAGCCCTAACTATAAGCTTTATCAAAGAAGAAAGTTTTAAGTCTACTCTTAAAAGAAGAGAGGGTGTCTGCCTCCCGGACCTTGACTGGTAGATTGTTCCAGAGGAGGGGGGCCTGGTAATTGAAGGCTCTACCTCCAACACTACTCTTAGAGACTTTAGGTACCACAAGCAGGCCTGCATCCTGGGAGCGCAATGTTCTAGAGGGGTAATATGGCATAATGAGCTCTTTAAGATATGATGGTGCCTGACCATTAAGAGCTTTGTAAGTAAGAAGAAGGATTTTAAATTCTATTCTAGATTTTACAGGAAGCCAGTGCAGAGAGGCTAATACAGGAGAGATGTGCTCTCTCTTCCTAGTTCTTGTCAGCACACGTGCTGCAGCATTTTGTACCAGCTGCAGAGTTTTTAGTGACTTATTAGGGCAGCCTGATAGTAACGAGTTACAATAATCCAACCTGGAAGTAACGAATGCATGGACTAGTTTTTCTGCATCGTTTTGAGACAAGATGTGTCTGATTTTTGCTATGTTGCGAAGATGAAAGAAGGCTGTCCTTGATATTTGTTTTATGTGGGAGATGAAGGACATATCCTGATCAAATAGAACTCCCAGATTCCTAACAGTAGTGCTGGATGCCAGACTGATGCCATCTACGGCAGCTATATCATTAGAGAAAGAGTCTCTAAGGTGTTTTGGGCCGAGCACAATAACTTCAGTTTTGTCTGAATTAAGTAGCAGAAAGTTTCTAGTCATCCAGATCTTTATGTCCTTAAGGCATGCTTCTAGTTTAGATAGCTGATTGGTTTCGTCTGGCTTCATAGATAAGTATAATTGAGTATCATCTGCATAACAATGAAAATTAATGGAGTGTTTCCTCATGATATTACCCAGAGGAAGCATATATAAGGTAAAAAGAATCGGTCCGAGCACAGAACCTTGTGGAACTCCATGACTAACTTTGGTTTGCATAGAGGACACATCATGAACATTAACAAACTGAGATCGATCTGATAGATAAGATTTAAACCAACTTAGTGCAGATCCTGTAATGCCAATTAAATGTTCTAATCTCTGTAACAGGATGTGATGGTCTATCGTGTCGAAAGCGGCACTAAGATCTAACAGGACGAGTACAGAGAGAAGTCCTCTGTCTGAAGCAGTAAGTAGATCATTTGAAACTCTCAGTGCTGTCTCAGTGCTATGGTGGACTCTAAATCCTGACTGAAAGTCCTCAAATAAACTGTTGTTATGAAGAAAGTCACATAATTGATTAGCGACTGCTTTCTCAAGGATCTTTGAGATAAAAGGAAGGTTAGATATAGGTCTATAGTTAGCTAAGGTGCCTGAATCTAGGGTAGGCTTTTTAAGAAGTGGCTTAATTACAGCTAGTTTAAAAGACTGGGGTACATAGCCCGTCGATAAAGACATATTGATCATATCTAGTAAAGAAGTGCTAATTGAGGGAAAGACTTCCTTAAGCAACTTGGTTGGAATCGGGTCTAAAAGACAGGTTGATGGTTTAGACGAAGATATCAGAGAATTTAGCTCAGGAAGGTCAATTGGAGAAAAACAGTCAAGGTAAACATCAGGTTTTTGAGCAGTTTCCAAAGATACATCTGCACCAGTTAACGGCCGGAGGTTACAAATTTTGTCTCTTATCTTTAGGATTTTGTCATTAAAGAAGCTCATGAAATCATCACTGCTGAGGCCTATAGGAATACTTGGCTCAGTGGAGCTGTGACTCTCTGTCAGCCTGGCTACAGTGCTGAAAAGGTACCTGGGATTGTTTTTATGTTCTTCTATGAGGGAGGAGTAGTAGACACCTCGAGCATGCCGTAGGGCCTTCCTGTATTTATTAAGACTATTTTGCCAGAATAAACGAGATTCTTCTGTTTTGGCGGATCGCCACATTCTTTCAAATTTAC
Source organism: Semicossyphus pulcher (assembly GCF_022749685.1). NCBI lineage: Eukaryota > Metazoa > Chordata > Actinopteri > Labriformes > Labridae > Semicossyphus > Semicossyphus pulcher. Next base: position 25,794,518 of record NW_027211681.1, on the reverse strand, counting down.
GCGACATTTGCTTCAAGTTACGAGTTTCTGAGTCATACCATGGAGCTAGCCTCTGTCGTTTAATAATCTTCTTTTTTAAGGGGGCAATCGAGTCTAGAGTACTTCTCAGCAAACCTGCAGTACTATCAACAAACTGATCAAGCTGAGAGGGACTAACATTAGCATAAGAGCTTTCTGTAGTAAACAGATGTGGTAAAGAATTAAAAGCAGCTGGAATTGTTTCCTTAAATTTAGCTACAGTCCTATCAGACAAACATCTTGTGAGTACATTTTTGTTAACTGGAGAGTAGTCGGTTAATAGGACATCGAATGTTACTAAATAGTGATCTGATAAAAGAGGATTTTGTGGGAAGACAATTAAGTTTTCGGTTTCAAGGCCATAAGCTAGAACAAGGTCGAGGGTGTGGTTAAAGCGGTGAGTAGGCTGGTTCACATTTTGAGTGAAACCAATAGAGTCCAAAAGGGACATAAATGCCATGCTAAGACTATCATTATCAACATCTACATGAATATTGAAGTCCCCTACAATAATTATTTTGTCTGAACTCAGGACTAAATCTGATAAAAACTCTGAGAATTCAGTTAGAAAATCAGAGTATGCGCCAGGAGGGCGGTATACTATCACAAATAAAACAGGCTGTAAAGTTTTCCAAGCTGGGTGTGAAAAACTCAGAACAAGGCTTTCAAAAGAGCTGAAACTAAGTTTTGGTCTAGGGTTGATTAGAAGACTAGAACTGAAGATAGCTGCCACTCCACCACCTCGACCAGTGTCTCGAGGAGTATGAGTATTAAGATGACTGGGAGGAGTGGATTCATTTAAGCTGACATATTCTTCCTGACACAGCCAAGTCTCAGTTAAAGAGAGTAAATCAATATGATAATCTGATATCAGATCGTTCACTAATAGAGCTTTAGATGACAGGGATCTGATATTTAACACACCACATTTAATTCTCATATTTTTTGGCGTAACTTTGGTTGTTGTTTTAATTTTTATTAAATTTTTTTGATTTACTCCTTTTTTATTTGAGTTTGAATTAACTGTAATAAAAGGCCTGGGTTGGGGGGCAGACACAGTCTCTATAACATTAACATTGTGGCTGGGAAACTGCTCACAGGGAAGCTCAGAGGAGTGTGTAGGACTACAGCTCTGCCTCCTGGTCTCAACTCTGGTTTGTCAGGTTTTACGACTAACAAACTTAGCCATATTACGAGACAAAAGAGCTGCACCATCCAAAGTGGGATGAATGCCGTCTCTTCCGATAAGACCAGGCTTTCCCCAGAATGTCTGCCAGTTATCTATGAAGCCCACATCGTTTGCTGGGCACCACCTCGACAGCCAGCGGTTGAATGATGACATGCGGCTATACATGTCATCACTCGTCAGATTGGGCAGGGGTCCAGAGAAAACTACGGAGTCCGACATTGTCTTTGCAAATGCACACACCGACTCAACATTAATTTTAGTGACTTCCGATTGATGTAACCGGGAGTCATTAATGCCGACATGAATTACAATCTTATCAAATTTACGATTATCCTTTGTCAGCAGTTTTAAATTTGACTCGATGCCGCCCGCTCTGGCCCCAGGAATACATTCCACTATGGCCGCTGGCTTCGCTAACTTCACGTTTCTGACTATGGAGCTGCCAATAACCAGAGTTGGTTTCTCAGCGGGTGTGTCGCTGAGTGGGGAAAACTTGTTCGAAACGTGAAGTGGTTGGTGGTGAACCGTGTGCTTCGTCTTGCGGCTATGCTTCCCTCTGAGAGTAACCCAGCCACTGCATCCCGGCTGCTCGGGAGTTGCCGGGGGAGAAGCTACGCTAGGTCGGCCCGCACCGGCTACTGGCCCTGGGGGCTTGCTGCTGATTACAGCAGCTAGCGATGCTTGGTTTTCCAAGGTGCGGAGCCGCGTCTCTAATTCCGTGATCCTCGCCTCCATAGCTCCAAAAATACTACATTTCATACAAGTACCCTTATCCGTAAAGGAGGTCGAGGTAGAGCTAAACATCTGACACACCGAACAGGGCAGATCAGGAGAGCAGGAGGGAGAAGGAGAAGACATTTCAATTGATTAAGCTAGCTGCTAAGCTAACGGCTAAGCGAGTATAAAGTTAAGGGTTTAGCAGATATGACGCTAATGCAACAACGAGAGTGCTTGATGAAAACTAGTGTCTGTTAAAGTACACAGCAGCTGAATAACCACAGTGATGATAACTACAGCAGATTAATCGATTTAGCTCGAGCTCTAGCAGCAGCTACAAACAGCACAGAACAACACAGTAGCAGCGAGAAAACAGGAAATGACGCAATGACGCAATACGCTCACCTGACGCAATACCAGTAGAGGCCATGAATGAATATTGATCATCAATATAAGTGATTGTTGTTTAATATGTGCTTTGTGATACAGCGTCAGAGCGACTGTGAGTGAGTCATGTGTATTTTACATATTTCTCAATAGTTAAAATAAACTCTGTTCTCAGCATGAGACCTTTTTTTATCACATACTGCTGCAGTGCAGAAGAAATTAAACTCGTCTGTTTTCCTCTTCTCTTTTTGCTCTTTTCTTGTGATTTATGCAGCAAACAGGTTTAAAACCAACAAGCTGTGTCACTAGTTTTTTTAAGTCTCTCTTAACTTAGCTTAAAACAACCTAACTTCTTGGTGATGTGGGTGTTAGCTGGCATTTGGCACCTCTTGTATTTTAGTCGTGTAAAGAGGAAGGAAACAAGCCTCACAATTCTGTCTTCTGCTGACTGACTGCAGAAGAAACACATCTTTGACGACGACGTCCTTCATCTTTGTAAGTAAAAATAATAATCAATATGTGTCATTCTGTTTAATTTCTGTATACTTATTATTTTATCTGCTTTTTTGGTCCCTAAAGTCACACAGAAAGATGAGAGGATCAATGAGGAGTTTAAGTGCAGCAGCGAGTGGATTGGTCATCTTCCTTCTCTCTCTGACAGGTACCTTATATCTACAGTTAAATTCATTGCATTAAAAGAGGGGATTCTGGGAAAATGTGGGCTGATAAATGTGGGTTAAAGTGTGGAAAATGTTGATCACAGGAAAGCGAGAAACGCTACAAACATTGGTTTTGTGTTGTTTAACTCTGTAGACAGAAATGTGTCCAACATCAACATCTTCTGCTCCTGTTTTTTGGATAAAGAAGCTCTGTGTGAAAAACTTGTACATGCTGTAAACTGAAAATATTATTGTACACATTTATAACTGTTCCCTCCTTACTCGTTAAAAACCTGACACCCTTTGTATCTCTTTTCTGAAGCCGACCCTGGTTGCAGAGGCTTCAGCTCATGTGGTGCACGATCAGTTTTTATTTCTATAAATAGAAACTTTGATCATTGTAAAGTTTTTTGAAAGGTGAACTTGTTTCACTGTGAAGTCTCAAGACACTGTTTGAACTTCATCTTTTAGCATCTTACATCTGAACTACACAGTACAGTTTCTCACGCCTCAGTGTTCTGCATTTCTCTTTAGTTTTCACACTTAACTCAGCAGCAACCTGACCACAGAGTAAACTTTCCAAAGAAAAGCACAGACTCTGTGATAATTCAAGTCATACATGTTGATTGTGTTTCCTGATGTGCTCTGTGTTACAGTGGTACAGGGTCAGAATGGCTGGAGAGTGACGTACTCTCCTAAGATCTGTGCTGCAAAAGGATCAACAGTGGACATCAGCTGCACCTACACATACCCATCAAGAGTAAATAACAAGGATAACAAAGTTGAGAAGAAATTCTGGTTCACCAGAATAGAAGGTGGTGAATATATAGATGTTGAAATAGAATCAAAGTATTCAGGTCGTGTGCAGAATCACTGTGAGGGGAACAGATGCACTCTGACGATCACAGACCTGAGAGAGAGCGACTCAGCTGAGTACATGTTCAGGATCATAACAAACCAAGACAAGTATTATGGTAGTCCTGGAGTCACCCTGTCTCTCACAGGTAAAGTTTTCACTAAAATATTCAATTATTTATTTTATAATTTCCTCTTTCATAAATACTGTAAATGATTGTGCACACGTGCAAATGAATAAAATGTAATTTCTACACAGGTTCAGCTCCCCAGCTGCAGGTGAGCAGACCAGATGGGCGTTTGCTCTTTAAGTGTCTCAGTTGTCCTGGTGCTTCTTCCTACGTCTGGATCAAGAACGGACAGAAAATTGAACGTGAATATTCACTGTTTTATTATCCAGGCTGGGTTGGTGACACAGACAGATTTTCCTGTGCTGTACGAGGATATGAGAAGTTCCCCTCTCCTTCAGTGTGTGAGTACATTCACAGTCTTCCACTGACATTAAACTCCTGTACGTTAAAGCTGCTGTGAGGAGTCTTTAGCTGGTTATGACCTACCTACAAAAGCAGTTGACTTTTTATATATAGTTATTTTAAGTCCTGTCACGGCTGCCACCAGGTCGGTCTCAGACGAGGTGATTTACAGCCTTTGTTTACATTTTGTACAGCAAAGTTTTATAGTGAGTGATACGATCGACTGTTAAAAGACAGCAGGAGGAGATTTTTCATCAGAACACACTACAAACACATGTACAGGACAAGATCAGCAGAGAGTTAAGATGTACCGATGTGTCCACAGGGGTCGCCAAGATCGACACACAATGAAAGTTGCTCCCAGTTGCTTTAACTGCATGAACCTCTGTGATATTTGCTGATTTAATGGGCAGAATTGAGTGAAAAAAGTCTTTGCCCCGTGAGATTGTAGAGATATTGTATAATAATCTCTTCTCCTCTGTCTGCACTACAAAATTAAGCCATATCAGAAGCTTACACTTGAAATTTAGCAACACAAGTCAGCATCATTATGTCTTTAAATTTGATTTATCAGTTAACAGTCTCCACAAACACTAAACCAGGATCACTTCCTTGTTCTCAGGCCTTCAGCACTGCCAAACAGTTCTTTATATCTGTGATGTTGATGAGCTTTAGGTTTGATTTCTACCCGTGTCTGACCTTTTGTCCAATTAAAATATTGTCAGATGTGAAACTCATCTAGAATTAAATGTGTCATTACATATTTTGTTTTCTCCTCCAGATGCTCCAAAGCTTCCCTCTGTGTCAGTGAGTCCCTCTGTTAAGATAGTGGAGGGCACATCAGTGACTCTGACCTGTAGCAGTGACGCTAACCCAGCAGCTCGATATACCTGGGACAAAATTAATCGACTTCAGAATCTTCATCGTCTCAGTTCAGGAACAGAGCTTGTCTTCAGGTCCATCCAGGCCTCTGACTCTGGAGAGTATTACTGTACAGCTGAGAACGAGCTGGGGAGGAAGGCATCTACAAACATCTCTGTTAGTGTTGAATGTAAGTAAACCACAGCTCTGTCTGTCTGTCTGTCGGTCCGTCCGTCCGTCTCTTTAAGTTGTATTGATCATTTGCTTATCTTGCACTGTTTTAGAGCAGCACTTTTTCACAGCTTAGCGTCAAAATCAGCACAGATGTTCAGGGTCAACCACCTATCAAGATTCAGATGCTTCCACACACACAACAACTTCTGGCACTAAAAAAATCTAACACATTTTGTTTCATTGGTTCCAGATCCTCCGAAGGTTCCAACTGTGTCTGTGAGTCCCACTGGTGAAATCAGAGAGAACAGCTCAGTGAATCTGACCTGTAGCAGTGACGCTAACCCAGCTGCTAAATACACCTGGTACAAGGAGAACCAAACACTGCCTAAAGAACGAGGCCAAACTTATCATTTCACCTCCATCAGCTCTGAGGACAGAGGGACCTACTACTGCAAGTCTGAGAATGTACACGGGTGGAAAAGGTCTTTGTCTCTCCTAATAGATGTCCAGTGTAAGTACAGAACTAGAGCAAATATGATGCACAGCTTTATAATATACATCATGGGGTCACAGTGTTACATACATGACCTTACGCCAAAATGTAACATGACAAAGCTATGCTAACGTTTGATACAATGTTATCTGATATGAATGACATTTGTCTCTCTGTATCTCCTCCAGACTCACCAAAGCTTCCCTCTGTGTCAGTGAGTCCCTCTGCTGAGATAGTGGAGGGCAGTTCAGTGAATCTGACTTGTAGCAGTGATGCTAACCCAGCAGCTAATTACACCTGGTACAAGGAGCATGATGACTCACCAAAAGCTTCAGGACAGATCTTCACCATCACTGAGTTCACAGCTGAACATGGTGGGAATTATTACTGTGAAGCCCAGAACACAAAAGGACGTCATAACTCCACCTTACACCTGATTGTGGCGGCAGGTAAGAGTTTGAGTTCAGCTACACACATCCTGCACCAAAATACAAAAGCATCATGTGATCTTATGCTTCATCCATCTGATTAAAACCCTTCCTGTTTGACTTCTTAAAGTCAGATAAAAACATCTTCAAAAGGTTTTTCTTGAAGTCAAAAACAAAGAAACATTTGTAGCTTTTATGTTTTCAGTATGACAGAAAACCTCAGCATGGTATATAGTTTATGGAGTCTTCTTGTTGCAACAGTAACATACTCCAGATTGGGAACAGAAACAAGGGGTGTGTCCTCATGTTATCTGACTGATCTGGACCTCAGATCAAGGAACACAGTCCAGACTTTATCTTAGCTGTGAATGGAGGTTATGTATTTGTGACAAAGTACTTCTTTGTTCTTAAATTGCTAGCCCCTATTTCCTGCTCTACTGGGCTGTAGTTGCTGTAGTGCAAGTACAATTGGGCTCTAACTTACAATTACCGTAAACCATGCTTTAGAGCTTTCTGCAGGAGATTGAGCTTATGTTTCATGAGGATGGTCCAAGTTGACCAATTGCTCTGACTTACACCTTGCTCTTTTCCCAAACATAACCATTAGTGTTACCACAAAACTTGACAATTTCAAACTCTTAATGATGTTGTCTGTTTGGTCAAGACAACATAACTACTTGGTTAGATTTAGGAGACGATCATGATTCGGGTTGAAATATTTATTCAGTCCTGTGTTTTTACGACTGGCTTTCCCAGACTAAACAGCTATACCAGCCAATCACAGCCCAATACAGAGGGACTATGTAGCTCTTCATTGTAGGCATCATGTAATGTGGACTGTAACATTTTTTTCATGTTTTATCATACAACGCTCTGATCACCTTTTCTCAGGAGGAGGGAAATTACCTGTTGTTGCTGGAACAATCACTGTTGTCCTTGTGGTTATTGTGTCATTCTCTGTCTTCCTGTGGATCAGGTGAGCAGCTCTGTTTAACTCAATCATCAAAAGTAAAGTTTTCAGATCTTAAACACTGTATAATATCATTTTTAATACATTCTCCTAACCAGAAAGAGGAGGGCCTCCAATGAATCGTCTGAGGCTGAAGAGAGACCAGGCATCAGGGAGCAGGTGAGAATAATTATGTATTTTATTTGAGTCCAAAAGAAACCCCCTTCTGGTTCCTGTTCATTCATACTGCTCCCTCACTGACTATTAATGTTTCCAAAGGAGTTTATGTGCCAGACAGGATAGGGAAGCGCCTTTGCCAAATAGGTTCTTGTATATTTTACTCACATAACTAATCACAATTGATCAGCTGACCTCATCTACGTGCTTTTGAATAACTGCATTAAATTTCCTTTCTCCCCAGACAGCAAGAGACATGGGCATTCATTTCTGACATAAAAGAACACTTAATATTTAGTCCAAATTCTCAAGAGTTAGCTTTACAATGAGCCTAGTTTATTGGTCAGAAATGTATTTATCTCAGGATAAACCACTTGAGATGTATTATCTTGTTTTCAGTGTGCTGCAGTGTATAAAAACTTAAGATGTGAATTTTTACTTGTTACAATGAAGGGGCACTTGCTCTGTTCTGCACCATCAATCTATCGGACAAATTATTTTTTCTTTTTTTCTCGTTTGCAATATATCCTGATCGCAGTTTGAGCTAATGGAGGGTAGTTATCTTTTTCAAAGGTTTATCTTGAGTGTTGGTTAATGACCATTACTTTTGCAATCATCTTCACATGCCACAGAGATATGTTAAAGCCCTCACAGCTACTTAACGTTGCTGTACTGTAAAAGGAAGCTAAGTTCACAGGGACACTCAGGTTCTGAATGAATTCCTTTTTAATTAGATAGGCTGATGCATATTCATAAAAATCCTGATTGACAATTGTTAGGGGAACAGCTTTGGCACAGAGCAGCTGCTGAGACAAGGTCTCACAGTGGCTGTCTCACAAGCCATGGCTGCTCCTGGAAACAATTCATGTGCTGTTACACACCATGATTAAATATACACTGGGCAAATTTGATAAATTTCTAAAAAGTATAAAGCTCAGAAAGTTAAACTGCACATACAATCACTAAACAAAGTTGTCTGTGTATCTGTCTTAATAAGAAGAGACTATAGTAAGTAGGCTTCATACGGGGCACCATAATATATGTAAATAATTAAACACATCCTTGAGGTCAGCTTTTTACACATATTCTGATTCTTTCTTTAGGCTGACAGCTCCCTGTGTTTCTGTGGCTGTATGTCAGTGACTAATACCTCATTTGTTGGCTGTACAAAACAGCTTTAGAAAAAGGAAGGACCTTAAAAACATTGTGGTTACATGGAGAGAAAATATATGTTTAACACTGTCAATCATGTTTCTGTAGGTTCTGTTAACAGCCAAAATATGAGCACTTCTTACTGAAACTTCTAATAGTTTCTGCTTCTTATGAGATTTGAATCTAAATATATTTAAAAGTCAGGCTCCACAGATTATTACAGGCAAATAATCAGGATTTAAATATAAACTGTAGATCATAATATGTACTATAACAAATATTCATATGGTTTTGCTGTAGTTCTTATCAAGTTCCTAATCAACAATATTTCCAGACATATTTTTTATATGAGCTTTACATAGCTTACATAGTCATACAGCAGCATGTTGGTGACACAGGTATATTTATTACATCTTTACCACAGCTGCTGTTGTTTTGGGCTTTTCTGTACTGGATGGGACCCACTTGGAGATTGCAATATTTCAATGAAAGACATTCCCATGTAAAATAGGAGCTGCAGTACGCCAGCATCCACTTCTCCAACAACCAGTCAGATCCAGATCTGTACTACAACATCAGACCTGCTCGGCCACACAGACACATGGAGCAACAGGAAGACACTGAGTACACTGCTGTCAAATTTAACAGGGCCAGTACCACCATGAGGTGAGCAGCTCATGAGAAAAGGACATCCTCAGAGCAAAATACATTTTCTTGAAAATCATGCATTTATTTTGGCCTTCCAAGCTCTGTTGTAATTATTATCACTGTACGGACGGGATGGGATATTATTTTCTACTAAATCTTTATCATCACTTGATTTTTCCCTTCAGAAGAGGAGGTCAAGAAACTGGAGAGGATCCAGCTGCACTGTACAGCACAGTCAACAAAACCCGATGACCACAACAAATATTGCATTCATACTCTGATATTTCTATTTCTATATTCTTTTTCACATTTTTATTTTACTTATAATTTTTATAATATATTTCTAAGGATCAGCCGATCCAAGAAGGTACCAGAAGGTACAATTATATATAAACGTAACTTTAAACATTCAGCAGTTTTCCGCTTCGGCTTTAGTTTTTCTCTGCATGTGTCATAACTAAAGAATAATGAGAGTTTTTCCTGGGTTAGGCAAGGTTGCATCAACAAGATGAATTTTACTATTTTGGAAAAAAAAAAAATAGAAATCAGTGAATCTAAATAATGAAATAATTCAAACAAATGAAATAGAGTTTAATTAATTCGTAGACGCTTACTCACCAGAATTAAAAGATGAACAGAATTAAAATGAAGTGGTTTTCTATCAAGCTAAGTCTGTTAATTAGATAATAAGGCTCGGCAAAGAAGCTCCAAATCTCCTTCTTTGAGAATTTAAAAGTTACGCTTTCTCCAATGTAATTTTAAAGTTAATACTGCATCACTTTTTCAATTTGAGTTAATGCTTTTGGTGAAACAGAATTAAATTAAATCTAGGTTTAGAGTAGAAACACAACTGAGGTTTAAATAGAGGTTTAAATTTCATCTTTCTTCACTTCAAGTTGGTTTTAAAGTTTGGTGCAAAAAAATTTTAAGTTAAACCCTGATATCATCTGCCTGTGCCTCCCTGTGCACGTGCAAATAGATACCTGAAGTAAATGTAAGTAAACAATGGAAATGTTATACTAACAGCTAATTTAAATACTTGAATACTTTGTGAAATACACATAGACCAGAAACTTAGGAGTCCTTAATTCAGCGCTCTAGAGTCCCACATCGTGTATCAGATACTTTTAACTTTTCTCTGCACGAGTCTCTGCAAATCACAGTCCTTAAATGTAAATGGTAAAACTAAATACAAATCTCAGAGACAAAGCTGCATTGATAACACAATAAAAAACATAATTACCATAACCTATTAGCCTGTCTCTTGCACTGCTCTAACATGTGAATACATCCCAGATGATCAATGAAGCCCTACCTGATATTCACTGGTTTCATTCATTGGTTCCCTTAAAGACTTTATTCTAAAGAGGGTAAACTGCAGAATTTGCACAATAAGACTTGTTGCATCATGTACATTTCCTCCCATAATGATACAGTTCATTTCTTTGAACCTGCAGTCTGAAGGTAGTTCTGAGTGTGGCAACAGAGATGAGCTGTCCCCATTTGCTTGAACACTACTAACTGACCATAAGTTGGGAGAGGTTCAAGTAAAATAGTTTCTGACTCTGTCTTTAAAATGTCAAACTAAGAAGTTCATTACATGCCCAAACCCACAAAACATGTTCCTTATTTTAAATTTAATCTGCCATTTGGCTAGTCTTGCATGTCGATAATGTATAAAGGAAGGAAGTAGGGTTCAACAACTTGTCTTCTGTCTGCTGCTTTCAGCAACAACGTTCTTCAACTTAAGGTAGAAGTGTTTTTGAATGTGTAAATTAAACTGACACAAATCAGTGGGAGCTAATTTGCTCCTTCAATTACGTCTATAATGCTTCTAAAATTAGTTTGATGTTGGCCCTCCTGATTAAGATAGATATACGAGAGAGAGAGAGAGAGAGAGAGAGAGAATGAGAGAGAGAGAGAGAGAGAGATAATTGAACACTGATTAAAGTCTAATATAGACAAAACAAACAGTTTAATGACTTGATGCTTCAGACTGGGAATTGTATTGACTGTATCTTTGCATTACTTTACCGGAAAGCTAATGAGTGGCTAACTTTTACTTTTTTTTTTTAAATTATAAATTCCCAGTTTAAAATTTCTCTCTAAAACACATTGATCATGTCATGATTTCATTGTTATATCAAACTGTTGCCACTGAGTGTTCATGAAGAGACACATATTAGTGATATAAAACCATTCAGACTGTGGACAGATTTCTACTGCAGCCACACTGAGTGACAGGAAGTGCGAGACCACAGCTGCAGTCATGCGAAAAATACACTGTGTATCACTGTGTATCTGAGTTTAAATGTATATATACACTATATATATATGTATATGTATTTATATACGTTAACAAAGACAAAATAACCTGTCAACTGTCTCCTGACACTGCTGGAAAAGCACTTGACTGTGTAATACTCAATGACATTTTAATGATTAATCTGAATTGTACCATTGTCAAGGGAAATATCCATGGCACAATTATAATGGTCTCATGACAGCCAAAGTCAACACCATCCACATATGACAGAGTAATGTCGTGTTAACACATGAAGCTGAATAGTTTCTTTAAGTTTGACTGGTTATTTTGTCTTTGTTAATGTCAACGTGTCATAACAAATGACACCTAATGACAACAGTCATGAACATTAAATAAAGACTTCATGTTCATGACAGGTGTCATGTCATGGTTATGATGGTGTCACTTCAGTCTTATGCACACCCCTTCAAATAAAGTTTTAAAAAAGAGATGCCAAGTATTTAATAAAATCCACATTCTCCCTGACTTACAACATTTAAAAGAAGCATCCAGAATGTGAAAAAACTAAAACCTAAAATAGTATATCTAATGACAAATGTATTCATTAGTAATTAGTAATTAGTAATTTCATAGTTCATTAAGTCATGGTGGTAAGGAAGTTTCACTGTCTCATCATGCATGGTGTGTAAAGTGATATTTCAAGCTTTCTGCAGTCTGGATGGAAACTTAGTTCATTTGAGCACTGCTGGAAGGATTGACTAATTAATCTTTTAGATACTATATTTTTCCTTTTACTAAAATGGAAGTGATGAAAAAAACAGCCTTCACTTTTATATTACTGGTGAGGTGGTGGTGTGTGGACAACACAAGTCGTTGTTTTATCTTTGTTCTCACATGTGTTTCACAATGCACATTTAAACTTTGAACAGGAAGTAAGTAGGGTGTATTTTAGCGGCTATAACAAATAAAAGAACCATGATGGGAACGGAGAAAGCCTTTTCTGGGTGTAAACTCTTGCAAAAACTCTTCATGAAAAGAACTGTGATAGGAGAACGGGGGCCTGCAGAGGGTTTCCCCTGTGGATTAGAGCATAAATTTTCACAAAAATCCCACATGAGAAGAACCAGAATGGGAGAAGGGGGCGAGTCGACAAAGGTCCCTGTTTTACTGTTCATGTTCCCATATACCACCTTTACCAGTAATTATCAATCACACCAAGAGACAAAAAGAACTGTGCAGGGGTCTGCAAATGGTTTCCCAAGCAGAACAAAGCCCTCTCTGCTTGTAAACTATCGCAAAAACCCCGCCTGAACAGAAGAGGATGGCTAGCTGACCATTGTCCCCATATACCACCTTTACCAGTTTTTATAATGACATAGAGAGGAAAAAGAACCGTGAAGGGAACTTGGGCCTCCAGGGGGTCTCCCCCACAGGAGAGAAACTTCTCTGAGGTTGCAGCTGAACATATTAAACTTGCCAGTAAGAAACTGTGCCCTCTGGTGGCTGCATGCTACACAGGTTTTTTTGTTCATGGAGTGTTACCTGATTCTATGCTCTCTGTTGTGCTGGTACCAGTTATCAAAGATAAAGACAATTACAGGCCAATAGCTCTGGCCAGTGTCATGTCCAAAGTGCTGGAGACAGTTCTACTGCGTAGACTTGAGAAGTACGTCCTGTCTACTGACAACCAATTTGGTTTTAAATGAAAGCATGGCACTGATTTATGTATTTTTGCACGAAAGGAAATTTTAGATAAATATAATAGGCAAAATTCCACAATGTTCATGTGCTTCATTGATGCTTCTAAAGCATTCGATCGTGTTAATCATGAGAAATTATTTTTAAAATTGTTTAAAAATGGGGTCCCTGGTTTCTTAATTAGAATCTTGGTTTATTGGTACTCGCATCAGGCAATGAGAGTGAGATGGGGGAATGTAACATCTGCTCCCTTCCATGTGACCAATGGTGTTCGCCAGGGCGGAATTTTGTCTCCTTTTCTTTTTAATATATATATGAATGATTTGTCTTTGATTTTAAATGCATGTGGTACAGGTTGTAGGGTTGGTGACTCACTAATTAATCACCTTATGTACGCAGTTGATTTGGTCATTTTTAGCCCATATAGTGCTGGTCTCCAACAGCTTCTGAGAAAATGCACACAGTATGGTGCTGATTTTGATATAAAATACAACGCTAAAAAGAGTAAGATCATGATTGTCAGAAGTAGAGAAGACAGAAAGTCAACCTTCCCTGACTTTTATCTGTCTGGCACTGCACTCAGTGTGTGCAGTAAGATTACATATTTGGGCTTCAAGAAGCTCCAGTGCAAGCCATATGTTTGTCAGTGTCGGGGTACCTACCTGCTCTGCTGTTTTACGTAACCTGATGTATAGATTTATGTGTAGGGCATCTGAGTCAGAAAACGACTTAATCGCTGTTCTGGCTAACCCTGTACGCAGTTCTGTCAGATTTTCTTCCACACTGTGGAACCATTGGCGAACTTGTCTGTATGTTAGACATTGAACATTGTGGAAGGCTTTGTATTTTATTGTTTATTTTTTCTCTTTTTGTTTGTGTGTCTGTTTTTTGTGTTTTGTGATATGGATCCCCCTGGGTCTGAAATAAAGAAATAAAGAAAGATTAAACCCATGAAACACAAATACAATAGTTGACTAAACAAGACTAAATTGTAACAAAAACAAAGAAAACTAAATACAAAACTAAACAATAAGAACTCATGACACCAAGAGAGAAAGTGACAAAGTAAAACAGGAAATAATATCTGAACCCAAAATACTAATCAAAATCATAGCTTAACTAGAATAACTCATGACACAATAGTTAAAATAAACTCTGTTCTCAGCATGTGACCTTTTGTTTTATCACATACTGCTGCAGTGCAGAGGAAATGAAACACACCTGTGTTTCTCTTCTCTTTTTGCTCTTTTCTTGTGATTTATGCAGCAAACAGGTTTAAAACCAACAAGCTGTGTCACTAGTTTTTTTAAGTCTCTCTTAACTTAGCATTAAAACAACCTAACTTCTTTGTGATGTAGGTGTTAGCTGGCATTTGGCACCTCTTGTATTTTAGTCGTGTAAAGAGGAAGGAAACAAGCCTCACAATTCTGTCTTCTGCTGACTGACTGCAGAAGAAAGACATCTTTGACGACGACGTCTTTCGTCTTTGTAAGTAAAAATAATAATCAATATGTGTCATTCTGTTTAATTTCTGTATATTTATTATTTTATCTGCTTTTTTGGTCCCTAAAGTCACACAGAAAGATGAGAGGAGCAATGAGGAGTTTAACTGCAGCAGCGAGTGGATTGGTCATCTTCCTTCTCTCTCTGACAGGTACCTTATATCTACAGTTAAATTCATTGCATTAAAAGAGGGGATTCTGGGAAAATGTGGGCTGATAAATGTGGGTTAAAGTGTGGAAAATGTTGATCACAGGAAAGCAAGAAATGCTACAAACATTGGTTTTGTGTTGTTTAACTCTGTAGACAGAAATGTGTCCAACATCAACATCTTCTGCTCCTGTTTTTTGGATAAAGAAGCTCTGTGTGAAAAACTTGTACATGCTGTAAACTGAAAATATTATTGTACACGTTTATAACTGTTCCCTCCTTACTCGTTAAAAACCTGACACCCTTTGTATCTCTTTTCTGAAGCCGACCCTGGTTGCAGAGGCTTCAGCTCATGTGGTGCACGATCAGTTTTTATTTCTATAAATAGAAACTTTGATCATTGTAAAGTTTTTTGAAAGGTGAACTTGTGTCACTGTGAAGTCTCAAGACACTGTTTGAACTTCATCTTTTAGCATCTTACATCTGAACCACACAGTACAGTTTCTCACGCCTCAGTGTTCTGCATTTCTCTTTAGTTTTCACACTTAACTCAGCAGCAACCTGACCACAGAGTAAACTTTCCAAAGAAAAGCACAGACTCTGTAATAATTCAAGTCATACATGTTGATTGTGTTTCCTGATGTGCTCTGTGTTATAGTGGTACAGGGTCAGAATGGCTGGAGAGTGACGTACTCTCCTAAGATCTGTGCCGCAAAAGGATCAACAGTGAACATCAGCTGCACCTACACATACCCATCAAGAGTAAATAACAAGGATAACAAAGTTGAGAAGAAATTCTGGTTCACCAGAATAGAAGGTCGTGAATATATAGATGTTGAAACAGAATCAAAGTATTCAGGTCGTGTGCAGAATCACTGTGAGGGGAACAGATGCACTCTGAAAATCACAGACCTGAGAGAGAGCGACTCAGCTGAGTACATGTTCAGGATCATAACAAACCAAGACAAATATTCTGGTAGTCCTGGAGTCACCCTGTCTGTCACAGGTAAAGTTTTCACTAAAATATTCAACTATATATTTTATAATTTCCTTTTTTCAAAAATACTGTAAATGATTGTGCACACGTGCAAATGAATAAAATGTAATTTCTACACAGGTTCAGCTCCCCAGCTGCAGGTGAGCAGACCAAGTTGGCATTTTCTCTTTAGGTGTCTCAGTTGTCCTGGTGCTTCTTCCTACGTCTGGATCAAGAACGGACAGAAAATTGAACGTGAATATTCATGGTATTATTATCCAGACCAGGTTGGTGATACAGACAGATTTTCCTGTGCTGTACGAGGAAATGACAAGTTCCCCTCTCCTTCAGTGTGTGAGTACATTCACAGTCTTCCACTGACATTAAACTCCTGTACGTTAAAGCTGCTGTGAGGAGTTTTTAGCTGGTTATGACCTACCTACAAAAGCAGTTGACTTTTTATATATAGTTATTTTAAGTCCTGTCACGACTGCCACCAGGTCGGTCTCAGACGAGGTGATTTACAGCCTTTGTTTACATTTTGTACAGCAAAGTTTTATAGTGAGTGATACGATTGACTGTTAAAAGACAGCAGGAGGAGATTTTTCATCAGAACACACTACAAACACATGTACAGGACAAGATCAGCAGAGAGATAAGATGTACCGATGTGTCCACAGGGGTCGCCAAGATCGACACACAATGAAAGTTGCTCCCAGTTGCTTTAAGTGCATGAACCTCAGTGATATTTGCTGATTTAATGGGCAGAATTGAGTGAAAAAAGTCTTTGCCCCGTGAGATTGTAGAGATATTGTATAATAATCTCTTCTCCTCTGTCTGCACTACAAAATTAAGCCATATCAGAAGCTTACACTTAAAATTTAGCAACACAAGTCAGCATCATTATGTCTTTAAAATTGATTTATCAGTTAACAGTCTCCACAAACACTAAACCAGGATCACTTCCTTGTTCTCAGGCCTTCAGCACTGCCGAACAGTTCTTTATATCTGTGATGTTGATGAGCTTTAGGTTTGATTTCTACCAGTGTCTGACCTTTTGTCCAATTAAAATATTGTCAGATGTGAAACTCATCTAAAATTAAATGTGTCATTACATATTGTGTTTTCTCCTCCAGATGCTCCAAAGCTTCCCTCTGTGTCAGTGAGTCCCTCTGCTAAGATAGTGGAGGGCACATCAGTGACTCTGACCTGTAGCAGTGACGCTAACCCAGCAGCTCGATACACCTGGTACAAAAGTTATGGACCTCTAAACAGTCATTATGTCAGTTCAGGACCAGAGCTTGTCTTCAGGTCCATCCAGGCCTCTGACTCTGGAGAGTATTACTGTACAGCTGAGAACGAGCTGGGGAGGAAGGCATCTACAAAGATCTCTGTTAGTGTTGAATGTAAGTAAACCACAGCTCTGTCTGTCTGCCTGTCCGTCTCTTTAAGTTGTATTGATCATTTGCTTATCTTGCACTGTTTTAGAGCAGCACTTTTTCACAGCTTTGCGACCACATCTGCACAGATGTTCAGGGTCAACCACCTATCAAGATTCAGATGCTTCCGCACACACATCAACTTCTAACACTAAAAAAATTCAACACATTTTGTTTCATTGGTTCCAGATCCTCCGATGGTTGCAACTGTGTCTGTGAGTCCCACTGGTGAAATCAGAGAGAACAGCTCAGTGAATCTGACCTGTAGCAGTGATGCTAACCCAGCTGCTAAATACACCTGGTACAAGGAGAACCAAACACTGCCTAAAGAACGAGGGCACACTTATCATTTCACCTCCACAAGCTCTGAGGACAGAGGGACCTACTACTGCAAGTCTGAGAATGTACACGGGTGGAAAAGGTCTTTGTCTCTCTTAATAGATGTCCAGTGTAAGTACAGAACAAGAGCAAATATGATGCACAGCTTTATAATATACATCATGGGGTCACAGTGTTACATACATGACCTTACGCCAAAATGTAACATGACAAAGCTATGCTAACATTTGATACATCGTCATCTGATATGAATGACATTTGTCTCTCTAAATCTCCTCCAGACTCACCAAAGCTTCCCTCTGTGTCAGTGAGTCCCTCTGCTGAGATAGTGGAGGGCAGTTCAGTGAATCTGACTTGTAGCAGTGATGCTAACCCAGCAGCTAATTACACCTGGTACAAGGAGCATGATGACTCACCAAAAGCTTCAGGACAGATCTTCACCATCACTGAGTTCACAGCTGAACACGGTGGGAATTATTACTGTGAAGCCCAGAACACAAAAGGACGTCATAACTCCACCTTACACCTGATTGTGGCAGCAGGTAAAATTTTGAGTTCAGCTACACACATCCTGCACCAGAATACAAAAGCATCATGTGATCTTATGCTTCATCCATCTGATTAAAACCCTTCCTGTTTGACTTCTTAAAGTCAGATAAAAACCTCTTCAAAAGGTTTTTCTTGAAGTCAAAAACAAAGAAACATTTGTATCAGCTTTTATTTTTTCAGTATGAAAAAAAACCTCAGCATGGTATATAGTTTATGGAGTCTTCTTGTTGCAACAGTAACATACTCCAGATTGGGAACAGAAACAAGGGGTGTGTCCTCATGTTATCTGACTGATCTGGACCTCAGATCAAGGAACACAGTCCAGATTTTATCTTAGCTGTGAATGGAGGTTATGTATTTGTGACAAAGTACTTCTTTGTTCTTAAATTGCTAGCCCCTATTCCCTGCTCTACTGGGCTGTAGTTGGCAAGTACAATTGGGCTTTAAGGTACAATTACTGTAAACCATGCTTTAGAGCTTTCTGCAGGAGATTGAGCTTATGTTTCATGAGGATGGTCCAAGTTGACCAATTGCTCTGACTTAAACCTTGCTCTTTTCCAAAACATAACCACTAGTGTTACCACAAAACTTGACAATTTTAAAACTCTTAATGATGTTGTCTGTTGGGTCAAGACAACAAAACTACTTGGTTTGATTTAGGAGACGATCATGTTTCGGGAGAAATATTTATTCAGTCCTGTGTTTTTACGACTGGCTTTCCCAGACAAAACAGCTGTACGAGCCAATCACAGCACAGCAGGGCAGGACTACGTAGCACTCCATTGTAGGCATCATGTAATGTGGACTGTAAACATTTTTTTATGTGTTACCATACAACACTCTGATCACCTTTTCTCAGGAGGAGGGAAATTACCTGTTGTTGCTGGAACAATCACTGTTGTCCTCGTAGTTATTGTGTCATTCTCTGTCTTCCTGTGGATCAGGTGAGCAGCTCTGTTTAACTGAATCATCAAAAGTAAAGTTTTCAGATCTTATACACTGTATAATATCATTTTTAATACATTCTCCTAACCAGAAAGAGGAGGGCTTCCTATGAATTGTCTGAGGCTGAAGAGAGACCAGGCATCAGGGAGCAGGTGAGAATAATTATGTATTTTATTCTAATCCAAAAGAAATCCCCTTCTGGTTCCTGTTCATTCATACTGCTCCCTCACTGACTATTAATGTTTCCAAAGGAGTTGATGTGCCAGACAGGATAGGGAAGCGCCTTTGCCAAATTGGTTCTTGTGAAGCGTATATTTTACTCACATAACTAATCACAATTGATCAGCTGACCTCATCTACGTGCTTTTGAATAACTGCATTAAATTTCCTTTCTCCCCAGACAGCAAGAGACATGGGCATTCATTTCTGACATAAAAGAACACTTAATACTTAGTCCAAATTCTCAAGAGTTAGTTTTACAATGAGCCTAGTTTATTGGTCAGAAATGTATTCATGTCAGGATAAACCCCTTGAGATGTATTATCTTGTTTTCAGTGTGCTGCAGTGTATAAAATCTTAAGATGTGAATTTTTACTTGTTACAATGAAGGGGCACTTGCTCTGTTCTGCACCATCAATCTATCGGACAGATTATTTTTTCTTTTTTTCTCGTTTGCAATATATCCTGATCTCAGTTTGAGCTAATGGAGGGTATTTATCTTTATCAAAGGTTTATCTTGAGTGTTGGTTAATGACCATTACATTTGCAATCATCTTCACATGCCACAGAGGTATGTTAAAGCCCTCACAGCTACTTAACGTTGCTGTACTGTAAAAGGAAGCTAAGTTAACAGGGACACTCAGGTTCTGAATGAATTCCTTTTTAATGAGATAGGCTGATGCATATCCATAAAAATCCTGATTGACAATTGTAAGAGGAACAGCTTTGGCACAGAGCAGCTGCTGAGACAAGGTCTCACAGTGGCTGTCTCACAAGCCATGGCTGCTCCGTGAAACAATTCATATGCTGTTACACACCATGATTAAATATACACTGGGCAGATTTGATAAATTTCTAAAAAGTATACAGCTCAGAAAGTTAAACTGCACATACAATCACTAAATAAAGTTGTCTGTGTATCTGTCTTAATAAGAAGAGACTATAGTATGTAGGTCTCATACGGGGCACCATAATATATGTCAATAATTAAACACATCCTTGAGGTCAGCTTTTTACGCATATTCTGATTCTTTCTTTAGGCTGGCAGCACCCTGTGTTTCTGTGGCTGAATGTCAGTGACTAATACCTCATTTGTTGGCTGTACAAAACAGCTTTAGAAAAAGGAAGGACCTTAAAAACATTGTGGTTACATGGAGAAAAAATATATGTTTAACACTGAGGCAATCATGTTTCTGTAGGTTCTGTCAAACAGAGCACTTCTTACTGAAACTTCTAATAATTTCTGCTTCTTATGGGTTTTGAATCTAAATTTATTTAAAAGTCAGGCTCCACAGATTATTACAGGCAAATAATCAGGATTTAAATATAAACTGTCGATCATAATATGTACTATAACAAATATTCATATGGTTTTGCTGTAGTTCTTATCAAGTTCCTAATCAACAATAATTCCAGACATTTTTTTATATGAGCTTTACATAGCTTACATAGTCATACAGCAGCATGTTGGTGACACAGGTATATTTATTACATCTACACCACAGCTGCTGTTGTTTTGGGCTTTTCTGTACTGGATGGGACCCACTTGGAGATTGCAATATTTCAATGAAAGACCTTCCCATGTAAAATAGGAGCTCAAAATTATTTTGTCGACCTGATCAGGGACAGCCAGAGGAGCAGGAAGACCTGCAGTATGCCAGCATCCACTTCTCCAACAAGCAGACAGATCCAGATCTGTACTACAACATCAGACCTGCTCGGCCACACAGACACATGGAGCAACAGGAAGACACTGAGTACACTGCTGTCAAATTTAACAGGGCCAGTACCATCATGAGGTGAGCAGCTCATAAGAAAAGGACATCCTCAGAGCAAAATACATTTTCTTGAAAATCATGCATTTATTTTGGCCTTCCAAGCTCTGTTGTAATTATTATCACTGTACAGACAGGATGGGATATTATTTTCTACTAAATCTTTATCATCACTTGATTTTTCCCTTCAGAAGCAGAGGTCAGGAAACTGGAGAGGATCCAGCTGCACTGTACAGCACGGTCAACAAAACCCGATGACCACAACAAATATTGCATTCATACTCTGATATTTCTATTTTCTTTTTCAAATTTGTATTTTACTTATAGTTTTTATAATATATTTCTAAGGATCAGCCGATCCAAGAAGGTACCAGAAGGTACAATTATATATAAACGTAACTTTAACATTCAGCAGTTTTCGGCTTTAGTTTTTCCTCTGCATGTGTCATAACTAATGAATAATGAGAGTTTTTCCTGGGTTAGGCAAGGTTGCATCAACAAGATGAATTTTACCCAAGATTTGTTTAAATTAGTGTTTGGAAAAAAAAAAAAGGAAATCAGTGAATCTAAATAATGAAATAATTCAAACAAATGAAATAGAGTTTAGTTAATTCGTAGACGCTTACTCACCAGAATTAAAAGATGAACAGAATTAACATGAAGTGGTTTTCTATCAAGCTAAGTCTGTTAATTAGATAATAAGGCTCGGCAAAGAAGCTCCAAATCTCCTTCTTTGAGAATTCAAAAGTTACGCTTTCTCCAATGTAATTTTAAAGTTAATACCGCATCACTTTTCAATTTGAGTTAATGATTTTGTTGAAACAGAATTAAATTAAATCTAGGTTTAGAGTAGAAACACAACTGAGGTTTAAATAGATGTTTAAATTTCATCTTTCTTCACTTCAAGCTAGTTTTAAAGTTTGGTGCAAAACAATTTAAAGTTAAACCCTGATTTCATCTGCCTGTGCCTCCCTGTGCACGTGCAAATAGATACCTGAAGTAAATGTAAGTAAACAATGGAAATGTTATGCTAACAGCTAATTTAAATTCTTGAATACTTTGTGAAATACACATAGACCAGAAACTTAGGAGTCCTTAATTCAGCGCTCCA
This sequence comes from Semicossyphus pulcher, assembly GCF_022749685.1. Taxonomy (NCBI): domain Eukaryota; kingdom Metazoa; phylum Chordata; class Actinopteri; order Labriformes; family Labridae; genus Semicossyphus; species Semicossyphus pulcher. The sequence goes on along the minus strand of NW_027211681.1, from coordinate 25,772,371 downwards.
GAGTCCCACATCTTGTATCAGATACTTTTAACTTTTCTCTGCACGAGTCTCTGCAAATCACAGTCCTTAAATGTAAATCGTAAAACTAAATACAAATCTCAGAGACAAAGCTGCATTGATAACACAATAAAAAAACATAAGAAAGCTCTCATTATTGATTTTCTTACCTATTAGCCTGTCTCTTTCACTGCTCTAACATGTGAATACATCCCAGATGATCAATGAAGCCCTACCTGATATTCACTGGTTTCATTCATTGGTTCCCTTAAAGACTTTATTCTGAAGAGGGTTAACTGCAGAATTTGCACAATCAGACTTGTTGCATCATGTACATTTTCTCCCATAACGATACAGTTCATTTCTTTGAACCTGCAGTCTGAAGGTAGATCTTAGTGTGGCAACAGAGATGTGCAAAGTCATGATGCATCATGCTGTCACACGTGTGTCCTTTCTGTCCCCATTTGCTTGAACACTACTGACTGACCATAAGTTGGGAGAGGTTCAAGTAAAGTAGTTTCTGACTCTGTCTTTAAAATGTCAAACTAAGAAGTTCATTACATGCCCAAACCCACAAAACATGTTCCTTATTTTAAATTTAATCTGCCATTTGGCTAGTCTTGCATGTCGATAATGTAGAGCTTCAAATAAAGTTTTAAAATAGAGATACCAAGTATTTAATAAAATCCACATTCTCCCTGACTCACAACATTTAAAAGAAGCATCCAGAATGTGAAAAAACTAAAACCTAAAATAGTATATCTAATGACAAATGTCTTGCATCTAAAGTATCATGACTTTTTACAGACATTAGTAATGTTGTATTTCATAGTTCATTAAGTCATGGTGGTAAGGAAGTTTCACTGTCTCATCATGCATGGTGTGTAAAGTGATATTTCAAGCTTTCTGCAGTCTGGATGGCAACTTAGTTTATTTGAGCACTGCTGGAAGGATTGACTGATTAATCTTTCAGATACTAAATTTGTCCTGTATTTTTACTAAAATGGAAGTCATGAAAAAAATAGCCTTCTCTTTTATATTATTGGTGAGGTGGTGTGGTGTGGACAACACAAGTCATTGTTTTATCCTTGTTCTCACATCTGTTTCACAATGCATATTAAAACTTTGAACAGGAAGGAAGTGGGGTGTATTTTAGCAGCTTCTTTCTGTCTGCTAACCCCCTGACCACAGAGGTATGGTACAAGTAAAGACAACTTCTTTTAGTATTCTCAGAGCATTTGTTTGATTTGATCAGTCTGTATATGGTGTACAGTAATTATCTTGTGATGTGTTTTATTGTTACTAAAGCCAGACAGCAATAAGAGGAGCAGCTATGAGTTTAACAGCAGCAAAGAGTGGATTTGTCGTCTTTCTTCTCTCCATGACAGGTAACTTACATCATGTCACATGTTTTCTGTATCTTTACATATTAAGGTTTGGTGATTTTATTGTGGCCGCATGAAGTCCTCAGATTTTTCTTTCAGACATGAAACATATCTTTGTATCTTTTTACCTAACACTTATAAAAATGGTTGTCCCGTTTAAGCCAGTGGGGGTTTTAGGGTATATACAACCCTATTTACATGAAAGTGATTATTCTAGAAGTACAGGCTGCTGTTGACTTCGACTCGAGGCATTTTTCAATACAGTATGCCAAATTTGGACTTGTGCATTTGGTAATTCAAACTGGGCAAATTCAACTCAGGAATTTAAACTCTGAGAGCACACTAAGAGACCTTTGTGCAACAATGAAACTGCTTTATGGAGCTTTTAACCTATTAACAGTAAATGGTTATAAGAGGACTGCTGCTGTCATTATGGATTAATCTTCAATCAATTCATCGTAAAACTAGTAATTTTACTTGTTCTTTATTATAAATTATAAAATAATGTATATCTATAATCTATTAAGGATATGGTGGAGCCTGATCATTAAGGCTTTCTAGGGAAGAAGAAGGAAATTAAATACTATTCTTGATTTTACAGGGAGCACAGAGAAGAATGTAAAGAAGCTAATACGGGAGAACCACGATCTCTTTTCCTTGTTCGTGATTGTACAAGTGCATCAAAACTTTAGACCAGCTTGAGAGTCTTTAGAGACTTGTTAGGACAGGGTTATATTAATGGGTCGCAACATTCGAACATAGGTGCAACTAGTGTATTTACAGATTCTGCATGAAAGTGCAAAATCTGTAGGCGTGGGACAGGATGTTGGAATATGAAGTGTTCTGTCTTCTGTTTGTAGTCCTCAGTATTACCCTACAGTGTTTCAGCAGGCTTTGGCTCTGTTCATGAAAATACTCAAAAGGTCAAAAGGGGTGGAACGGAATCCATAATGCAAACCAGGAACCCATCAGCAGTCATCTAACAACGATTAAGCTTTAGTTACTGTATATAAACAGATACCTGCATGCAAGTGCCACTAATCAACCCCTCTGCTCAACGCCAAATACATTCTAGCTCCTCAAGCTGCTAGTTGGACTGTAAACAATGGCAGCGCATGTAAAGGAAGTCTTGACCAAAAGACTTGAAGCCCCAAAAGGTTAACTGTCACTCCCAGAGGTTATCGTTGTCAGATAATAGCTGATGGGTTCCGAGACTGAGAAGTAACAAATGTTTGGACTAGGTTTTTAGCATCCTTTGAAGACAGGATGGGCTCGCCTGAGTTCTTTAAGGTTTACATTAGCCTCCACAAACAATCAAATTGTGATCATAGTTTCTGATGTGCTCTGTGTTACAGTGGTACAGGCTCAGACTGGCTGGGGAGTGACTTACTCTTCAGATCAGATCTGTGCTGTAAAAGGATCAACAGTGGACATACCCTGCACCTACACATATCCATCCGGATGGAATGAGCAGGAAACTGTAGTTGAGAAAACTTTCTGGTTTACTAAAATGAATGGAAATGAACCTGTTGATCTAAGAACGGACTCAGAGTATTCAGGCCGTGTGCAGTATCACAGTAATAAGAACGTCTGCACTCTGACAGTCACAGACGTGAGAGAGAGCGACTCAGCAGACTACAAGTTCAGACTGATAACAAACCAGCCAGGTGGGAGTTTTACCGGATCACCAGGAGTTACTTTATCTGTCACAGGTAACGTCTTTATTTAAGTATTTCTTAGGTTCTTATGTTATGAAGATAAATCTTCATTATCATAGAAACTGTACTATGAATGTACGTATTGTCAAGAAAACCTGTTCATCCAAAGCTCTGCTATAGGCAGAAGATTGAACCTACATTCTCAGTTCAAACACAGGATGTGTCTCAGGATGTGATTGGCCTCCCTGATCTGGTTTTGCTCACGTATCCTGGCAACTGTGTGAAGCTCCTGTCAGCCTTCACATGCACCCAGTTGTAAGAACAGAAGCCATCTTCTTCCTGTTTATTGACCACTTGTTATCACGTGGCCAAAACTTCACATCTTTGATCACACCTAAACCAGCTCTGCTTCCTGAATATAGACAGCTACATGCAACAGAATCTCTGAATTCTTAGAAGTATCTTTGAAATGAGATCGTCTTTACCATACATCACCTTTCCACACTTAATCACCCCCTTGACATTTCCTTTGGTTTTAATGTTACAACGGCAAATAAAAAGGATTTCATGTAATGCACATAATGTGGGATATTACATGGTACATACACATTACATCAAAATTAGAGTATGAAAAGCTCTGAGTGGTTTGCTGTGAAATCTCTGAGATCAGGTCCAACCAATTGCCCGCATGTTGACTTTTGCATCCAGCAAATGTCTCCTTTTTGGTCTGCTCTTGATTGTTCATCAAACTGTAAAAAGTCCAGATTAAATCTTTTTGACTTTTACAATGTAACAGTGTTTAATTGAAAACGTTCAAGAGGGGTGAATACTTATGCAAGGCACTGTATCGTTCCCAAGGTGTAAAAGTGAATATCCATGTACTTACTCTTGTGTCTGATTAGAGCTTATATTTGTGTTCCTTCTTTACAGATCCAGATCTACATGTGAAGATGATTCAGTCAACAGCCTACCAAGGTTTAACCTGGGCAGAGCTGAAGTGTCACAGCAGTTGTCGTCTACCTGATCGTCCTTCCTACGTCTGGTACAGGAATGGACGGACAATTCTGAAAGAAACATCTTCATTTTCAGACATCTTTTATCCTGCAGACAGCTTTACCTGTGCCCTTAAAGGTCATGAGGGTTTTCCTTCTCCTGCAGTGTGTGAGTTCATCTCAAAGTCAACCATACCAGAGTGCCATCTGGTGGCACATTGAACCTATTGCACTGCTCAGTGAATGCAAGTATAGTAAATGTGGATTGCCTGACTTTTTGCTATGACACCCTCTAACATCTATCTATTTATCTAACACCATCTTTTTTGCATTGGGCTCCATAGGATAAATACAACCTGCTCTGTGCTGCAGACAAATGAAGCTGTTTCAGTTCTATTAAAAAAGGTTTTATCTTCCAGGTGTCGGCAGTGAAACCTGCCACAGAGTGACGTACGCTGCCAGGAGTATCTGTGCCTTCAAAGGCTCATCAGTGGACATTTCCTGTACTTACAACAGTTATGCAGCGATCACATCAAAATTCTGGTTCAGTCCTGAACGTAGTCGCTTGTGGAGGTTTCCCTCAAGTCCTGAAGACCTGAGTAAAGACCCCCAGTATGCAGGCCATGTTCAGGTCCTTGAAACAGAGAGAGGACGCTCCACTCTGAGAATCAGTGACCTGAAAGAGAGCGACGCAGCCCAGTATCACTTCAAATTCAACACACGAAGCTTTGAATGGACGAGCAGTTTACCTGGTACATCTGTGACTGTCACAGGTACTCATTAACACCAACGGATATTTACACAGTTTAATAAAACCATGTTGTTTAACAACTTTCTAATAAGGCTCCCTTAAAGGGGTTAACATGCTGCAACCAGTGACTTTATTAATGTGAAACAACCTTTTCTTTTTAGTTAGCTCAGTACTTAATCAGAGAGACTACTTTATTGACACTTTTGTTTGCCATATTAATCGGCCATATTAATCCACTAATGTCTTCAAGTATTTCACTGATCTATTGCATGTGTGCTTTTTTACTGTGAACCAACGACAGTTTGTTCTTCCTGACATACCCAGCTCTACAGGTACAGGTGACCAGAGCGTCCTGGACTTCTTTTGAGACAGAGCTGAAGTGTCTCAGCAGCAGCTGCAGTCCATCTGGTCGTCTTTCCTACGTCTGGTTCAAGAATGGAAAGAAAATTCAGAAAGAAACATCGTCTTTTTCAGACTACTTAGACCCTGCAGACAGCTATTCCTGTGCTGTTAAAGGATATGAGGACTTCCCTTCTCCGTCAGTGTGTGAGTTTAGTCTTAAGTCTCTCACTGATATATCCTCATCTGGTGGGGCCTGTGATTCACTGTACATTATACTTTGACTGCTGATGTCCCAGGAGAATGTGACACATTGTTTTTAATCACCAAATGCTTTAAAAAAGAATATAGATTATTTTGTTTTAAGGATTGAGTGGAAAGTATTTTGTTTAAATTCTCTGATGGCTCTGCTGACAGAATGATTTAAACAAACTTTTGCTTGTCTTGCTCTGTCTGTCAGCCAGCTTCTCATGACATTTTGTAAGATGCAAGAACCCAAAAGCCCAGAAAGAAACTTTAAACAAAGAACTATGGTCACATAAAAAGAGCAATCATTTATGAGAGTGGTAACTGGTAAGTTACAAGATCTCTGCAGTTAAGCATCTTTGAGGAAACGATGATGTTAAAATGTTCCACAGGTTGGAAAGATTAAACATTCATTGTTTAATCCACTCAGGATTATCTGATACGCTTAGAGGCTCTTACTGGAAATAGCCAAAGATCTTGTACCCTCTACTTTCTGTCTCTGCTTTAATATACAAGAAGAACATGTGTGTTTGGTATTTTTAAATATGTGTCTTCACTGGTTACAACACAAACTCACTTTTATCTTAGGTGTATATGGTCAAACCTGCAACAGAGTGATGTACAACATCAGAAGCATCTGTGCTCTAAAAGGCTCCTCAGTGGACATTTCATGCACATACTACAGTCATGAATCACATGTTGCATCAAAATTCTGGTTCAGTCCTGAACGTGGTCATCAATGGGAGAATCCTTCACAGCCTGAGGACCTGAGTGAAGACTCCCAGTATGCAGGCCGTGTTCAGGTCTTTGAAACAGAGAGAGGACGCTCCACTCTGAGAATCAGGGACCTGAGAGAGAGCGACTCAGCCCAGTATCACTTCAAATTCAACACACCAAGCTTTAAATGGACGAGCAGTTTACCTGGTACATCTCTGACTGTCACAGGTACTCAAGAACACAAACTCATACATTTTTACTGCTGCCAAGTAAGACACCCATAAAGGGCTTTACACTCTTAACCAATTTTGTAATGATAATAATTATAATACAATTTTATTTATAGGCGCCTTTCAGAACACTCAAGGTCACCTTACACGGCAGAGTTAAAAACAATGCAACAATAAATCAACAAAATTAACTCTATATAATTTATTTATTTATAATTTATTGTATAAAATCATCATGTACAGAGGTTTAGTGTGAGGGATCAAACTGCATATGCAAGTTTAAAAAGATGTGTTTTGAGATGGGATTTGAGAGTCAGTGTTACGGATGTCTGGTGGGAGGGAGTTCCAGAGGAAAGTTAGATATCTTTTTTTATTGACAGAGGAAAGTGGATAGTGTCGAAAACAGGGAAACAGAGAGGGGATGACATGCAGCAAGGGGCCGAAGGCAGGAGTTGAACCCGGGGCTGCCGTACCGAGGGCTGCAGCCTCTGTACATGGGCTGCAGATTTAAACTAAACCAGCGCCCAACCACACGGCTTTTTAGGTGTTTTTAAAGAAACCACTATGAATGTTTTGCAGATTATTAGTTACTGACCGTTAATACAAACTTTTGGGGTTGAAAGGCTCTGAAAAAGCTTTGTCTCATTCCCATTCTCAGCCTTTCCTAAACTTGTAACAACACTGCAGTTATTATAAATACCCATCCATGCACACGTAATAATTTGCTAAGTAACAAGTAGTAAATTGCGACTAAATGATCTCTTGCCGGGTTCACCTTCAGTACCTTCAAGGCCTGAAGAAATCAGATTATCCCGCTCTTTTAGGGGTGTTGATCATTTCATTTACAGATGCCTTGAAGTATTTCACTTCCGACTCTAAATAATATCATGGCTGTGTTTTTAACTAATGGCATTTGGCTGTTTTCCTCACGTGTCCAGCTCTCCAGGTGCAGGTGACTGGGGTAACAGTCCACCAGGGTTATACCGAGGCAGAGCTGAGGTGTCACAGCAGCTGCTCTCCTGCTGCTCATATTTCATATGTCTGGTTCAGGAATGGACAGAAAATACAGAATGAGGAGAAATCCTCGTATAAAACCCTGTTTGATCCAGGAGACATTATCTATTGTGCTTTGAAAGGATTTGACAGTTACGGCTCTCCCTCTGTGTGTGAGTTTACGACTCATTAAAATTGACATAAAGATTCTATGTGACATATGGGCAGCCCGTAAAGCACTAAATACTATACATATCATATTTGCTTCTTAACCTTTTAAACCTATTCGTGTTTTTATTGTTACTGCAGATGCTCTGAAGGCTCCTTCTGTTTCAGCAAGTCCTTCTAGTGAAATAATGGAGGGCGGATCAGTGACTTTGACCTGTAGCAGTGATGCCAACACAGCAGCTAATTACACCTGGTACAAGAAGAACCAGACACTGCTCAATGAAGAAGCACAGCTTGTCTTCACATCCATGCAGCCTGCTGACTCTGGAGAGTATTACTGCACCGCTGAGAACGAGCTGGGACAGAGAGCATCTGAGAGCATCTTTATTGATGTCAAATGTGAGTGAAACATGTCACATTAAAACAACATAAAGATGATTACATACTAAGAAAGGAATTCACCTGCAATGCTTCACAAAGACAAAACTCTAAATGATTTCATCCTTCAAATGCAACATGTAGCATTCAATTAATGTTTATGTTGTTTTTTATGTATATTTTGTTCTATTCATTATCTATCCATCGCCAGACTCACCAAAGCTTCCCTCTGTGTCAGTGAGTCCCTCTGCTGAGATAGTGGAGGGCAGTTCAGTGACTCTGACCTGTAGCAGTGATGCTAACCCAGCAGCTAATTACACCTGGTACAAGGAGCATGATGACTCACCAAAAGCTTCAGGACAGATCTTCACCATCACTGAGTTCACAGCTGAACATGGTGGGAATTATTACTGTGAAGCCCAGAACACAAAAGGACGTCATAACTTCACCTTACACCTGATTGTGGCAGCAGGTAAAATTTTGAGTTCAGCTACACACATCCTGCACCAGAATACAAAAGCATCATGTGATCTTATGCTTCATCCATCTGATTAAAACCCTTCCTGTTTGACTTCTTAAAGTCAGATAAAAACCTCTTCAAAAGGTTTTTCTTGAAGTCAAAAACAAAGAAACATTTGTATCAGCTTTTATTTTTTCAGTATGAAAAAAAACCTCAGCATGGTATATAGTTTATGGAGTCTTCTTGTTGCAACAGTAACATACTCCAGATTGGGAACAGAAACAAGGGGTGTGTCCTCATGTTATCTGACTGATCTGGACCTCAGATCAAGGAACACAGTCCAGATTTTATCTTAGCCGTGAATGGAGGTTATGTATTTGTGACAAAGTAATTCTTTGTTCTTAAATTGCTAGCCCCTATTCCCTGCTCTACTGGGCTGTAGTTGGCAAGTACAATTGGGCTTTAAGGTACAATTACCGTAAACCACGCTTTAGAGCTTTCTGCAGGAGATTGAGCTTATGTTTCATGAGGATGGTCCAAGTTGACCAATTGCTCTGACTTACACCTTGCTCTTTTCACAAACATAACCACTAGTGTTACCACAAAACTTGACAATTTCAAACTCTTAATGATGTTGTCTGTTTGGTCAAGACAACATAACTACTTGGTTAGATTTAGGAGACGATCATGATTCGGGTTGAAATATTTATTCAGTCCTGTGTTTTTACGACTGGCTTTCCCAGACTAAACAGCTATACCAGCCAATCACAGCCCAATACAGAGGGACTACGTAGCCCTCCATTGTAGGCATCATGTAATGTGGACTGTAACATTTTTTTCATGTTTTGTCATACAACGCTCTGATCACCTTTTCTCAGGAGGAGGGAAATTACCTGTTGTTGCTGGAACAATCACTGTTGTCCTCGTGGTTATTGTGTCATTCTCTGTCTTCCTGTGGATCAGGTGAGCAGCTCTGTTTAACTCAATCATCAAAAGTAAAGTTTTCAGATCTTAAACACTGTATAATTGTATTTTTTAATACATTCTCCTAACCAGAAAGAGGAGGGCTTCCAATGAATCGTCTGAGGCTGAAGAGAGACCAGGCATCAGGCAGCAGGTGAGAATAATTATGTATTTTATTCTAATCCAAAAGAAACCCCCTTCTGGTTCCTGTTCATTCATACTGCTCCCTCACTGACTATTAATGTTTCCAAAGGAGTTTATGTGCCAGACAGGATAGGGAAGCGCCTTTGCCAAATAGGTTCTTGTGAAGCGTATATTTTACTCACATAACTAATCACAATTGATCAGCTGACCTCATCTACGTGCTTTTGTATAACTGCATTAAATTTCCTTTCTCCCCAGACAGCAAGAGACATGGGCATTCATTTCTGACATAAAAGAACACTTAATACTTACATACGGGGCACCATAATATATGTAAATAATTAAACACATCCTTGAGGTCAGCTTTTTACGCATATTCTGATTCTTTCTTTAGGCTGACAGCTCCCTGTGTTTCTGTGGCTGAATGTCAGTGACTAATACCTCATTTGTTCACTGTACAAAACAGCTTTAGAAAATGGAAGGACCTTAAAAACATTGTGGTTACATGGAGAAAAAATATATGTTTAACACTGAGGCAATCATGTTTCTGTAGGTTCTGTCAAACAGAGCACTTCTTACTGAAACCTCTAATAATTTCTGCTTCTTATGAGATTTGAATCTAAATATATTTAAAAGTCAGGCTCCACAGATTATTACAGGCAAATAATCAGGATTTAAATATAAACTGTAGATCATAATACGTACTATATCAAATATTCATATGGTTTTGCAGTAGTTCTTATCAAGTTCCTAATCAACAATATTTCCAGACATAGATTTATGTGATCTTTACATAGCTTACATAGTCATACAGCAGCATGTTGGTGACACAGGTATATTTATTACATCTACACCACAGCTGCTGTTGTTTTGGGCTTTTCTGTACTGGATGGGACCCATTTGGAGATTGCAATATTTCAATGAAAGACCTTCCCATGTAAAATAGGAGCTCAAAATTATTTTGTCGACCTGATCAGGGACAGCCAGAGGAGCAGGAAGACCTGCAGTATGCCAGCGTCCACTTCTCCAACAAGCAGACAGATCCAGATCTGTCCTACAACATCAGACCTGCTCGGCCACACAGACACATGGAGCAACAGGAAGACACTGAGTACACTGCTGTCAAATTTAACAGGGCCAGTACCATCATGAGGTGAGCAGCTCATAAGAAAAGGACATCCTCATAGCAAAATACATTTACTTGAGAATCATGCATTTATTTTGGCCTTCCGAGCGCTGTTGTTATCATTATCACTGATGGGATATTATTTTCTACTAAATCTTTATCATCACTTGATTTTTCCCTTCAGAAGCAGAGGTCAGGAAACTGGAGAGGATCCAGCTGCACTGTACAGCACGGTCAACAAAACCCGATGACCACAACAAATATTGCATTCATACTCTGATATTTCTATTTTCTTTTTCAAATTTGTATTTTACTTATAATTTTAATAATATATTTCTAAGGATCAGCCGATCCAAGAAGGTACCAGAAGGTACAATTGTATATAAAACACAACTTTAACATTCAGCAGTTTTCAGCTTAGTTTGTTCTCTGCCTTTCATAACTGAAGAATAATGAAGGTTGAGTGTTGCTGGGTTGCATCAACAAGATGAATTTTACCCAAGATTTGTTTTAATTAGTGTTTGAAATCAGTAAATCTAAGTTTTTATCTGTAAAAAATGAAATAGAGTTTAGTTAATTCGTAGACGCTTACTCACCAGAATTAAAAGATGAACATAATTAACATGAAGTGGTTTTCTATCAAGCTAAGTCTGTTAATTAGATAATAAGGCTCGGCAAAGAAGCTCCAAATCTCCTTCTTTGAGAATTTAAAAGTTACGCTTTCTCCAATGTAATTTTAAAGATGATACTTGATCACTTTTTCAATTTGAGTTAATGATTTTGGTGAAACAGAATTAAATTAGATCTAGGTTAAGAGTAGAAACACAACTGAGGTTTAAATAGAGGTTTAAATTTCATCTTTCTTCACTTCAAGCTAGTTTTAAAGTTTGGTGCAAAACAATTTAAAGTTAAACCCTGATTTATTCTGCCCTCAGGGGAAAAAAGAACCTCGTAGGTAGAGCTGTGGCCTCCATGGGCTTTCCCCTGCAGAAGAGAGCCTTCTCTGGAGGTAAAGTCTCACGATAACACTGCCTGAAAGGGCTGGGAGAGACGCCTTACAGGCCCCTGCTCTCCCGTCACCTCCCTTCCTGTGCTATGGACGTAGTTTTCCAAAAAGAACCAGGATTATAGAACGGTGCTAACCAATCATGTTCCACGTTTAGCAGCTGATGTCCCCGTATACCACCATTACCAGTAATTTCAAAGAAAAACAAGGGAAAAAAAGAACCTCGAAGGGAGAGCTGGGGTCTGCAGAGGGTTTCCCCTGCAGAGGGTCTGCCCTGCAGGAGAGAGCCTTCTCTGGAGGTAAACTCTCACAATAACCCTGCCTGAAATGGACGGGAGAGACTCTGCTATGGACGTAGTTTTCCAACTTAAAAATTAAAGTTAACATTATGGAAGAAGCGGAGAGGATAAAACTAACCTATTATCACACAGACAAGCAAGACAATCTTTACATCCACCTCTGCATGGTAGGAAACATTGAGATCATGTGGTGGGATTTCATTCCGGCTGCGTTCTCAGTGACCCCGATGCTGCGCTGATAGTTGTTGTAGGGATAAAATTTCACTGTCATTGTATCTCACGTGACTACATGTGAAAATAAATGTATTGATTTGATTGTTTTTAAAGTAACATTTGATTTGAATTAATAAATAATAAATACTCTAAAATATTCTGATCAGCGTCCTGGTTTGCTAAGAGTTTAGATTGTCACACATTTATATCCAAGAGAAGCTCAGTAGAACCACAGTTTGCTAGATGGTCAAAGTATTCCTGTGTCTGATTCACATAAACAGCCAGCGTCCACAACAGGTGACGGATCTGTTTTTAAACTCTGTGGTCGGAAACATTAGAGAGCTAAATGATTTGGATTCAGCTTTAAAGTAAATTTCACATCAATTTTAAGTATTATTTTCTTTAACAGCTATCAAGACAATACAACTCAGATCTGTTCTTTAGCTTCTGCTTGTTTCTCACATTTTGTGTCTGTCAGGATGAAATGTGCCACAGTGTTTATTATGATGTGGGATGTTGCTGAGATGAAGGTACACAGACCACAGAAGGTCATGTTTGAACTCTAAACCTCCTCTTGGTCCATTTAAAATACCTGGGTCCTTCATCCTAACAGAGTAGGTTATGAATGAAGTATCTGTGGTAAACAAGTTCAAATGCAAATGTTGTCAATCATAACAAATAAAGTTCAAACGGTTAAACAAATTGGACTCAACAATCAGAGCTGGAAGGTAAAATGTTGTCAGGGTCCTGATTCAGTATCTGATGTTTCACTGTCCTCTAGTGGAGAAGTTTCAGTGGCACATTCAGGCTTCATCAGCCTGACTGCTCCCTCTACGTCCTGCTTTAAAGGAGCAGTTCACCAAGATAACATATTCACTCTCTTACCTGCAATGGTATCCATCTCTTCAGACGTCTGAGGTGTTGTTTTATTTTGTTGCACACTCTGAGGTTTGGTTGTTTTTTCTGTTGGGTTCAAACTAACAGGCATGAGAGTCTCTCCACGTCTGTGTTCAGCTTCTCTCTACAAACAGCAGCGACCTGACCACAGAGTGAACAGAGAAGAAACTGACCAAGACAAAAGTTACACTTCATTGTTACCTCCTCTCTTATATTTAATAATCTGTCTGATTTTCATCCTGTTCAGTCACACTGCCTCGTGGTTCACAGGTCCAATCAGTCCTGTTCCTTCTCCTCACCTGCAGACTGTGAGGCCTCCTGCCTCAGTGCACACAGAGATGAACTGTAGAGGCCATGTGTAAATATTGATCATCAATATAAGTGATTGTTGTTTAATATGTGCTTTGTGATACAGCGTCAGAGCGACTGTGAGTGAGTCATGTGTATTTTACATATTTATCAATAGTTCAAATAAACTCTGTTCTCAGCATGTGACCTTTTTTTATCACATACTGCTGCAGTGCAGAAGAAATTAAACTCGTCTGTTTTCCTCTTCTCTTTTTGCTCTTTTCTTGTGATTTATGCAGCAAACAGGTTTAAAACCAACAAGCTGTGTCACTAGTTTTTTTAAGTCTCTCTTAACTTCGCTTAAAACAATCTAACTTCTTTGTGATGTAGGTGTTAGCTGGCATTTGGCACCTGATGTATTTTAGTCGTGTAAAGAGGAAGGAAACAAGCCTCACAATTCTCTCTTCTGCTGACTGACTGCAGAAGAAAGACATCTTTGACGACGACGTCCTTCATCTTTGTTAGTAAAAATAATAATCAATATGTGTCATTCTGTTTAATTTCTGTATACTTATTATTTTATCTGCTTTTTTGGTCCCTAAAGTCACACAGAAAGATGAGAGGATCAATGAGGAGTTTAACTGCAGCGGCGAGTGGATTGGTCATCTTCCTTCTCTCTCTGACAGGTACCTTATATCTACAGTTAAATTCATTGCATTAAAAGAGGGGATTCTGGGAAAATGTGGGCTGATAAATGTGGGTTAAAGTGTGGAAAATGTTGATCACAGGAAAGCAAGAAACGCTACAAACATTGGTTTTGTGTTGTTTAACTCTGTAGACAGAAATGTGTCCAACATCAACATCTTCTGCTCCTGTTTTTTGGATAAAGAAGCTCTGTGTGAAAAACTTGTACATGCTGTAAACTGAAAATATTATTGTACACATTTATAACTGTTCCCTCCTTACTCGTTAAAAACCTGACACCCTTTGTATCTCTTTTCTGAAGCCGACCCTGGTTGCAGAGGCTTCAGCTCATGTGGTGCACGATCAGTTTTTATTTCTATAAATAGAAACTTTGATCATTGTAAAGTTTTTTGAAAGGTGAACTTGTTTCACTGTGAAGTCTCAAGACACTGTTTGAACTTCATCTTTTAGCATCTTACATCTGAACCACACAGTACAGTTTCTCACGCCTCAGTGTTCTGCATTTCTCTTTGGTTTTCACACTTAACTCAGCAGCAACCTGACCACAGAGTAAACTTTCCAAAGAAAAGCACAAACTCTGTAATAATTCAAGTCATACATGTTGATTGTGTTTCCTGATGTGCTCTGTGTTACAGTGGTACAGGGTCAGAATGGCTGGAGAGTGACGTACTCTCCTACTAAGATCTGTGCCGCAAAAGGATCAACAGTGAACATCAGCTGCACCTACACATACCCATCAAGAGTAAATAACAAGGATAACAAAGTTGAGAAGAAATTCTGGTTCACCAGAATAGAAGGTCGTGAATATATAGATGTTGAAACAGAATCAAAGTATTCAGGTCGTGTGCAGAATCACTGTGAGGGGAACAGATGCACTCTGACGATCACAGACCTGAGAGAGAGCGACTCAGCTGAGTACATGTTCAGGATCATAACAAACCAAGACAAGTATTATGGTAGTCCTGGAGTCACCCTGTCTGTCACAGGTAAAGTTTTCACTAAAATATTCAATTATTTATTTTATAATTTCCTCTTTCATAAATACTGTAAAGGATTGTGCACACGTGCAAATGAATAAAATGTAATTTCTACACATGTTCAGCTCCCCAGCTGCAGGTGAGCAGACCACGTGGGCATTTGCTCTTTGAGTGTCTCAGTTGTCCTGGTGCTTCTTCCTACGTCTGGATCAAGAACGGACAGAAAATTAAACATGAATATTCACTATATTATAAGCCAGGCCAGGTTGGTGATACAGACAGATTTTCCTGTGCTGTACGAGGATATGAGAAGTTCCCCTCTCCTTCAGTGTGTGAGTACATTCACAGTCTTCCACTGACATTAAACTCCTGTACGTTAAAGCTGCTGTGAGGAGTTTTTAGCTGGTTATGACCTACCTACAAAAGCAGTTGACTTTTTATATATAGTTATTTTAAGTCCTGTCACGGCTGCCACCAAGTCGGTCTCAGAAGAGGTGATTTACAGCCTTTGTTTACATTTTGTACAGCAAAGTTTTATAGTGAGTGATACGATTGACTGTTAAAAGACAGCAGGAGGAGATTTTTCATCAGAACACACTACAAACACATGTACAGGACAAGATCAGCAGAGAGATGAGATGTATCGATGTGTCCACAGGGGTCGCCAAGATCGACACACAATGAAAGTTGCTCCCAGTTGCTTTAACTGCATGAACCTCAGTGATATTTGCTGATTTAATGGGCAGAATTGAGTGAAAAAAGTCTTTGCCCCGTGAGATTGTAGAGATATTGTATAATAATCTCTTCTCCTCTGTCTGCACTACAAAATTAAGCCATATCAGAAGCTTACACTTGAAATTTAGCAACACAAGTCAGCATCATTATGTCTTTAAAATTGATTTATCAGTTAACAGTCTCCACAAACACTAAACCAGGATCACTTCCTTGTTCTCAGGCCTTCAGCACTGCCGAACAGTTCTTTATATCTGTGATGTTGATGAACTTTAGGTTTGATTTCCACCCGTGTCTGACCTTTTGTCCAATTAAAATATTGTCAGATGTGAAACTCATCTAAAATTAAATGTGTTATTACATATTGTGTTTTTTCTCCTCCAGATGCTCCGAAGCTTCCCTCTGTGTCAGTGAGTCCCTCTGCTAAGATAGTGGAGGGCACATCAGTGACTCTGACCTGTAGCAGTGACGCTAACCCAGCAGCTCGATACACCTGGTACAAAAATTATGGACCTCGAAACAGTCATTATGTCAGTTCAGGACCAGAGCTTGTCTTCAGGTCCATCCAGGCCTCTGACTCTGGAGAGTATTACTGTACAGCTGAGAACGAGCTGGGGAGGAAGACATCTACAAAGATCTCTGTTAGTGTTGAATGTAAGTAAACCACAGCTCTGTCTGTCTATCTATCCACATCTGCACAGATGTTCAGGGTCAACCATCGATCAAGATTCAGATGCTTCCACACACACAACAACTTGTAGCACCAGAAAATTGTAACATATTTTAATTAATCTTTTCCAGATGCTCCAAAGCTTGCTGCTCTGGATGAGTCCCACTGGTGAAATCAGAGAGAACAGCTCAGTGAATCTGACCTGTAGCAGTGACGCTAACCCAGCTGCTAAATACACCTGGTACAAGGAGAACCAAACACTGCCTAAAGAACGAGGCCAAACTTATCATTTCACCTCCTTCAGCTCTGAGGACAGAGGGACCTACTACTGCAAGTCTGAGAATGTACACGGGTGGAAAAGGTCTTTGTCTCTCTTAATAGATGTCCAGTGTAAGTACAGAACAAGAGCAAATATGATGCACAGCTTTATAATATACATCATGGGGTCACAGTGTTACATACATGACCTTACGCCAAAATGTAACATGACAAAGCTATGCTAACATTTGATGCAATGTTATCTGATATTAATGACATTTGTCTCTCTGAATCTCCTCCAGACTCACCAAAGCTTCCCTCTGTGCCAGTGAGTCCCTCTGCTGAGATAGTGGAGGGCAGTTCAGTGACTCTGACCTGTAGCAGTGATGCTAACCCAGCAGCTAATTACACCTGGTACAAGGAGCATGATGACTCACCAAAAGCTTCAGGACAGATCTTCACCATCTCTGAGTTCACAGCTGAACACGTTGGGAATTATTACTGTGAAGCCAAGAACACAAGAGGACGTCATAACTCCACCTTACACCTGATTGTGGCGGCAGGTAAGATTTTGAATTCAGCTACACACACACCTGTTCACTGCACCAGACCAGATTGATGTTAATAAGTAGCATCTTATAACTGATGTAAAGAAAAGGTCCTGTCTTCATTCCCAGACAGTTGGAGTGAGGTTGATCACATATCTGTCTTTATTTGAAGGGAATTCCACATTAATCATGAACATCATCAGGCTGACTCTGGTGCTCTTGCTGGTGATTCCTCTGCTTCTCCTGATTGTGTGGACGAGGTAAAACCATTAAAATCCACCAGTTCACCCACCTCTCTTTCATTTAGCTCCTTTAACTTCCTTTAGTTTTATAGTTGTGAATTTCTGTGATGAGTTTTGTCATTTTTGTGTTTTGACTCAATCCAGGAAGAAGACTCTGAGCTTTGCAGAGACGATAGAGGTGAGAGAGAGAGAGTGTCTTTAAAACATGAATAAATAGATTCTTAATTAAATCTTATCATCTGTCTTCAGTTAGACTCTGGTGCTGAGTATGAGGACGTCTCAGGCTTGAAGGCCGTCACTGCAGCACAGACAGAAGACACAGAGGAGCAGGAAGACACGGTGTGAAGTCCAGTCAGGTCAGAGCCTCCTGCAACGAATAAAAACGTGCGACTACAGTTTTATTGTCACAGTTATGAGTATAACTTTAGTTTTTTGTGATTTTCTTCAGATGCAGATGAACCAGAGGCATGACTCACTGTGGAGAGCGAGGATGTGAAGGATGTAGGGGGAGTGGAAACATTTACCTTCTACTGCAAAAGTTTTCATATTCAGTTTTCAGCATGTACGAGTCAGCAGCACAGAGAGTTAACATCAGCATGGAGCAGAAGGGTTAGAAGAATGTGGCCATGGCAGCTTAAACTGAATCATGTGGAGGTGTCAAACATTAATATTTAGATCAGCTGATGGTTAGGTGGTGTGTGACATAGTGACTTATTAATCACTGCTTTATATGCAAGCTTGTCTGTCCTTTAGAAGGTAATTATCTTGTTCCTTTAAGGACCTCTACAGCAGCCTCTCTTTTCGCTCTGCTACATTTGTGCTCTTAATGTTTAAGTTTTGCAAATACTGTATTATTTGTATTTCTACAAATAATTTTGCACTGTGATGATATTTGACTACGAGGCACAAAAGAACCAGGACAGGAGAACGGTCCCTGTTTAGCAGGTCATGTCCCCGTATACCACCATTACCAGTAATTTCAAAGACACAAAGAAAGAAAAAGAACCTCGAAGGGAGAGCTGGGGCCTACATGGGCTTTCCCCTGCAGAAGAGAGCCTTCTCTGGAGGTAAAGTCTCACAGAAGAACCAGGATGGTAGAACGGTGCTCGCCAATCATGTTCCACGTTTAGCAGATCATGTCCCCGTATACCACCATTACCAGTAATTTCAAAGAAAAACAAGGGGGAAAAAAAAACCTCGAAGGGAGAGCTGGGGTCTGCAGAGGGTCTGCCCTGCAGGAGAGAGCCTTCTCTGGAGGTAAACTCTCACAATAACCCTGCGTGAAAAGGACGAGAGAGACTCTGCTATGGACGTAGTTTTCCAATGTAAAGATTAAAGTAAACATTATGGAAGAAGTGGAGAGGATAAAACTAACCTATTATCACACAGACAAGCAAGACAATCTTTACATCCACCTCTGCATGGTAGGAAACATTGAGATCATGTGGTGGGATTTCATTCCGGCTGCGTTCTCAGTGACCCCGATGCTGCGCTGAAAGTTGTTGTAGGGATGAAATTTCACTGTCATTGTATCTCACGTGACTACATGTGAAAATAAATGTATTGATTTGATTGTTTTTAAAGTAACATTTGATTTGAATTAATAAATAATAAATACTTGAAAATATTCTGATCAGCGTCCTGGTTTGCTAAGAGTTTAGATTGTCACACATTTATATCCAAGAGAAGCTCAGTAGTACCACAGTTTGCTAGATGGTCAAAGTATTCCTGTGTCTGATTCACATAAACAGCCAGCGTCCACAACAGGTGACGGATCTGTTTTTAAACTCTGTGGTCGGAAACATTAGAGAGCTAAATGATTTGGATTCAGCTTTAAAGGAAATTTCACATCAATTTTAAGTATTATTTTCTTTAACAGCTATCAAGACAATACAACTCAGATCTGTTCTTTAGCTTCTGCTTATTTCTCACATTTTGTGTCTGTAAGGATGAAATGTGCCACAGTGTTTATTATGATGTGGGATGTTGCTGAGATGAAGGTACACAGACCACAGAAGGTCATGTTTGAACTCTAAACCTCCTCTTGGTCCATTTAAAATACCTGGGTCCTTCATCCTAACAGAGTAGGTTATGAATGAAGTATCTGTGGTAAACAAGTTCAAATGCAAATGTTGTCAATCATAACTAATAAAGTTCAAACGGTTAAACAAATTGGACTCAACAATCAGAGCTGGAAGGTAAAATGTTGTCAGGGTCCTGATTCAGTATCTGATGTTTCACTGTCCTCTAGTGGAGAAGTTTCAGTGGCACATTCAGGCTTCATCAGCCTGACTGCTCCCTCTATGTCCTGCTTTAAAGGAGCAGTTCACCAAAATAACATATTCACTCTCTTACCTGCAATGGTATCCATCTCTTCAGACGTCTGAGGTGTTGTTTTATTTTGTTGCACACTCTGAGGTTTGGTTGTTTTTTTTCTGTTTGGTTCAAACTAACAGGCATGAGAGTCTCTCCACGTCTGTGTTCAGCTTCTCTCTACAAACAGCAGCGACCTGACCACAGAGTGAACAGAGAAGAAACTAACCAATAAAAAAGTTACACTTCCTCATCCTCTTATATTTAATAATCTGTCTGATTTTCACCCTGTTCAGTCAAACAGAAGTATACTAACAGCAATGTTCTAGTAGTATACTTATAGGGGTCTTAATCGGCCAACTTTTAAGTACATAAAGTATATTATTTTAAGTAAGTGTAAAAGTAGTAGTTTTTTAATTTTATTTTGTACTGCAACTATCATGTGGACTATAGTATAAACAACATATATAATATATAATATATGTGAACCTATATACTAGTTATATACTTCTTGTCAACTTTTTAGTTCATTAAAGTATATTTCGAAGTATACAGCAAGTAAACTTATAAGTACACTGTCCTTTTACCAGTTATATACTACCAGTATCAGCAAACATATCCTCCATTTTGCTCCAAAGGCAATAAATTATTTTGTCTGGACTTCTGGGAGGATAGGGCATTACACCTCCTGTCAAGTGGAGGACATAAGGAGTTCCTCTCCAACATGTGGGACATACCACAATACCTGTGAAAATGCAGCTGGAGTCATGAAATGTAACAGCCCCCTCACTCATGGTTGCAATTATAAACCAGCTCAAAAATGACAATTACCAACTAAAGCCATATTCAGAAAATATGATCTGAACAGACACATTTCAAACCCTTACAAAAAAAGGGCATTTTCATTTCGGAACATAAGATAGCAAACTTAAACGACTCAGTTAGCACTAGGTGGCAGGCATGAAGGGAAATGAGGACGGATGAGGAGTAAGTATACTTTTTAGTAAACCGCAAGTAAACTTATAATTACACTGTTAGTTTACCAGTTAGCTATGTACTACTAGTCCACTTTTTAGTTTATGAAAGTACACTTTAAGAATTCTACATTGTTACGACCTCACCAAAGGCTCTCAAATCAAAGAGGCCAAACATAATAAAAGAGTCAGAGTTTGCCAAAATCAACAAGAATTTATTCATCAAAATCAGAATAACCCACAAAACAACCCATTTCAAAAATCAAACCTAAACAAATACTGATGGGCCGGCCAAACCAAACAAAAGCAGGAAGACACTCAGACCAGCCCTCAAAGGGCCGTAGGATCTGGTGTCTTTCCTCCTTCCCTAAACTTAACCAAAAACTAAACCGTAGTAAAGAAACAAAACCGAAAACTAGACTACCGGTCCCATCAGAAAATAATTAAAGAAAGCACAAAGCACACTCAAATTAACAAAGGAGTAGCTTCAGCTGCTCCTGCTGCTGCTGCTGTGAAGCCATCAGACAAAGAGGAAGAGAGAGTCGTTTTTCTGCCCCTCCCTTTTATGGGCTCTCCTCCATCAGGTGGATCACCCACACCTGAAAGCATTAACAGGGTGAGAACAGACCTTGACACAAATAACCAGTAGGGGGAGCGCATGTAACACCCCCACCCTAAGTTACTGAACATGTACTAAAAGAATAAGAAGTACATTGCATGATTTCTTATTACGATACAATGTTCAGGAAAAAAAAAAAAAGAATCTACAGGCGCGACAACGCGTTGGCCAAAACATTGTCACTGCCACGGACATGTCGAATCTCCACATTGAAGCCTTGCAGCCGCAAACTCCAACTCATTAGACGTCGGTTTTTGTTAAGCATCCTGTGAAGAAAAACAAGCGGATTATGATCAGTATATACAACCACAGGAGCACTAGTGGAACCTATATAAACCTGAAAATGCTCTGGAGCCACAACAAGAGCCAATGTTTCCTTTTCTATTGTAGAGTACCACTTTTGATGGCAATCAAGTTTCTTCGAGAAGTAAGAAACTGGGTGCTCTACGCCATCAGAACCGTCCTGCAAAAGAACAGCGCCAATGCCGGTGTCGCTCGCATCCACAGCCAACTTAAACGGCTGGTCGAACTGGGGCGCAACGAGGACAGGTGCATTTACAAGAAGACTTTTGGCCCGTTCAAAAGCAGACTGACAGATGCTGGACCACTTAAAGTTAACTTTCGGACTAAGGAGATCAGTCAAAAGCGAGGCTACAGCCGAAAACTTCATACAAAAGCCCCGATAATAACCAACCATGGCCAAATAACGGCGAAGCTCGGTTCGGTTAGTTGGAACGGGAAATGCAATAATACATTCCACCTTCGCCTGAACAGGACGAACCTGACCTCCCCCCACCACCTTGCCAAGATAAGTGACAGTCGCCTGTCCGAACTCACATTTGGACAAGTTAACAGTTAAACCTGCATCCTTCAAACGACAGAACACTTTATTGAGGTGCTCCAGATGTTCAACCCACGACTCGGAAAAAACAACCAAATCATCCAGATACGCCTCACAAAATGACAGACCAGATAGAACTACATTCATTAGCCTCTGAAAGTTGGCCGGCGCATTACGCATTCTGCCATGACCGTATACTGGAGGAAGTCATCCGGAGTGACAAAAGCAGAAACCTCTTTTGCCCGCTCAGTCAACGGAACCTGCCAGTATCCCTTCAGTAAGTCTAACTTTGTAACAAACCTAGCCCCCCCGACATGATCAACACAGTCCTCCATTCGTGGAAGAGGATAACAGGGTTTTGTTAGATTGTTCACTTTTCTAAAGTCTGTACAAAAACGATCTTCACCGTTAGCTTTATCAGCCAACAAACAGGGGGAGCTCCAAGGACTACAACTAGGCTCAGCAATGTCATGCTGTAACATATACTCCACCTGCTTCTTGAGACGACGACGTTTATCTGGGTTTACACGATAAGGATGTTGTTTAATGGACCGTGAGTCGCCTACGTCAATGTCATGTTTCAACAAAGAAGTCTGAAAGGGAACATCAGAAAAAAGTGTTATGCTAGACTGTATTAGCTGAACCAAGTCTGAACTCTGCGACTCAGAAAGATGAGACAAGTAAGCGGGGAGATTTTTCAAAACCTCTGAGTTGGACAACTTCCCATGAGTCAAAGCCACTGACAAAACGTTACTCATTTCAGCACAAGGCAGAGCCCCTGGGACTTTACCCGCTACCAGGCTAACACGCGGTGCAGCAACTTCAGCACCAGACAGCGCCACAGAGGTAACCACAGGCTCACCTGGTTCAGAACTGGATCCACTATCGATCTGCACATTTTACCTTTCACAATAAGGTTTTAACATATTAATGTGACAGAGACGACTTCTACGACGGCGATCAGGAGTGTCTAGAAGGTAATCTCTATCACCAACCTTTTCTTTTACCAGATAAGGCCCACTATAGCGGGCCTGCAGGCTGGACCCAGGGATCAGCAGCAACACTAAAACCCTGTCACCAGGCTGGAACTCGGTGTTTAGCGTGCCTATCATACCAGCCTTTCATTCTGGCCTGCGCTACTTTAAGATTGTCTCTGGCTATCTCACAGGCACGGCGCAGTTTCATTCTGAAGTTACACACATAATCAAGCAGGTTCTCATCTGTGCCTTCACACAACCACTTCTCTTTCAAAAGTTTGAGAGGACCGCGTACAGGATGGGCAAACACGAGCTCTGATGGACTAAACCCCAAAGACTCCTGAACTACCTCCCTCATTGCGAACATTTGCATATAAACTCCCTCATCCCAGTCCTTTTCAAACTCCAAACAATACGTGCGCAACATAGTTTTTAACGTCTGGTGGAAACGCTCAGTTGTTATTGTACGCAGAGGAAACACCTCTGGGAATCTTGTGGATGCACACATGAATGTCAACAAAAGACTTATTCCCAGATTTTGTACGTGGAAGAGGACCCACACAGTCAACCAAAACACGCTCAAAAGGTTCACATACAACTGGAATTGGATACAGTGGAGCAGGAGGAATGGTCTGGTTAGGTTTCCCAGCCACCTGACATGTATGACAAGACTTGCAGTAACGTGCCACATCACTCTTTAAACCAGGCCAAAAGAAATGTCTCAAAATACGGTTGTATGCTTTTTTAACACCCAAATGACCGGCAAGAGGATTATCATGTGCTAGGCTCAATATTTCCGACTGATATGGACCTGGAATTACAATCTGTGTAACAACACTCCAGTCATCTGCAGCAGACGCATCCAACGGCGTCCATTTACGCATGAGCATCCCATCCTTCAGGAAGTAACCAGTGGACAAAGACTCAACTTTATCTGCAACTATAGCATTTTCAAACAATGCAGACAAAGCAGAATCATTTTTTTGTGCAGCAATTAACTGCTCACAAGACAAAGGGAAAGTTTTTGTAGGCCTACTAATTTTTTTACTTTCAGCAGCGTCTGACGCAAATGAGCGACTGTCATCCGGGACACAGAGAAAACTGTCACTCAAATCAACTTCGCCCTCCTGCTTACTCATAGACCTAGTTACAGCACAAGAAGCAAAAACCTTAGGAAATTTCTGAGCAAGCTCATCCGGAGACTGACGAACAGGAATGGGTGTCACTTCAGGCGTGACCAACACCTTTCCCCCAGCCAAATCATTCCCCATCAAGAAGGCAACCCCTTTTATCGGAAAACCAGGACGCACGCCCACAGACACGTTACCGGACACAAGGTCCGACTCCACAATGATTTTGTGTAATGGTACGTCTATGTCTTCCATGCCGAAACCCAACACGGGAACATCAGTCCCTACCGCAGACTCATCACTGAGTGGCAAAACTCCCTCCAAAATAAAGGACTGCAAGGCAGCTGTGTCACGCAGCATCTTCACAGGGACCTTAAGACTGTTACCAGGCAACGAGACAAAACCATCCATAACAAACGGAGCAAAGTCCGCCAACCCACTGGACATTTCTTCAGACATCACAGGTTCGGGTAAGTTATCAAGTTTGTTTACGAAAGCGACTGGCTTTGCGTTGCGCTCTCAACACCGGGCAACTTGCTACAATATGTCCTTTTTTCTTACAGTAGAAACACATTACATTATCCTTGTCCCTCAAATCTTCCTTATCAGTTTTAACATCCAGCTCTAACGCACTAGAACTCCTGTTACCATGAGATACGCCAGCAAAACTTTTAGCATGGTCCTTTCCATTACTTGTATTAAAGCTCTCCAAGGGCTTGTTAACATAGCTAAATGGACGATCGAAAACAGCCTTATGTGTGAGGACATAATCATCCACCAAAACAGCAGCTTTAAACACATCACTGACTTTATTCTCATTTAAGTATGTCGACACTTTCTAAGGGAGACAGTTTTTAAAATCCTCCATTAGCACGAGCTGTTTAAGCTGATCCAAATCTTTTACATCATTAGATTTACACCAACGATCAAAAAGTGCCTCCTTCTCATGAGCAAATTCAACAAAAGTCTGATGTCCTTGTTTTTTTAACCTGCAAAATTTTTGTCGATAAGCCTCCGGTACTAGTTCATACGCTCTGAGCACCGCTGCTTTTACTTTGTCAAAATCAAGACTGTCTTCCGCCGGAAGTGCAGAATAAACCCTTTGCGTTTTACCAGTCAAAACACATTGCAATAACAACGTCCATGCAGACTTCGGCCACTTAAGAGCAGAAGCCACCCGTTCAAACAAGACAAAATATTTATCAACATCCTTTTTATCAAAAGGAGGAACCAAACGGATGTTTCTACTCACGTCAAAGTCCGGAGATCTAGCAGAAACTTTAGCAACAGCACCTAGCTCCAACTCACGCAAGCGAATTGTAGTCTGCTGTTCAAGCTTCTTCGTTTTGAGATCGTTAGCAAGCTGAAGTTCTTTTTCTTTCACTGACAAACGTTGCAATTCAATTTCAAGCTCTTCAAGTTTTACCAACTCACCTACTCTTTGACTTGACTGCTCGGGAGTTTTAGGAGTGCTCGGTAACTCTGGCAAAATGCCCTTATTCACTAAGGCAGCGCATAAGTCCGACTTCACGCTTTGTTTTTTCGCCTGTTTTGAGACACCTACGTTATAGTGATCAGCAATTAACAATAGATGATCTTTAACACAACGATTCAACACCTCCACAGAAGGAGATTCAATGAACTGCTCCAAATTAAACTCCATTTTTAGGAGAACTCACCTCTCAGCCACAGTACAACACAGCCTTAACAGCAACTACTGACTCAAATACTGCAAACTAAATCACAGCAAAAACACTTCAACAACTTTAGCCCACAAACTGCATCCAAAGTTACCAACAATACCAAAGGCAACACACAGTACTACTGGCTACAAGTACAAGTGACCAAAAATAACATCCAGAGAACCACAGACTTACTGCCACTAAGCAATTAAACCCTGATGCTACAAAAAACCACATGTCACTACAACATTGAAAACTCAGTTTTCAATCTATTTGTATGAGCCCCCAAATTATGTTACGACCTCACCAAAGGCTCTCAAATCAAAGAGGCCAAACATAATAAAGAGTCAGAGTTTGCCAAAATCAACAAGAATTTATTTATCAAAATCAGAATAACCCACAAAACAACCCATTTCAAAAATGAAACCTAAACAAATACTGATGGGCCGGCCAGACCAAACAAAAGCAGGAAGACACTCAGACCAGCCCACAAAGGGCCATAGGATCTGGTGTCTTTCCTCCTTCCCTAAACTTAACCAAAAACTAAACCCTAGTAAAGAAACAAAACCGAATAACCAGTAGGGGGAGCGCATGTAACATACATATATATACTGTATATTCTGGTAATGGCTGTAAAATATCAGCCAGAGTGAATCAAGTCTGTTACAAGCTTTGAAGTGCACACTTTTGTTGAAGAATGACTCAAGTCATCAGTTAAACACATTGTACCATCTTTCAAGTGTACCGCACTGTTGTATCTCTGCTTAGTCTGACATATATTTGACTGTGATACAGAACTCAACCAAAAAACATCTGTAAGACCAGAAGCAGGTACTTAGATTTCCACATAACTTGGCAATGGCAAGCCTATATAAAATTGTGATATTTTCTTGCAATGGGGAACACTTATTATAGTATACTTTCATAAACTAAAAAGTGGACTAGAAGTATATATATCTATACATCCCCTTATAGTATAGTTACTAGTACATTGATGTTCGTACACTTACAACATAACGTATACTTGAGAAAGTATACAACATACAACATAAGGTATACTTGGGAAAGTAACTATGAAACGACAAACTGACACTGAGACAAGGGAGCACAAAGACTAAATAAACTTAGGAGGTGAGGCTGATCAGACACAGGTGAGACAATCAAGGGGCAGGTGAAAACAATAAGGGCAGGGCACGTAATCAAACAAGCGGGAAACACAAAGGCAGGAAGTGGATCAACACAAGAGACAAGGTGACAATGTAAAACAGGAAATGATCTAAACCTACGAAACACAAATACAATACTTGACTAAACAAGACTAAATTGTAACAAAAACAAAGAAAACTAAATACAAAACTAAACAATAAGAACTCATGACACCCAGAGAGAAAGTGACAAAGTAAAACAGGAAATAATATCTGAGCCCAAAATACTAATCAAAATCATAGCTTAACTAGAATAACTCATGACACAATAGTTAAAATAAACTCTGTTCTCAGCATGTGACCTTTTTTTATCACATACTGCTGCAGTGCAGAGGAAATGAAACACACCTGTTTTCCTCTTCTCTTTTTGCTCTTTTCTTGTGATTTATGCAGCAAACAGGTTTAAAACCAACAAGCTGTGTCACTAGTTTTTTTAGTCTCTCTTAACTTAGCATTAAAACAACCTAACTTCTTGGTGATGTAGGTGTTAGCTGGCATTTGACACCTGATGTATTTTAGTCGTGTAAAGAGGAAGGAAACAAGCCTCACAATTCTCTCTTCTGTTGACTGACTGCAGAAGAAAGACATCTTTGACGACGACGTCCTTCATCTTTGTAAGTAAAAATAATAATCAATATGTGTCATTCTGTTTAATTTCTGTATACTTATTATTTTATCTGCTTTTTTGGTCCCTAAAGTCACACAGAAAGATGAGAGGAGCAATGAGGAGTTTAACTGCAGCGGCGAGTGGATTGGTCATCTTCCTTCTCTCTCTGACAGGTACCTTATATCTACAGTTAAATTCATTGCATTAAAAGAGGGGATTCTGGGAAAATGTGGGCTGATAAATGTGGGTTAAAGTGTGGAAAATGTTGATCACAGGAAAGCAAGAAACGCTACAAACATTGGTTTTGTGTTGTTTAACTCTGTAGACAGAAATGTGTCCAACATCAACATCTTCTGCTCCTGTTTTTTGGATAAAGAAGCTCTGTGTGAAAAACTTGTACATGCTGTAAACTGAAAATATTATTGTACACATTTATAACTGTTCCCTCCTTACTCGTTAAAAACCTGACACCCTTTGTATCTCTTTTCTGAAGCCGACCCTGGTTGCAGAGGCTTCAGCTCATGTGGTGCACGATCAGTTTTTATTTCTATAAATAGAAACTTTGATCATTGTAAAGTTTTTTGAAAGGTGAACTTGTTTCACTGTGAAGTCTCAAGACACTGTTTGAACTTCATCTTTTAGCATCTTACATCTGAACCACACAGTACAGTTTCTCACGCCTCAGTGTTCTGCATTTCTCTTTAGTTTTCACACTTAACTCAGCAGCAACCTGACCACAGAGTAAACTTTCCAAAGAAAAGCACAGACTCTGTGATAATTCAAGTCATACATGTTGATTGTGTTTCCTGATGTGCTCTGTGTTACAGTGGTACAGGGTCAGAATGGCTGGAGAGTGACGTACTCTCCTACTAAGATCTGTGCCGCAAAAGGATCAACAGTGGACATCAGCTGCACCTACACATACCCATCAAGAGTAAATAAGAAGGATAACAAAGTTGAGAAAAAATTCTGGTTCACCAGAATAGAAGGTCGTGAATATATAGATGTTGAAACAGAATCAAAGTATTCAGGTCGTGTGCAGAATCACTGTGAGGGAAACAGATGCACTCTGACAGTCACAGACCTGAGAGAGAGCGACTCAGCTGAGTACATGTTCAGGATCATAACAAACCAAGACACATATGTTAATTATGATGGAGTCACCCTGTCTCTCACAGGTAAAGTTTTCACTAAAATATTCAATTATTTATTTTATAATTTCCTTTTTCGAAAATACTGTAAATGATTGTGCACACGTGCAAATGAATAAACATCATTTCTACACATGTTCAGCTCCCCAGCTGCAGGTGAGCAGACCAGGTGGATATTTGCTCTTTAAGTGTCTCAGTTGTCCTGGTGCTTCTTCCACTGTCTGGATCAAGAACGGACAGAAAATTGAACGTGAATATTCATGGTATTATTATCCAGGCCAGGTTGGTGATACAGACAGATTTTCCTGTGCTGTACGAGGATATGAGAAGTTCCCCTCTCCTTCAGTGTGTGAGTACATTCACAGTCTTCCACTGACATTAAACTCCTGTACGTTAAAGCTGCTGTGAGGAGTTTTTAGCTGGTTATGACCTACCTACAAAAGAAGTTTGATTAATATGTCTTGTTTTTTTTGTTTTTTTTATTATTATAATTATTATTATTTTATTTTTTTCACCCCATCTGTTGTACTTATGATAATGACATTTTCATTCATGATTTTACTTGGTTATTTTGAAAAAATTATCTATTATACATATAAATACAATTAAACATTAGTGGTGGGGTGTGGGGCCAGCTGGGGTGGGGACAGGGTGGGCGGGCGGCGATTCCTGTCCGGCTGCCTGGTGGTGTGGCGGGGCCTCTGGTTGGGGCAGGTGGAATCCAATCCAATAAGCATGTGCTTCCTCACTGGACAGACTCCCTCCCCAAGAGTCTGGCAGTGGTGCATGTACAGGACAGGACAAGAGATTTGGGCCCAGATGTTTAGCTCTAACGACGCCACTGATGATAACTCTGAAAAAGTTTTTTTTTCAGGAACGTACATGCCCTTGATCTAAAATGCAACATGTGACAAGGGTTTGTTATCATTTGATATCAACATCCTCATATGATATGAATGACATTTGTCTCTCTTAATCTCCTCCAGACTCACCAAAGCTTCCCTCTGTGTCAGTGAGTCCCTCTGCTGAGATTGTGGAGGGCAGTTCAGTGAATCTGAACTGTAGCAGTGATGCTAACCCAGCTGCTAATTACACCTGGTACAAGGAGCATGATGACTCACCAAAAGCTTCAGGACAGATCTTCACCATCACTGAGTTCACAGCTGAACATGGTGGGAATTATTACTGTGAAGCCAGGAACACAATAGGACGTCGTAACTCCACCTTACACCTGATTGTGGAGACAGGTAAAATTTTGAATTCAGCTACACACACACCTGTTCACTGCACCAGACCAGATTGATGTTAATAAGTAGCATCTTATAACTGATGTAAAGAAAAGGTCCTGTCTTCATTCCCAGACAGTTGGAGTGAGGTTGATCACATATCTGTCTTTATTTGAAGGGAATTCCACATTAATCATGAACATCATCAGGCTGACTCTGGTGCTCTTGCTGGTGATTCCTCTGCTTCTCCTGATTGTGTGGACGAGGTAAAACCATTAAAATCCACCAGTTCACTCACCTCTCTTTCATTTTCCTCCTTTAACTTCCTTTAGTTTTATAGTTGTGAATTTCTGTGATGAGTTTTGACATTTTTGTGTTTTGACTCAATCCAGGAAGAAGACTCTGAGCTTTGCAGAGACGATAGAGGTGAGAGAGAGAGAGTGTCTTTGAAACATGAATAAATAGATTCTTAATTAAATCTTATCATCTGTCTTCAGTTAGACTCTGGTGCTGAGTATGAGGACGTCTCAGACTTGAAGGCCGTCACTGCAGCACAGACAGAAGACACAGAGGAGCAGGAAGACACGGTGTGAAGTCCAGTCAGGTCAGAGCCTCCTGCAACGAATAAAAACGTGCGACTACAGTTTTATTGTCACAGTTACGAGTATAACTTTAGTTTTTTGTGATTTTCTTCAGATGCAGATGAACCAGAGGCATGACTCACTGTGGAGAGCGAGGATGTGAAGGATGTAGGGGGAGTGGAAACATTTACCTTCTACTGCAAAAGATTTCATATTCAGTTTTCAGCATGTACGAGTCAGCAGCACAGAGAGTTAACATCAGCATGGAGCAGAAGGGTTAGAAGAATGTGGCCATGGCAGCTTAAAGTGAATCATGTGGAGGTGTCAAACATTAATATTTAGATCAGCTGATGGTTAGGTGGTGTGTGACATAGTGACTTATTAATCACTGCTTTATATGCAAGCTTGTCTGTCCTTTAGAAGGTGATTATCTTGTTCCTTTAAGGACCTCTACAGCCGCCTCTCTTTTCACTCTGCTACATTTGTGCTCTTAATGTTTAAGTTTTGCAAATACTGTATTATTTGTGCTTCTACAAATAATTTTGCACTGTGATGATATTTGACTACGAGGCCCAAAAGAACCAGGACAGGAGAACGGTCCCTGTTTAGCAGGTCATGTCCCCGTATACCACCATTAACAGTAATTTCAAAGACACAAAGAAAGAAAAAGAACCTCGAAAGGAGAGCTGGGGCCTATATGGGCTTTCCCCTGCAGAAGAGAGCCTTCTCTGGAGACGTTTAGCAGGTGATGTCACCGTGTACCACCATTACCAGTAATTTCCACAAGGAAAAAAAAGAACCTCGAAGGGAGAGCTGGGGTCTGCAGAGGGTTTCCCCTGCAGAGGGTCTGCCCTGCAGAAGAGAGCCTTCTCTGGAGGTAAACTCTCACAAT
This sequence comes from Semicossyphus pulcher, assembly GCF_022749685.1. Lineage (NCBI taxonomy): Eukaryota > Metazoa > Chordata > Actinopteri > Labriformes > Labridae > Semicossyphus > Semicossyphus pulcher. The sequence goes on along the minus strand of NW_027211681.1, from coordinate 25,740,791 downwards.
AACCCTGCCTGAAAAGGACGGGAGAGACTCTGCTATGGACGTAGTTTTCCAAATGAAAATTAAAGTAAACATTATGGAAGAAGTGGAGAGGATAAAACTAACCTATTATCACACAGACAAGCAAGACAATCTTTACATCCACCTCTGCATGGTAGGAAACATTGAGATCATGTGGTGGGATTTAATTCCGGCTGCGTTCTCAGTGACCCCGATGCTGCGCTGAGAGTTGTTGTAGGGATAAAATTTCACTGTCATTGTATCTCACGTGACTACATGTGAAAATGAATGTATTGATTTGATTGTTTTTAAAGTAACATTTTATTCTGATTAATGAATAATAAATACTTGAAAATATTCTGATCAGCGTCCTGGTTTGCTAAAAGTTTAGATTGTCACACATTTATATCCAAGAGAAGCTCAGTAGTACCACAGTTTGCTAGATGGTCAAAGTATTCCTGTATCTGATTCACATAAACAGCCAGCGTCCACAACAGGTGACAGATCTGTTTTTAAACTCTGTGGTCGGAAACATTAGAGAGCTAAATGATTTGGATTCAGCTTTAAAGGAAATTTCACATCAATTTTAAGTATTATTTTCTTTAACAGCTATCAAGACAATACAACTCAAATCTGTTCTTTAGCTTCTGCTTGTTTCTCACATTTTGTGTCTGTAAGAATGAAATGTGCCACAGTGTTTATTATGATGTGGGATGTTGCTGAGAGGAAGGTACACAGACCACAGAAGGTCATGTTTGAACTCTAAACCTCCTCTTGGTCCATTTAAAATACCTGGGTCCTTCATCCTAACAGAGCAGGTTAATGTTCACCAAATGTGAAGCCCTTTCAGAATAAAAGCCCACAATTTATAGCCTGTGCAAGCCAGTAATTATGAGCCTTTGCTCAACTACAGCAACATGTTCTGAAAGGTTGTTGCTTTTGCACTGAGTCAAATATGTTGGTCAACAATGTAAACTGACTGTAAACCACTGACACTTCATGAACGTAATCTGGATCTCGTCTGTTTAATGAATGAAGTATCTGTGGTCAACAAGTTCAAATGCAAATGTTGTCAATCATAACTAATAAAGTTCAAACGGTTAAACAAATTGGACTCAACAATCAGAGCGGGAAGGTAAAATGTTGTCAGGGTCCTGATTCAGTATCTGATGTTTCACTGTCCTCTAGTGGAGAAGTTTCAGTGGCACATTCAGGCTTCATCAGCCTGACTGCTCCCTCTACGTCCTGCTTTAAAGGAGCAGTTCACCAAGATAACATATTCACTCTCTTACCTGCAATGGTGTCCATCTCTTCAGACGTCTGAGGTGTTGTTTTATTTTGTTGAACACTCTGAGGTTTGGTTGTTTTTTCTGTTGGGTTCAAACTAACAGGCATGAGAGTCTCTCCACGTCTGTGTTCAGCTTCTCTCTACAAACAGCAGCGACCTGACCACAGAGTGAACAGAGAAGAAACTGACCAAGACAAAAGTTACACTTCATTGTTACCTCCTCTCTTATATTTAATAATCTGTCTGATTTTCATCCTGTTCAGTCAAACTGCCTCGTGGTTCACAGGTCCAATCAGTCCTGTTCCTTCTCCTCACCTGCAGACTGTGAGGCCTCCTGCCTCAGTGCACACAGAGATGAACTGTAGAGGCCATGTGTAAATATTGATCATCAATATAAGTGATTGTTGTTTAATATGTGCTTTGTGTTAAAGTGATACAGCGTCAGAGCGACTGAGTGAGTCGTGTATTTTACATATTTCTCAACAGTTAAAATAAACTCTATTCCTGGCTGCACGGCGGTGCAAAGGGTTAACGCTGTTACCTCACAGCGAGAAGGTCACTGGTTTAAACCCCGGTATGGGCAAGGTGGGCCTTTCTGTGCGGAGTTAGTATGTTCTCCTCGTGCATGCGTGGATTCCCTCTGGGGTCTCTGGCTTTCTCCCACAGTCCAAAGACATGCTTGTAAGGTTAATTGGTGACTCTAAATTACCCATAGGTGCACCTCACCCCTATCCGACTGTTTCCGAGCCTCCAATCACGTCTTCCCAATTTCAGCTTTGAAAGCCAATTGCGGATTTCAGAATTCCCATCTTTCCCAACCGATGGCACTCAGAGGATTTCAGCCCTCTAGCTCCCGCCCCCCTCTTTCTTTCAGCCAATCATAGCCATGCAAGTCAAACTTTCTACGGGGTAATGGTCTGCACCAGATGCGGCGGCAAACTCAAACTCGAAGAGGAATTTCAGCTCTCAATCTCAAGGTAAATGCCATCAATAAAACTATTGTCATCCATATATTACTATTGATCGTTAGCATCATTGTGGTTAGCGTCTTTGTGTCAAATCCAGTTGTAGGTAAAAAAACAAAAACACCGTCTTGGTTAACACGGTCGATGTCTTCATTCACTAAAATGATTATTGTTGTCAGAGTTAGAGACGTGTAAGTTATGTTTGTATTGTATTTTGTCGTGTTACATCGTCATGCGTCCTGTATCTCCGCACGTCGTTGTTGTATGACTTCGATCCTAATGTTGTTGAGGCCATTTCGGCTAATATATTAATACATAGAATATAACATTGCCCTATTTCATGAGCTTATTCACTATTTATGAACATCTTGTGGGGGGAGGGGTCAGTTAGTAAAAAAGAATGGGGAGTTTTGCTGTGTGGTAGGCTAAATAACAAGATGAGATTTTTCTCCGTGTTGTCACGGTAACAGTGTTTTGTTTACAGTATGACCCTATAACTTATAATGGAACTAGAATTATTACACACAACATTACCTTGTGACCCTCTCTTTTACCTCTTGTACCCTTCATTTATGTATTTTTGCCCTATATTCCATGCTTAAGCTCTATGTTTTATTAGTAGTTGTGAATAAGTTAATTTCACATATCTATACTATATTAACATTGACTTTGTTCTGTCTTATCTTATCTTATGATGGTAGCATTATGTGATGAGATGGTGGCATTTGATAGTGTAAGTTTTTTTCTCCTCTTTGGCCACAGATGGCTTCAACACAAAAAAAACACAGGACTATGGGTGATTATGAATGGATGTCACGCCTGCGGAGGTTTGCTGCCACAGGTGTTTGGCTGTCCGATGCAGGAAACAGGCCTGCTCCCCGCCAGAAGATGTGACATGACCTCTATCAGAAGGTAGAGTTGTATAAAGCAATAAGCATACAGTTATAAATGATGAAACTAAATGTTTTTAAAAAGACACTTGCCTATTTGTTGTCATGAAATATTACAGATTGAGAAATACCCAATGCAGCTGAGGGGGCAGGCAACTCTGTTCAGGGGCCCACAGACATGTGAATGTGGTTTCCATACTAAGAAGGTATTTGTAAACTAATATCAAATTGTCATGTGCAGATTGTTGATGTTGTGTTCTTAAAATTAATGTTTCTGCTTATCTTTAGCCTCCCAAGAAAGTGTGGCCACCGATTAAAGTGGCCACAGCTACCATCTACTGTCAGACCCATGCAGGGATGCCACTGGAGCAGTTGCTGGAAGGCATTTGGTGGAAACGGGCAGAGAAGAAGAACAAAACAGTGTATCTCTCTCCCTCTCTGACTGTCTCTTTTTTTGTATTTTATTTATTTTTTTGTGTGTTGTATTTATTCATTATTGTGTTCTTTGCACTACTGGAGTCATTTGATTAATCATTTTTGTCATCATTTTTCTTATTTATTTTGTTCCATAACTTTGTGTGTGTGTGTGTGTGTGTGGAGATGGGGTGTGTGAAAGAGAGGGTTTGGGGGTGGGATGTTTTTTTTTTACTGTGTTTTCTATTTAGAATAAATGTGTGGTTTGTTTCTACAACAATTCTTTCATTTGACTTATTTAAATCTCAGTGTAATACCAGGAGTCAAACATGGTTTTGCTTTTTGCCCCACCATGCATGATAACACAATACAGTACCATAATATTGTGGCTATAAAATAACCCTTTCTTAAATGGAAAGGAGAAGCTAAAAGCTAATATTTTCAATTCCTTAGTTAGAAATAATGTCTTATACCTAATACAGTTCTATGAATTAATGTCATTAAAAGTTCTGAGGAAGAATGAAAATCACAGTATCACTTTCCTAGACATCATGAATGCATAATAAAACACAGCATGACAAATAGTACTGATTTAATTAAATCTGAATACTAATAAGTGTTTTTTTTATGTCATATAATTCATTTAAACTTATTTCATCTAAACATTCCAAAGCACTTTGGATTGGGTACAATTTGTTTTGATCTTTAATTCCCATTTATAGAAACTGCAAGAATTAAATATTTGGGTGATTTCTGGAATTATTATGAAAAATGACGACCTGGAGGGACTCTTCACATGCAGAAGAGCCACTAAGAGTCCTCATTTTCTGTCCTTTTTCTGTCTTTTTTCCCTTTTTTCCCTCTCTTTTTCCTCTTTCTCCCCCCCCTCTATACAGACTATTGTTCTCTAGCTTCCAACTTAACTTCTTTTTGATGTGGATGTTTACTGCCATTTGGCTCCTCATGTACTTTAATCATGTAAAGAGGAAGGAAATGAGACGTTTGACAATCTGATATCAGTCTTCTGCTGACTGACTGCAGAAGAAAGGCATCTTTAAACACGACGTCCTTCATCTTTGTAAGTAAAGAGAATATTCAATATGTCTGATATTATTTAACTGCTGTGTCCTTAATATTTTTATCCGCTGGCTTGTTTTATGGTCACTCAAGTCACACAGAAAGAAGACGGGAGCAATGAGGAGTTTAACTGCAGCAGCGAGTGGATTGGTCATCTTCCTTCTCTCTCTGACAGGTACCTTATATCTACAGTTAAATTCATTGCATTAAAAGAGGGGATTCTGGGAAAATGTGGGCTGATAAATGTGGGTTAAAGTGTGGAAAATGTTGATCACAGGAAAGCGAGAAACGCTACAAACATTGGTTTTGTGTTGTTTAACTCTGTAGACAGAAATGTGTCCAACATCAACATCTTCTGCTCCTGTTTTTTGGATAAAGAAGCTCTGTGTGAAAAACTTGTACATGCTGTAAACTGAAAATATTATTGTACACATTTATAACTGTTCCCTCCTTACTCGTTAAAAACCTGACACCCTTTGTATCTCTTTTCTGAAGCCGACCCTGGTTTCAGAGGCTTCAGCTCATGTGGTGCACGATCAGTTTTTATTTCTATAAATAGAAACTTTGATCATTGTAAAGTTTTTTGAAAGGTGAACTTGTGTCACTGTGAAGTCTCAAGACACTGTTTGAACTTCATCTTTTAGCATCTTACATCTGAACCACACAGTACAGTTTCTCACGCCTCAGTGTTCTGCATTTCTCTTTGGTTTTCACACTTAACTCAGCAGCAACCTGACCACAGAGTAAACTTTCCAAAGAAAAGCACAGACTCTGTAATAATTCAAGTTATACATGTTGATTGTGTTTCCTGATGTGCTCTGTGTTACAGTGGTACAGGGTCAGAATAACTGGAGAGTGACGTACTTTCGTCCTAAGATCTGTGCCGCAAAAGGATCAACAGTTAACATCAGCTGCACCTACACATACCCATCAAGAGTAAATAAGAAGGATAACAGAGTTGAGAAAAAATTCTGGTTCACCAGAATAGAAGGTCGTGAATATATAGATGTTGAAACAGAATCAAAGTATTCAGGTCGTGTGCAGAATCACTGTGAGGGGAACAGATGCACTCTGACGATCACAGACCTGAGAGAGAGCGACTCAGCTGAGTACATGTTCAGGATCATAACAAACCAAGACACATATTCTGGTAGTCCTGGAGTCACCCTGTCTCTTACAGGTAAAGTTTTGACGAAAATATTCAATTATTTATTTTATAATTTCCTTTTTCAAAAATACTGTAAATGATTGTGCACACGTGCAAATGAATAAAATGTAATTTCTACACAGGTTCAGCTCCCCAGCTGCAGGTGAGCAGACCAGGTGGGCATTTGCTCTTTAAGTGTCTCAGTTGTCCTGGTGCTTCTTCCTACGTCTGGATCAAGAACGGACAGAAAATTGAACGTGAATATTCATGGTATTATTATCCAGGCCAGGTTGGTGATACAGACAGATATTCCTGTGCTGTACAAGAATATGAGAAGTTCCCCTCTCCTTCAGTGTGTGAGTACATTCACAGTCTTCCACTGACATTAAACTCCTGTACGTTAAAGCTGCTGTGAGGAGTTTTTAGCTGGTTATGACCTACCTACAAAAGCAGTTGACTTTTTATATATAGTTATTTTAAGTCCTGTCACGGCTGCCACCAGGTCGGTCTCAGACGAGGTGATTTACAGCCTTTGTTTACATTTTGTACAGCAAAGTTTTATAGTGAGTGATACGATTGACTGTTAAAAGAGAGCAGGAGGAGATTTTTCATCAGAACACAGTACAAACACATGTACAGGACAAGATCAGCAGAGAGTTAAGATGTACCGATGTGTCCACAGGGGTCGCCAAGATCGACACACAATGAAAGTTGCTCCCAGTTGCTTTAACTGCATGAACCTCAGTGATATTTGCTGATTTAATGGGCAGAATTGAGTGAAAAAAGTCTTTGCCCCGTGAGATTGTAGAGATATTGTATAATAATCTCTTCTCCTCTGTCTGCACTACAAAATTAAGCCATATCAGAAGCTTACACTTGAAATTTAGCAACACAAGTCAGCATCATTATGTCTTTAAAATTGATTTATCAGTTAACAGTCTCCACAAACACTAAACCAGGATCACTTCCTTGTTCTCAGGCCTTCAGCACTGCCGAACAGTTCTTTATATCTGTGATGTTGATGAGCTTTAGGTTTGATTTCTACCCGTGTCTGACCTTTTGTCCATTTAAAATATTGTCAGATGTGAAACTCATCTAAAATTAAATGTGTTATTACATATTGTGTTTTCTCCTCCAGATGCTCCACAGCTTCCCTCTGTGTCAGTGAGTCCCTCTGCTAAGATAGTGGAGGGCACATCAGTGACTCTGACCTGTAGCAGTGACGCTAACCCAGCAGCTCGATACACCTGGTACAAAATTAATCGACTTCTGAATCTTCATCGAGTCAGTTCAGGACCAGAGCTTGTCTTCAGGTCCATCCAGGCCTCTGACTCTGGAGAGTATTACTGTAAAGCTGAGAACGAGCTGGGGAGGAAGACATCTACAAACATCTCTGTTAGTGTTGAATGTAAGTAAACCACAGCTCTATCTATCTATCTATCTATCTATCTATCCACATCAGCACAGATGTTCAGGGTCAACCATCGATCAAGATTCAGATGCTTCCACACACACAACAACTTGTAGCACCAGAAAATTGTAACATATTTTAATTAATCTTTTCCAGATGCTCCAAAGCTTGCTGCTCTGGATGTGAGTCCCACTGGTGAAATCAGAGAGAACAGCTCAGTGAATCTGACCTGTAGCAGTGATGCTAACCCAGCTGCTAAATACACCTGGTACAAGGAGAACCAAACACTGCCTAAAGAACAAGGGCAAACTTATCATTTCACCTCCATCAGTTCTGAGGACAGAGGGACCTACTACTGCAAGTCTGAGAATGTACACGGGTGGAAAAGGTCTTTGTCTCTCTTAATAGATGTCCAGTGTAAGTACAGAACAAGAGCAAATATGATGCACAGCTTTATAATATACATCATGGGGTCACAGTGTTACATACATGACCTTACGCCAAAATGTAACATGACAAAGCTATGCTAACATTTGATACAATGTTATCTGATATGAATGACATTTGTCTCTCTAAATCTCATCCAGACTCACCAAAGCTTCCCTCTGTGTCAGTGAGTTCCTCTGCTGAGATAGTGGAGGTCACATCAGTGACTGTGACCTGTAGCAGTGATGCTAACCCAGCAGCTAATTACACCTGGTTCAAGGAGCATGATGACTCACCAAAAGCTTCAGGACAGATCTTCACCATCACTGAGTTCACAGGTGAACACGGTGGGAATTATTACTGTGAAGCCAAGAACACAATAGGACGTCATAACTCCACCTTACACCTGATTGTGGCGGCAGGTAAGAGTTTGAGTTCAGCTACACACATCCTGCACCAAAAAACAAAAGCATCATGTGATCTTATGCTTCATCCATCTGATTAAAACCCTTCCTGTTTGACTTCTTAAAGTCCGATAAAAACATCTTCAAAAGGTTTTTCTTGAAGTCAAAAACAAAGAAACATTTGTATCAGCTTTTATGTTTTCAGTATGACAGAAAACCTCAGCATGGTATATAGTTCAGGGAGTCTTCTTGTTGCAACAGTAACATACTCCAGATTGGGAACAGAAACAAGGGGTGTGTCCTCATGTTATCTGACTGATCTGGACCTCAGATCAAGGAACACAGTCCAGATTTTATCTTAGCTGTGAATGGAGGTTATGTATTTGTGACAAAGTACTTATTTGTTCTTAAATTGCTAGCCCCTATTCCGTGCTCTACTGGGCTGTAGTTGGCAAGTACAATTGGGCTTTAAGGTACAATTACCGTAAACCATGCTTTAGAGCTTTCTGCAGGAGATTGAGCTTATGTTTCATGAGGATGGTCCAAGTTGACCAATTGCTCTGACCTACACCTTGCTCTTTCACAAACATAACCACTAGTGTTACCACAAAACTTGACAATTTCAAACTCTTAATGATGTTGTCTGTTGGGTCAAGACAACATAACTACTTGGCTAGATTTAGGAGACAATAATGATTCGGGTTGAAATATTTATTCAGTCCTGTGTTTTTACGACTGGCTTTCCTAGACAAAACAGCTATACCAACCAATCACAGCACAACAGGGCAGGACTACGTAGCACTCAATTGTAGGCATCATGTAATGTAGACTGTAAACATTTTTTTCATGTGTTATCATACAACGCTCTGATCACCTTTTCTCAGTAGGAGGGAAATTACCTGTTGTTGCTGGAACAATCACTGTTGTCCTCGTGGTTATTGTGTCCCTCTCTGTCTTCCTGTGGATCAGGTGAGCAGCTCTGTTTAACTCAATCATCAAAAGTTAGTTTTTCATCTTAAACACTGTATAATTTCATTTTAATAAATTGTCCTAACCAGAAAGAGGAGGGCTTCCAATGAATCGTCTGAGGCTGAAGAGAGACCAGGCATCAAGCAGCAGGTGAGAATAATTATGTATTTTATTCGAATCCAAAAGAAATCCCCTTCTGGTTCCTGTTCATTCATACTGCTCCCTCACTGACTATTAATGTTTCCAAAGGAGTTGATGTGCCAGACAGGATAGGGAAGCGCCTTTGCCAAATTGGTTCTTGTGAAGCGTATATTTTACTCACATAACTAATCATAATTGATCAGCTGACCTCATCTACGTGCTTTTGAATAACTGCATTAAATTTTCTTCCTCCCCAGACAGCAAGAGACATGGGCATTCATTTCTGACATAAAAGAACACTTAATACTTAGTCCAAATTCTCAAGAGTTAGCTTAACAATGAGCCTAGTTTATTGGTCAGAAATGTATTTATGTCAGGATAAACCCCTTGAGATGTATTATCTTGTTTTCACTGTGCTGCAGTGTATAAAAACGTAAGATGTGAATTTTTACTTGTTACAATGAAGGGGCACTTGCTCTGTTCTGCACCATCAATCTATCGAACAAATTAATTTTTCTTTTTTTCTCGTTTGCAATATATCCTGATCTCAGTTTGAGCTAATGGAGGGTATTTATCTTTTTCAAAGGTTTATCTTGAGTGTTGGTTAATGACCATTACATTTGCAATCATCTTCACATGCCACAGAGATATTTTAAAGCCCTCACAGCTACTTAACGTAGCTGTACTGTAATAGGAAGCTAAGTTAACAGGGACACTCAGGTTCTGAATGAATTCCTTTTTAATGAGATAGGGTGATGCATATCCATAAAAATCCTGATTGACAATTGTTAGAGGAACAGCTTTGGCACAGAGCAGCTGCTGAGACAAGGTCTCACAATGGCCATCTCACAAGCCATGGCTGCTCCGTGAAACAATTCATATGCTGTTACACACCATGATTAAATATACACTGGGCAGATTTGATACATTTCTAAAAAGTATACAGCTCAGAAAGTTAAACTGCACATACAATCACTAAACAAAGTTGTCTGTGTATCTGTCTTAATAAGAAGAGACTATAGTATGTAGGTCTCATACGGGGCACCATAATATATGTAAATAATTAAACACATCCTTGAGGTCAGCTTTTTACGCATATTCTGATTCTTTCTTTAGGCTGACAGCACCCTGTGTTTCTGTGGCTGAATGTCAGTGACTAATACCTCATTTGTTGGCTGTACAAAGCAGCTTTAGAAAAAGGAAGGACCTTAAAAACATTGTGGTTACATGGAGAAAAAATATATGTTTAACACTGAGGCAATCATATTTCTGTAGGTTCTGTCAAACAGAGCACTTCTTACTGAAACTTCTAATAATTTCTGCTTCTTATGGGATTTGAATCTAAATTTATTTAAAAGTCAGGCTCCACAGATTATTACAATCAAATAATCAGGTTTTAAATATAAACTGTGAATCATAACACGTACTATATCAAATATTCACATGGTTTTGCAGTAGTTCTTATCAAGTTCCTAATCAACAATATTTCCAGACATAGATTTATGTGATCTTTACATAGCTTACATAGTCATACTGTAACAATCCTAAACCAAGGATACTCAAATGAAAAAGTCCAGAACACAAAAATCCAGTAGCAGGAAAACTACTTTACTGAAAACGTTCAAAGGTAATACACAAGACATCCGTCAGCAAGGGCAGAACAATCCAAAACGGGCAATCCACAAAAACCAAAATCCAAAAATCCAAACAGGGTTTAAAAACCAGGCAAGCAAACACAATGATATCAAGGCTGGAAAACATGAACACACGAGGGTGACAATAACAATCTGGCAGAGGGTGAGTGGAAACACAGGGGTATATATACAGGCTGGACTAATTACCAATGGGATACAGGTGTAGGGAAAAAACTGGCAGGAAACTGAACAAAGGCAGGAAGTAACACTAGACATGATACACAAGCACCAGGATACAAAATAAAACAGGAAGTGAACACAGATCAAATTAAAACAAACAGGTTACACAGAACATTACACATACAGCAGCATGTTGGTGACACAGGTATATTAATTACATCTACACCACAGCTGCTGTTGTTTTGGGCTTTTCTGTACTGGATGGGACCCACTTGGAGATTGCAATATTTCAATGAAAGACCTTTCCATGTAAAATAGGAGCTCAAAATTATTTTGTCGACCTGATCAGGGACAGCCAGAGGAGCAGGAAGACCTGCAGTATGCCAGCATCCACTTCTCCAACAAGCAGACAGATCCAGATCTGTCCTACAACATCAGACCTGCTCAGCCACACAGACACATGGAGCAACAGGAAGACACTGAGTACAGTGCTGTCAAATTTAACCGGGCCAGTACTACCATGAGGTGAGCAGCTCATGAGAAAAGGACATCCTCAGAGCAAAATACATTTTCTTGAGAATCATGCATTTATTTTGGCCTTCCGAGCTCTGTTGTTATATGGCAAGCCGTTTTAACATTTAATAGCTAGACTTGATATGTATTGCAGATATCTGCAATACATATCCAGTCTAGCCATTAAATGTTAAAACGGCCACTTGTACTTTTTAAGGATTTTTAGATATCTTAAATTTAGTTTTGACTAATACAATCAAAGTTGTAGATATCTTGAAATACAATTTCTACTAGTAAGAATGTTATTGCGGGTATCTTTAATTACCATTCTGACTAGTGAGAATACAATTTTGACTAGGAGAAATGCTATTATGGCTATCTAAAATGTAATTACAGATAGGAGCGTGGTTCGATTAAATGTTAAAACGGCTTGCCATAGTTGTTATCATTATCACTGATGGGATATTATTTTCTACTTAATCTATATAACCACTTGATTTTTCCATTTAGAAGCAGAGGTCAGGAACCTGGAGAGGATCCAGCTGCACTGTACAGCACAGTCAACAAAATTCGATGACCACAACAAATATTGCATTCATACTCTGATATTTCTATTTTCTTTTTCAAATTTGTATTTTACTTATAATTTTTATAATATATTTCTAAGGATCAGCCGATCCAACAAGGTACCAGAAGGTACAATTATGTATAAAACAGAACTTTGACATTCAGCAGTTTTCAGCTTAGTTCATTCTCTGCCTGTTTCATAACTGAAGAATAATGAAAGTATTTACTGAGTTTTGCTGGGTTGCATCAACAAGATGAATTTTACCCAAGATTTGTTTAAATAAGTGTTTGAAATCAGTAAATCTAAGTTTTTATCTTTAAAAAAAATGAAATAGAGTTTAACTTATTCGTAGACGCTTACTCACCAGAATTAAAAGATGAACAGAATTAACATGAAGTGGTTTCTATCAAGCTAAGTCTGTTAATTAGATAATAAGGCTCGGCAAAGAAGCTCCAAATCTCCTTTGAGAATTTAAAAGTTACGCTTTCTCCAATGTAATTTTAAAGTTGATACTGGATCACTTTTTCAATTTGAGTTAATGATTTTGGTAAAACAGAATTAAATTTAATCTAGGTTAAGAGTAGAAACACAACTGAGGTTTAAATAGAGGTTTAAATTTCATCGTTTTTCACTTCAAGCTAGTTTTTGAAGTTTGGTGCAAAACAATTTAAAGTTGAACCCTGATTTAATCTAGTTAAAAAAGTGCTTCTTGTCCTAAAGTATTTAACTGTGAATATAATTTGTGAAACATGCTTTTTATGACCAACTGATAAATAAATATTTAATACTCAGTAACCCTTTCTCTCTGAATTCGTCTGTAGAATCACTTCCTCCAAAGCCTCTAGACTACCTATTAGCCTGTCTCTTTCACTGCTCTAACATGTGAATACATCCCAGATGATCAATGAAGCCCTACCTGATATTCACTGGTTTCATTCATTGGTTCCCTTAAGTTTGACTGGTTATTTTGTCTTTGTTAATGTCAACAGGTGTCATGTCATGGTTATGATGGTATCACTTCAGTCTTATGCACACCCCTTCAAATAAAGTTTTAAAATAGAGATACCAAGTATTTAATAAAATCCACATTCTCCCTGACTTACAACATTTAAAAGAAGCATCAAGAATGTGAAAAAACTAAAACCTAAAATAGTATATCTAATGACAAATGTATCCATTAGTAATTAGTGATTAGTAATTTCATAATTCATTCAGTCATGGTGGTAAGGAAGTTTCACTGTCTCATCATGCATGGTGTGTAAAGTGATATTTCAAGCTTTCTGCAGTCTGGATGGAAACTTAGTTCATTTGAGCACTGCTGGAAGGATTGACTAATTAATCTTTCAGATACTTAATTTTTCCTTTTACTAAAACGGAAGTCATGAAAAAAACAGCCTTCACTTTTATATTACTGGTGAGGTGGTGGTGTGTGGACAACACAAGTTGTTGTTTTATCCTTGTTCTCACATCTGTTTCACAATGCATATTTAAACTTTGAACAGGAAGGAAGTGGGGTGTATTTTAGCGGCTATAACAAACAAAAGAACCATGATGGGAACGGAGAAAGCCTTTTCTGGGTGTAAACTCTTGCAAAAACTCTTCATGAAAAGAACTGTGATAGGAGAACGGGTGCCTGCAGAGGGTTTCCCCTGTGGATTAGAGCATAAATATTCACAAAAATCCCACATGAGAAGAACCAGAATGGGAGAAGGGGGCGAGTCGACAAAGGTCCCTGTTTTACTGTTCATGTTCCCATATACCACCTTTACCAGTAATTATCAATCACACCAAGAGACAAAAAGAACTGTGCAGGGGTCTGCAAATGGTTTCCCAAGCAGAACAAAGCCCTCTCTGCTTGTAAACTATCGCAAAAACCCCGCCTGAACAGAAGAGGATGGCTAGCTGACCATTGTCCCCATATACCACCATTACCAGTAATTTCAAAGACACAGAGGGGGGAAAAGAACCTCGTAGTGAGAGCTGGGGCCTGGATGGGATTTCCCCTGCAGAAGAGAGCCTTCTCTGGAGGTAAAGTCTCGCGATAACACTGCCTGAAAGTGCTGGGAGAGACCCCTTACAGGCCCCTAACTTTTTTAGTTGTATTTTGTACTGCAACTATCATGTGGACTATACTATAAACAACATATATAATTTATAATATATGTGAACATATATACTAGTTACATACTTCTTGTCAAGTTTTTAGTTCATTAAGGTATATTTCGAAGTATACAGCAAGTAAACTTATAAGTACACTGTCCTTTTACCAGTTATATACTACCAGTATCAGCGAACATATCCTCCATTTTGCTCCAAAGGCAATAAATTATTTTGTCTGGACTACTGGGAGGATAGGGCATTACACCTCCTAACAAGTGGAGGACATAAGGAGTTCCTCTCATTACATGTGGGACATACCACAATACCTGTGAAAATGCAGCTGGAGTCATGAAATGTAACAGCCCACTCACTCATGGTTGCAACTATAAACCAGCTCAAAAATGACAATTACCAACTAAAGCCATATTCAGAACATATGTTCTGAACAGACACATTTCAAACCCTTAGGAAAAAAATGTTTTTGCATCTCTGAACATAACATAGCAAACTTAACAGCTTAAACAACTCAGTCAGCACTAGTTAGTGTACCAGTTAGCTTTGTACTACTAGTCCACTTTTTAGTTTATGAAAGTACACTTTAAGAATTCTACATATATATACCGTATATTCTGGTAATGGCTGTAAAATATTAGCCAGAGTGAATCAAGTCTGTTGCTTTGAAGTGCACACTTTTGTTCATGAATGACTCAAGTCATCAGTTAAACACATTGTACCATCTTTCAAGTGTACAGCACTGTTGTATCTCTGCTTAGTCTGACATATATTTGACTGTGATACAGAACTCAACCAAAAAACATCTGTAAGACCAGAAGCAGGTACTTAGATTTCAACATAACTTGGCAATGGCAAGCCTATATAAAATTGTGATATTTTCTTGCAATGGGGAACACTTATTATAGTATACTTTCATAAACTAAAAAGTGGACTAGAAGTATATATATCTATACATCCCCTTATAGTATAGTTACTAGTACATTGATGTTCGTACACTTACAACATAACGTATACTTGGGAAAATATACAACATACAACATATAAGGTATACTTGGGAAAGTAACTGTGCTCCCTTGTCTCAGTGTCAGTTTGTCATTTCATAAAGACTAAATAAACTTAGGAGGTGAGGCTGATCAGACACAGGTGAGACAATCAAGGGGCAGGTGAAAACAATAAGGGCAGGGCACGTAATCAAACAAGCAGGAAACACAAAGGCAGGAAGTGGATCAACACAAGAGACAAGGTGACATTGGCTGCTTCCCAAGTCTCTTAAATTGCATCCATGTTCCCTTCACTTGCGTCGTTCACTTGCGTCTTAATCCCTCCCACCAGAGATGCATGGAGAGACGCGAGGAAACCAAGAGAGGAGAGAGGAAACGAGGGAATGTTTTTTAAGAGACATGAGACGTCCTTTCCGATGAAGCGTCACGTGCTGCAACGTCCGTTTGTGATTATCGCGTCAGCTGATCACCGCTGGATCAGCTGTCAGTCTGCTTTAACAGCTGTTTGTGTCTGCACACATGTGCACTGTATTAATTCTAATAAAACACACAGTAACAGTGCTTTCTCTCTGTAACCTGTTACCTGTGTAACAAACACCTGCACATGAAGAACAGGCTGCAGTCTGTGTTCCTGCTGCAGAGCCAGACGGACATTTCCTACAGCACTGTGTGTTTATATTACTTGTTCATTATTTACATTTTCGATCACTGATAATCTGATCTGAATTAATTATTTAATAAGCCCAAATACTGTCTGTCCATGAACTATGAACATTATTGATTAGGCTAAAAGTTTCAGGATAAATAGAAATCACGTCACGCTGATCAAACCCGACC
Organism: Semicossyphus pulcher; assembly: GCF_022749685.1. Taxonomy (NCBI): domain Eukaryota; kingdom Metazoa; phylum Chordata; class Actinopteri; order Labriformes; family Labridae; genus Semicossyphus; species Semicossyphus pulcher. The sequence continues at coordinate 25,724,814 of NW_027211681.1, read as the reverse complement.
CTGATGATCACTCTCACACGTAAAAAGTGTTACCTGTTGACAGAGAGACTCTCCTGCTCCCTCTGAATTCATTCATTCATCTGTAATAAAAGTTAGCAGGGAAATAACCGATCATGACAAGAGGTTTTTTTTTAGATTAAATTTAATAGAAATGAATCTATTTTTGCATTTTTTGATTTTCAGACAACTTATTTTTACTCAGATGTTGACCCAGGAAACAAATCAAATCTTCAGTTATTCACTGCATTTTATATATTTTACGACAAGTTATGATCAATATTTCGTTCTAAACGATCTCAGCTTGTCAGATACCAACTCATTATACTGGCGTTGTTTATAGTCTGTTTCAAGGTGCCCTGTAAAGTCTGTTTTAAGGTCCGCTTCTTCCTCTCTGCGATATGAAACTCCGGTGATGTTGTGAAGTTTCACATAAGTCCGATCAGCTGCAGCGTCCAATCACTAACTGATCTGTAATAAGGGGGCGTGTCGGCCAGTAAAAGACTTCCGTAGAGGCTGCTCTCGTGTATCCTCGCTTATCGCTCCTCGGAACTCCCTCCTCTCTCCTCGCTCCTCCGAGCAGCGATAAGAGCTTTGAGACGGTCCTCAATATGGCGGCTCCGGAACTACTTCCGGTTCGAGGCGAGGAGCGAGAAGCGAGGTCCTATCAAATAAGAGACTTGGGAAGCAGCTAATGTAAAATGGGAAATGATCTAAACCCATGAAACACAAATACAATACTTGACTAAACAAGACTAAATTGTAACAAAAACAAAGAAAACTAAATACAAAACTAAACAATAAGAACTCATGACACCAAGAGAGAAAGTGACAAAGTAAAACAGGAAATAATATCTGAACCCAAAATACTAATCAAAATCATAGCTAAACTAGAATAACTCATGACGCAATAGTTAAAATAAACTCTGTTCTCAGCATGTGACCTTTTTTTATCACATACTGCTGCAGTGCAGAGGAAATGAAACACACCTGTTTTCCTCTTCTCTTTTTGCTCTTTTCTTGTGATTTATGCAGCAAACAGGTTTGAAACCAACAATCTGTGTCACTAGTTTTTTTTTAAGTCTCTCTTAACTTAGCTTAAAACAATCTAACTTCCTGGTGATGTAGGTGTTAGCTGGCATTGGGCACGCCTCACAATTCTCTCTTTTGTTGACTGACTGCAGAAGAAAGACATCTTTGACGACGACGTCCTTCATCTTTGTAAGTAATAAATAATAATCAATGTGTGTCATTCTGTTTAATTTCTGTATACTTATTACTTATAATACTTATTGTATTATTATTACTTACTTATTTTATCTGCTTTTTTGGTCCCTAAAGTCACACAGAAAGATGAGAGGAGCAATGAGGAGTTTAACTGCAGCAGCGAGTGGATTGGTCATCTTCCTTCTCTCTCTGACAGGTACCTTATATCTACATTTAAATTCATTGCATTAAAAGAGGGGATTCTGGGAAAATGTGGGCTGATAAATGTGGGTTAAAGTGTGGAAAATGTTGACCACAGGAAAGCGAGAAACGCTACAAACATTGGTTTTGTGTTGTTTAACTCTGTAGACAGAAATGTGTCCAACATCAACATCTTCTGCTCCTGTTTTTTGGATAAAGAAGCTCTGTGTGAAAAACTTGTACATGCTGTAAACTGAAAATATTATTGTACACATTTATAACTGTTCCCTCCTTACTCGTTAAAAACCTGACACCCTTTGTATCTCTTTTCTGAAGCCGACCCTGGTTGCAGAGGCTTCAGCTCATGTGGTGCACGATCAGTTTTTATTTCTATAAATAGAAACTTTGATCATTGTAAAGTTTTTTGAAAGGTGAACTTGTGTCACTGTGAAGTCTCAAGACACTGTTTGAACTTCATCTTTTAGCATCTTACATCTGAACCACACAGTACAGTTTCTCACGCCTCAGTGTTCTGCATTTCTCTTTGGTTTTCACACTTAACTCAGCAGCAACCTGACCACAGAGTAAACTTTCTAAAGAAAAGCACAGACTCTGTGATAATTCAAGTCATACATGTTGATTGTGTTTCCTGATGTGCTCTGTGTTACAGTGGTACAGGGTCAGAATGACTGGAGAGTGACGTACTCTCCTACTAAGATCTGTGCCGCAAAAGGATCAACAGTGGACATCAGCTGCACCTACACATACCCATCAAGAGTAAATAACGTTGATATTAAAGTTGAGAAGAAATTCTGGTTCACTAGAACAGAAGGTGGTGAATATATAGATGTTGAAACAGAATCAAAGTATTCAGGTCGTGTGCAGAATCACTGTGAGGGGAACAGATGCACTCTGACAGTCACAGACCTGAGAGAGAGCGACTCAGCTGTGTTCATGTTCAGGATCATAACAACCCAAGACAAGTATTCTGGTAGTCCTGGAGTCACCCTGTCTCTCACAGGTAAGGTTTTCACTAAAATATTCAATTATTTATTTTATAATTTCCTTTTTCAAAAATACTGTAAATGATTGTGCACACGTGCAAATGAATAAACTGTCATTTCTACACAGGTTCAGCTCCCCAGCTGCAGGTGAGCAGACCAGATGGGCATTTGCTCTTTGACTGTCTCAGTTGTCCTGGTGCTTCTTCCTACGTCTGGATCAAGAACGGACAGAAAATTGAACATAAATATTCATGGTATTATTATCCAGGCCAGGTTGGTGATACAGACAGATATTCCTGTGCTGTACGAGGATATGAGAAGTTCCCCTCTCCTTCAGTGTGTGAGTACATTCACAGTCTTCCACTGACATTAAACTCCTGTACGTTAAAGCTGCTGTGAGGAGTTTTTAGCTGGTTATGACCTACCTACAAAAGCAGTTGACTTTTTATATATAGTTATTTTAAGTCCTGTCACGGCTGCCACCAGGTCGGTCTCAGACGAGGTGATTTACAGCCTTTGTTTACATTTTGTACAGCAAAGTTTTATAGTGAGTGATACGATTGACTGTTAAAAGACAGCAGGAGGAGATTTTTCATCAGAACACAGTACAAACACATGTACAGGACAAGATCAGCAGAGAGTTAAGATGTACCGATGTGTCCACAGGGGTCGCCAAGATAGACACACAATGAAAGTTGCTCCCAGTTGCGACACAAGTCAGCATCATTATGTCTTTAAAACTGATTTATCAGTTAACAGTCTCCACAAACACTAAACCAGGATCACTTCCTTGTTCTCAGGCCTTCAGCACTGCCGAACAGTTCTTTATATCTGTGATGTTGATGAGCTTTAGGTTTGATTTCCACCAGTTTTGTGTCTGAACTAATGTCAATTTAAAAAAGTTTCTGATGTGAAACTCATCTAGAATTAAATGTGTCATTACATATTGTGTTTTCTCCTCCAGATGCTCCAAAGCTTCCCTCTGTGTCAGTGAGTCCCTCTGCTAAGATAGTGGAGGGTACATCAGTGACTCTGACCTGTAGCAGTGACGCTAACCCAGCAGCTCGATATACCTGGTACAAAAGTTATGGACCTCTAAACAGTCATTATGTCAGTTCAGGACCAGAGCTTGTCTTCAGGTCCATCCAGGCCTCTGACTCTGGAGAGTATTACTGTACAGCTGAGAACGCGCTGGGGAGGAAGACATCTACAAAGATCTCTGTTAGTGTTGAATGTAAGTAAACCACAGCTCTGTCTGTCTGTCTGTCCGTCTCTTTAAGTTGTATTGATCATTTGATTATCTTGCACTGTTTTAGAGCAGCACTTTTTCCACAGCTTTGCGTCCACATCTGCACAGATGTTCAGGGTCAACCACCTATCAAGATTCAGATGCTTCCACACACACAACAACTTCTAGCACTAAACATTTTTTACACATTTTGTTTCATTGGTTCCAGATCCTCCGATGGTTCCAACTGTGTCTGTGAGTCCCACTAGTGAAATCAGAGAGAACAGCTCAGTGACTCTGACCTGTAGCAGTGATGCTAACCCAGCTGCTAATTACACCTGGTACAAGGAGCATGATGACTCACCAAAAGATTCAGGACAGATCTTCACCATCACTGAGTTCACAGCTGAACACGGTGGGAATTATTACTGTGAAGCCCAGAACACAAGAGGACTTCATAACTCCACCTTACACCTGATTGTGGCGGCAGGTAAAATTTTGAATTCAGCTACACACACACCTGTTCACTGCACCAGACCAGATTGATGTTAATAAGTAGCATCTTATAACTGATGTAAAGAAAAGGTCCTGTCTTCATTCCCAGACAGTTGGAGTGAGGTTGATCACATATCTGTCTTTATTTGAAGGGAATTCCACATTAATCATGAACATCATCAGGCTGACTCTGGTGCTCTTGCTGGTGATTCCTCTGCTTCTCCTGATTGTGTGGACGAGGTAAAACCATTAAAATCCACCAGTTCACCCACCTCTCTTTCATTTAGCTCCTTTAACTTCCTTTAGTTTTATAGTTGTGAATTTCTGTGATGAGTTTTGTCATTTTTGTGTTTTGACTCAATCCAGGAAGAAGACTCTGAGCTTTGCAGAGACGATAGAGGTGAGAGAGAGAGAGTGTCTTTGAAACATGAATAAATAAATTCTTAATTAAATCTTATCATCTGTCTTCAGTTAGACTCTGGTGCTGAGTATGAGGACGTCTCAGACTTGAAGGCCGTCACTGCAGCACAGACAGAAGACACAGAGGAGCAGGAAGACACGGTGTGAAGTCCAGTCAGGTCAGAGCCTCCTGCAACGAATAAAAACGTGCGACTACAGTTTTATTGTCACAGTTACGACTATAACTTTAGTTTTATGTGATTTTCTTCAGATGCAGATGAACCAGAGGCATGACTCACTGTGGAGAGCGAGGATGTGAAGGATGTAGGGGGAGCGGAAACATTTACCTTCTACTGCAAAAGTTTTCATATTCAGTTTTCAGCATGTACGAGTCAGCAGCACAGAGAGTTAACATCAGCATGGAGCAGAAGGGTTAGAAGAATGTGGCCATGGCAGCTTAAACTGAATCATGTGGAGGTGTCAAACATTAATATTTAGATCAGCTGATGGTTAGGTGGTGTGTGACATAGTGACTCATTAATCATTGCTTTATATGCAAGCTTGTCTGTCCTTTAGAAGGTAATTATCTTGTTCCTTTAAGGACCTCTACAGCAGCCTCTCTTTTCGCTCTGCTACATTTGTGGTCTTAAAGTTTAAATTTTGCAAATACTGTATTATTTGTGCTTCTACAAATAATTTTTCACTGTGATGATATTTGACTGCGAGGCCCAAAAGAACCAGGACAGGAGAACGGCCCCTGTTTAGCAGGTCATGTCCCCGTATACCACCATTACCAGTAATTTCAAAGACACAAAGAAAGAAAAAGAACCTCGAAAGGAGAGCTGGGGCCTACATGGGCTTTCCCCTGCAGAAGAGAGTCTTCTCTGGAGATAAAGTCTCACAAAAGAACCAGGATGGAAGAACGGTGCTCGCCAATCATGTTCCACGTTTAGCAGGTGATGTCCCCGTATACCACCATTACCAGTAATTTCAAAGAAAAACAAGGGGGAAAAAAGAACCTCGAAGGGAGAGCTGGGGTCTGCAGAGGGTCTGCCCTGCAGGAGAGAGCCTTCTCTGGAGGTAAACTCTCACAATAACCCTGCCTGAAAAGGACGGGAGAGACTCTGCTATGGACGTGGTTTTCCAAAGTAAAAATTAAAGTAAACATTATGGAAGAAGTGGAGAGGATAAAACTAACCTATTATCACTCAGACAAGCAAGACAATCTTTACATCCACCTCTGCATGGTAGGAAACATTGAGATCATGTGGTGGGATTTAATTCCGGCTGCGTTCTCAGTGACCCCGATGCTGCGCTGAGAGTTGTTGTAGGGATAAAATTTCACTGTCATTGTATCTCACGTGACTACATGTGAAAATAAATGTATTGATTTGATTGTTTTTAAAGTAACATTTTATTCAGATTAATGAATAATAAATACTTTAAAATATTCTGATCAGCGTCCTGGTTTGCTAAGAGTTTAGATTTTCACACATTTATATCCAAGAGAAGCTCAGTAGTACCACAGTTTGCTAGATGGTCAAAATATTCCTGTGTCTGATTCACATAAACAGCCAGCGTCCACAACAGGTGACAGATCTGTTTTTAAACTCTGTGGTCAGAAACATTAGAGAGCTAAATGATTTGGATTCAGCTTTAAAGTAAATTTCACATCAATTTTAAGTATTATTTTCTTTAACAGCTATCAAGACAATACAACTCAGATCTGTTCTTTAGCTTCTGCTTGTTTCTCACATTTTGTGTCTGTAAGGATGAAATGTGCCACAGTGTTTATTATGATGTGGGATGTTGCTGAGATGAAGGTACACAGACCACAGAAGGTCATGTTTGAACTCTAAACCTCCTCTTGGTCCATTTAAAATACCTGGGTCCTTCATCCTAACAGAGTAGGTTATGAATGAAGTATCTGTGGTCAACAAGTTCAAATGCAAATGTTGTCAATCATAACAAATAAAGTTCAAACGGTTAAACAAATTGGACTCAACAATCAGAGCTGGAAGGTAAAATGTTGTCAGGGTCCTGATTCAGTATCTGATGTTTCACTGTCCTCTAGTGGAGAAGTTTCAGTGGCACATTCAGGCTTCATCAGCCTGACTGCTCCCTCTACGTCCTGCTTTAAAGGAGCAGTTCACCAAGATAACATATTCACTCTCTTACCTGCAATGGTATCCAGCTCCTCAGACGTCTGAGGTTTTGTTTTATTTTGTTGCACACTCTGAGGTTTGGTTGTTTTTTTTCTGTTGGGTTCAAACTAACAGGCATGAGAGTCTCTCCACGTCTGTGTTCAGCTTCTCTCTACAAACAGCAGCGACCTGACCACAGAGTGAACAGAGAAGAAACTAACCAATACAAAAGCTACACTTCATTGTTACCTCCTCTCTTATATTTAATAATCTGTCTGATTTTCATCCTGTTCAGTCAAACTGCCTCGTGGTTCACAGGTCCAATCAGTCCTGTTCCTTCTCCTCACCTGCAGACTGTGAGACCTCCTGCCTCAGTGCACACAGAGATGAACTGTAGAGGCCATGTGTAAATATTGATCATCAATATAAGTGATTGTTGTTTAATATGTGCTTTGTGTTAAAGTGATACAGCGTCAGAGCGACTGAGTGAGTAGTGTATTTTACATATTTCTCAATAGTAAAAATAAACTCTGTTCCTGGCTGCACGGCGGTGCAAAGGGTTAACGCTGTTACCTCACAGCGAGAAGGTCACTGGTTTAAACCCCGGTATGGGCAAGGTGGGCCTTTCTGTGCGGAGTTTGTATGTTCTCCTCGTGCATGCGTGGATTCCCTCTGGGGTCTCTGGCTTTCTCCCACAGTCCAAAGACATGCTTGTAAGGTTAATTGGTGACTCTAAATTACCCATAGGTGCACCTCACCCCTATCCGACTGTTTCCGAGCCTCCAATCACGTCTTCCCAATTTCAGCTTTGAAAGCCAATTGCGGATTTCAGAATTCTCATCTTTCCCAACCGATGGCGCTCAGAGGATTTCAGCTTTCTAGCTCCCGCCCCCCTCTTTCTTTCAGCCAATCTTAGCCATGCAAGTCAAACTTTCTACGGGGTAATGGTCTGCACCAGATGCGGCGGCAAACTCAAACTCGAAGAGGAATTTCATCTCTCAATCTCAAGGTAAATGCCATCAATAAAACTATTGTCATCCATATATTACTATTGATCGTTAGCATCATTGTGGTTAGCGTCTTTGTGTCAAATCCAGTTGTAGGTAAAAGAACAAAAACACCGTCTTGGTTAACACGGTTGATGTCTTCGTTCACTAAAATGATTATTGTTGTCAGAGTTAGAGACGTGTAAGTTATGTTTGTATTGTATTTTGTCGTGTTACATCATCATGCATCCTGTATCTCCACACGTCGTTGTTGTATGACTTCGATCCTAACGTTGTTGAGGCCATTTCGGCTAATATATTTATACATAGAATATAACATTGCCCTATTTCATGAGCTTATTCACTATTTATGAACATCTTGTGGGGGGAGGGGTCAGTTAGTGAAAAAGAATGGGGAGTTTTGCTGTGTGGTAGGCTAAATAACAAGATGAGATTTTTCTCCGTGTTGTCACGGTAACAGTGTTTTGTTTACAGTATGACCTTATAACTTATAATGGAACTAGAATTATTACACACAACATTACCTTGTGACCCTCACTTTTACCTCTTGTACCCTTCATTTATGTATTTTTGCCCTATATTCCATGCTTAAGCTCTATGTTTTATTAGTAGTTGTGAATAAGTTAATTTCACATATCTATACTATATTAACATTGACTTTGTTCTGTCTTATCTTATCTTATGATGGTAGCATTATGTGTTGAGATGGTGGCATTTGATAGTGTAAGTTTTTTTCTCCTCTTTGGCCACAGATGGCTTCAACACAAAAAAAACACAGGACTATGGGTGATGATGAATGGATGTCACGCCTGCGGAGGTTTGCTGCCACAGGTGTTTGGCCGTCCTATGCAGAAGATGTGGCATGACCTCTATCAGAAGGTAGAGTTGTATAAAGCAATTAGCATACAGTTATAATGATAAAGCTAAATGTTTTTAAAAAGACACTTGCTTATTTGTTGTCATGAAATATTACAATTCTTTCATTTGACTTATTTAAATCTCAGTGTAATACCAGGAGTCAAACATGGTTTTGCTTTTTGCCCCACCATGCATGATAACACAATACAGTACCATAATATTGTGGCTATAAAATAACCCTTTCTTAAATGGGAAGGAGAAGCTAAAAGCTAATATTTTCAATTCCTTAGTTAGAAATAATGTCTTATACCTAATACAGTTCTATGAATTAATGTCATTAAAAGTTCTGAGGAAGAATGAAAATCACAGTATCACTTTCCTGCACATCATGAATGCATAATAAAACACAGCATGACAAATAGTACTGATTTAATTAAATCTGAATACTAAAAAGTGTTTTTTTTATGTCATATAATTCATTTAAACTTATTTCATCTAAACATTCCAAAGCACTTTGGATTGGGTACAATTTGTTTTGATCTTTAATTCCCATTTATAGAAACTGCAAGAATTAAATATTTGGGTGATTTCTGGAATTATTATGAAAAATGACGACCTGGAGGGACTCTTCACATGCAGAAGAGCCACTAAGAGTCCTCATTTTCTGTCCTTTTCTGTCTTTTTTCCCTTTTTTCCCTCTCTTTTTCCTCTTTCTTCTCCCCCTCTATACAGACTATTGTTCTCTAGCTTCCAACTTAACTTCTTTTTGATGTGGATGTTTTTCATTTGCCTCCTCATGTATTTTAATCATGTAAAGAGGAAGGAAATGAGACGTTTGACAATCTGATATCAGTCTTCTGCTGACTGACTGCAGAAGAAAGGCATCTTTAAACACGACGTCCTTCATCTTTGTAAGTAAAGAGAATATTCAATATGTCCGATATTGTTTAACTGCTCTGTCCTTAATATTTTTATCCGCTGGCTTGTTTTATGGTCACTCAAGTCACACAGAAAGAAGACGGGAGCAATGAGGAGTTTAACTGCAGCAGCGAGTGGATTGGTCATCTTCCTTCTCTCTCTGACAGGTACCTTATATCTACAGTTAGATTCATTGCATTAAAAGAGAGGATTCTGGGAAAATGTGGGCTGATAAATGTGGGTTGAAGTGTGGAAAAAGTTGATCACAGGAAAACTTTTCAGAAACATTACAAACATTGGTTTTATGTTGTCTTGTCTGTTATCTTTTAAATCGAGAAATGTGTCCTATGCTTCTGTTTGTTCACTAAAGAAGCTCTCTGTGAAAAACTTTCACATGCTGTAAACTGAAAATGTTATTGTAAACAGGTATAACTGTTTTCTCTTTTCTTAAAAACCTGACACCCTTTGTATCTCTTTTCTGAAGCCGACCCTGGTTGCAGAGGCTTCAGCTCATGTGGTGCATGATCAGTTTTTATTTCTATAAATAGAAACTTTGATCAATGTAAAGTTTTTTGAAAGGTGAACCTGTTTCACTGTGGAGTCTCATGACACTGTCTCAACTTCTCTCTTATCATTATACATCCGCACCAAACCTGCTGGTTCCTTTTTGAGTGTGATGCTTCCATGTTGTGCTGACAGCTCTTTCAGGCTTTAATCTCGTTTTTAAATCGCAGCTGCTGCACAATTTCTCACGCCTCAGTGTTCTGCTTTACTCTTTAGTTCACTCTTAACTCAGCAGAAACTGACCACAGAGTAAACTTTCCAAAGAAAAGCAAAGACTAATAATTCAAGTTATACATGTTGATTGTGTTTCCTGATGTGCTCTGTGTTACAGTGGTACAGGGTCAGAATGGCTGGAGAGTGACGTACTCTCCTACTAAGATCTGTGCCGCAAAAGGATCAACAGTGGAATTCAGCTGCACCTACACATACCCATCAAGAGTAAATAACAAGGATAACAGAGTTGAGAAAAAATTCTGGTTCACCAGAACAGAAGGTGGTGAATATGTAGATGTTGAAACAGAATCAAAGTATTCAGGTCGTGTGCAGAATCACTGTAAGGGGAACAGATGCTCTCTGAGAATCACAGACCTGAGAGAGAGCGACTCAGCTGAGTACAAGTTCAGGTTCATAACAAACCAAGACAAGTATTTTGGTTATAATGGAGTCACCCTGTCTGTCACAGGTAAAGTTTTCACGAAAATATTCAACTATTTATTTTATAATTTCACCATTTTAGAAAATACTGTAAATGATTGTGCACACGTGTAAATGAATAAACTGTCATTTCTACACATGTTCAGATCTCCAGGTGCAGGTGAGCACATATGGTCTACATGGGTCTTTGCATTTGAAGTGTCTCAACAGTTGTCCTGGTGCTTCTTCCACTGTCTGGATCAAGAACGGACAGAAAATTAAACGTGAATATTCACTATATTATAAGCCAGGCCAGGTTGGTGATACAGACAGATATTCCTGTGCTGTACGAGGATATGAGAAGTTCCCCTCTCCTTCAGTGTGTGAGTACATTCACAGTCTTCCACTGACATTAAACTCCTGTACGTTAAAGCTGCTGTGAGGTGTTTTCAGCTGGTTATGACCTACCTACAAAAGAAGTTTGATTAATAAGTCTTGTTTTTTTTTGTTTTTTTATTATTATTATTATTTTTTTTTTTTTTCACCCCATTTGTTGTACTTATGATAATGACATTTTCATTCATGATTTTACTTGGTTATTTTGAAAAAATTATCTATTATACATATAAATACAATTAAACATTAGTGGTGGGGTGTGGGGCCAGCTGGGGTGGGGACAGGGTGGACGGGCGGCGATTCCTGTCCGGCTGCCTGGTGGTGTGGCGGGGCCTCTGGTTGGGGCAGGTGGAATCCAATCCAATAAGCATGTGCTTCCTCACTGGACAGACTCCCTCCCCAAGAGTCTGGCAGTGGTGCATGTACAGGACAGGACAAGAGATTTGGGCCCAGATGTTTAGCTCTAACGACGCCACTGATGATAACTCTGAAAAAGTTTTTTTTTCAAGAATGTACATGCCCTTGATCTAAAATGCAACATGTGACAAGGGTTTGTTATCATTTGATATCAACATCCTCATATGATATGAATGACCTTTATCTCTCTAAATCTCCTCCAGACACACCAAAGCTTCCCTCTGTGTCAGTGAGTCCCTCTGCTGAGATTGTGGAGGGCAGTTCAGTGACTCTGAACTGTAGCAGTGATGCTAACCCAGCAGCTTCTTATACCTGGTACAGGGAGAAGGAAGACACACCAGAAGCTTCAGGACAGATCTTCACAATCACTGAGTTCACAGCTGAACATGGTGGGAATTATTACTGTGAAGCCAGGAACACAATAGGACGTCATAACTCCACCTTACACCTGATTGTGGCGGCAGGTAAAATTTTGAATTCAGCTACACACATCCTGCACCAGAATACAAAAGCATCATGTGATCTTATGCTTCATCCACCTGATTAAAACCCTTCCTGTGTGACTTCTTCAAGTCAGATAAAAACATCTTCAAAAGGTTTTTCTTGAAGTCAAAAACAAAGAAACATTTGTATCAGCTTTTATGTTTTCAGTATGACAGAAAACCTCAGCATGGTATATAGTTTATGGAGTCTTCTTGTTGCAACAGTAACATACTCCAGATTGGGAACAGAAACAAGGGGTGTGTCCTCATGTTATCTGACTGATCTGGACCTCAGATCAAGGAACACAGTCCAGATTTTATCTTAGCCGTGAATGGAGGTTATGTATTTGTGACAAAGTACTTCTTTGTTCTTAAATTGCTAGCCCCTATTCCCTGCACTACTGGGCTGTAATTGGAAAGTACAATTGTTCTGTAAGGTACAATTTCCGTAAACCATGCTTTAGGGCTTTCTGCATGAGATTGAGCTTATGTTTCATGAGGATGGTCCAAGTTGACCAATTGATCTGACCTACACCTTGCTCTTTTCACAAACATAACCACTAGTGTTGCCACCAAACAGAACTTGACAATTTCAAACTCTTAATGATGTTGTCTCTTGGGTCAAGACAACATAACTACTTGGTTTGATTTAGGACACTGATGATGATTAGGGTTGAAATATTTATTCACTCCTTTGTTTTTATTACTGCTTTATTACAGCAATACCAGCCAATCACAGCCCAATACAGAGGGACTATGTAGCTCTTCATTGTAGGCATCATGTAATGTGGACTGTAACATTTTTTTCATGTTTTATCATACAACGCTCTGATCACCTTTTCTCAGGAGGAGGGAAATTACCTGTTGTTGCTGGAACAATCATTGTTGTCCTCGTGGTTATTGTGTCATTCTCTGTCTTCCTGTGGATCAGGTGAGCAGCTCTGTTTAACTCAATCATCAAAAGTAAAGTTTTCAGATCTTAAACACTGTATAATATCATTTTTAATACATTCTCCTGACCAGAAAGAGGAGGGCCTTCAATGAATCGTCTGAGGCTGAAGAGAGACCAGGCATCAGGGAGCAGGTGAGAATAATTATGTATTTTATTCTAATCCAAAAGAAACCCCCTTCTGGTTCCTGTTCATTCATACTGCTCCCTCACAGATTATTAATGTTTCCAAAGGAGTTGATGTGCCAGACAGGATAGGGAAGCGCCTTTGCCAAATAGGTTCTTGTATATTTTACTCACCTAACTAATCACAATTGATCAGCTGACCCCATCTACGTGCTTTTGAATAACTGCATTAAATTTCCTTTCTCCCCAGACAGCAAGAGACATGGGCATTCATTTCTGACATAAAAGAACACTTAATACTTAGTCCAAATTCTCAAGAGTTAGCTTTACAATGAGCCTAGTTTATTGGTCAGAAATGTATTTATCTCAGGATAAACCACTTGAGATGTATTATCTTGTTTTCAGTGTGCTGCAGTGTATAAAAACTTAAGATGTGAATTTTTACTTGTTACAATGAAGGGGCACTTGCTCTGTTCTGCACCATCCATCTATCGGACAGATTATTTTTTCTTTTTTTCTCGTTTGCAATATATCCTGATCTCAGTTTGAGCTAATGGAGGTATTTATCTTTTTCAAAGGTTTATCTTCAGTGTTGGTTAATGACCATTACATTTGCAATCATCTTCACATGCCACAGAGATATTTTAAAGCCCTCACAGCTACTTGACGTTGCTATACTGTAATAGGAAGCTAAGTTAACAGGGAAACTCAGGTTCTGAATGAATTCCTTTTTAATGAGATAGGCTGATGCTAATCAGTAAAAATCCTGATTGACAATTGTTAGAGGAACAGCTTTGGCAGAGCAGCTGCTGAGACAAGGTCTCACAGTGGCTGTCTCACAAGCCATGTGCTGTTACACACCATGATTAAATATACACTGGGCAGATTTGATAGATTTCTAAAAAGTATACAGCTCAGAAAGTTAAACTGCACATATAACCAGCAGACAAAGTTCTTTGTGTATCTGTCTTAATAAGAAGAGACCATAGTATGTAGGTCTCATACGGGGCACCGTAATATATGTAAATAATTAAACACATCCTTGAGGTCAGCTTTTTATGCATATTCTGATTCTTTCTTTAGGCTGACAGCTCCCTGTGTTTCTGTGGCTGTATGTCAGTGACTAATACCTCATTTGTTGGCTGTACAAAACAGCTTTAGAAAATGGAAGGACCTTAAAAACATTGTGGTTACATGGAGAAAAAATATATGTTTAACACTGAGGCAATCATGTTTCTGTGGGTTCTGTCAAACAGAGCACTTCTTACCGAAACTTCTAATAATTTCTGCTTCTTATGGGATTTGAATCTAATCTAATCTAATCTTGAATCTTATTTAAAAGTCAGGCTCCACAGATTATTACAGGCAAATAATCAGGATTTAAATATAAACTGTAGATCATAACACGTACTTTATCAAATATTCATATGGTTTTGCTGTAGTTCTTATCAAGTTCCTAATCAACAATATTTCCAGACATAGATTTATGCGATCTTTAAATAGCTAACATAGTCATACAGCAGCATTTTGGTGACACAGGTATATTAATTACATCTACACCACAGCTGCTGTTGTTTTGGGCCTTTCTGTACTGGATGGGACCCATTTGGAGATTGCAATATTTCAATGAAAGACCTTCCCATGTAAAATAGGAGCTCAAAATTATTTTGTTGACCTGATCAGGGACAGCCAGAGGAGCAGGAAGACCTGCAGTATGCCAGCATCCACTTGTCCAACAAGCAGACAGATCCAGATCTGTACTACAACATCAGACCTGCTCGGCCACACAGACACATGGAGCAACAGGAAGACACTGAGTACACTGCTGTCAAATTTAACAGGGCCAGTACTACCATGAGGTGAGCAGCTCATGAGAAAAGGTCATCCTCATAGCAAAATACATTTTCTTGAAAATCATGCATTTATTTTGGCCTTCCGAGCTCTGTTGTTATCATTATCACTGATGGGATATTATTTTCTACTTAATCTATATAACCACTTGATTTTTCCCTTCAGAAGCAGAGGTCAGGAAACTGGAGGGGATCCAGCTGCACTGTACAGCACAGTCAACAAAACCCGATGACCACAACAAATATTGCATTCATACTCTGATATTTCTATTTCTATATTCTTTTTCAAATTTGTATTTTACTTATAATTTTTATAATATATTTCTAAGGATCAGCCGATCCAAGAAGGTACCAGAAGGTACAATTATATATAAAACATAACTTTGACATTCAGCAGTTTTCAGCTTAGTTCGTTCTCTGCCTGTTTCATAACTGAAGAATAATGAAAGTATTTACTGAGTGTTGCTGGGTTGCATCAACAAGATGAATTTTACCCAAGATTTATTTGAATAAGTGTTTGAAATCAGTAAATCTAATTTTTTATCTGTAAAAAATGAAACAGAGTTCAGTTAATTCGTAGACGCTTACTCACCAGAATTAAAAGATGAACAGAATTAACATGAAGTGGTTTCTATCAAGCTAAGTCTGTTAATTAGATAATAAGGCTCGGCAAAGAAGCTCCAAATCTCCTTCTTTGAGAATTTAAAAGTTACGCTTTCTCCAATGTAATTTTAAAGTTGATACTGGATCACTTTTTCAATTTGAGTTAATGATTTTGGTAAAACAGAATTACATTTAATCTAGGTTAAGAGTAGAACACAACTGAGGTTTAAATAGAGGTTTAAATTTCATCGTTCTTCACTTCAAGCTAGTTTTTGAAGTTTGGTGCAAAACAATTTAAAGTTAAACCTTGATTTTTTTAAGTATTTAACTGTGAATATAATTTGTAAAACATACTTTTTATGACCAACTGATAAATAAATATTTAACTCAGTAACCCTTTCTCTCTGAATTTGTCTGTAGCATCTCTTCCTCCAAAGCCTCTAGACTACCTATTAGCCTGTCTCTTTCACTGCTCTAACATGTGAATACATCCCAGATGATCAATGAAGCCCTACCTGATATTCACTGGTTTCATTTATTGGTTCCCTTAAGTTCGACTGGTTATTTTGTCTTTGTTAATGTCAACGTGTCATAACAAATGACACCTAATGACAACAGTCATGAACATTAAATAAAGACTTCATGTTCATGACAGGTTTCATGTCATGGTTATGATGGTATCACTTCAGTCTTATGCACACCCCTTCAAATAAAGTTTTAAAAAAGAGATGCCAAGTATTTAATAAAATCCACATTCTCCCTGACTTACAACATTTAAAAGAAGCATCCAGAATGTGAAAAAACTAAAACCTAAAATAGTATATCTAATGACAAATGTATCCATTAGTAATTAGTGATTAGTAATTTCATAGTTCATTAAGTCATGGTGGTAAGGAAGTTTCACTGTCTCATCATGCATGGTGTGTAAAGTGATATTTCAAGCTTTCTGCAGTCTGGATGGAAACTTAGTTCATTTGAGCACTGCTGGAAGGATTGACTAATTAATCTTTTAGATACCATATTTTTCCTATTACTAAAATGGAAGTCATGAAAAAAACAGCCTTCACTTTTATATTACTGGTGAGGTGGTGGTGTGTGGACAACACAAGTCGTTGTTTTATCTTTGTTCTCACATCTGTTTCACAATGCACATTTAAACTTTGAACAGGAAGTAAGTAGGGTGTATTTTAGCGGCTATAACAAATAAAAGAACCATGATGGGAACGGAGAAAGCCTTTTCTGGGTGTAAACTCTTGCAAAAACTCTTCATGAAAAGAACTGTGATAGGAGAACAGGGGCCTGCAGAGGGTTTCCCCTGTGGATTAGAGCATAAATATTCACAAAAATCCCACATGAGAAGAACCAGAATGGGAGAATGGGGCGAGTCGACAAAGGTCCCTGTTTTACTGTTCATGTTCCTATATACCACCTTTACCAGTAATTATCAATCACACCAAGAGACAAAAGGAACTGTGCAGGGGTCTGCAAATGGTTTCCCAAGCAGAACAAAGCCCTCTCTGCTTGTAAACTATCGCAAAAACCCCGCCTGAACAGAAGAGGATGGCTAGCTGACCATTGTCCCCATATACCACCTTTACCAGTTTTTATATTGACATAGAGAGGAAAAAGAACCGTGAAGGGAACTTGGGCCTCCAGGGGGTCTCCCCCACAGGAGAGAACATTCTCTGAGGCTAACCTTAGCAAAAAACCCTCACGAAAAGAACCAGGACGGGAGAACCGGGGCCTGAGGAGGGTTTCCCCCATGGGACAGAGCCTCCTCTGCGGCTAAACTCACCAAACAACCCTGCCTAAATAGAACAAGGATGGAAAATGAGGGCTAGCTGACCACGGTTTTGTTAAGTGTTCATGTCCCAATCTACTACCGATACCAGTAATTGCACTGACACTAAGTGAAAAGAAGAAATCTGACAAGAGAGAAGACAACAACGGGAGAATGGTGCTAGCTGACCATGGTCCCCGTTTAGCAGGTTGTGTCCCCTTATACCACCATTACCAGTAATTTCAAAGACACAGAGGGGGAAAAAGAACCTCGTAGTGAGAGCTGGGGCCTGCATGGGCTTTCCCCTGCAGAAGAGAGCCTTCTCTGGAGGTAAAGTCTCACGATAACACTGCCTGAAAGTACTGGGAGAGACCCCTTACAGGCCCCTAACTTTTTTGGTTTTATTTTGTACTGCAACTATCATGTGGACTATACTATAAACATATATAATATATAATATATGTGAACATATATACTAGTTATATACTTCTTGTCAACTTTTTAGTTCATTAAGGTATATTTCCAAGTATACAGCAAGTAAACTTATAAGTACACTGTCCTTTTACCAGTTATATACTACCAGTATCAGCGAACATATCCTCCATTTTGCTCCAAAGGCAATAAATTATTTTGTCTGGACTACTTTGAGGATAGGGCATTACACCTCCTAACAAGTGGAGGACATAAGGAGTTCCTCTCCAACATGTGGGACATACCACAATACCTGTGAAAATGCAGCTGGAGTCATGAAATGTAACAGCCTCCTCACTCATGGTTGCAACTATAAACCAGCTCAAAAATGACAATTACCAACTAAAGCCATATTCAGAACATATGTTCTGAACAGACACATTTCAAACCCTTAGGAAAAAAATGTTTTTGCATCTCGGAACATAACATAGCAAACTTCACAACTTAAACAACTCAGTCAGCACTAGTTAGTGTACCAGTTAGCTTTGTACTACTAGTCCACTTTTTAGTTTACGAAAGTACACTTTAAGAATTCTACATATATATACCGTATATTCTGGTAATGGCTGTAAAATATTAGCCAGAGTGAATCAAGTCTGTTACAAGCTTTGAAGTGCACACTTTTGTTTATGAATGACTCAAGTCATCAGTTAAACACATTGTACCATCTTTCAAGTGTACCGCACTGTTGTATCTCTGCTTAGTCTGACATATATTTGACTGTGATACAGAACTCAACCAAAAAACATCTGTAAGACCAGAAGCAGGTACTTAGATTTCAACATAACTTGACAATGGCAAGCCTATATAAAATTGTGATATTTTCTTGCAATGGAGAACACTTATTATAGTATACTTTCATAAACTAAAAAGTGGACTAGAAGTATATATATCTATACATCCCCTTATAGTATAGTTACTAGTACATTGATGTTCGTACACTTACAACATAACGTATACTTGAGAAAGTATACAACATACAACATAAGGTATACATGGGAAAGTAACTATGAAACGACAAACTGACACTGAGACAAGGGAGCACAAAGACTTAATAAACTTAGGAGGTGAGGCTGATCAGACACAGGTGAGACAATCAAGGGGCAGGTGAAAACAATAAGGGCAGGGCACGTAATCAAACAAGCGGGAAACACAAAGGCAGGAAGTGGATCTACACAAGAGACACGTTGAGAAAGTAAAACGGGAAATGATCTAAACTATGAACATCTGTGTGGTGTCTTACAATGCGCGCGGGCTGCGTGTTGGCCACAGTGAAACTGATAAATCACGCTGTGTTGTTGTGGACAAATTGATGGAGAGATGTGACATTTTGTGTGTCCAGGAGACGTTTCTGGCTAAACAAGACCTGGAAAGACTAAATTCTATACATAGAGACTTTCATGGGGCGGGTGAATCAACAACTGACCTAAGTGCTAAAGTGGTCCGGTGGAGGATTTTGGGGGGGTTAGCCACGATGTGGAATAATAAATATGACCAGTTGGTTAATGTTATAAGATTGGGAGTTGACTGGGCTATTGGGATTGAGCTGTGTTGTAATGATAAGAAAATAATAATTTTGAATGTCTATACGCCATATGAGTGCATACAAAATGAGGATGAGTACCTCTGGCATTTATCATGTCTTTTATACAGGACAATCCTTCTACCTGCAGCTATGTTGTTGGGGACATGAATGCTGATGTAACTGATGCCAACTCTTTATTTGGTAATCATCTAATTCAGTTTTGTTCAGACAGTGGACTGATTTTATCTAGTAAGGTACTATTGCCAAATGATAGTTATACCTATATCAGCGAGGCCTGGCACTACTTCCTGGCTAGACCACTGCCTTTGTACAGTGGATGCCCATGACTCCATCGATGTGATGAAAATTGATTATGATCTGGCTACTACGGACCATATACCCTTTCTCATGGTGTTGAACACAGGCAATTTACCTGTGGATAATGGCATTGATGTAGGGAAAATAGATTGGTCAAAACTGTCTAAGAAAGAGCTTAATGAATATGTCAATCATTCTGATGCTTTGCTGGGTAATATTAAGGTCCCAAAAGATGCCTTATTGTGTCGGGGTATATGAACTGTAAGAATGTACAACACTGTAAGGAATTATGTTCCCTGTATGAAGCTATTTTGGAGTCTCTCGATATCTCGAGCAGGTCTCTGTATAAACATAGGACAAAAGTGTGCAATGCTAAACCAGGTTGGAAGGATCATGTAGAAGAGCTCCATGCAGAGGCCCGAAATGCTTTTAAAAAATGGGCTGAGTCAGGCAAAAGCAGGCATGGCCCCTTGTTTGAAAATAAAAAACGCACTAATGCTAGATTTAAATATGCACTTCGCTATATTAAAAGAAATGAAAATACTATGAGGTCAGACTCACTGGCAAGGAAGCTGCAAAAAATAATGTTAATGACTTCTGGAAAGAAAAAAAAACTATTAATAATTGCAAAACATCTCTTCCATCTAATATCGATGGTGTGAGTGGTCTTGGTGAAATTTCACAGTTATGGCGGAAACAATATTATGAACTGTTAAACTGTGTAAAAAGTAATCTGTTTGTAGTGGTTAATGTAGAGTTTAATGATGATGTTATTGTCACTTCGGCTGAAGTCAATGAAGCAATATTGAAGTTAAGAGATAATAAGGCCTGTGGTTTGGATAATATTACAGCTGAACATATTAAACTTGCCAGTAAGAAACTGTGCCCTCTGGTGGCTGCATGCTACACAGGTTTTTTTGTTCATGGTGTGTTAGCTGATTCTATGCTCTCTGTTGTGCTGGTACCAGTTATCAAAGATAAAGTGGGGAAGCTGAACAGCTCAGACAATTACAGGCCAATAGCTCTGGCCAGTGTCATGTCCAAAGTGCTGGAGACAGTTCTACTGCGTAGACTTGAGAAGTACGTCCTGTCTACTGACAACCAATTTGGTTTTAAACGAAAGCATGGCACTGATTTATGTATCTTTGCACGAAAGGAAATTTTAGATAAATATAATAGGCAAAATTCCACAATGTTCATGTGCTTCATTGATGCTTCTAAAGCATTCGATCGTGTTAATCATGAGAAATTATTTCTAAAATTGTTTAAAAATGGGGTCCCTGGTTTCTTAATTAGAATCTTGGTTTATTGGTACTCGCATCAGGCAATGAGAGTGAGATGGGGGAATGTAACATCTGCTCCCTTCCATGTGACCAATGGTGTTCGCCAGGGCGGAATTTTGTCTCCTTTTCTTTTTAATATTTATATGAATGATTTGTCTTTGATTTTAAATGCATGTGGTACAGGTGTTGGGTTGGTGACTCACTAATTAATCACCTTATGTACGCAGATGATTTGGTCATTTTTAGCCCGTATAGTGCTGGTCTCCAACAGCTTCTGAGAAAATGCACACAGTATGGTGCTGATTTTGATATAAAATACAACGCTAAAAAGAGTAAGATCATGATTGTCAGAAGTAGAGAAGACAGAAAGTCAACCTTCCCTGACTTTTATCTGTCTGGCACTGCACTCAGTGTGTGCAGTGAGATTACATATATGGGCCATATTATCGCAAATGACCTGTCTGATGACAAGGATATCATTAGGCAGCGTCGGAAGCTGTATGCTCAAGCGAACATGCTGTGTCGTAAGTTTAGCATGTGCTCTGTATCTGTGAAGATCTCACTCTTTAGAGCGTATTGTACACCTTTGTATACTGCCTACTTGTGGTGTTGTTATAAACAAGGCAGCATTAAAAAACTCACAGTGGCTTATAATGACAGCATGAGGCTGCTGCTGAGAGCTTCAAGAAGCTCCAGTGCAAGCCATATGTTTGTCAGTGTCGGGGTACCTACCTGCTCTGCTGTTTTACGTAACCTGATGTATAGATTTATGTGTAGGGCATCTGAGTCAGAAAACGACTTAATCGCTGTTCTGGCTAACCCTGTACGCAGTTCTGTCAGATTTTCTTCCACACTGTGGAACCATTGGCGAACTTGTCTGTATGTTAGACATTGAACATTGTGGAAGGCTTTGTATTTTATTGTTTATTTTTTCTCTTTTTGTGTGTGTGTCTGTTTTTTGTGTTTTGTGATATGGATCCCCCTGGGTCTGAAATAAAGAAATAAAGAAAGATTAAACCCATGAAACACAAATACAATAGTTGACTAAACAAGACTAAATTGTAACAAAAACAAAGAAAACTAAATACAAAACTAAACAATAAGAACTCATGACACCAAGAGAGAAAGTGACAAAGTAAAACAGGAAATAATATCTGAACCCAAAATACTAATCAAAATCATAGCTTAACTAGAATAACTCATGACGCAATAGTTAAAATAAACTCTGTTCTCAGCATGTGACCTTTTTTTATCACATACTGCTGCAGTGCAGAGGAAATGAAACACACCTGTGTTTCACTTCTCTTTTTGCTCTTTTCTCGTGATTTATGCAGCAAACAGGTTTGAAACCAACAAGCTGTGTCACTAGTTTTTTTTAGTCTCTCTTAACTTAGCATTAAAACAATCTAACTTATTTGTGATGTAGGTGTTAGATAGCATTTGGCACCTGATGTATTTTAATCATGTAAGAGAAGGAAACGAGCCTCACAATTCTCTCTTCTGCTGACTGACTGCAGAAGAAAGACATCTGAACCACACAGTACAGTTTCTCACGCCTCAGTGTTCTGCTTTTCTCTGTAGTTTTCACTCTTAATTCAGCAGCAACCTGGCCACAGAGTAAACTTTCCAAAGAATATAATAATACACTTTATTTATATAGCACTTTTCATGACAAGGTTACAAAGTGCTTGACAGAAGATAAAAGGGACAGCAGATGAAAACAACACAGAAAAAAGACAAATGATAAAACAAGAATAACTTACATTAAAAGACTGAAGATACACTGATCTTAAGGAACACACAGGCACACAAGGGGTTAAAATATCTGTAATATAATTTGGGACCAGGACATTTTTTGAAATGTGTTTGAGATGATAAAAACAGGATTTTACAAAAATCTTCAGGGTGTCAAAACGAAGATCTGCATCAAATATTACGCCCAGAAGAAAACCACAAACTCTGTAATAATTCAAGTCATACATGTTGATTGTTTCCTGATGTGCTCTGTGTTACAGTGGTACAGGGTCAGAATGGCTGGAGAGTGACGTACTCTCGTCCTAAGATCTGTGCCGCAAAAGGATCAACAGTGAACATCAGCTGCACCTACACGTACCCATCAAGAGTAAATAACAAGGATAACAAAGTTGAGAAAAAGTTCTGGTTCACCAGAATAGAAGGTCGTGAATTTATAGATGTTGAAACAGAATCAAAGTATTCAGGTCGTGTGCAGAATCACTGTGAGGGGAACAGATGCACTCTGAGAATCACAGACCTGAGAGAGAGCGACTCAGCTGAGTACATGTTCAGGACCATAACAAACCAAGACACATATTCTGGTAGTCCTGGAGTCACCCTGTCTCTCACAGGTAAAGTTTTCACTAAAATATTCAATTATTTATTTTATAATTTCCTTTTTCAAAATTCTTCTTTCTTCTTCCTACGTCTGGATCAAGAACAGACAGAAAATTAAACGTGAATATTCATGGTATTATTATCCAGGCTGGGTTGGTGATACAGACAGATTTTCCTGTGCTGTACGAGGAAATGAGAAGTTCCCCTCTCCTTCAGTGTGTGAGTACATTCACAGTCTTCCACTGACATTAAACTCCTGTACGTTAAAGCTGCTGTGAGGAGTCTTTAGCTGGTTATGACCTACCTACAAAAGCAGTTGACTTTTTATATATAGTTATTTTAAGTCCTGTCACGGCTGCCACCAGGTCGGTCTCAGACGAGGTGATTTACAGCCTTTGTTTACATTTTGTACAGCAAAGTTTTATAGTGAGTGATACGATTGACTGTTAAAAGACAGCAGGAGGAGATTTTTCATCAGAACACACTACAAACACATGTACAGGACAAGATCAGCAGAGAGATGAGATGTACCGATGTGTCCACAGGGGTCGCCAAGATCGACACACAATGAAAGTTGCTCCCAGTTGCTTTAACTGCATGAACCTCAGTGATATTTGCTGATTTAATGGGCAGAATTGAGTGAAAAAAGTCTTTGCCCCGTGAGATTGTAGAGATATTGTATAATAATCTCTTCTCCTCTGTCTGCACTACAAAATTAAGCCATATCAGAAGCTTACACTTGAAATTTAGCGACACAAGTCAGCATCATTATGTCTTTGAAATTGATTTATCAGTTAACAGTCTCCACAAACACTAAACCAGGATCACTTCCTTGTTCTCAGGCCTTCAGCACTGCCGAACAGTTCTTTATATCTGTGATGTTGATGAGCTTTAGGTTTGATTTCTACCCGTGTCTGACCTTTTGTCCATTTAAAATATTGTTAGATGTGAAACTCATCTAGAATTAAATGTGTCATTACATATTGTGTTTTCTCCTCCAGATGCTCCAAAGCTTCCCTCTGTGTCAGTGAGTCCCTCTGCTAAGATAGTGAAGGGCACATCAGTGACTCTGACTTGTAGCAGTGATGCTAACCCAGCTGCTAATTACACCTGGTACAAGGAGCATGATGACTCACCAAAAGCTTCAGGACAGATCTTCACCATCACTGAGTTCACAGCTGAACACGGTGGGAATTATTACTGTGAAGCCAAGAACACAAGAGGAAGTCATAACTCCACCTTACACCTGATTGTGGCGGCAGGTAAAATTTTGAATTCAGCTACACACACACCTGTTCACTGCACCAGACCAGATTGATGTTAATAAGTAGCATCTGATAACTGATGTAAAGAAAAGGTCCTGTCTTCATTCCCAGACAGTTGGAGTGAGGTTGATCACATATCTGTCTTTATTTGAAGGGAATTCCACATTAATCATGAACATCATCAGGCTGACTCTGGTGCTCTTGCTGGTGATTCCTCCGCTTCTCCTGATTGTGTGGACGAGGTAAAACCATTAAAATCCACCAGTTCACTCACCTCTCTTTCATTTAGCTCCTTTAACTTCCTTTAGTTTTATAGTTGTGAATTTCTGTGATGAGTTTTGTCATTTTTGTGTTTTGACTCAATCCAGGAAGAAGACTCTGAGCTTTACAGAGAAGATAGAGGTGAGAGAGAGAGAGTGTCTTTAAAACATGAATAAATAGATTCTTAATTAAATCTTATCATCTGTCTTCAGTTAGACTCTGGTGCTGAGTATGAGGACGTCTCAGACTTGAAGGCCGTCACTGCAGCACAGACAGAAGACACAGAGGAGCAGGAAGACACGGTGTGAAGTCCAGTCAGGTTAGAGCCTCCTGCAAGAATAAAAACGTCCAACTACAGTTTTATTGTCACAGTTACGACTATAACTTTAGTTTCATGTGATTTTCTTCAGATGCACATGAACCAGAGGCATGACTCACTGTGGAGAGTGAGGATGTGAAGGATGTAGGGGGAGTGGAAACATTTACCTTCTACTGCAAAAGACTTCATATTCAGTTTTCAGCATGTACGAGTCAGCAGCACAGAGAGTTAACATCAGCATGGAGCAGAAGGGTTAGAAGAATGTGGCCATGGCAGCTTAAACTGAATCATGTGGAGGTGTCAAACATTAATATTTAAATCAGCTGATCCTTTAAGGACCTCTACAGCAGCCTCTCTTTTCGCTCTGCTACATTTGTGCTCTTAATGTTTAAATTTTGCAAATACTGTATTATTTGTGCTTCGACAAATAATTTTGCACTGTGATTATATTTGACTACGAGGCCCAAAAGAACCAGGACAGGAGAACGGTCCCTGTTTAGCAGGTCATGTCCCCGTATACCACCATTACCAGTAATTTCAAAGACACAAAGAAAGAAAAAGAACCTCGAAAGGAGAGCTGGGGCCTACATGGGCTTTCCCCTTAAGAAGAGAGCCTTCTCTGGAGGTAAAGTCTCACAAAAGAACCAGGATGGTAGAACGGTGCACGCCAATCATGTTCCGCGTTTAGCAGGTGATGTCACCGTATACCACCATTACCAGTAATTTCCACGAGGAAAAAAAAGAACCTCGAAGGGAGAGCTGGGGTCTGCAGAGGGTCTGCCCTGCAGGAGAGAGCCTTCTCTGGAGGTAAACTCTCACAATAACCCTGCCTGAAAAGGACGGGAGAGACTCTGCTATGGACGTAGTTTTCCAACGTAAGAATTAAAGTAAACATTATGGAAGAAGCGGAGAGGATAAAACTTACCTATTATCACACAGACAAGCAAGACAATCTTTACATCCACCTCTGCATGGTAGGAAACATTGAGATCATGTGGTGGGATTTAATTCCGGCTGCGTTCTCAGTGACCCCGATGCTGCGCTGAGAGTTGTTGTAAGGATAAAATTTCACTGTCATTGTATCTCACGTGACTACATGTGAAAATAAATGTATTGATTTGATTGTTTTTAAAGTAACATTTGATTTGAATTAATAAATAATAAATACTTGAAAATATTCTGATCAGCGTCCTGGTTTGCTAAGAGTTTAGATGTTCACACATTTATATCCAAGAGAAGCTCAGTAGAACCACAGTTTGCTAGATGGTCAAAGTATTCCTGTGTCTGATTCACATAAACAGCCAGCGTCCACAACAGGTGACGGATCTGTTTTTAAACTCTGTGGTCGGAAACATTAGAGAGCTAAATGATTTGGATTCAGCTTTAAAGTAAATTTCACATCAATTTTAAGTATTATTTTCTTTAACAGCTATCAAGACAATACAACTCAGATCTGTTCTTTAGCTTCTGCTTGTTTCTCACATTTTGTGTCTGTGAGGATGAAATGTGCCACAGTGTTTATTATGATGTGGGATGTTGCTGAGATGAAGGTACACAGACCACAGAAGGTCATGTTTGAACTCTAAACCTCCTCTTGGTCCATTTAAAATACCTGGGCCCTTCATCCTAACAGAGTAGGTTAATGTTCACCAAATGTGAAGCCCTTTCAGAATAAAAGCCCACAATTTATAGCCTGTGCAAGCCAGTAATTATGAGCCTTTGCTCAACTACAGCAACATGTTCTGAAAGG
This sequence comes from Semicossyphus pulcher, assembly GCF_022749685.1. Lineage (NCBI taxonomy): Eukaryota > Metazoa > Chordata > Actinopteri > Labriformes > Labridae > Semicossyphus > Semicossyphus pulcher. Next base: position 25,698,013 of record NW_027211681.1, on the reverse strand, counting down.
TTGTTGCTTTTGCACTGAGTCAAATATGTTGGTCAACAATGTAAACTGACTGTAAACCACTGACACTTCATGAACGTAATCTGGATCTCGTCTGTTTAATGAATGAAGTATCTGTGGTCAACAAGTTCAAATTCAAATGTTGTCAATCATGACAAATAAAGTTCAAACGGTTAAACAAATTGGACTCAACAATCAGAGCTGGAAGGTAAAATGTTGTCAGGGTCCTGATTCAGTATCTGATGTTTCACTGTCCTCTAGTGGAGAAGTTTCAGTGGCACATTCAGGCTTCATCAGCCTGACTGCTCCCTCTACGTCCTGCTTTAAAGGAGCAGTTCACCAAGATAACATACTCACTCTCTTACCTTCAATGGTATCCATCTCTTCAGACGTCTGAGGTGTTGTTTTATTTTGTTGCACACTCTGAGGTTTGGTTGTTTTTTTCTGTTGGGTTCAAACTAACAGGCACGAGAGTCTCTCCACGTCTGTGTTCAGCTTCTCTCTACAAACAGCAGCGACCTGACCACAGAGTGAACAGAGAAGAAACGAACCAATAAAAAAGTTACACTTCATTGTTACCTCCTCTCTTATAGTTAATAATCTGTCTGATTTTCACCCTGTTCAGTCAAACAGAAGTATACTAACAGCAATGTACTAGTAGTATACTTATAGGGGTCTTAATCGGCCAACTTTTAGGTACAAAAAGTATACTATTTTAAGTGTAAAAGTAGTAAAGTTTTTTAATTTTATTTTGTACTGCAACTATCATGTGGATTATACTATAAGTGAACATATATACTAGTTATATACTTCTTGTCAACTTTTTAGTTCATTAAAGTATATTTCGAAGTATACAGCAAGTAAACTTATAAGTACACTGTCCTTTAACCAGTTATATAGGATAGGGCATTACACCTCCTGACAAGTGGAGGACATAAGGAGTTCCTCTCCAACATGTGGGACATACCGCAATACCTGTGAAAATGCAGCTGGAGTCATGAAATGTAACAGCCCCCTCACTCATGGTTGCAACTATAAACCAGCTCAAAAATGACAATTACCAACTAAAGCCATATTCAGAAAATATGATCTGAACAGACACATTTCAAACCCTTACAAAAAAAGGGCATTTTCATTTCGGAACATAAGATAGCAAACTTAAACGACTCAGTTAGCACTAGGTGGCAGGCATGAAGGGAAATGAGGACGGATGAGGAGTAAGTATACTTTTTAGTAAACCGCAAGTAAACTTATAATTACACTGTTAGTTTACCAGTTAGCTATGTACTACTAGTCCACTTTTTAGTTTATGAAAGTACACTTTAAGAATTCTACATTGTTACGACCTCACCAAAGGCTCTCAAATCAAAGAGGCCAAACATAATAAAGAGTCAGAGTTTGCCAAAATCAACAAGAATTTATTCATCAAAATCAGAATAACCCACAAAACAACCCATTTCAAAAATCAAACCTAAACAAATACTGATGGGCCGGCCAAACCAAACAAAAGCAGGAAGACACTCAGACCAGCCCACAAAGGGCCGTAGGATCTGGTGTCTTTCCTCCTTCCCTAAACTTAACCAAAAACTAAACCGTAGTAAAGAAACAAAACCGAAAACTAGACTACCGGTCCCATCAGAAAATAATTAAAGAAAGCACAAAGCACACTCAAATTAACAAAAGAATAGCTTCAGCTGCTCCTGCTGCTGCTGCTGTGAAGCCATCAGACAAAGAGGAAGAGAGAGTCGTTTTTCTGCCCCTCCCTTTTATGGGCTCTCCTCCATCAGGTGGATCACCCACACCTGAAAGCATTAACAGGGTGAGAACAGACCTTGACACAAATAACCAGTAGGGGGAGCGCATGTAACACCCCCACCCTAAGTTACTGAACATGTACTAAAAGAATAAGAAGTACATTGCATGATTTCTTATTACGATACAATGTTCAGGAAAAAAAAAGAAAAAAATCTACAGGAGCGACAACGCGTCGGCCAAAACATTGTCACTGCCACGGGCATGTCGAATCTCCACATTGAAGCCTTGCAGCCGCAAACTCCAACTCATTAGACGTCGGTTTTTGTTACACATCCTGTGAAGAAAAACAAGCGGATTATGATCAGTATGTACAACCACAGGAGCACTAGTGGAACCTATATAAACCTGAAAATGCTCTGGAGCCACAACAAGAGCCAATGTTTCCTTTTCTATTGTAGAGTACCACTTTTGATGGCAATCAAGTTTCTTCGAGAAGTAAGAAACTGGGTGCTCTACGCCATCAGAACCGTCCTGCAAAAGAACAGTGCCAATGCCGGTGTCGCTCGCATCCACAGCCAACTTAAACGGCTGGTCGAACTGGGGCGCAGCGAGGACAGGTGCATTTACAAGAAGACTTTTGGTCCGTTCAAAAGCAGACTGACAGATGCTGGACCACTTAAAGTTAACTTTCGGACTAAGGAGATCAGTCAAAGGCGAGGCTACAGCCGAAAACTTCATACAAAAGCCCCGATAATAACCAACCATGGCCAAATAACGGCGAAGCTCGGTTCGGTTAGTTGGAACGGGAAATGCAATAATACATTCCACCTTCGCCTGAACAGGACGAACCTGACCTCCCCCCACCACCTTGCCAAGATAAGTGACAGTCGCCTGTCCGAACTCACATTTGGACAAGTTAACAGTTAAACCTGCATCCTTCAAACGACAGAACACTTTATTGAGGTGCTCCAGATGTTTAACCCACGACTCGGAAAAAACAACCAAATCATCCAGATACGCCTCACAAAATGACAGACCAGATAGAACTACATTCATTAGCCTCTGAAAGGTGGCCGGCGCATTACGCATTCTGCCATGACCGTATACTGGAGGAAGTCATCCGGAGTGACAAAAGCAGAAACCTCTTTTGCCCGCTCAGTCAACGGAACCTGCCAGTATCCCTTCAGTAAGTCTAACTTTGTAACAAACCTAGCCCCCCCGACATGATCAACACAGTCCTCCATTCGTGGAAGAGGATAACAGTCGGGTTTTGTTACATTGTTCACTTTGCTAAAGTCTGTACAAAAACGATCTTCACCGTTAGCTTTATCAGCCAACAAACAGGGGGAGCTCCAAGGACGACAACTAGGCTCAGCAATGTCATGCTGTAACATATACTCCACCTGCTTCTTGAGACGACGACGTTTATCTGGGTTTACACGATAAAGATGTTGTTTAATGGACCGTGAGTCGCCTACGTCAATGTCATGTTTCAACAAAAAGTCTGAAAGGGAACATCAGAAAACAGTGTTATGCTAGACTGTATTAGCTGAACCAAGTCTGAACTCTGCGACTCAGAAAGATGAGACAAGTAAGCGGGGAGATTTTTCAAAACCTCTGAGTTGGACAACTTCCCATGAGTCAAAGCCACTGACAAAATGTCACTCATTTCAGCACAAGGCAGAGCCCCTGGGACTTTACCCGCTACCAGGCATTCACGCGGTGCAGCAACTTCAGCACCGGACAGCGCCACAGAGGTAACCACAGGCTCACCTGGTTCAGAACTGGATCCACTATCGATCTGCACATTTTCCCTTTCACAATAAAGGTTTTAACATATTAATGTGACAGAGACGACTTCTACGACGGCGATCAGGAGTGTCTAGAAGGTAATCTCTATCACCAACCTTTTCTTTTACCAGATGAGGCCCACTATAGCGGGCCTGCAGGCTGGACCCAGGGATCGGCAGCAACACTAAAACCCTGTGTTTAGCGTGCCTATCATACCAGCCTTTCATTCTGGCCTGCGCTACTTTAAGATTGTCTCTGGCTGTCTCACAGGCACAGCGCAGTTTCATTCTGAAGTTACACACATAATCAAGCAGGTTCTCATCTGTGCCTTCACACAACCACTTCTCTTTCAAAAGTTTGAGAGGACCGCGTACAGGATGGGCAAACACGAGCTCTGATGGACTAAACCCCAAAGACTCCTGAACTACCTCCCTCATTGCGAACATTTGCATATAAACTCCCTCATCCCAGTCCTTTTCCAACTCCAAACAATACGTGCGCAACATAGTTTTTAACATCTGGTGGAAACGCTTAGTTGTTTTTGTACGCAGAGGAAACACTTCTGGGAATCTTGTGGATGCACACATGAATGTCAACAAAAAACGTATTCCCAGATTTTGTACGTGGAAGAGGACCCACACAGTCAACCAAAACACGCTCAAAAGGTTCACATACAACTGGAATTGGATACAGTGGAGCAGGAGGAATGGTCTGGTTAGGTTTCCCAGCCACCTGACATGTATGACAAGACTTGCAGTAATGTGCCACATCACTCTTTAAACCAGGCCAAAAGAAATGTCTCAAAATACAGTTGTATGTTTTTTTAACACCCAAATGACCGGCAAGAGGATTATCATGTGCTAGGCTCAATATTTCTGACTGATATGGACCTGGAATTACAATCTGTGTAACAACACTCCAGTCATCTGCAGCAGACGCATCCAACGGCGTCCATTTACGCATGACCATCCCATCCTTCAGGAAGTAACCAGTGGACAAAGACTCAACTTTATCTGCAACTATAGCATTTTCAAACAATGCAGACAAAGCAGAATCATTTTTTTGTGCAGCAATTAACTGCTCACAAGACAAAGGGAAAGTTTTTGTAGGCCTACTAATTTTTTTACTTTCAGGAGCGTCTGACGCAAATGAGCGACTGTCATCCGGGACACAGAGAAAACTGTCACTCAAATCAACTTCGCCCTCCTGCTTACTCATAGACCTAGTTACAGCACAAGAAGCAGAAACCTTGGGAAATTTCTGAGCAAGCTCATCCAGAGACTGACGAACAGGAATGGGTGTCACTTCAGGCGTGACCAACACCTTTCCCCCAGCCAAATCATTCCCCATCAAGAAGGCAACCCCTTTTATCGGAAAACCAGGACGCACGCCCACAGACACGTTACCGGACACAAGGTCCGACTCCACAATGATTTTGTGTAATGGTACGTCTATGTCTTCCATGCCGAAACCCAACACGGGAACATCAGTCCCTACCGCAGACTCATCACTGAGTGGCAAAACTCCCTCCAAAATAAAGGACTGCGAGGCAGCTGTGTCACGCAGCATCTTCACAGGGACCTTAAGACTGTTACCAGGCAACGAGACAAAACCATCCATAACAAACGGAGCAAAGTCCGCCAACCCACTGGACATTTCTTCAGACATCACAGGTTCGGGTAAGTTATCAAGTTTGTTTACGAAAGCGACTGGCTTAGCGTTGCGCTTTCTCAACACCGGGCAACTTGCTACAATATGTCCTTTTTTCTTACAGTAGAAACACATTACATTATCCTTGTCCCTCAAATCTTCCTTATCAGTTTTAACATCCAGCTCTAACGCACTAGAACTCCTGTTACCATGAGATACGCCAGCAAAACTTTTAGCATGGTCCTTTCCATTACTTGTATTAAAGCTCTCCAAGGGCTTGTTAACATAGCTAAATGGACGATCGAAAACAGCCTTATGTGTGAGGACATAATCATCCACCAAAACAGCAGCTTTAAACACATCACTGACTTTATTCTCATTTAAGTATGTCGACACTTTCTCAGGGAGACAGTTTTTAAAATCCTCCATTAGCACGAGCTGTTTAAGCTGATCCAAATCTTTTACATCATTAGATTTACACCAACGATCAAAAAGTGCCTCCTTCTCATGAGCAAATTCAACAAAAGTCTGATGTCCTTGTTTTTTTAACCTGCAAATTTTTTGTCGATAAGCCTCCGGTACTAGTTCATACGCTCTGAGCACCGCTGCTTTTACTTTGTCAAAAGACCGTCTTCCGCCGGAAGTGCAGAATAAACCCTTTGCGTTTTACCAGTCAAAACACATTGCAATAACAACGTCCATGCAGACTTCGGCCACTTAAAAGCAGAAGCCACCCGTTCAAACAAGACAAAATATTTATCAACATCCTTTTTATCAAAAGGAGGAACCAAACAAATGTTTCTACTCACGTCAAAGTCCGGAGATCTAGCAGAAACTTTAGCAACAGCACCTAGCTCCAACTCACGCAAGCGAATTGTAGTCTGCTGTTCAAGCTTCTTCGTTTCGAGATCGTTAGCAAGCTGAAGTTCTTTTTCTTTCACTGACAAACGTTGCAATTCAATTTCAAGCTCTTTAAGTTTTACCAACTCACCTACTCTTTGACTTGACTGCTCGGGAGTTTTAGGAGTGCTCGGTAACTCTGGCAAAATGCCCTTATTCACTAAGGCAGCGCATAACTCCGACTTTGTTTTTTCGCCTGTTTTGAGACACCTACGTTATAGTGATCAGCAATTAACAATAGATGATCTTTAACACAACGATTCAACACCTCCACAGAAGGAGATTCAATGAACTGCTCCAAATTAAACTCCATTTTTAGGAGAACTCACCTCTCGGCCACAGTACAACACAGCCTTAACAGCAACTACTGACTCAAATACTGCAAACTAAATCACAGCAAAAACACTTCAACAACTTCAGCCCACAAACTGCATCCAAAGTTACCAACAATACCAAAGGCAACACACAGTACTACTGGCTACAAGTACAAGTGACCAAAAATAACATCCAGAGAACCACAGACTTACTGCCACTAAGCAATTAAACCCTGATGCTACAAAAAAACCACATGTCACTACAACATTGAAAACGCAGTTTTCAATCTATTTGTATGAGCCCCCAAATTATGTTACGACCTCACCAAAGGCTCTCAAATCAAAGAGGCCAAACATAATAAAGAGTCAGAGTTTGCCAAAATCCACAAGAATTTATTTATCAAAATCAGAATAACCCACAAAACAACCCATTTCAAAAATCAAACCTAAACAAATACTGATGGGCCGGCCAAACCAAACAAAAGCAGGAAGACACTCAGACCAGCCCACAAAGGGCCGTAGGATCTGGTGTCTTTCCTCCTTCCCTAAACTTAACCAAAAACTAAACCCTAGTAAAGAAACAAAACCGAAAACTAGACTACCGGTCCCATCAGAAAATAAAGAAAGAAAGCACAAAGCACACTCAAATTAACAAAGGAGTAGCTTCAGCTGCTCCTGCTGCTGCTGCTGTGAAGCCATCAGACAAAGAGGAAGAGAGAGTGTTGTTTTTCTGCCCCTCCCTTTTATGGGCTCTCCTCCATCAGGTGGATCACCCACACCTGAAAGCATTAACAGGGTGAGAACAGACCTTGACACAAATAACCAGTAGGGGGAGCGCATGTAACATACATATATATACTGTATATTCTGGTAATGGCTGTAAAATATCAGCCAGAGTGAATCAAGTCTGTTACAAGCTTTGAAGTGCACACTTTTGTTGAAGAATGACTCAAGTCATCAGTTAAACACATTGTACCATCTTTCAAGTGTACCGCACTGTTGTATCTCTGCTTAGTCTGACATATATTTGACTGTGATACAGAACTCAACCAAAAAACATCTGTAAGACCAGAAGCAGGTACTTAGGTTTCAACATAACTTGGCAATGGCAAGCCTATATAAAATTGTGATATTTTCTTGCAATGGGGAACACTTATTATAGTATACTTTCATAAACTAAAAAGTGGACTAGAAGTATATATATCTATACATCCCCTTATAGTATAGTTACTAGTACATTGATGTTTGTACACTTACAACATAACGTATACTTGAGAAAGTATACAACATACAACATAAGGTATACTTGGGAAAGTAACTATGAAACGACAAACTGACACTGAGACAAGGGAGCACAAAGACTAAATAAACTTAGAAGGTGAGGCTGATCAGACACAGGTGAGACAATCAAGGGGCAGGTGAAAACAATAAGGGCAGGGCACGTAATCAAACAAGCGGGAAACACAAAGGCAGGAAGTGGATCAACACAAGAGACAAGGTGACAAAGTAAAACAGGAAATGATCTAAACCCATGAAACACAAATAAAATACTTGACTAAACAAGACTAAATTGTAACAAAAACAAAGAAAACTAAATACAAAACTA